>NC_136489.1:8255674-8463174 GCF_053919585.1 Euprymna scolopes
AGATAAAAATGAAATATAATAAGTCTCCAGACATACCTCTCGACCGTACTGTATACCGATATTCTATGGCTGACTGGGATAGCTTCCGTACATTCATATCTGATTTACTTCTGCATTCCATGTTTGAAAAGGATGATCCCTCTATAGTATCATATATGACCGAATGGTTAATTGTTCGCAGAGACCAATTCATACAACCTAAAACAATTATAACAAAAACCTAACAACCAGCCATGGGTCTACCCGGAATGAGCTGTTGCTATCTCGCACAGAAATCACTTTTTCCATTACTACTAACGTAATACATGCACTGATACTAAAGCTGCGTTCAGGAACGCCAGCAACCACTGTAAAAGAGTAATAAAACATGCAAGAGAGCTATATGCCCAGTCTATTAAATCCAAAGTAGCTGATCAGCGGCTTGTTTCCAACCATTTTCTGTAAATAACAAATAGGATCATGAACAGAAGTGTACGTTCTATCCTAACCATTATCAATGGACCAGAGGTCATCTCGTCAGCATCAGACAAGGGCAAACTATTTGCAAATAACTTTACAGCTTATTCTACCCTATGCGACGAAGGCCATCAACTCCCCATATTTCCTCATAAAGCCTCCTATGTGTGATGAGAAAGTTGCTGGAATCCATAATCAATAGAGAAATAGCAAACCACCTCAGCAGAAACAATCTTCTTAGTGAGACACAATATGGTTTCCGTTCTGCAAGATCTATCGCAGATGTGCTAACGGTTATATCTCACTTGATTAATGAATCTTTTGACAAAGGCTCCTTTATAGGGCAATTGGTCTTGACATATCAAAAGCGTTCGACAAAGCATGGCATAAGGGTCTACTTCACAAGATTTCCAGCTACGGTATAACTGGAAATGTTTTCTCAATAATTAAATCATTTCTCTCCGATAGGCTCATAAGTGTAGTGGTCGATGGACAAAAATCAGACGCCCACAGTATTAATGCTGGAATCCCTCAAGGGTCAATCCTGGGCCCAACTCTCTTCCTGATCTGCATCGATGACCTCCCTAAACACATACTTAAATCTACACTAGCAATGTGTATTTTTTTACATTATTTTATTATTCTGTGTTTTGGTTTTTCAGTGAAAATTGTGTGTAGATCATTGTAATAATATTTGAAATCATTGAAAGAGGACCCTTCACAGAACACTCGATACGCGTTAAAAATAACGCGTTTCAGATGTTCTGTGAAGTGTCCTCTTAAGAAATATTTAAAATGTAAGATATTTAGAATATACTCAAGATGTGTTTAAAATGTAAAAGAACATTTTCGTAGTTCATTGGAAATGCTTCCGATATATATATATATATATATATATATATACATATATATATATATATATAGAGAGAGAGAGAGAGTGAGAGACAGAGAGAGACATAGAGACAGAGAAAGAGAGCATTTATGCAAAGTCATCAATGTCATCATCATGTACTCTATATGTGGTCAGGATGTTATCGTATTTTAACTTACGTGAAAAAGCAGATTATTTTTCCTTCAGAGATCGTGACAGATAAATGCTTCAAATAGGCAACTGCTGAAAGCCATTAAATAACGTTAATCTGTGATGGAAGTCGTTTTTGATATGTGTCCACGAACAGTTTCTTATCTACAGTAGACGCATGCTTTTTTTTAGTTTTCCATTCAACACATAACTCAACTAATTATTACATTTGTTTGCTCAGTGGATGTCACTGCAGGGATGTTCTTCCCCAGTTTCCGAACGTATTTGATTGAATGCTGACTCAGGAAATATCTTTAAAGTTTAATTAAGAAAAGCTATGAGGCAAATTGCACTAGTCGACGTAACTGTTCTTAATGCTTAATTTTACTTCATTATGTTGTCTTATTAAATTTATAACTCTATATAGGTAAAATAGACTGTCATATACAGAGATGACCAAATCTTCGAGGACCGAGCCTCATCTTCGATACGATTGATAAACGTTCTATGATACGATTTCGAAAAAATACTCCAAAATAGGAATATATATTAGATGTGCCATTCTTTACAAAATGAGTCACCGGCATCTCATATTCTGCCAACTATATACGGTTACTTGTAATTTAATTATCATCATTGCTTTAAAGGGGTTTATAGTTTGAACAAGTATACTTGCATATATATATATATATATATATATATATATATATATACATATATTTTTAAATCATTTACATATTTTACATATATATACATATAAGTGAAAAGTAATTTATTTATAATTTGAACTAGTATACATGCATATATATATATATACACACACACATATATATATATATATATAAGTGAAAAGTAATAATAATACTTGTTTTAGAAAAATCAAAGAAACGCAAGTAAAAATGTTTTAGTGTCATAACTCGTATATCAAGAACCTAATATATTTATAAAATTGGCTTTCAAAATTAGATATGTGGGACTCTAGGAAAACTATCTCCGTATTGACATGCAACAGAAACAGAAATGTGTCATAGAATTCTTAGCGAATTTGAACAGTGTATTTTAGTGACTATGTAAAGAAATTACTTCTGCATTGCAAAAAAATAACTATAGTTGTACATCAGTTATCTCCTTAGTTTTTCAACAGTTGACCAAAAGAAGACCAACCTTTATTTTGGGACTGCATACACATAAATAATTGCATATATATATATATATATATATATATATATATATATATATATATATATATATATATATATATTATATGTAATACAATGTAGGCGTGAAGATCTCCAGTTTTGATATTTCAATAAATAGTTGTGACACTATGTTCACAACATATAAAACATAATGATTATCCATTGTACATAGATCAATACGTTTTGTTCAATTCATCACAAAATCAAATTAAAAGAACATAAATTGAATTTTTTTCTTTTATATTCGATGTCTGTTCTAGTCCACGTTCTTGTAAACCAGTATGATTTTAAGAATGTTATTAAGAAAAACAGCGCGGATATTTTTTTAATTAAAAAAATCAATATGAAATCATACAAATATACAATGTTGCGGCATACATTTCTTCAGACCATCACGAAAATTCTTTAGATTATCTTACACTGACACAACATTTATCACGATACTTTTTCGCTACATTAAAATGAAAAATACGCAGATATAAATAGTTCACTGGGAATTGCCCGTTTGTTATGAATTCAAGTTCCCTGTTACACCGGATATATGTGCAATAACATAATATCAGAATAATATCTTTAAAATATTATATACATTTTAATTTTATATGGAACTAGCGGGGCCCGTTAACCGGCATTGTCCGGCGGTAGCCACCCCCCTCGGTTAAAATTAAGTACGGTTGTTTTTGCTGCTGTAGTCAAACTACCAACCGCTTCATGTTAAGAACAGCAATCGGAATGGATACCCTAACTTACCTATGTTACAAACGGCTTTCGCAACAGACACACAATCTTGTGAGTTTGAGTGTGGGTGTTGTTGTTGTTGGCAAGAAATTATCCCGAAATATGAGGTACGTCATAATAAAAAAAACAATATTGTTTGCTTTTTGACCAATTTGGATAAAAAATATTAATAGAACACAATCAATAATTGTTCTAAAAGATTAACGTACGCACAAATAGTTTATTACTTTAGTGGTACTTTTCCTTATGGCGTAAAAAATAAAAAGTTAAAAAGAAAATTGGGGAAAAGACAAAGACGCCATTACCTTCATTGGCGAGGCGCTTACGTATGATTGTATAAGGCTTTCTCTCACTCGCTTTCTATTTATTTGCATATATCTATATATCTATGAACGTGCCACTCCTCGTTGTATATGTAACGTTTTAATGTTACGTAATACTGTGTATGAAATTGCGTTCCATATTTTAATAACGTAATGGTTAATGTTGTAAATATAATAATTTTTAGGCGCCATCTGTTGCTATCAGTCTACTGTAGTTTCGTCATAAGGGGAAATTGCGCCTCTTTTATTATACACATAACATCCTAATAAGTCTTTTATATTACCCTTATTTAAATGTTGTAAAGTGTTCAGATTCGAACTTTTCCTGATTCCTTTAGCTATCCAGTGTTTTGCTAATATTCTTCAAACTGACTCAATATAAAATATGAGAATTGTGAATTTTTGTGTCATGTAACTGTATTTATAATGTTAGATTTTAATATATTGAACTTAGCTAGGGCGTAAAATATGATTAAATATGATATTTATCCGTCCAGATTTCGAGTATATTTTTATAGAGTCATGATTTCTCGTAATTACTTAAAACGTAACTAGCCGAAGTTCAGAATACGATCACGTATTTTTTAGCGGTCAATTAAAAAAAATCATAGGAACACTGATGTGTTAAAGCTAATTCCCCTTCAACAGTAAGCATTTTGGAGATTGAACACTTACCAGATAAGTCGTTGCTATATTCATTTTAATTTTTATCATTTTAGATTCAAATGATAACAACAACATTTTATTTCAGTATTTAATTTATATTTTTTTATTTTTGTATCGGTTTATTTAATTATAGCTTGTCTCGTTTATAAATGATGTTCATTATATTTGCCAAGTTAATCTTAAAGATAACAGACTCAAACGTTATATTCTCTTTCTAGAGCCATCTGCTCTCTTTTTATCGCCTTATTCCTTATAACGTCACAAGCCGAATTTCGGAAGACATTCTTTTGTAAAAATAATAAACAGAGAGTCCCACTGGAAAGTGAGAAAACATAAAGAAACAGCTCACATGCTCGGACACAACCTACTGAGCAAACCAAGCATAGAGCTGAATGCAATTTGGACACCTCTGATAGGGAGAGCAAACCTTGAATAACAACATAGGTTTAACATTAACAAAAAGCAACAAAAAATTGTCCAAGTGACATATGGCAGAGTGGTCCTAGACGTTGTATCAAAGTTTACAGTTACCCAAATGTGCTGAGTTCAATCCTGAACGAAGGCAGTGAAAAAGTAACATTCAAAACAGAGAATCTGCAACTATGTCCCAGAGCCTAGCGGGAGTCCGAACACGGTACCCCCGTAATAATAATGAAGGGTTGGTTTCGAGACTCCTAACAAACGGTTCCCCAGTTCGATACAAAACACCTGATGAAGGCCGGAGGGTAAAACGGCCGAAACGTTGTGACGTTAACAAACCAGATGAGGATGTCAGTGCGAAAATCTCAGTCAATAATCCTTTTTTGTCCCTCAGTTCTCATTCAATGAGTGATTTTTCTAACAAAGGGTGAAGAAAAAGCTGCTAAAAGGTCGGAAGTACTTGGTGAACAGTAGTCTGAGATGTCGGAAATTGATCTGTCTCTATGTCTATCCTTGTGGATATTACACTAGTACGGGTGCTGGAGGTAAAGGTTTTGTATGTGCTGACGTTATCCGCTTGATAGTCAGTGACATGAACATTGGATTAACCACTAAGGAGGCTGCCCTATCAGCAGGCGCAAATTACTGGGACTGCTGTATTGCCATTTGATGAATGGATTCTGGACCATGCAGTAGTCTTTCGTGGGGCCTCCCGATGCCATACTAGTGGGTAATTATTACGGCTTTATCTTTTCATGAGCTATAAAAAAAATCCTGTATTTTTTTCTCTCTTACTATGTACTGCTCTAACCAAGTATGCCGACCTGTTCCACAAGTCCCAAAACCTTAAAATGAAATATCTCCAGAAAAAATAAAACTCGAATAAACCTAGAACCCAATATTCCAACGTCTTCTCCTCCAACATCAGGGGTCTATGTTCCAACCTTCCAGAGGTTGAAAGCCAATTACAGGAGACGAAACCGGACATATTATTTCTAAGCGAAACTGAGATAGGACAAACCACTTCCCTAGATGAGTTCATAATTAACGGATACTCAAACTTAACAGCAAAATCTGAGCCTTAAGATCACCATGGGCATGGAATATTTGCCTACATGAAAGATGGCTTCCCGCGTGTTAGGGATATCTCTCGAAAAGATCCTATTTTACCCTATATGTGCTTCCGGGTTGCACCTGCTAACACCACTGCATTTATATTTGCCCTCTATCGCCCCCACTACAGCGGAGTTACTATCTTTCAGAGGATATCTGAGAGAAAAGACCACATCCTGTCTGCACATCCCTCGGCTAACATCCACACCTGTGGTGACTTCAACGCCCATAACGTTGAATGACTGACCAATTACAATAAGACAAGACGACGAGGGGAGGTTTTGTCATGATTTTGTCATTTCTTCAGATTGTTCGCGAACCCACCCATGTGCCCGATACTACAGGTCAATATGAAAGCCTCCTATACCTTTTTCTGTCCACTTTCCCTGAGCTATGTTCATGTTCCGTTCTTTCTCATCTAGGATCCACCGACCACTCCGTCGTATCAGTTACGATGAAAATGAAATGTAATAAGTCCCCAGACGTACCCCTTCACCGTACTGTATACCGATACGCTATGGCTGATTGGGATAGCTTCCGTACATGAATATGTTATTTACCTCTGCATTCCATGTTTTAAAAGGATGTTTCCTCTATAGTATCAGATATGACCGAATGGTTAATCGTAGGCACAGACCAATTCATACCATCTAAAAAATTCCAACAAAAACCTAACAGCCAGCCATGGTTCTCCCCAGAATGTGCTGCTGCTATCGCGCACAGAAATTAATTTTCCATAACTACCAAGGTAATAGATGTACTGAGACTAAAGCTGCTTTCATGAACGCCATCAACCCCTGTAAAAGAGTAATAAAAAATGCGAGAAAGCTATATGCCCAGTCTGTTAAATCCAAGGTAGCTGATCAGCGGCTTGGTTCCTACTAGTTTTGGCAAATAGGATCCTGAACAGAAGTGTGCGTTCTATCCCAACCATTATCAATGGACCAGAGGTCATCTCGTCAGCATCGGATAAGGCCAAACTATTTGCAAAGGACTTTGCAGCTTATTCTACCTATGCGAGGAAGGCTATCAACTCCCCGTATTTCCTCCTATAACACAGAACAAGCTAGGTAACATACAAATATCCGTGCATGAGGTCGCCAAGCTAATAAAAAACCTAGATTCCAGTAAAGCAACTGGCCCTGATGGCATCCCAATTATAGTGTTAAAAAAGCTTCAACCAGAACTTGCCCCCATACTTATAAAACTGTTTAAGCGTGGTCCTAAGGAGAAGTGCTTCCCGATTCCATGGAAAATCTCATCAGTTTGTCCTGTATTTAAGATTTCAGGTGATAAGTCATCTCCCTCTCAATATAGACCAATAATCTCCTGTGTGTCATGAGTAAGTTGCTGGAATCCATATTAAATAGAGAAATAGTAAACCACCTCAGCAGAAACAATCTTCTTAGTGACACACAATGTGGTTTTTGTTCTCCAAGATCTACCCCAGATGTGCTAACGGTTATATCTCACAGGATTAGTGCATCTCTTGACAAAGGCTTCCTTTCTAAGGCAATTGCTCCTGACATATCAAAGGCGTTCGACAAGATATGGCATATGAGTCTACGTCACAATATTTCCAGCTACGGTATGACTGGAAATTTTTTCTCAATCATTAAATCATTTCTCTCCGATAGGCTCATAAGTGTAGTGGTCGATGGACAAAAATCAGAGGCCTGCAATATTAATACTGAAGTCCCTCAAGGGTCAATCCTGGACCAAACTGTCTTCCTGATCGATATCAATTACCTTCTTAAACACATACTTAAATCATTCGTTGACATCTACGCTGATGACAGGACCATCTACGGCTATAAATCAAAGGCTGTAAATGACAAAGTTCTCTCTGATGCTCTCCTCTGATCTCGAGCGCGTGGTTCATTGGGGGAAAACGCAAATGTTTACCGTTAATGCATCTAAAACGAAACTCTTATCCTTACATCATCAACGCTCTGATCCCCATCTTGCATCAATTGAAATGGATGACTCTGGTATAGGAGAAGCCCCGTGTTTTGACAAGCTTCTGGGGTTGACCTTTTCTCCTGATCTGAAATGGAACACGTACATCAAGTCTGTTGCCAAGGTCGCTGGAAAGATGGTGGCATCCTTCTACCGCTCCAGAAGATATCTCACTACTGATGTCATTCTCTATCTATATAAAAGCCAAAAACATCCAAGGATGGAATACTGCTGCCACATCTGGGCAGGAGCTGCTAAAAACAGCCTATCTTGCCTTGAATTGGCTAACTAAAATTTCAATAGAAGATGAGCATATAAAAACGACAAACAACCACAGAATTCGCGCATAATCCTGAACAATCCTAGTGTGGATGAAACGCGGAATATTCAGTGTAGCTTAATCGCCATATACATTTTATAACTTTATATATATATATATATATATATATATATATATATATATATATATATATATATATATGTATATATATATATATTCATATATATATGTATATATATATTCATATATATATGTATATATATATTCATATATATATGTATATATATGTGTATATATATATTCATATATATGTGTGTATATATATATATATATACATATATACATATATATATATACATATATACATATATATATATATATATATATATATATACACCTTATAATTACTCGCCTTTTAAAATTCGTAAGTATCATCGTCAACGCATTCATTTGGGTGGTAAATGTAGCTTATGAGTGCGTAAAGATGTAGAAATGTAACACATTTCAAAGGGAACGCCAATGTTATAATCCTATTGGTTTGAATTCGTTAGTAATATCGAATTTTCAATTAAATAAGATATTTAAAAAAGCAAAGGTAGATAATCATATTTGTCTAGGAAAATAAATAATTTAATTCAACTGATCAAAGGGCGATAACCATCAATTATTTATATATCATTTCCGCTCAACGTCATTAGTACTTTATGCATTGCCCATTCACTTTTATTCCAAAAATTTCCCAATATTATTTATACTAAAATCTAAATTATGCCTAATATCTTAGACACGGCCGCAATATATAAATATATACCCTTTCTTGATGATGTCGGAACCTGGTGAACAATGCGACTCCTTCACGTTTTAAATTGCACCTGCGCTTGCACATGCATCTGCACGCCTCTGGTAAACAAAACAAATTCCAAAATTAAATTTTATCGTGTTTAACCTATTTTGTTAATCATTAGTTTAAAACTCGTATTTCACATTCTTTAACTGACATATTTAATATCCTCCTAAGTGGCATATTTAATACCCGCTTATTTATAAAGAATGAACGATCGACTGCAATCATTGGATTAAATAGCAATTATCTTTTGAAACGTATCTACTGGCTTCGATGCTAACATTTTTCAAATATCATTTTCAAACTTGTCAAGTTTGCTTTCTTATTTATTGGCGTCTATCCCTTTTCTTAACACCTACGGACGCTAGCGTTGGAGAAAACCCTACACTACGGTTTCGCTCCCGCTTTTATAACTTTATCTGCAGAAAAAATCCTCAGTGACAAATAAAGAAGCTCTAACTGATTTATATTCATAAATATTTCAATTGAATACGGTTTTCTTTTTTATTACAACAACAAAACATGAAATTAAAGAAATTAGTGTGCTTTTTCGATTCGATTGTTTGAGTAAAATCAGAGCCATTTGTATTTGTGTTTTGAACTGGATGTTTTTTCATACCGTGAATTACTTTTCTGGTTTATTATGAATGTGCTTATTATTATAAAACGGATTCACATGTTGTGAATCCGGTATGTACTAATTATTGTTTAGCTACTTTATAGAAACTGATAATTCTTTTTCCAGCGACTTTGAACGTTGATTAATTCCGACATGAAATACGAACAACCTGTGATACATCAACATTTTTCACTGCAGTTTGGACATGCAAACATACATATTTTCTTTAGATTAATCTTTTTGTGTTATTTTTCAAGCAAGCAGACTACAAATAAAAATCAAGATGACATATTTACGGAAATAAAAGGTTCTATTTTTGACAGTTTTTTTGGTCTAATCTTGAGTTTCACTGCGTAAATTCTGAAAGTTTTTATATCAATATGACATCATATTAGATTGATCCGACTACCGCTAACAAATAAGATGATTTCTCCTCAATTCTAGTTGAGAGCATGACGTCATATTTTTAAAAATTGAAATACTACTATACATTTGGTACAATATAATACTTGTCTCTATGGTAATAAAGCTGATACTTGTATGAATTAAATTGTTGTTTTTAAGCGTATTTGTCGACAGGGAAGTCGCTAAGCATGCGGGATAAAAATTAAAAACAACTCAATTTACATGAAGTTTCCTCTTATTGTTTCTGCTGACATCGGCTTTATTATTTCTATAAATCTTGCCAGAAATTTCTTCTAGAATTAGCGGAAAACAATTATTCTATATTTATACAGTTACTGGCAACGATATGTATGCATAAATAAAATACAATGGAAATAATTCCAGGTCGCTTAATGTCTGTTGGCAAAAAATAAAGTCGGTCAAAATTGATACGACATAATATATCAATGCTAATGGAACCTCCAGGACATTATCTAAGAATTTGGAAAACGGAGAAGAGCGGTGTAATTGTAGTTGCAAAGAGATACGCACTAATAATAGGTTGTTATCAGACAAGGAAGGAAAAGTCGTTCGGTTAAAAGCATTGTTGTTTATCATTATTGTTTTATGTTTTATATTGTTTTATATAAAACCAGTATAAGTGAGATTGATTAAGAAACAGAGATAAGAAAGTAAGGAAATAACGAAAAAAAAACGATTTAATAGAAAACAGATATGAGGGGAAAAATCAGAAGGAAAGAATGGAGAATTATAGACAGTTGAGACTACATGAAAGAAATAAGGAATGTAATTTTGCGCATGTTTACACACACGTTTTAATGTCGACTCTGAAACCGAACACGTTGTAGCAAAGAAGATCGCAAAGAACAGAAGACAGGTTATAACTCGACTCACAAACTAAACTAATCAGTTTCTTCTTCTCTGATTCTTTCATCGTTTATCTCTGCACTTGTACTGTTAATAATATTTGTTTTCCCTACGGTGACGCCATTTCGCACATGGCTTCACATTTGCATACGCGTTTTCACACTCTGAGACCGAAGAAAAGCCACACAAAATAGGAAAAAAATGATTATTAATTAACAAGAAATAGGTAATAAAATTAATAATAGATTCCACAAGGATAAAATGAAAATAAGTAAGGACATTAATTGATGCTCTAGAGGAAAGAAAAATAAAACGATGATAAACTTTTATAAACGATATGATATGTAAGTAAGAGAAGAACAAATATACTATGTAAAGGGAAATTGCTGCTGAAATAAAACAGTTTACATCAACCTCTAAATCAAATAAGAGGTAATCATGCTATTATCATATGCTAAAAATTAGAAAAAAGATCAGATCCAAGTGATTTTTGGTGAAATTTAACTTATTTTTTCATAGATTTAAAATAGTTCCGCTTGTTTTCTTTTCCGTATGAAGGAAATGGTTTCCATAATTTCAAATTGTTAACGTGTTTTTGTTCAATAAGTCTGAAGAAGGCTGTTCTTGTGAGATTTTTCAAACGATATATTTGAATTTCTCAGAATAGTGCTGAAACGACTGTAACTAACAATTGAATATACTATTTGTTGCAATATACATATTCTTTGAAGTGCTGTTTTTTGTTTAAACAGTGTGTATATAATCATAATATATATATATATGTATGTATACATATATATGTATATATACATCTATATATACATGTATACACAACCACACACATTATATATATATATATATATATATATATATATATATATATATATATATATATATAAATTAATGTCAGCACACATTGGCTAGATTTTAATGAGGATATCAATAGACTAAATGTGATCGTCTGGCGGCGTAAATGAATCTAGCTTTTTAGCAAGAATAATAAAGCTAATGCAAGATACAAGGTTAATAACATTTAGCTTAATTTACATTTCAGGTTATGAAAACTGCGGCGGAAAACATAAAAATGAAAACAAAATATTATTTGTTTAAAAATTAGATGAGAATCGTATGTATATTTTTCACACCAATCGTGTATCGTATTGGAAAAGGTGATAAAAAACCACGTACTCACTTCTAAAATGTGTGTATACCCCGAACACAAGCTATACGAAAACGCGTAAAATTCTTCTCAGATAAATATATTTCTTAAATTGCCCTTAAAACTAAAATATTCTGTAAATGTGAATCTCAGTTTATATATATATATATATATATACATACATACATACATATATATATATATATATATATATATATATATATATATATATATATATATATATACAGAGTCTTCGTAAACTTACTATACAATCTTATTGTTTTATTGTATTATATTTGTATTAATAGTTAATATTTATTTTTGTACAGGGTAATTTAATCAAGCATGCCTTGTAAGACTGTATAGTAACTTTACGGACACCTGTATATATATATATATATATATATATATATATATATATATATATATATATATATATATATATATATATATATATATATATATATAGCGTGTCCAGGGGTGATGAAAAAAATCCAGTAAAGTGCTCGATCGTAGATGTGAGAGCTGAAGATACAATATTTATTATTACACTATATATACATATTTCAAGGTCGTACCATTGGTTTCGATACACCGAAAACAGTAATAATATACTGTGGAAAATCGGTATAATCTCTTCGGCGACAAAGAAAAATCTGAAACTAATGCAAAATGAACGAACATAGAAGAAACGCTAGACGAGCGTTTAAGACTCAGAATTTCATATTTAAAAAAATATCGTTTTAAAACTGACGTTAATAGATTATTATAGAAGAAAGAAAGGAAGAATGTGTGTGTGTGTGTGTGTGTGTGTGTGTGTGTGTGTGTGTGTGTGGGTGTGTGTGTGTGTGCGTGCGTGCGTGCGTGCATAGCGGGGAAGGGGGTGCGATGGAAAACTCTCTAAAAATATAAAGGTCCTGTTAAAGCCATATTAATAAATAAAAGTAGGACAATTAACGGTAATAAATAATGAGAAAGGCATGAATATATTAATATGATTTATAAAAATTTTAAAATTATTTAAATTAATTAAATTAATTAAATTAAATAAAATAAGGATAAAGATAAATAAGGTAAATTTAATAAATAAATAAAAAATAAGAACTTTAAAAGGATTTTAATTTTTTTTAAAAAATATTAATATTTTAATTATGAGAGAATAATAGTGAATGGAGAAATTTAAGATAATTAAAATAATTAAAGGAAATTAATAAATATTAAAAGACTATACAACTATCAGATGCGAAGGTTGTGGGGGGGAAGGGGAATAGTTTCTCTATAAAGGTTATCCTTATTATTGGGGGGGGGTTATATGGTAAAGTTAAAGATATTAGGTGGTGAGAAAGGTTGAGATATGAGTAGAAGAGAGTTGGTTTGGAGATTAGAATGAGAGGTGAATGTGGAATTTAGGTGTCTATACGTGAATAGGGTGTCTTTGTGTAAATAGGGTGTGTGATAGTAAGGAGGTAAGGTGGCGAGGAATGTTGAGGTATGATTAGAAGAGAGATGGTTTGAGGTTTAGAGTGAGAGGTGAATGTGGTATTTAGGTGTCTATGTGTGAATTAGGAGTCTTTGTGTAAATGGAGTGTGAATCGGTTAAGTTATGCTGTTGTTAGGCCATTTGGCGAGGAGGAATTTTCTTTTGTGGGGAAGGATCCTAAATTTTTCAGTAGTACAAAGTGAGCAGGTCTTGGAGGTTGGGTCGTAAGATTTTTTAATATCCATGATTGACCATTTTATTTTATATGGAGTATTAGATTCTTTAAGCGACCAAATCTTGGTGGCTAAAGATGTGTCAACTTTCTTTTGGGGATATTTGAAAGTGGAGTTATGTGCATACAGCCTCTTACGACCTTCAGGCTATCAATAACCCATCCATAGCCTGTATGAATATTAAAAACGAAATCTTCAGACAATGTCCCCACAAAAGAAAATTCCTCCTCGCCAAATGGCCTAACAACAGCATAACTTAACCGATTCACACTCCATTTACACAAAGACTCCTAATTCACACATAGACACCTAAATACCACATTCACCTCTCACTCTAAACCTCAAACCATCTCTCTTCTAATCATACCTCAACATTCCTCGCCACCTTACCTCCTTACTATCACACACCCTATTTACACAAAGACACCCTATTCACGTATAGACACCTAAATTCCACATTCACCTCTCATTCTAATCTCCAAACCAACTCTCTTCTACTCATATCTCAACCTTTCTCACCACCTAATATCTTTAACTTTACCATATAACCCCCCCCCAATAATAAGGATAACCTTTATAGAGAAACTATTCCCCTTCCCCCCCACAACCTTCGCATCTGATAGTTGTATAGTCTTTTAATATTTATTAATTTCCTTTAATTATTTTAATTATCTTAAATTTCTCCATTCACTATTATTCTCTCATAATTAAAATATTAATATTTTTTAAAAAAAATTAAAATCCTTTTAAAGTTCTTATTTTTTATTTATTTATTAAATTTACCTTATTTATCTTTATCCTTATTTTATTTAATTTAATTAATTTAATTAATTTAAATAATTTTAAAATTTTTATAAATCATATTAATATATTCATGCCTTTCTCATTATTTATTACCGTTAATTGTCCTACTTTTATTTATTAATATGGCTTTAACAGGACCTTTATATTTTTAGAGAGTTTTCCATCGCACCCCCTTCCCCGCTATGCACGCACGCACGCACACACACACACACCCACACACACACACACACACACACACACACACACACACACACATTCTTCCTTTCTTTCTTCTATAATAATCTATTAACGTCAGTTTTAAAACGATATTTTTTTAAATATGAAATTCTGAGTCTTAAACGCTCGTTTAGCGTTTCTTTTATGTTCGTTCATTTTGCATTAGTTTCAGATTTTTCTTTGTCGCCGAAGAGATTATACCGATTTTCCACAGTATATTATTACTGTTTTCGGTGTATCGAAACCAATGGTACGACCTTGAAATATGTATATATAGTGTAATAATAAATATTATATATATATATATATATATATATATATATATATATATATATATATATATATATATATATATATATATATATATATATATCGTCCGGTCAGGCTTTTCATCATGTTAAAATCCAAGTGCTTAATAAATAGATTATCACTTGTCGAACGGAATGCGATAAAAACGCTCATTAATTACTACAAAAATAATAATGCACGAAGAACAGGAGTAATGTGTGTATAGTAAAAGTAATATTCGTTATAATTCGATTTACATGGAATATAAATTTTAATATGAAACTAAAGAAATAATATATTCATAATTAATTTGGAATTCATAAAACCTATTTAACATTTCTTTTAAAATTATTTTTATAATTCGGACATGCATTCTTTGGTTGGTGGAAAGAAGGGCATCTTTCGTGTAGTCTGTATATAAGTATTTCGGTAGTACACAAAAAGCGAACTAAACTTAGAGAAAAAGATTATTTTTAAAAAAGCAACCAACAGGAAGATGTGTTCAGTAGTTTTTCATACTTCAAATTAGCTTGTTCCAAAATATTAAATAGTCAATTAATTGTAGTCTGTGTGTTTTTTTTTTGTTTTTACGGCGTGATTTGTAGTAGGAATTAATGCACACTATTACGAGCAGGGAATTTAACGGTCCGGTTTGTTGGTTTAAAAGTGACAGCAATACACACAATAATACTGCGCTATTTTCTATATCATTGTATTTATGCTGCCAAAAGTTATGAGTAATGTTTGACATTTAATAAATTAATATGAATTTAATCAAATTACAAAAGACTACGCCAACTTAACCAAATGGAACATGCAATAATAATTTGGCAACAATAAAATTGAGGCTAGATAAGCTTTAACAGTACATTTATTTGCGTAAACCGTGCGTAAATTGTTTAAAATAAAAAGGTTATTATAATAGTGTCGTAGAGTAAGCCGTTAAGACAAAGTTAATGATATGTAACGAAGCGTACGCAAATGCAAAACACGCATTCGGTAAGCTAGCAGAAAATTCAATCATGTAAGATGAAACAAAATATCGATTTCATAAAATGTAGATATTGTGTCGACTTTTTTTGCGTGGCTATGCAGTTTAGATGTTGAAAACAATAGCTGTACTAAATTGAACCCAACATATTCAACATGGATAACAATACCTATGTTCCCAACAGTTATGGTAATTGTATTTTTTCATTACTGAATTACCTGAGCCGATTAAAATAAAGTAACTTAATAGAGTGTATGCATTGTATGGCGTCGCTTGGCGAAAAATAGATAAACACATAGTCATATATAAGTTAATTTCTCCACTAACAATTACTTACATATTTAAATAATATAATATGCATCAGAAAAAAAGTATATATTTTATACGGAATTCTAAATGAAGAGCGAAATTAACATTCAGCAAAAAAGGCTTTAAAAGAGGGTGAAGATTCAGCTTCGCGGATAACAGGGTTGTGTAAAATTAATTTGATTAAGTATGTAAAGATATAAAACATGTCGCTGCATTCATATGGGGATAGTATTATTGAATCAACAATCTACTTGCTACATACTGAGAATTCAAAGATAATCGCAAGATAAACCGTGATTAATTGACAATTTACTGATGTGGTTAGATTTAATAATAGTCCAATATGATTAAATGCAATTATGTCACCTACGTATCATTAAATAGAACACATATGCGTAATAAATGAATGTATATATTAAAATAAATCATCGCATCGATTAATTATTTAGCGATCATATAACACGATCAGTCGGTCACTTGCCTCTGACTGGCTTCACGTGTTACACTAAATGTCTTAGAAACGGTTTCATGAAAATATAGAGGTGGCCAGTCATTAGGGTCTGTGTATCAAGAAGAAAATCATACCTGAGATGTTGGCTGTGGGTGGGGATCATTCATTCTCCCAGATAACTTCTTCAGTTTATGGGCATGCTGGTTGGAATCTCCTTTCTTCGTCCTTCAGACGCTTCGTTGTTTGATGGAGGTAATTATCGCAAACACCAGAAAACACAACACACAGCACAATCGAAATATATGAGACACATAATCAACAATTTATTTTACATTATGTATACACTATATATAACAAAGGTAATTTACACTTTACATATCCTACAGTTATTAAACTAACTATGCTTAACTAGTGTTGAGCGCGCAGGGGTACCCCCTCTCGTTTTCGGAAGGACAGAAACACTCGTGCTCACCCCCTGTTGGCCGGACGAAATAGAGGTCAATCAAGAATGGGAATTCTGGGATTACATTTCTGTGCATCTCTATGCGTATGGCCAAATCACTACCCGGCAATGCGGCAGTGTGTGTTAGCAACCGTGGCACTGAGATAAGTTCAACAATCATAGCTTTTACACCCAGCTCGGATTTCGGCATTTAAAACTTTCTAATGCACATAGAAAACTGGTAATAACAATTATGAAAGTTCATAATGATCTTAACAAAAAATTCGGGGGTGTACCTACCCACGTATCCTAAGAGATGTTTCCGACCTGAGAAGTTGTAGCCTTGCAAGCAACTATACTCGCAAAAATTTGAAATACACGAACACGTCCTATTTGACTTGATGCTCATTCATCATAGACATCAAATGTAACCCTCTCACTCGTAATTTTAATCTAAATGCTATTTATAAAACTGGGAAAATACTTAGTAAAAACTTCCCGAAGAATATTACATTGCATGTAACATTAACTATTTTAGGCTTTTGTTAGACGATAACCAAGTCGTAATACAGCAGTTGAATATGCCAATTGTTGGAATTAATATATTTTACGTTTGAACAATTTTATTCAATAAGAGTGTAGACGTGATAATATTCAATATAGTGAATATTATCTCAGGTATACTTAATTAAGGAGTAATGCGGTTACATATTTTGTGTAAATAGCCCCAGACTCCAATATGGTGCGAACACTACACGCACTTATTGAAAGTATACACACAGCCATGCGAAGTATATGCCAGTGAGATCAAGTCTGGCCAATTATCCGGATTTACTCTCCGAAATTATATATATATATGTATATATATATATATATATATATATATATATATATATATGTGTGTGTAACACAATCACCGCATCCGATTACGAACTTTAGAAAATAAACACTTTGAATTTGAAATTTCAATCTTTTTATATCCGACGAAAAATATATATAGCTTTTTTTGTTTTAATTATCGCCAAGGCAACAAATAAGTGACATAAAGAGAAGGTATGGGAGGAGAGAGAGAGAGAGAGAGAGAGAGCATTAGAAAGTCGAAAAAAAACGCTCAACAAACATTTATATTCCCTCCCAGTTCTCAATAATATACAAATTTACTATCTATTTTTAAGATTAATTCAATTCCTTGCCCATATATAACACTTTCCTTTGAAATAAATGGTAAAAAGGGTTTTTATGTGAACATTAATGCATATGAATCCAAATTCATAGAAGTATAGATTCGCGTGGAAAGGAAAAGTGCAGTTTATCAATAGAACTGATTCTAGTCTCTGATCGTTGAAGGTATATATTAAGTGTATGCATTGATATCGTACTCCTCTAATATTTTGTTAACAAAACCTTGTCTGACTTTTAATAGTCAGATATTCATTTTTATTAAATTGATAACTTGCATTCGAATGAATATCTAGTAGTTACTATAAATACACTGTTATTACATACCAGTTAAATTCATCTTTTTAATCTATCTTGGCGTACATAATGTAGAGAGCCCCATAAATAAACCCGTAAGAAACCGGTATCTATTTATTCTAATCATCCTGATCAATTCTGCAGAAGAAAAGAATACTCGATACATTTTCTTGGAAAGTGTATTTTATGATTAATTGTCTGCTCATTCAATATGCTGTTTTTAAACGCTAGAAAAAGAAACTGAAAGTTCGCGCAATTCGGTTTCTGCCCCGGAGACACCGTTTAAATGGGTGTTTTTATCAATGGCAAAAAGAAATACATCTTTTACAGAATAACCAAAAGCTCTGCACAAATAAAAAAAAAATCATTTATTCTATTCTTTTTTTAACCCGGATAAAATGGAAGGAAATCGTGTCTAGCGACGCGATTGTTTTTTAACGACTTAAGCGCATCGACATCGCCAAGAGCAAATATTCTCTGTTTGTATAGATGAAAGAAAATTCTCCATTTTCAGTTACATGAATAAGTGAAAATAAAAAAAAAATGTATGCACATTATGGACGACCTTAGAAGAGATGAGAATAATGTTTATGAAAGTTGTTGCTAGTTAGTCTTTTTTTTCAAATTTCCATTTTCACCCCAAACAAGGCACAGTAAAACTTTGATATAAGGGGCTACAATCGGGGACAGTAGTTAACGGGACACAATGAAGGGAATTGAGGAGCAAGATACATATAAACATTACACTTGAGCTTCTGCATGCCAGTAAAGTTACGAAAACATTAACCTGGAAGGGAGTTCCAGAGTCTAGCATTTTTGGAGAAGAAAAAGGTTAATTTCATCAAGGAATCTCTACTGCATAGGAATTGGACTTGGCTGCTTGTTGACTTTTTAAGGATGTATACGTCGGAAAGGGACAAACGCTTGTAATTTATCAGTGAATCAACCATTAAAATACTTGTAAAAAGAGGCACAGACTAGCAATATTTCGTTGATGGGATAGTGCTTTAAGCTTTGCTGACAGTACAGGGCCCATAGACGTTGGCGACTCTCTTTTGAATCCTGTTCAGGAGCGAGAGACTAGTAGCACGTTGACCAGCCAAAATGCGTCAACAATACTCGATACATGCGCGATTGGTAGCCTTGCAGTGGTACAGATAACTTTCAGGCGCAAGTACCTTTCTAGCACGGTAGAGAGAGCCTACCTTTCTCGCAGCGGCTCTGGCAATGCTCCTAATGCATCAATTCAAACATGTTTTCTAAGAACGTTAATCCGTGGAGGTTGAAATAAGAAATTTCAGGTAACGTATGTTAAACTATAGTAATTGGTGGTTGATAATGTTTCTTGTAATTATTGAAGGAGACAAGCTTAGTCCTGACAGCATTGAATGTGCCCATCCATTTTTGTGCCCATTCTACGACAGATTTGAGGTCTTCTTGTAGTGTTTCTTCCATTTCCTTAGGTATCTGTTTATTTTTCCCTTTGTGTCGAGTATAGAGTATATACATAAGTATGTTTTAAACTTTTCTGTTATACTGCCTGAATAGCTTTATGAAGGAAACACACACACTCTTAATCCATTTTCTTTAAATAAATCAACTTCAGAATCAATAATCCCTTAGAATGTATCTTTTCCGCTTAATGCATTAGATCAATACTATATGTGATATATATGTACGAGCAAATAACGTGTCTGTATATTACCAAAAAACGACTTTACTTGAATCTTTTAGAAGTTGAGTCTTAAATGGAAAAAATACTGAAAAGAAAAACGAGGATCTCAACCTTAATCTAACTATATTATAATAATTGTTGATATGCAATCCCACTTGATTAAATCTAACCGTACGAATCCGAAGAATTAAATATATAACTTAGTGTTTTAATTATCAATGACAATATATTTGAGTATTTTTTTACAAAAGAGTTCCCAGTTATTAAGGCACCAAGGACACTCGAGAATAACAAGCGTGCAGTGGTCAATGGGGCAATGTGTAATAATTTTTTATAGTGGAAATTTGGTAAAGTGGATTACTTAAGTGCAACGGCTCATCAAGAACTCTTTTACATTGGACTTTAAGACGACTATTTTATAGTCTGCTGGAAAGAAGGAAAACAGAAAGAGAGTTCCAAAGTTGCGCAGTTCTTAGGAAGACACTTTTTCATTGAATCTACGATTAGGTTTAGGCACAGAGAAAGTGTAGGGGAGATTCTTCACAGAGTTTTCAGCTAGAAATGTGTTTCACGTGAAAGTTTGGCAAAAGATTGGAGCTGAGACGACCACTTGCCATGAAAATAAGGAGCAAGAAGAGGCAGGCTTGTAACGTCACTTCTGTGAGAAAGAAGTTTACGGGAAGAGAGAAGGGACCCCCCTGTGTACTACGAAGTCTGTTTTGAACTCGGTCAAGGCAGGATCAGATCTTTCTCGCAGCTCCTGCCCAGACCTACCTGGCTCTTATATATAGAGAGAATTGCATCAACAGTGAGATATCTACTGGATCGATAGAAAAATCCCACCACTTTCCAAGCGACCTTGACAACAGATTTTATGTACGTGTTCCATTTCAGATTAGGATTAATTATCAAGTTAAGGAGCTTGTCAAAACATTGAACCTCCTTAGGATAAGGGGCATTCATTTCAGTTGAGGCCAGATGGGGATAAGGACTTGGATGCTGTAAATACAGGTTTGTTTGTAGATGCGTTAAAGGTAACCAGACACTTATTTCCACTATTATACCACGTGCTCAAAATCAGAGGAGCGATAATCAGAGATAACTTGGTCGTTAGCGGTCTTTGATGTACTGCCATAGATGGTAGTGTCGTCAGCATAAATATCTACGAATGATATGACGGCCGTTCACCTGAATTCTTAAATACAAGGCATACTAACGAGGTTTTCCATGGTGCTGGGACGTAATTGACTTTAAGACGACGCTTAAACAACTTTGTACGTATGGGAGCTAGTTCTGGTTGGATCTTTTTCAGCACTATAATTAAAATGCCGTCAGGGCCAGTTGCATTTCTAGAACCAAGGCTTTTGCTAAACTTGCCAATTCACGCACAAATATGTGTATATCGCCTAGAGTATTTTCCGATAAAAGAGTAGATACTGGTGGTTGGCGGCCTTGGTCGCATGGAGTAGAATAAGCTACAAAGATTTTGCCAAACAGTTTTGCTTTGTCTTATGCTGGCGAGAATACCTCAGATCCATTGATGATTGTTGGGATAGAGCACACGCTCCTGTTCAGGATCCTGTTTGCTATTTGCAAATACTGGGGAGAACCAATCCGTGCTCAGCTACTTTGGAGTTCATGGACGACATACAACTCTCTTGCATTCTTTTTTAATCTTTTACAGTAGTTTCTGGCAGTCCTGAAAACGGTTTTAGTCTCAGTATATCTATTTCGTTGGAAGCAATGGGAAAGATGAACTCTGTGTGCAATGGCTTCAGCACATTCTGGAGAGAACAATGGCTGGCTGTAAGGTTTTTGCTGAAATATTTTGGAGGGTATGAATCGATCTATACCAAAAATTAACAATTGGGTCTAGTCAGATACCCACTCTTTTTAAACATTGAACGCAGAGGTAGTTCTGATATAAAAACGGAAGCTATCCCAGTCAGCCATAGTTTATCGGTATACTGTACGGTGGGGAGGTACGTCCGAGTACTTACTACATTTCGTTTTTTTTTCTTAACTGACACGACTTAGTGATCAGAAGATACAAGTGGAGATAGAACGGAATATGATCATAGCTCAGGGCAAGTTCGAGACGGACATACTGACCGTCAGTATCGGGCACACAGGTAGGTTTACGAAGTGAGTGAGGTCATAAACAATAGAAAAATCGTGACAAAACCTCCCCTCATCTTATGTCTTGTTTGAGTGGGCTAACCATTCCATATTGTAAATATTGAAGACGTTATATAATTTGATATGAATATGACCCCGTACAATAAGGCGCGTCTCGTGTAAATTCGGCAATTACATTGGCAGGCACAGGTAAACATTGCCTAAATAAAAAATTAAAATACGAAGTTATCAATACGTAGTTGTAATCATAGCAAAAGGAATAGTTGATATTATTAATACTCGATTAAACCATCTAAATTATAACAACAACAATATTATCGAAAAAGTCAGTCTCCTAATTGTATGACCAAACTTACAAAGGATACTCGCCATCAAGGAAGATAAAAAGAGAAAAAAGGCCAGCAAAAAATGTCGATATACTCGTAAATCCCGCATTTTAATGATTCTTTTAAAATACGTACTGGTGTTTTCTGACTATGCACATGCAATCATTGCATTTGCATTCTAATGAAAAGCAATGGTGCACGTCAAAGATACCTTATAGGTAGATGTATCCATGAGATGGAACAGAAGTAAAAACGTAAAAAAAAACGGAAACTTGTGAAAATTACACATTGCTACATACATCAATTAAAATTATATAACTCTATTATTTTACAGTAAAACTATATAGCGAAATCGCCATATCAATTAAAGAATCTAACTTGTGTATGTGATTAAAATTCTGTTTTTTCTCCGACATAGAGACACAATTCCCTTTGAAAAAAATTGTAATACATTAAGAACAGAATAGATTACCTTAGAAAAATTATCAATACGGGTATGAAACGTCTTATAAAATGTGCGTCTTCGCATTTTGTAATAATCAATCATAAAATAATATTAATATTCATAATCATAAAAATGATATTAATATTCATAATCATAAAAATAATATGTAAGAAAAGGTGTAAAGCTGTTTAAGATAAAAGGAAATGAAAGCGATGGAAATGAAAATATAACAGTTTTTTCAATACGGCAACAAAAAAAAAAACACATTTCCCAGTTAATGCGTGGGTATCGATGTTTTACCTGTACAAATACAGATTGGCATTCATTCGGTAGAATATTTGCCTGTTATATTGTTTTGCGCCCGTGGAGCTGTTTTTACTTGTTATCTCTCTCAGTCTCCGTTGTTGTTCCGGCTTTGGCATTGTATTTCCCATGAGTGTCTATGCATTGTTTCTATTGTATTCGACGTCACTGCGTATTAAGAGCTTGACGTGCCATTATACATACTGCAGCACTGGCGCCTCCGAAAAAAAGTCATATCCGGCAGGACACTTTGCTAAGGAATCAGTTGCATCGGAGAAAAAAAGCAAGAATTGATTCAATAATAAAGATGGGAGAGATTAAAAATGGAGACAAAGTGCACAATGTAAATAGAAAAAGAATAGACGTAAGAAAGATTGGATAATCAAGTTAAGACTGATAACAGTGGAGGGGTAATGGAAATAATCTGGAGAAGATAAAGAAGAAAACGATACGATAAGAGATTCAGAAATACAAGAGGCAAAACAAAGAGAATGGAAGAAATTAACTTAATACAATAAACGAGAAATAAACTTGAGGAATTTCAATAAGTGGAAGATAAGGGAAAATAAACATAAATAAGCGATTTAGAGTTGAAGGAAAAGGCACAAAGAAAGTAAAACACATAGACATAAATGAGGCAACATTTCTTTAAGAAACAGTGACGGAAACAAAAGCGTTCTAGAAAGTATTTGAAAAATTAAGGACAAAAAATAATTTAAGTACAAATACACAAGGAGTTTAAAAATGGGGTGGCTGACGTAATATAATGATTTACTGTGTAAGAATAAGCACGATATTCTTTTGTTAAAGAACTAATAAAGTTAGATTTTATTATGGCTTTTCACGATTGATTAAGAAATACCTCATAATGCCAAGAAACAGAGAATTGCTAAAATACATTATTGAAATTTATCTGAAATAAAAATGTATTGATGCAAAAATCTAAATTTGACTGCAATAATATTTCGGGTGAATACAAACTAACTTGCACGAAATGCGTTTAACAAAAATTACACGAGAGAAATTGAAATGAAATAAAGTGCCAGGGGCGTGGCAATGAGATGGTTTATATTACGACATGCATGTTTTTTTTTACTTTTAAGGTCACCGCTTCGCAATGCATGGGAACTACTCTATAACTAGAGTTAACATGTAGTAGCTCTGTTGTGAGACAATATGGTCACTAATAGCGGAACTTGAATAGAGTGTGAGTGTCTATTAAAACAGCTCAGCTTTTTAATGTAGATATTATAATGAACATTCAATAATAAGATGGGAACAGACCAACGTTATCGGGGTCTATAGAGACAGTTCTATCAAAGAAAGTTTGCATATTGACGTTTCGTTATAGACGTATATATATATTGACGGTTGTAGAAACACGAGAATTCTTCTTAATACGCATAGCAAGATAACCGCTAAGAAACATTAAACTTTTTAATTGCTATCGATTATTCATAAAGAAAGAATGTCTGTGAAAGCGAAACAAACAGGAATTACATGAATAATTGCAAAGAATCTAGGAATTGGTAAAAGCAAAAAAATATACTGACAATGATATAAAAGTGTACTACCCTCTTATATCAGTTCCCCTTAAAATTATGAAAAAAATAATAGTCCTTTTTCTTCAGTCTTTGGTCAAGTTGATAAACTCATCATTTAAACGTCATTCAATGAGCACAGATATTTCGCCGTTGCAGTCGAATATAATGTTAAGTGATTACTATCACGGAGGTAATCTAATATGAATATGTGTCATTTAACATAGTGTAAGTGACCAAATAGATTCAAGGTTTTAGTAGTATATTCGTATTGTTTGGTTAGATGATCCCCCATATAAAATTGTTGCATAATTGAACCATTTTAAAACGACATGTACCATGCATAGTTATTCTATCACTTTCTGACTGTTATACTGTATGTCATATTAAGTTAAATTAATCAGTCTTTAATATCACTTATTCTGCACAGTTATATCTCCCTCTGTTTATATGCATAAGATTATCTACTCTGCACAGGGGAGACGAGCTAAGTAAACAACTTACATTGAATAAGCTACGCGTACGAATCTGTAAGCACTAATGTTTTCTTCTACAGACGATCTGTTACCAGTAACTAAATTGTAAGGTAAGATAGTTGTCATTATATGTTACACCTGCAGAACGTTTTCCTGGTGTAATTAGCATCAATGTTACATATTCTAACAGTTTTATTCTCATTTAAATCGGTGAAATGCTTATATTTTAATCAAATCGATTGATTACATGCTGAAGTCGTGACGCACCACGATGCACCGTGAGAAATATCTCTATCCGTTCCCGCAGTATTAATTCCACTGTTGCGTACATATTGGCGATTAAAAATACATATAATAGTTCAAAATGCAAAAGTAAAGTATCATTGTTCAATTGAGTTCGAAATAGAAATTCGTCCCGTCTTGTCAAAGAAATAACCATTGATGTTATACGTTTGAAGTTTTTGTTTTCCGATATTTAAGTATCTAACATGCACTTGTAATATTATATTGTATCAGAATATTTGTCTCAATCCGGGATATTCACTCTTTATAATTTAATAATTATCGGATGTATTCTGATTAAAAAAGTATCTTCAGAAACCTTAAGACACAGAACATAAATTATTGTCAGATTTTATCACAGAATTCGGCTAATCCGACCCTATATATCATAATAGAACATACACATTTTTAAAAATACCGTTTATATATTAAAAAAAAATGATAGTAATGGAAACACTTTAGTAAAGATAAAAGAAAGATATAAGTATATCAAAACAAACTAAAATCATATAGAATGTGTGCGGACAGGATAAATCGATGTATTTGTTGCCCTGAAGAAACTAACACTACATATTTGTTTTAAACATTTCATTTAATAAATCATTTCAGGTAACTTGATATGTTTATATTGAGTTTGCTAACATATAATATGCGATTTTCTTTATTGTAAAAGGCTGGTCAACAGGCAAAAAATATCGGACGCTTGTTACATCGCAAACTATTGTCATTAGTCGTGCATTTAACTTACAAACGCATTTAATAATAAAAATCAATCAATATAAGCATTTAAAAAATCAGTAAACGAGGACAAATAAATTAAAAGCTATGATGGGCGACGTCATTCAGGCCGCGTATATTTTTCTAAACGTTTATTATTGTTATCAACGATTTTTTGCAAGTTATGAATGATAATTTTGCATGGGGGTCCAAAGCGAACTTAACAATACAAGTATTGTTTCAAATTAAAAATCTTCTGTTTGTTTAATTAACAAGTTTAGAAAGTACGAATAATTCAGTAGCGACGCTGAAAATTGTGGTTTAGCGGAATATATATATATATATATATGTGTGTGTGTGTGTGTATGTGTGTGCGTGTGTGTGTGTGTGTGTGCGTGTGTGTGTGTGGGTGTATGTATTACCAACATTTCTCAATGGACTTTTGCAATGAATTCAAATACACATCACGAAATCTGCCGCATATTTATAAACGCGGTTACTTTTTTAACCGTCAATATTTAAAACAGAGAGAGGAGATTTTCCCATGTATAAGTCCAGTAAGCTTAATAAAAAAATTTAAGATCTTCTTCGACCAATTCTGGTCGAACAAACATAAAAAGTTTTTCTTTTGAAATGTACATCCATTTACAAATGAAGTAAATGAATTTACAAAAAAATCATCAAGAGATAGTAAACAAATAAATAAAATGAATTGAATAACAGTAATAATGATCACCAAGGAGATAATGTGTAAAAAAGATAGGAATCTGATTCGATGAAGAATTCAGAAAATCTGACGTGATAATAATGGAAAAGAGCGCAAACGTAATCACTAGGATGGAAACAAAAGAGTGGGTAGACAAGTAGACATATTCGATTGTAAATAAAACGAAAACGAAAGAAAACGAACAAAAAGCCTGAATAATGGCGGGAAAAGCAATAAAAAATTGCACTAAAATAAAGTAAGATCTAAACAAAACATACTTATATATATATATATATATATATATATATATATATATATATATATATATATATATATATATATATATAGCATTCACAGTTACTGATGGATTATTCCGCCGTGAATGAGAAACGAGATTCTTGTTTTCAGAAGGAACGCACATAGAAATTGTAGTATAGTGAATAGTGAAGAACAATAAAAATTATTTGCAAATAAGAAACTATGTATATTAAGGTAAACCTGTATATTGCTTTGGAGTTTTCTGTATTGTTTATTCAAAGTATACAATTATGTGTGTCGCAAAACAGTGCAGATGGTGCACAAATGCGACATACGGGACCCGCAGTCATCACTCCCCCATATATATATATGTGAATGTGAGTGCGTATATGTGGGTATCTATGTGTGTGTTTGTATCTATCTATCTACCTATCTATATATGTATGTATTTCTCCCTCTCTCCCTCTGTATATATATATATATATATATATATATATATATATATATATATATATATATATATATATATATATATATATATATATATATATATATATATATATATATGGGGAGTTATATAAACATCCTTACGCGGCTCTATGGATTTTTTATCTTTTGTCGGAAGCTCATGTATATATATATATATATATATATATATATATATATATATATATATATATATATATATATATATATATATATATATATATATATATGTTTAAAGAAAAAATAGAAAAAAAACGAATGAAATTATTAAAAAATCAACGTTTCGTCCTTGTTTCAGAGGGCATCTTCAGGATAATTGAAATAAAAATGTGATAAAAGAAAAAGTCATAGATCGTGCGAAAAAAGACAGGTGTTTAAAATCCAACCCATGTCGGGAAAGGACGAATATGTGTGCGTGGATTTTAAAAACCTGTCTTTTTTCGCACGATCTATGACTTTTTCTTTTATCACATTTTTATTTCAATTATCCTGAAGATGTCCTCTGAAACAAGGACGAAACGTTGATTTTTTAATAATTTCATTCGGTTTTTTCTATTTTTTCTTTAAACATAACGTCAACCACCGCTGGTTATATTTTTTCATTCCTTATATATATATATATATATATATATATATATATATATATATATATATATATATATATATATATATATATATATATATATATATATATTCAAGAGTGGGCATATATATATATTTATGTATATATATATATATATATATATATATATATATATATATATATATATATATATATATAAGAGTGTGTGAAAGTATGAGAGTATATATTTCTTGAAAGTATCTGTTTCGTAGATCAAAAAACACTTAATTATTATATCCATTAATGGATATATTTTAGCCTTAACTTATTAGAAGTTATAGCAACAATCAATCAAGTTTTTCTAAATGCAAAAATGGGTAATTTAAATATATTTTAAGGTATTTATTTTTGTGGATTTTTCGCATGTACAAACGCACGTTGTTACCTTTTGATGGATGGATTTTTTATGCCATTTATCTGATGAGTTCATTGCTACATAGATTCACTTACTGTAGAATAATTAAGTGATTGATTTGTGCTACTAAAGAGATACATCAAGAATTGTAAATGTAAACTGAATTAAAATAATAATTGTAAGACCGTACATATTATGATCTTTGGAATATAAATATTCTCGTTCATTATCTATATTTCTCTGAGTTTCATTGAACTTCTAAAGGAAGGATGGGTATATATTATAAGGGCATGAAATATATCTGCATGTATATATATATATATATATATATATATATAAATGTCATTTTAACTGATATACATATATATATAAATAAGGAAATACATATATATATATATATATTTGTAAAATATTCTTTATTTACTTAAAATAGTATATATACAATTTAAATAATTTACACATACATTTGTCATATATATATATATATATATATATATATATATATATATATATGCATATACATGGCAAAAAAATTGAAAAATAGTAATGATAAAGAAATACTGATTAAAGGAAGAATTAATGTAAACAAAACTTTTATAATAGCTTCTAATTTGAAAAAAAATATCCATGTAACCTGTACAATAAAATCGTTAACACAGGAATGAATGCTTAAAAAAGCTTCAGCGTAAAAGGTTGTTAAGATTTATAGGAAATCAAAAAGAACTGAATAAGAATAAGAAGAAATATTTTCATGTACTAACTTCAGGAGAAAATAAAGTAAGTCTATACAACAGAAAAACACCGCATACATTTGCAGCTAAAAGTAACTGAGGAAGTAGGCAGCGACATTTTTTTGTACAGAATTGTTTGGTTAAATTAAAGTGTTGAACGATAAAAAAACGAGTGCACGACGGGAACATACGAGGAAAGACAACTTACATGTCTGAAAAAAATGATTAAGTGGAAAACGAAAACAACAAAAAAAAACGAGTTAGAAAGATTTGAGTGAATGAATGTATTGATGAAACAGACAGTTTACTTGACGAGGATCAAAACTATTAAAAAAAAACAAACAAGAAAACTACGAATTGACAATTAAAAGAGATGTCGATGTCTTTTTCTCACATTTCCTTCTATCTTAAATACATGAATCTCTTCCTAATGAATTCAGTAAGTCGCACAATCTTTTTTTTTGTCTAATTTTTTAAATAATACGTTGAAAGATTTTAGCGTAATTAGCGTCACTTCGAGGTTAAATAAAAACCGGATTTAATATATAATATTATTATTAAGGGATCATGTAATAAGTTTTTGAAAAAAAAAGTTTGGCATTATTTACACGTTTTTACTACTTTATTCAACAGAAAAGTTAAGACAAATGCCACAATAATATCGATGGTTATCCGACCGCACTTAACTTAAGGGAAGGTGCCACTCAATTATATTACACCACTTTACTTTATCTCTCTTATAATGATAAGATATGGCAAATAGAGAATCATGTGATATATTTACGTCTTAAATATGATTCGACGGACGTTGCCCCTCGATGTCGGCTTATTAGGAGATACTGCTAATATAATACAAATTAGGATGCAATGTTCCAGATTCAAATTATGTAACAAACCGCACGTATGCTTTTAATAAATAAAGGTCAGAAATAGGAAAACAAACAGATTTCCCGACCAAACAGTGACCTATATTTATATGGCATTCCTGGCTGTTTAAAGGTTGGAATAAATGTGTGAGAAGATAAATATTGAAATAAATCTGTAACTGCGGTGTTCTCAAACAATCTTAGTTTTGCGAAATAGGCAATTAATGAAGTAATTTAATTCGGACTCAAAGAACACTGATAATCGGAAAGTAAATGACGTAAATATACCAGAGTGGGTTTTATTTTTCCCGTCGATGCCGTATAATTCTATGATTTTCTGTTATTGTATTATTTGTAACACTGTATTAAGAATGCAATAAGAATTTTATTTTTTAAATATTGAATGTTCATATAAAATTGATTGAACTTTTTTTACAACTCACAGAGATCGGCAAACTAATATATATAGAAGAATTTCGAATAGGGTAAATTATCCAAACTTTTCTAATTCTTATAACCAAACACATTTTTTGCGCATCTTCTAATTCGAGAAATTTGCAATTCATCAAAAAAAGTTGTTGCTTAATTGAAAACTTAAATCAGCTTTACGCTGTTCAGAACCGACTATTGAGTTTTCCTTTTTGTAACAATACTTAGCTCGTGCTTATACTAAGTTCTATTGCTTGAAATTCTTAAATAATTGATAATCAAGTAAAAATAATAATAAAAATATTCATCAAATATTATACTCTGATTATTTAAACATAATGTGTTCGTTATGTGTAGACGATGATGACATCTAGAAATGTATTTAAGGAGAAAATACACCTTCAATTGCAAAAAAAGATCTAGCTTATTGGCATATTATTTTTAGCATTTATTTTAATTAATTCCCTTTTAATTTTTTTCGGTTTCCTTACAAGACATTCATCTTTAGTTAAATAATACGTGTAATTATAGCCATGCAGATATTCTACCTGATTTATGCTTGCATAATATTTGCGTTAAAAATATTTCTTTATCTTTTACATAACGTAATGTTTAAAAAATTACTACCACATACCTCTGTAAGCTATTTGGCCCCGTGTACACTTTCTGTGATATCTCCTTTATTTATTCACCGATTGTCCTTATTTTACGGGGCATGCCAGAATCAACGACCGTGAGTACACCAAGACCCTAGTGGAACAAAGAATACACTGTGTTAAATTTTACTACAAGACAGGATCGTTTAAGAAAACCCAGGCCAGTTTCATGCGTTAGTTGAAATGTGAAAAGGCTCCAGTCAAAAGCAGAATTCAGAACTGGGTGGACCACTTCGAGAAATATGGGGCCGCGGAGATCCTCAACGCTGCCAGAGAGAACCGTCCAAGCAACGCGGGACGTCCCAAGAAGCGAACAGCCGAAACGCTCTGTGCGTAAGCATAGTCATTCCCTCGGTATGTCCCGTGAGACTCGCAGGAGAGTGCTGGTGAACAGTATCAGGGATTACCCAACCAGAATACAGACGCTACAGACCCTTAAAGCCTCAGACAAGAAACATGGAAGGGATACGGCAGTCAAGATGCTCGAGAAGATCCAGGATACACCTAGTTTCCTTAAGCTCCATTGGGCCTCAGAAGTATCACACTTCCATCTTGATGGAAAGGCGAACTCCAAGACAAATATCTTCTAGGGGTCCTCCCGACACAATGAAGTCGCCGCCAAGCACTTTCACTCTCCTAAGTGCACGGTGTGGGCTGCAATCTCGAGGCATCATCGGACCAATCTTCATCGAAGAATCTGGCGCAGCAGTGACAGTCACCAAGAAGCGGTATGTGGAAGTCCTCAAAACCTTCAATAATGAGCTCCAGACCATCTACTCGTCGCTCCTGAGGAAGTGTTGGGTCCAACAGAACGGAGCAAGTTCTCACACCAAAAACCTGTCCCGAGATTGCCTGAAAGAGAACTTCGGAGTTCGAGTGATCAATCTCAACAGTGATTTTCAGTGGGCACCCCATAGCCCGGACCTAAACCCCCAGATTTTTTTTCTTTTGGGCTATCTTAAGGACAGCCTCAACGCAGGGAAACCCAGAATCATCACGGAAAAGGAAGCCATCAGGGAGATGAGAGGCATTATCAATATGGTTTGTAAGAACATCATGGACAACTTCGTGCTGCGCTTCAAGAAATGCACGGAGCTAAATGGAGGCCATCTAGAACATATGCTGTAGAACGGAGAAAAAAGTCCAGAGACCCTAGTGTTTTGATGTGATGTTTTGAATATAATAAACTAATTATGACCAAAGTTTTATGTCATTCGGATAAAAAACTAAGAAACGGGGTCTAATTAGAGTTTGTGCCTGTTTTTTTTAGGGGGGTCGCCCTATATTTCGGTTTAGCCGAGGAAGATATGTGCAACTGTGCAAATTTGTTAAAATTATAAAAAAAATACAATTTGAAAAATTAAAGTCAAAGGACGTAATTACTGATATGATGCGTAGCGTAATAGCTGATGGTTTATCTTTTACTTATAACCTTGCAGCAAACGTGTCTTCATAGCCTAGACATTAACGTCAAAAGAAAACGTAAATTATAAACTAAATGTTTTGTTTCAATTAACGGTGATGGCATAGGAGTAATTTGTTTTTTAATTTGAAACCAATACTACGTATTGGACCCAGCATAATCTATTATGTAAAAGTCAAAATGGGTACGAACGTGTGTGTATGCCCGCCAAAGGCTTTATGCATCGCGTTTCTCGTGTTGGATAGATTCTGAGAGAAGTTTTCGCATACTTCCCAGATCGTATATATCGTATTCGCAAACAGACATTTCTCTTTTACCCCCCCCCCCTTTTTTGATCGAGTTGAACAAAATTGCCAGTGTGACGCCGTCTCAGGAGCTTGTTTGCCTTTTTTATATAAAGGGAGAATGTTCGATAAAGCAAGAAACTTGGCCTTCGTGCTCGAATTTTTTATACTTCCCTAATTAGTCCACAAGCAATGTAGGTAAACCTTCATATATTGAGGCAATTACTATGTTGGATGGATACTGCCAGAGTGCTCCCTTTTGTGCGGGAGCTGTTTTTTCTCCCACATTAAAAACGACCTTATTTCTAATATACATTCGTATTAACAAATACCCCTATAGAAAGCGGGAAGTTTAACTGGCCCCAGGCAGGTTAAAAATCAACGTTCATTTCTACGCTTGTGTGACGACTCCTATTGTTCTAAAATTAATTACCAACTCACTGAATTTACTATCTTCTTTGGCCTAATGGTTCGCGAAAAAGAATAATTACCTTACGTTTTCGAGTCCGATCCCAACTATCTCTCTCTATATTTTTTATTTCTTCTTTGTACCAATATTCTCCACCGGAACAAAACTGTATTACCAACCCATTTAATTAACTCTCCTCTTTTTTTACACCTTCCTTTTCTCCTTAAAAGTACGTGTTCGAGCTTGCCTTCCTACTGCATTTTTCTTTGCATGACATACACTTTCTTACACCCAGGCAACGCCGGGTACCCAGGCTATTATAATAAGAGCAACAGACTCTGCATTAATAAACATCTCAGATTTAAGCTTATATGAAAACCGGGAAACGCCGAGCGGTATTCTATTACAAAATAAAATCATGGACCTGGATAAGTAAAACTTACAATCATTAGAAGAATATATATATATATATATATATATATATATATATATATATATATATATATATATATATATATATATACAAACGCAAAAGTATTGGATATACATTTAAAAAAAAATCTGAAATAAATTAAAATGACTTTGCTTATCGTGTTGCAATAGTTCAAACAGGTTATTACTGACCAAATAGAGAGCTTCATATTAAAATACTTTTATAAAATTCTTCAGTTTGGGTTCACCCCTTCAAAGTCAACCAGTTCATTTATAAAAGTGCCTAAAACTAAAGAGTTGTCAATAGACATTTGTCAAAAAATCATTGATGAAGCTGTTGCAAATATTCCAAGATATAATATGCCAAGGAAATTAAACGAAAAAAGAAATCAAGGTTGGTAACCAGAAAGGTACAAAATCTTTTTTCTTACTCGTGGTGAAATTCAAACCGACTTCCGAGAAGCCGGACTTAATGTGAGCAAAGAGTAGAGCAGTAGATTTCTAAATCCTGCAGCTTTTGTATCAAGGTCCCCAAGAAAAGTTTCATTATCGAAGATTAATCATGTCAGATCACGTTTGAATTATGTTAAAACATATGGGGAACAACCCAAAGAATTTGGGAACAAGGTAATCTGGTCAGACAAAGCGAAAATTGAAATGTTTCGAAGAAACACAGCAACACATGTATGGTGTAAAAATGGCACCGCCTATAACAACAAGAATACCATTCCTACGGTAAAGTCTGACGGTGGTTCGAGTAACGTATGGGTGTGTTTTTCCTCCAAAGGTACTGGTGAACTAGAAATCATCAATGGTAGAATAAATGGACGTATGTACAGGGGGATATTGGGGAAAACCTCCAGAAATCTTCTAATTTGTTGGGACATAATTGCAATTTCATGTTTCAGCAGGACAATGATCCCAAGCATACTGCCAAACTAACGCAAGAATGGCTTAAAAATGACAGAATTGACGTTCTTATTTGGGCCAGTCAGTATCCAGACCTCAACCCAATTGAATTTTTTTCTGGAAAATATTGAAGGTCAATGTTCACAAGAGGAATCAACAAAATATTCAACAACTAGATCAGTTGTGCAAAGAAGAATGGCGCTAAATACATGCATGTCTTTGCAAAAAACGTGTGCATCTATAGAAAGCGATTGAAGCTGTTGAAAGCAATAAAGGATATGCAACCAAATATTAAATCAATGTATCCAATACATTTGCGTTAGTTGATTTATATTGTTCTTTTAATATACACTTTCTACACTTGAATTTTGTAATTACCACCCCAGATATTCGTTAAAATAGTAATAGGAATATACTGAGCATATTTTAGGTAAAATCTTGAAACCTAACGTAATTAAGAAAAATGTAATATATCCAATATATTTGCATGGAACTGTATATATATATATATATATATATATATATATATATATATATATATATATATATATATATATATATAAGTTTCCATGCAAACCACTTTTATGTCTTGCACAATCTATCTGTACATGGACATACTGTAATTGTACTCGTCCCTACTGCTCTATTCACATAGGATAGAGGTTTCTTAGTCTGCATTCTATATTGTTATGTTTATGAGTAGTGCTCGGCGGATTTCTAAGCATTGATCACTTCATTTAATTTTATTTTAATTTTAAAACCTTACCAGCAAGAATGTGGTTTACAACTTCTTTTTCTCTTTTACTATTTGTTAAAACAAATGGAAGATATTTAAACAATCGATATGTTCTAGAACATCCGGTTTGGTACAAAATAGAGATTGCTTTCTAGTCGACTATAGTATTCCTGCCTTAAAATCGAATATAAATAAGTATTTGTTTAGACATCCCGTTGGATACTGGGTTCTATTTTATAGTTTGCCTCCGGTAAACCCAATAGTTCCTGTTTTTTTTTCTGTCGGCGATCATCATCACACTGACCATCCCTCGATACAGATATAAGAAAACACTTATGAAATGTGGAATTATTAAATCTATAAATTTATATTGTTAATACTTAAATTTCTCCATGTTTAAAATAGTTTAATCCATCAATCTCAGAATCAGCCGTAAATGATTATTACTTATCTTTTAAAATGCAAACATAAAATTATTTGCTTTTATAGATGATATTTTTAAAATACGTCTATCCCCCCTTGCTCTTTAAATAGGACAGCTGTATATATCCATTTATTTGCAGTTAGTGGATTTTAATCACTTTGAAATTTTATGAATAGATGATACGCTTAAAGATAAAAGGTTACTCTGTCCATTTCATTTAAAATATGCAGATATGCTCCAGCGAGAATACTTTTAAAACCAAATGGAACAACTACTTCCTTAATTAATTATGTTCAATATTTAAATAAATTATATTAGTCAATTTTTAAATATTGGCGCATATTTGAACATACGTATATGTTGTATTCAATTTCCATTAGTCTAATGTTACAGATAAAGTAAAAGATCGTTTTTTTAAGTATGCTATCAAAAGTATTCTAGGTTAATTGGATTTTGTATATTAAAAGGTTAAAAAGTCTAGCCATAATGTTTTTTTCATTAACCTTTGTACTTAACTGGATTTAAAAGTCTAACAATTACTGGTATTTGTTACAGTATAAAAACAGAGAATATATATTTCTTGAGAAAATGCGCGGTGCTATATATGTATCGTTAAAAATGAGCCATTTATTTATTTTTAGAACATTTATATAAATATCAGATTTTCCTTGCGAATGAATCAGTGTCCATTTTGTAGATAACACTTTAGTGACACTTTTTTGTTGTTACTATTTCTCTTTTTTAATTTTACACATTGATACTGAAATAATCACCGCATTTAGGTATTATAATATATTAATTATTTATCAGCATATCAGAAAGAATTATAATTCATTAATATTTTTAAAAGATGTACCCATTATATATACATTCTCCGACCAGAATAAAACCAGAAACACTTTAGGCATACAAAATAAACATGTTAATATTCAGTTTGAAATTTGTAATCGTTATTAAGAAAAAATGTGTTAAATTGCTTGGTAAAAGGGCGCATTGAGGTGTTAGATGAACAAGTAAAAAACATAACTAACTGACGTTGTTTTAACGAAAGTTTGAAAATAAAAATTGAAAACTACAGAAAATTAATAGTTTTTCTGAAAGAATTCAGTTTCAAAGTCTGTAAGTGGTATGAATAAAACGATCTGAGAAGGACAGGCAACGTCTTCTCATTAGGTAATATTTACGCATAACGTACGAAACATTAGTTTTTGTACATTTTTGATGGTACATTTTTTAGAATAATTTATCATTTCGATGGCTTTACTGTTTTTTTTTTATTTATATTTGCATTGGAAACTGAATTGGTTTTTGATTAGTATATTTTCGTACTCTTCATCTGTAGACAGGATAGAACCGTCACTGAAGCATTAATAATGCAAGTGTATTTGTATGTGGAACAATATTAGCCTGTTCTGCGCGCAGGACCGTCTACACGTAATGTGATTTCGATGAAAATGGCGCCGTTTTACTTGAGCAGCCATTGTTTCCTATCTTAATATCAATTGTATTGTACACAGGTAAATACGGTCAGACAACTGATGAGAATTCAAATAGCAGCAGAATATATATATATATATATATATATATATATATATATATATATATATATATATATATATATATATATATATATATACCATACGGTATGTCTTACTAGATTTCTGATTCCATTTTTAATTAGAGATCAAGTTCAGTATGAGAGTGAACATTGAGTGTCGGTACGACTTCTGCAAATAAAATGGATCTACGTAATAATTTGGCTAATAGCATGCAGATCTGAGTTGCGCTGTTCAGAAAACTGTAGTATTTGCCAAAACATTGATACACAACATCACCGTGTTTATGATGTTATATTCTAAAATATCTTAAGAAATCATTTTTCCTATTGAGGAATATTCAGTATGTATACACACAGAAAATTATCTGCATGTAAATTTAATACGATATTATACTTATTATTGATTTTTTTCGTAAAATTTTACGTGGCGCAATAATTAAAACGAATAGAAATAATTTAACATACGATATCGGTTGTTGTATTCTTTCATTACAATTACTGTTAACTATAATGCTTAGTAAAATTAAATTTAGTTTTCGAACTGTTGACATATAAATTATTAAAACAAACAATGTAAATAACTACATCTTATATATATCTATATATATATATATATATATATATATATATATATATATATATATATATATATATATATATATATATATATATAACCCTTGGTAATGTGGAGTTAATTTTTGCTGTAATTGACACCGAAAACTTAAAACATTAAAAAAGATCCACCGCGATGCAATGAAATTTGCAGTTTGATGTTGTTGTTGTCGCTGTTATTGTTTTTGTAGTTGCTGATAAATAACAACAAAAACATATTTTATTTCGCTCGGTCCAGTTGGAAAATAAACTTTTGTAGTTTTGAGTAGGTTTAATTGTTATCTAAATTTAACAAGACGTATTTTAAAGGGGCAGTCGCAATGATATGCAACCGTCGACAATTTGATGTTCGCAGGTGTTTTATTTTAATAAAAAGATTTAAATGATCGGTCACCTTGCTATGCAACTGTAGATAGTTTATAAAAATAATAAGAATAATTCTAATTACGAAACTACTTGTGGAGATATCTGATGTCATATTCGATTCATAATTTTAAGTGAAACAACAGCAGTATAAAAAAATGACTTTTATTGTTCGAATCACTCTTGTATCACATTTTCACCCCGACCAAATAACAGGTCCACTTTGAGGGAGGCGGAAGGATGAAAATTTCGTCAATGTGAAATGAGTTGCAGGGATACTATGTAGGAAATTTAGTAGCAAGATATCTGCTCATATTTAACTTGAACTCATGCATGCCAGCCCAGTTGGGAAAGTATGCAAAGCGGAAAGGAAATAAAAGAAGTCTAGTAGTTTTGTGGAAGAATCTATTAGAATAGAAGGTTTTCTTGTATTTAGGGATTTCTACTATATAGGGGGGATTGATTGCTTGTCGTGTTTCCCGAGGATATTGTCATGGAGAGGGTACAAGGGGTCGTAATTCGTCAGAACATTCATCATTAAAGTACTTGTAAAACAGGTAGACGCATGTAACATTTTGTCGATGGAATAAAGGCTGAAGCCTTGATAACAGTTTACAGCACATTAGTTTGTCGACTCTCTATAAATCCCTATCTAGGAGGGAATGACATATAGCAGATTCATCAGCCAACAGGTGACAACAATAGTCAATACATGCGCAAATGGTGGCCTTGTAGATGCACAGGATACCTTCAGCCGTAAGGAACATTTAACATCATACAGAGAACCCAACTTCTTCGCAGCATATTTGGGCAGACTCTCGATGTATCTGTTCCAACGTATATTATGTGTAGACGTTAAGATGAGGCGTTTAAAAGAAGTACTTTAAGTAATGTATCTTAAGTCGTAGTGATTCGTGGTTGAAAATGTTGATGGAAACAACTTAATCTTGGCTTCATTAAATCTGACCATCAATTTTCCTCACATTCAACTTAAGCCTGGATGTTTTCTCTAGGGTTACTGCCTGTGCCTTAGATATGTTTTAAACCCTTTTCCCCTCATGTCATTTATAAAACATGGTGTCATCAAATAATATATATCTCAGAGGTCATTTTATTAGGAAGGACATTTATGAATATTACGAATAATACATGTCCAAGGATCGACTCCTGAGGTGCACACGCCTTTATATCATACTAGCAGGGGTGCCCGGTGTTGCTCGGGTGTTTGGAGGTGTATGCTGTGCAAAAACAGCAAAAAACAAAAAAATAGTTAATTTTTTAAAACTTTGACCCCTATTATGACCCCTTAAAATTTATTGTTTCGGGCTCAAATCACTTTATTAAGTTCAAAGAACCTATATCTAAAAGTTCAAGTGTCTAGACCCAAAATTGTCGGAGGAGTTTGGTAGAGTTCTTAAATATCAAATCGTTGAAATTTGACCCCTTAACAGCCACATTTCTGGCTGGCACCCGTCACATCGATTTTCCCTAATCTCAGTACCCGGTATTTCAAATTTCGAGTCTATAGACTAAAAATTGGCAGAGTTATTGCGTAGGGAAATGTACACAGACAGACAGACACACAGACACACAGACACGTTCACTTTTATAGATATATAGATAGTTTATATACACGGCGGTCGGGGACAACTTGGATGTTTCCTCTTTATTAAGAATTATGTAAAGTATTCGCCCACTGATACCGTATGATCTGATTTTCCCGGGAAGACATCCATGCCATACCCTCTCTAGATATATAGTTAGATAAGTCTAGGAATACTGTTCTCTCCTCCCTAGTTTGTCAAGTGTATGGTATGTACGTTTGGGTATCTGCTAGAGCTGGCTTGCCGAAATCTATATTGTCAGATTTTCGCAGCTGTAAAATGATGTAGTAGAGCTTTATTAATATTGGACTCAAATATTTTTGGCAAAAAGAGGGAGAAGGCTAATGGGGCGAGAATTTAATGGGTTAGTTTTTTCACCTCAATTCTTTGTAAAATGGTATCACATAAGAAGATTTCCAATATAAATGAAAAGCAGATTTTTCAAGGCATGTGTTGTATAGTTTTGAGAAGACTGCAGCAACACCAGCGTTGCCATTTTTAAATATTCCATCCGTGATGAGATAAGAGGCACATGTTTTTTCGGTGTCTTGCTTTTATGATAGCATGCGTGTGAGAAGGGTTTATTTTTAGAATAATATAATGTGATGTCAACACGCAATAGACACTCAGAGAAAATTGTGGTTTATTGTGTCCAATGTAGAGTGTGAAAAACTTCCTTCGCAAGCAGGTTAGCCTTCTTAGTTGCTCTGCGCCTTTCCTCAGGGTTGCTGGAGAGTGAAATGACGTGTTTATTACCTATTATTTATTACAATGTTGTAGAATTTTTATAAATCACGGGTTCCTAGTGGCTGCGCTTCAACGTGTTTGCTCATGGGTTTGGTGTGTTTTTTCTTAATCGTCTTTTTTTTTCTTACACTCATTTTTAGTTTCAATATATTTTGTCTATTTGCACTGAATTTATGTCGAATGAATTTGAGGTATGCTCACTTCTTGTAGGCAACGGAAGCTGCACAAGTAGAACTAAACAATTGGGGGAGAGTGGGTGTTGCTATAGAACTTCCGCGTTCGAACATTAGCTTCAATTAACGCTTTCAATCATTTAGTTGTCCTATTGGTGCAATGTTCGACAGGAGGAGAAATACATTTCAACATAATGCATATATGATGACATACCTGATTGTCTGTTATCAGCTTTTGTAGAATTCCTTGTGTTTTTGAGTTATGACTCTTCAGCTTTAGGTCGAGAATTTAGGCAGACATCTTACATTGTCACAGTGTGATAAGCCTTAGTGAGTAGGCTAACGGCATTTGTTTAAATGTGAGGGGTATTGATCTTGTAGATCTGGTAACCGTGTCGGAAATGCAACACTCCCATGGCGAATGAGATATACAGAAAGTATGTGTTATTCAACAAGCTGTGTCTGTGTACATAAAGAAACTAATCAAACTACTGTGGTTAATATTTAAGTCACAAAACATATGTAATTGCGCGCTAGTGTCAAGGGAAATTGTTGTCTCTATGGTGTCTAAGACTTGGTAAAATGGAGTAAAGTCCTATGCCGTGGGAGAGCTGTTGAGAAAATATAATAATTAACAGGATGTTGCAGGTTATATATAAAGCACATTAAGACCTATTCGTCAGATTATTGTATTGAGTCTCTAGTCAAAAGAGGATTGTTTTAATGTAGACTCCAAAATGGTAAATATTAAATCACTAATACATTTATTTACAGCAGGGTACTAATTATAAGACATAAACAAAATCAATATTTCAATAATAATATCAGGATGATAATATATACTGATCCATCAATTTAATGTGGTCATTCATTTACATATGGCATTTCTTTTTAAGTTGGCAATTTTAGTTCGCTAATCTAATAAAAACCACTGTTGATATGCCAGTGAATAACGTTAAATTCAAGGTATGTTTTATTATTTACTTTTGCGAATGGCGTCAAATATGTAAAACATTATTTTGTTAATTTAAACTTAAACACAAAGTTGTGTAGATGGTGTTCAATTTTAAACAATAAAATCTGACACTATAAAAAACACCTTTCATATATATTTTGAATTAAATTGCAATTCATGAGGATTGTCTATATACACTAAGAAATAATAGTTCTATGTTTTGTTGTCTTATTCTCATGATTCAATGTATTTAAAAAATCTCCATCTTATTTTTATCCGGACTTTCCCTTCATTTTATCCTTTGTAATTCACGAAAAATAAAAACAACTGCTGCGTTTGTACTTATAATTGTTCTTTTTTTTACATAGTCATCACAACTAATCAAGCCCAAGATGCCACTCGAGGATAAGTGTTAAAGAGTGTACAGTAGAAAGTGGTCAATATAGGAATCGTTAGTAATGGAAATTCAGTAAATTTGTTACCTTATATGGAGCGGCTCCACAAAAACTTGTTTACGTTATACTTGAAGACAAGTATATTGTAATCTGCTAGACAGCAGGAAAACCGAAGACAATTCCATATGCGTGCAGTTCATAGAATCTACGTTTAGGTGTAGGCACAGATAAAGAGTGGGGGAAATAAGTGATAGAGTTTTCTGCTAGAGGGGTGTTTCTTGCGAAAGTTTGGCGCGGGGGGATCATAGATTAGAGCTCAGCCGAGCACTTGCCATGAAAATAACGATAGAGCAGAGGCAAACTCGTAATATTTCTTCTGTAAGAAAGAGGTTGCAGGGAAGAGAATAGGACATCCCCGACGAGGCTATGAAGTCTATTTCGAACTCTATCAAGGCAAGTCAAGTCCTTTCTAGTAGCTCCTGCCAAGTTATGGGAACAGTACTCCATCCGGGGACTTAACTGGCTCCTATATAGATAGAGAATTTCATCACCAGTGAGGTATCTACTGGATCGATAGAATGATCCTCCAATTTATCCAATTAAACTCGTTAAAAACGTACTATATAAACATATATAAGAAATATTTTTTCTGTAAAAATAAATGAATTTTCTAGTTTTCAAATGATAATTAATCTTGTATGCTATATATATATATATATATATATATATATATATATATATATATATATATATATATATATATACAGTCTGTTTAAGGTTTCTCTCAATTTGTTTTAAGAGAAATAAGTGTATGTACTATAAAATCGAGAGTTGTTTGTTTGTTTCATACTTATGATTTGGCATAGATATTCATTAATTTTATTTATATCAAAATGTTCCATTCATTCTATCCCTTATAATTCAAAAAAGAAATATAAATAACGGCTATTTTCGACTAACGCATATGTGTATCTGATCTTTTTGGTCTATGATATTTTATATTCAATTAAATACATTTAAAATATTTTACGTAAACATATGAATAAAACTGTCTGTGTAAATTAAATGCATCTCCTCGTTTTCAAAAGATAACTAACCACACACATTATATTTATATATACACACATATATGCACATATAAATATATACTATCTGTTTAATTTCTGAAAATATTGATTAATTTGTCAATTTTCAACTCTACAAAGAATTTAGTCTACTCTCGAGATACGATACTGTCTGGAGAATCTGTTTGGCCTATTTGAAGTCTTTTATTTGGGTTTCTTTTTCTAATCGGAAATCTTATGATTGTCAAATAATTTTATTTATTATTTGACTCATCACAGCCGAACGTTTTCATATATGAATTTAGTAACATATTTACGTTAGTTAATGAAGATTACTTCGACATTGCTTTTTTTTATAAAGGAATCACCAATTATCAAGGCCAAGAGACCAATCAGCGATAAGGGTAAAGGACGGTAAATTGTGTTGCAATTTAACAACATTTTCTTTCCTCTAGCAATTAATGATATAGATATAAAATTAATGATATAGATATAAAATTAATGATATAGATATAAAATTAATGATATAGATACAACATTTTACATGATTTTAAAGTGCAACAGAATGGACATTACATGAAATAAATCCAAAGTATTCTCATGATTCAATTTAAATTAAATATTTATACCTTATTTGTAAAATTTATAAAAGTGCATTTTGAAGATAAATACATTTCAAATTAAATATTCTTTAGGGAAGATAACCTGATCTGCACTATCCGGCCTTGTGCCACATTTTGCTGTGGTGTACATGGATTAAATATCTACCCCTGCATCAGAAGTCAAAATACTTTCACAGAGAGCAGAACTATCAATAAGAATCTCAAGAGGAAAATTACATGCCTACAATTGTAAAGCAGCAGTTGTGTTTACAATTGATGAACAAAACAAACAACTTTACTCAAATCTATGAGTAAACCCATGTTTTCTAATATGTTACTTACATATCCGTACTGATTTGAAGAAAATTGACTGGAATAAATAAAATATAGATGGTGCTGTCTTAAGGCCAAATCAATATTTTATGAAAAAATCATGTAAGCCAATTTATACTTGTATCACAGATACTATAATCTCGAATTTGTGTAAAAAGCCAGGGCACTATACTCTGTTGAACGCCTTCAGAATATCAGGCGCTAAATTATTCATAAACCGAAACCGAAATTACAGGAGTTAATATATCGTCAGTAGAAGCACAACCACTAATGCAATACCGAGAAACACTATAGACCAAACATTCAAAAACATTAATATGGTAACCGTTCTATCAAAACCCTTCAATAATTTACCCATTAAAAGAATGAGGATATTTAGTTGCATAATACTGACCACCAGCATTTAAAAACAAGGAGACAAACGAAAATTAACACGAAGAGATATAAAACAGCCAGTGAATATTTCCAGGACGATACATTTAATTTATTTGAAAAGAAGATGAACTAATCATGAGCGAAAGCATTTTACCGTTCAAGCTAGAAGTAATGATATGAACAATTGTTGGAGATGTAAATACATAGTAAGCAGACACAGCAGTTCTCGAAGGAAAGTACGAAAAACAGCACGCAAATTGTCGAGGAAAAAAATTAAACATGAAGGCGAACAAAAACTAAACCGTCTTTAGAAGAGAAAATTACCCTGAAATTATGAAAAATATATATCCTGCCATGAAATCATCAAAATATATATCCTGCCATGAAATCATCAAAATATTATATCGTGCCATAAAATCATAAAAATATTATATTGTGCTATAAAATCATTAAAATATTATATCCTGCCATGAAAACATTAAAATATATCGTGCTATAAAATCATAAAAATATTATATCGTGCTATAAAATCATAAAAATATTATATCGTGCTATAAAATCATAAAAATATTATATCGTGCTATAAAATCATTAAAATATTATATCGTGCTATAAAATCATAAAAATATTATATCGTGCCATGAAAACATTAAAATATTATATCGTGCCATGAAAACATTAAAATATATCGTGCTAAGTTTCCATCAGAATTGTGTGATCTTTTCGGTGTTTAATTGATAAATATCAATGTGGTTGTTAGTGATGAGGTTTCGATCAATTCACTCTTTTCTTACTTCATGATAATACACCGTCCTTTTAATGTACTTTAAGAACTGCAGCATTATACGTATTTTATGCAGGCATCTTCCTTTTATTTAAAGTCTGTTTTCAGTATTAATACCAATAGAACTGTAATGGCTTTACGATAAACATCTCTCAATCTAATACCTTTACACTTTACTTGATTCCATGCCTTGTCTGAACCAATTTACATTACAAAAGAGAAAGTATAATGAATATTTAAGCGAGGAACCATGTTATGTTCTTTATTTAACGCATATCTAAATAATAGTCGAATATGACATCAAAAAAATCAGAACTGCATAATAAGACCTAGTGTGGCGGGGTCTTGCTTATTTACAATTTATTCTTTCAGCAAGCATATAGACTTCATCTTCTTATACGTGCGACCGAAATGAAAATTAATATTCACATTAAGATCCATACTAATCATGTTATCGTAATCGTTTTACAAGTAGTGCATAATGCTCCGTTAATAACACACGAAACCCCAGTTAAGGAATCCCACCACACGTCTGATGAAAGCAGTTTCTTCAGCTATTATACGATGACAACATAAAAAAATGTGGAGAAAATTAAACAAAAAATAAATTCAAGTGTAACATAAATAAAAATGCAGACGGATTGTATGATTTCCTAATTAAATATTGAGGTATTAAAATATGTCTGACGCACGATTTTATTTAAATGAAAGAACACCGTCAAAATAAAATTCTTAAATAAGTATCAATTTTTTTCATCCCGTCATGAATGTAAAAAACTAAAAACGGCGCGCCAAAATGATATGTTTTATAAAAAATCATAGGCAATAAATATACAATTATTGGTTATAAATATTACAAACATATGCTAAATATTGAATGTGATAGGACGGTTTTCGTAATAGAGTAGGTGAGGAATTTCCAGAAATACACAACTCCTACAAAAACCGTTCAATACTTCACTCTGTATGCAGTCTCTGTGAGATTAATTGACATTTTTATAGAAAACCTAAATAATTATAGAATAATATGTTTTTCCATATTAGGGATTATTTTTGAGAAGATGCACTATTTGAGTTTGTTTGTTTTTTGAGGTTTTTTTGGCTTGCTGTTTCTTCTTCAGTCAATTTCTCAAACATGTCGGACGATGTAAATGCCAACGTTGCACATAATAGAAAATCAAACCAAAAACTCGGAGGACACAACGGTCTACATGGTGTGAGCGTAAAACCACAAGTAATTTCTAATTATTTAGTAGGAACTCACAAGAGAAATAGCAGCAGCTGGGTGAGATATATATCTATTCATCTGTCACTATTCTTTTTCTCGCTCATACGCATCGAAAAATATGCAATCTGCTTTCACTGAGTAATGTCTGATTTGCAATAAACCTGTCTCTTTTAGAATCAGCATCTGAGTTTATTTACCTGCAGGCTTATAAATGTGTGTTTTTCCCCGACGAACGCAGAGAGATTAGTATGGAAAGGATAAGTTCCCTAATGACTGATGTATGTAAATAATTACTTCGATTGGTTACCCTGTGTTGCGGCCGATTATGTTAGTCCCCTAATATATACAAAATAACATTCTGTGAAAGTACTTCTATATTTTAATTTACCAAGAATTATTATTGATAACCTGTAATATATTTTGCCGCACATTACGAAATCTGTTTCAAATGATACAGAAATTAAATCACTTAAGGCTATATAAGGTTGATTACGTTTCAGAATTATTTGAATTGAATATGCTTGCTTATCTATCACATTTAATCTGCTATACTCATAAAATCGTCACAATGTTTTGCACAATGAAACTTAGACCCTCTTTAGTTTTATCAAGTCCAACACTGGTATCATTATGTTGAAGTCGGAAATGCATAGAGGATTTCAAACAGTTGAATATTTTTTTTCTTTTATTATGTCATCACCTGAAAAACGTCTTCAGTAAATTATGTTCATTGTATTCATAATCAATGGTGAGCAAGGTGACGAAGGAAGCCTTATTTTACATACTAAGATAGGTTTTATTTTGTTTACATAAAGCTTTTATTCCAGAAAATCTGAAAATATTCCCGGGACATTCATCATTCTTTAAAATACACATGTAAAAATCACGTCAAATTCCTCATGAGAAAAAGATGGCATAATTACAATATAATTGCTGAAAAATATAATTTATACGAATGGGGGAATTTTAAAGTGTATTTTTTATCTAATGTACAATAACTTTTCTGTGTCTATTTGACCAAATAATTAAACTCATTTATATATATATATATATATATATATATATATATATATATATATATATTTATATATATATATATATATATATATATATATATATATATATATATATAATACATTCTTTGATACTATATTTAATGAGGCAAAGCAACCGGCCCTGGCGGTATTCCAATTATAGTACTCAAAAAACTTCAACCGGAACTAGCGTCCATACTTACAAAACTGTTTAAACGTTGTCTTAAGGAGAATTGCTTCCCATCAACCTGGAACATCTCATCAGTATGTGCTGTGCGTAAGAATTCAGGTGATCGTTCATCCCCCTCTCAATACAGGGCAATAAGTCTCCTGTGCGCAAATCCTTACAAAAATGTTTAAACACTGCCATAAGGAGGATTGCTTCCCGTCACCGTAGAAAATCTCATCAGTATGCCTCGTATTTAAGGATCCAGCTGATCGTTCATCCCCCTCTCAATACAGGGCAATAAGTCTCCTGTGCGCCATGAGTAAGTTGCTGGAATCTCTATTAAATACAGATGTACTCAACCATCTCAGCAAAAATAACCTTCTTAGTGGCACCCAATATTGTTTCCGTTCTACTAGATCTACAGCAGATGTGCTTACAGTTATATTTCATAGGATTAGCGAATATCTCGATACAGGCAACCTTTCTGGGGCAATTGCTCTTGACATATCAAAAGCGTTTGATAGGGTATGACATAAAGGTTTACTTCACGAGATCTCCAGCTCTGGTATAGCTGAAAATGTATTTTAAATTATAAAATCTTCACTTTCTGATAGGTTCATAGAGTAGTAGTCGATGGGCAAAAATCAGAAGCTCACAGTATTAATGCTGGAGTTCCTCAGGGGTCCATCCTTGGCCCAACTCTTTTCCTGGTCTACATTAATGATCTTCAAAATCACATCCTTATATCATTCATATACATTTTTTGCTGACGACTCTACCATCTATGGTAGCACATCTAAGACAGTAAACGACCAAGTTCTCTCCTCTTCGCTCTACTCTGATATGGATCACGTTGTACAATAGGGAAAGGGGTGGCTGGTTACTTTTAATGCATCTAAAACCAAACTTCTATCTTTACATCATCAACGTTCTGATCCCCATCTGGCAGCAATAAAAATGAATGGCTCTCGTCTTCGGGAGACCTCAAGTTTTTACACGCGTCTTGTCTTGCCCATTACTCCTGATCATAAATGGAATACGTACATCAAATCTGTTGCCAAGGCCGCTGGAAAAATTGTCGGATCCTTCTATCGATCCAATAGATATCTCACTGCTGATGCAATTCGCTATCTATTTAAGAGCCAGATACGCCGAAGGATGGAATACTGTTGCCACATATGGGCAGGAGCTGCTAGAAAAGACTTGCCCTGGCTTGATAGGGTTCAAAATAGACTTTATGGTCTGGTGGAAGATGTCCTTTTCTCTTCGCTTAAACCTCTCAGAGAAGAGATGTTGCGATTTTTGTCTCTGCTTTATCGTTATCTTGATGAAAAGTGTTCGACTGAGCTTCAATCTATGCCCCCGCCAAACTTTCACCAAAAAAATTCTGAAAACACTATCAATAATTCCCTCACTCTTTATCTGTGCCTATCCCTAAACATAGATTCCAAAAACAACCCCTCTTTCTTAGAACTCCACGCCTGTGGAATTGTCTTCCGTTTTCCTGCTTTCCATCTGACTACAATATGGTTGTCTTCAAGTCCAACGTGAACAAGTTTCTGATGCGCCGTTCCACTTAAGTTAACAAATTTACCGAACCTCCATTACTATCGATTACTTTATGTTCCTTCTGATTGATGTAGACTCTTTAACTCTAACGCTTGAGTTGCCTATCGTCCATGATAAGTGGGGAAGCTTATGTAAAAAAATAAAAATAAAATAAAAGCTAGTAATAAAAGAACAAATGCATAATAAACATTTTTAACGATTTTAGAACTGCACGCCTGTGGAATTGTCTTCCGTTTTCCTGCTTTCCGGCTGACTACAATATGGCTGTCTTCAAGTCTAACGTAAATAAGTTCTTGATGAACCGTTCCATATAAGTTATCAAATTTACCAAATTTTCATGATTACTATATTGTCCAATTTCTACTGTACACTCTTTAACCCTTATCCTTGAGTGGTCTCTTGACCTTGATAATGTGGTGATGCCTATGTAAAAAAAACACGCTATTGCAAAAGTGAACATTTATGAAATTGCCATTTTAATCATAGTAAAACTAAATTGTTAAGAGACGTGTTCTCTAAAAGACTGGTATGCAGGACATTAGTAGTAAATTGACTGGTATATAGTAAAGGTTGAGTTAAAAGACACAAACAACACTTGGTAAAAAAAGTGACTCTAGAAAAAATATGTTTGCAGTAGCAAGACACTCCGGACAATACAGGACATAACAAAATAATAAATTAAAGGGCTAATAAGACAAAAAAAAATGAACACATATTGCAAGAAACAGAATGTCTAATTACAGATGCCTATATTAATTCAATTAGAACAAACTACATCAAGGCCAATGTAGATTAAATCAGGAACACAGTAAATGTTGGTTACACGTATAAAAGTCGCAGGTTAAATAACATGAATGGATGCAGCGAACTATATAAAATGAAGATAATAACAAATACGGTTATGCGAGGAAACATGGTACGTCACGATCTATGAAAACGATAGCACTTCAAACATTTTTTTTTATTCAATTTTCACCCCAAACAAGGTACAGTGCCACTTTGAAGCAGGGGCTACTATCAGGGACTTAATTAGCGGTGCCATTATGCAGGGAGATGAGTAGAAAGATGTTTGTTGACATTACACTTGAACTTCTGCATATCGTTGCAGTTGGGAAAGCAGAATCCCGGAAGGGAGTTACAAAGCCCGCAGTTCTGGGGAAGAACCTATTGGAGTAAAAGGCTTTCTTGCACCTAGGGATCTCTACTGTAAAGGGATGAGACTTAGTAGGTTGTCGGGTTTGTCGGGGGTAGTTACGTCGGGGAGGTACAAGTGTTTGCAGTTCGTCAGAGCATTCACCATTGAAGTATTTGTAGAACAGGCAGAGGGATGCAACATCTCGTCGATGGGACAGAGGCTGAAGCCTAGATGACAGTTCAGGACCTATCAGGTCGGCGATTCTCTTTTGAACCCTGTCCAGGAGCGAGAGACAAGAAGCATATGCACCAGCCCAGATGTGACAACAGTATTCCATACATGGGCGAATGGTTGCCTTATAGAGGTATAGGATACTGTCAGGCGTAAGTAGTTTTCTAGCACGGTAGAGGGAGCCAACCTTCCTTGCAGCAGCCTTGGCAATGCTCTCAATGTGTCTATTCCAGTTCATATTCCCTGTAAACGTTAGGCCGAGGAGTTTAAAAGAAGTACTTTCAGGTAATGTGTTCTTGGCCATTGCTATTGGTGGTAGAGGAGGTTTCTTGTAGTTATTGAAGGGAACAAGCTTAGTCTTAGCAGCATTGAATGTGGCCAACCATTTTTGTCCCCATTCCACTACGGATTGGAGGTCGTCCTCTAGTGTTTCTGCCATTTCCTTGGATATGTGTTCATTTGTTTTCCCCTAATATATGTTATAGAGAGTGGTGTCATCGGCAAATATACCCATCTCCGAAACAATTTTATCAGGGAGGTCGTTTATGAATATCAGGAATAATAGAGGTCCAAGGATAGACCCCTAAGGTACTCCCGCATTTATGTCGTATTGTTTGGATGTACGCCCGTCGAGGACAACTTTGATTTTTCTATTACTTAAGAAGGATTTAATTACATTATGAATTCATCCAGTGATTCCTTATGATCTAATTTTCCTTAGAAGACCATCGTGCCATACCCTGTCAAAAGCCTTAGGTATAGCGAGGGCCACCGCTCTACCCTCCCCTGTTTTATCCAATGAACGGTATATACGTTCAGAAACTACAGTTAAGATATCTGCTGTTGAACGGGCTTGCCTGAATCCATATTGTTTGTCAGTCAGGAGTTTAGCAGCTGATAGGTGCTGGACTAGGGCTTGATTAACTAAGGACTCAAATATTTTGGCGAAAAGCGGGAGGAGGCTAATGGGGCGATAATTTAGTGGGTCAGTTCTTTCACCAGAATTCTTGAAGACTGGTACCACAGAGGCGGTTTTCCAGCAGTCGGGAAAACAAGATTCGTAAAGGAATTTATTGTAAAGTTTGGACAGAACTGGAGCAACCTCGGCAGAGCAGCCGGGATGAGATCTGGTCCACAGGCTTTTGAGGTGTCTAGGTTTTTTATAATAGCATGTACCTGAGGAGGGGTGATTTTCAAATCGTCTAGTGAGGCGTCTGTTCGCAGAGGAAAATCAGGGAGTGAGTGGTGTACCGAGTTCAGTGTGGAGTTTGAGGCAAACCGACTGGCAAGCAGATTAGCCTTGTCAGTTGCCGTGCAAGCAACCTCATGATCGTTTGATAGTGGGGGAATAGTTGACTGTTTATTATTTACTACGCTTTTGTAGATTTTCCAAAAATCCCGGGTGCCTAATTTCTGTGGCTCGATGCGTTTTCTGGTGGTTTCAGAGTAATCTGTCTTAGCTGTCTCTATCACTCTCTTACAATTATTTCTAGCTTCTATAAACTTCTGTTTTTTTGAGCTGGATTAATGTTGGTTGAATCTGCGGAATGCATGCTGCCTTTGACAAATGGCAGCTGCACAAGCATAAGTAAACCATTGGGGGGAGTCGGGCTTGCTATAGAATTTCCTTGCGGGAACATGTGCTTCAATAGCAGTTTTGAACCATTCAGTGGTCTCATTTGCACACTGTTCCGCTGGAAGAGTAAATATATTTTGCCATGGGGCATCTCTGATGAGCTCCCTGATGGCTTCCCAATAAGCCTTTTTGTAATACCTCGTTGTTTTGAGTAGTGGGTCTTCAGTTTTAGGGCGAGAATTTAGGCTGATTTCTACCATTATCACAGCGTGATCAGCATTCCCGAGTGGGCAGTGGGCATTTGTTGTACAGTCATTGGGGACCGTTGTCTGGAAGAGATCTAGAAGTGAGGCATGTTTATCTTGCTGGTCCGGGAAACGTGTCGGAAATGTAACCAACTGAGATAGGGAATGGGATATAGAGAAGATATGTGTTGCGCGACAAGCTACGTCTGTGTGATTAAAGAATCCTAGCCAGTTACTGTGGTGGACATTGAAGTCACCAAATACATGTATTTGTGCGCTAGTATCGAGGGAGAGTGCTATATCTATGCTGTCTTAGATTTTGTTTATTAGGGTACAGTCTTGGTTTGAGGGAGAGCGGTAGAGAAAATACAAGTAGCTAATATTGTGTTGCATATTTAGTCTGAAGCATATAAAGGCCTGGTCCTCTGATTCTAGTTTTATTTCACTAGTCAGGGGGAGGGTGTTACGAGGGAATGGAGGAGTGAAGGTTAGTTTCACTTAATGCTAAGATATCCGGGGTGTTTACAAGGAGAAATGACTCCACATCATCTAAGTTATTTCTAAGCCCGCGGATATTAGTAAATGCAAGCCTCAAGGGAGGAGGCAGGTTGGTTTTCTTTGAGTTTGGTCCTGGTTTAAACGTAACTTTTGTTTGAACTGTCATTTCATTATATTTTATTTAAAAGTTTCAGTTAGGGTGAGTGAGTGAGAGGGTGCTTGGACAAGTAGTTGTGCAGAATACCACACATGCAATACAAGTAGACTATCAGCTGTCCTCACCCACAGGATTGTGGCCTCGGGAAAGCCCACCGGGAATGAGTGCAGGGTTCCTTTCCATGCGCGACATTGCACTACAAACATCCCGATATCTTACAACTGTTGATGGAGCAGCCGCTCTAAGCGCTACCAAAGAGTTAGGGTTCCTGGACTATCAGTCGGAAACAGCAGTCAGGAACTGTCAATCCGGTACCCTCAATCCGTTAGGCAAAGCCAGCCCAGTCCAACTGCATCGACATATATGGCACTGAAGCACCCCACTGTGTCCAGTTTAGGGGGATGGGATGTGGCGGGAGTGGGGAGAAGCAGCGTTCATTGCCCTAGTCAGGAAACAAGGTCAACCACTGGGTGATTCAGCCGAGTCCATGTGATAGTACCTCTACGCCTGGCCAATAGGAAAAGAAGGAGTATGAAAGCCGGGCGATAGACAGAGCCTATCTCCTCCTTAAGCAGTTTAGGTTTGCCAACCGGTGATTTGTTTGAGTCACCAACTCTAGGAAGGTTGTCGTCCAGGACTGAAGAGGCCTCCCTCCCCTAGGTTTAGTTTCAGAGTTTTCCTTCTCCTAGACGGATGACCTGGGAAGACCTACGGGTCCATCAGCTCCGAGGGGGTTCACCCCGCGCCTGGGTCCTAATCCAGGTATTTCTGCGACCCCGCATGGGTAGTTAATATTTATTGGTTATTTAGGTTAATATCTCCTGAAAACAATCGGATATTTAAGTTAACTTCTACAGAGAATTTTCACTCCTCAAACCTGGTTAAAAAAGGGCATTACTATGCTTCCATTTTCATTTTTACTGGTTGAGGGTATAGGTAAAAATTCGTGCAGTGGAAGCAGCTAAATTTGCTACAGTATTGGATTGAGAGAGACGAGTTAATGTATGGTTAGATATAGTTCTGTAAGTTTAGGAATGGATGATTAGATATGGTTTAGTAGGTTTAGGATTAGGATAAAATATAAGGGTATGATTTACTTGCTATTAGAAAGTCTGATTTGGTGCCCAAACCGAATATTTAGTAAGACTGAACGATAAGATATGCTCAGTATAGATACAAGAGAACATTTTATATGGAGTACAGTTATACCTAATAGATATAGGTTATTGCATATTCTGTAAGTATAGTTAAATATAGATGGATGGATAAGTAGTATTGTATACAAATTCATGGAATTTTAGACAATTTGAGTAAGTTGCCTTTAGACTACAACGAAGGAGAATGACTTCGCCTTTCTCTTAATATCCGGAAGTTTTTATTTCAATGAGTACCGGTTTAGTTTGTGTAATGATTATTGCAATACTATCTCTTAACAAAGAGATATTAATGGTTGCTGTTCATTATAGATTACTTTAAGTCTGTGTGTAGGACTATGGCTAGTAAGTATTTACTTAGAAGCTTGGTTATGGGTTAGGAGTTTTAATCAGGAGCATGCCTAGGAAATTTTGGTTGTTAATGGGCATCGATTTACGAGTATGTTAGGGTGAAGAGCGGAGAGCAAGGACCCCTCTAAGTTACGTGAAACGGATTAGGTTTAGTGGAGTGCAAGTAAACGCCGGGAATAGTACTGGGAAACTGTTCGAAACATCGAAGTATTGAGCGTAAATATATAATAGTGTCCCCTTCCTGAAGCCCACCTAAATCATCGAGGATTTGTAGTTTTCTCAATCGCCCTTCCAGAGGACTTGACACTACTCCTACTGTACTAACTACAACTGGGATTATTTGTGTGTTTTTACCCCGTGTATATACCTTATCTCCGAGGTCAATGCAGCATACTTGCCCAACTTCTCGTTCTCTTTCTCTCTCAAATTCATGTCCAAGGTTATTGAAAAGTCTACTAACTGCCAGTTTTTTGGAGACCTTGTCATTGCCGACCAACTCCGGAAATTATGTTCCAATTACTCTGCCCTTCTTGCACTTTTGTTCCACCATACCTCTACCTTGCCATCCTCACTTGTTGTTACTTTATCAGGCACCTCCCCAAACCATTTTCCCCGCACACTTCATCCCAACATTCTTACACACCTCGCCATATATCACGAGTCCCATGCAATCGTGTCTTTTGTGGTACTCTCTCTAATAATAATAATAATAATAATAATAATAATAATAATAATAATAATAGCAGCTACAGAATCATAAAGATGAAAAGGGTTTATCAGGGATCCATATCTAAAATTTAAAGTATTTGGGAAATAGATATATTTCTCTAGGTAAATTATGATGTTGACCACGTCGATTTAAACTAAAAAGAAGCAAAAGATGAAATTATAATACTGATGAGAGGGACAATCTAATTACGGCTGTTTGAGAGAACATCAATACGGGAGACAGTCAACATAGAAGAAAAGCAAATGCACCGATAGATACAAGAACAGCTGCATTCCTTTCCAATGTATCAAAATTGATCAAAACGATTCGATTACAAATATTACCGCGTGTTCAACAGACAATGTGTTGTTTTTCTTTGAATTTTGAGCACGTGTTTAATCTCTCTTTCTTATGAATCTGCATGGTCAAAAGGTAATGCACTTCTGATAATTGCGCACCTGACAGGTTGTTGTACATTTAAATAGTATGCATTTGATCTATAATCCCCTTGGTCTGTATAATAATTCATTTTAATTATGGCGCTTTCTCTCATGAATTTCTAAGAATTACTCGGATAATGGAATCAGCATTTTCCGTTTACTTGAAAGCAATGACGCCACATAGATTTTCTCATCAATCCTAATAGAGAGCACCTGCCTAAACACCTTAGTGTCACGGGAAATCGGCCATATTTCAGGACTTATCTAAATTCAAAATGTGTGTAATTTTTATTTGGTTGCGTTGACATGAGGTAAAAGTTGAAGTACATTGTAAATATCTATTGGGGCATACAGAAATTCAGTAAGAAATTCAGTCCAAGGGTGGAGTACTGTTGCCGAATCTCCATTACTAACAATTACTTTATTGTCGAATTCTCGTCTGTACACATTTTAACCCTTATCATTGAGTGGCCTCTTGGCCTTGAGAAGTGGAGATGCCTATGTAAAAAAAAAATTGTGGGCTCACACGTTTTTGTCAATTAAGCATCTGGCCGGCTTTGGTTAAGGTTAAGATTGAACCCGCAATCTTCAGGCAATCTTACCGTGAACCGTGGAGATTCAACGTCTATATCCAATGCGCCAGGGGCCCCGATATTCCCTTGTCGTCTCCGTACCGAATGGTATATATATATATATATATTATTTAATTGCTATTTATTTTTTAGATGAGTATTATTTATGACTTTATTTATTGCGGACTATTATGCTCATCTTTCTAAGTTTTGTTTCACGACTGTTCCTCTGGCCTTCGTCAATAACTATGGGTGACATTAATTGCTGATAATGTAGCTAGAAGATTCGGCGTTCATATCCTGTCACGGTTTCTACATAACGAAGGCCCGCGGAATATTTTGACGGAACGTCGTGAAAGATTTTAATTTATTTTTATTTTTACATTTTCATCCCAAACAAGGCACATTGAAACTTTTATGCATCAAAATGTCAATGTGCCTTGTTTGGGATAAAGTGCCTGTGCCCCTAGTAGTAGTCTCCTAAAGGGGGATATTATAAAGTGCACGGGCTACAGGGGTACTAGGTGGGGATATGGCCATAGAGATGTGTATAACCTTGACTGTCGTAAGTACAGCGAAACAGTACTGTATGTGGATAACTATAATGATCCTCATCTTGAGTTGAGGATATTGATAAGTTATACACGAATTACCATTAGCGTACAACCAGTGCTCTTTGTGTAAACAAATTAAGCTTATGTATTTCGGACGATGTAAAAACATCGTTAAACTCACGACTCGCTCGGCAGTCGCCGATAGCATAATGGCTAGGAGCATTGACTGTCGTACAGACGGTCGGGATCAATCCTGGTTTGAGCCACAATGATGAGCTGTAAAACAGCGAAACAGTACTGTATTGATATGGTTATATATTCATATATATATATATATATATATATATATATATATATATATACACTCACACACATACATACATATATATGTGTGTCGTCATTCCTCACCAACACTGACTACATCCCATCCCTCACATTGTTATAGCCTTCTAAATAACCTTGGGGGATTTGCTGAAATTAGTCATTTTGATGATACACTCTTGCATTTTTTATGCTACACTCCTCTTCACTTTTTTAAAAAATATTTTCGTTTACTCTCTAAAAGCACGGCATAATAAACATTTAAATGTTTATTATTATAATGTATTCTATTTCTGTTTGTTTTCTTTTTTGTAATACTCAGATTTTATTTAAGAGATATATATTCGGAGTGACACCGATACCAGGATACAACCCGAATTTAATTTGTATTTTATTTATTTTACCTTGCTCAGCGAAATAAATTGTTTTAACTAAAATATTTCTAGCGGTAACCTTTGACATGTTTTGTAATTTTCCTAAAATGCCCTTTTGCGTAGGTCAACAATATATACACTTGGCCTCAAAATTATACATACCCTCGTTGATTTTTGACATAATTCATTGTTGTTATGAAATGAAAACATTTTGTTAAGTTAGTTTATGATTTATGTGCAACCAACAGGTGAAAGAATAACAGCAATAGGCAAATTAAAAAAATATTCAGTTTCAGGGGTATTTTATTCACAGATCTTTAAAAAACGTCATGTTCAAAATTATTCATACCCTAGGTTTACAGTGTCCATTTTCTTTCTTCAATAGTCAATAGCATAGCCTTTGTTCTTTATGACTGCTTCTAGTCGGTTCTTATAGGTGTCCACAAGCTTACTACGCGTTTCCTGTGGGATTTTGGCACATTCTTCCATAGCAAAATACTCAAGCTGGGTCAGGTTAGTTGGTTTCCTGGCCATCACTCGGGTCATTAAGTCCCGCCATAAGTTCTCTATGGGATTGAGGTCAGGACTCTTACTAGGCCACTACAGGTAGCTGATATCATTATCCTTGAACCATTTCTGGACTACTTAAGCAGTATCTTTTGGGGCATTGTCTTGCTGGAACTTCCAGTTGTCGCCAAGTTTGAGCTTCACTGCAGATTCCTTCAGGTTTTCATCAAGGATCTGGATGTAGTTCTCCTTTCTCATGATTCCCTGGATCCTGACGAGGTTCCCTGTACCGTGGGAAGAGAAGCATCCCCATAGCATGATGTTTCCACCTCCGTGCTTGGCGGTTGGCACTGTGTTCTTTGGATTGTATACTTCTCCTGTCTTCCTCCATACGTATGCAGTATCTCTGTGGCCGAACACCTCCAACTTCGTCTCATCAGACCACAGGATGGTTGACCAGAAGTTGGAATCTTGCTGTATATGGCCTTTAGCAAAGGCCAGGCGAGCCTTCACATGATTCTTTTTGAGCAGCGGTGTCTTTCGAGGCCTGCATCCATGGAGACCCCCTCTGTGCAAAACTCTCTCGATAGTGGACCTTGAAACCCTCGTCCCTGCCTGGTGAAGTTCTTTTTGTAGGACCTTGGTTGTGGTTCGGGGATCTTTGCTGACCTCTCGGCAGATCTTCCTTGCAAGTTTCGTTGAAACCTTACGCTTCCTGCCACGCCCACTGAGGTGTTTAACAGTGTTGAACCGCTTATACTTATAAATTATACTCTGGACGGTTGCCACAGGAACATTGTACTGCTTAGCAATAGCCTTGTAACCCTTTCTCTCACCGTGGGCTTGCACAATACGTTGACGTAGGTCTTCGCTAAGTTCTTTTTTCTTCCCCATGATGATCAGAACCTGTGGGCAAAGAAACTTTTTTAATCTATTTATATTGACATAAAAAGGTATTTATTCAATTGAAACATCTTGAAATAACTACAAGACAAATATTACAAGGGGTAGCACATTAATAGAAAGTAAAAAGAATGGGGTTGGTCATAAAAGTACATTTTTGTTTAGGTACTGGCAGGGGTATGATTGATCTGAACATGTGCAAAACATAACTTTGGTCCCTATCTATTATTATGAAAATAAGTTTTAGCCAACTCACATGTGGATTTATGTGCAATAACAAGTAGACAAAAGATACAAAGGAAGTACCATCATAATACCTTTCAGAAATTAATAATCAAAACAAGAATTTTTTTGTATGGGGTATGAATAATTTTGAGGACAACTGTATATATATATATATATATATATATATATATAAATATATATATATATATATATATATATATATACAGAAAGACAGATGTATAGATAGATCTATAGACAGATAGATATATAGATAGATATCATTGCAGTTCCAAATTCGATTATCAATGAAGGAAGTAATCATCAAAAATACATTTGAGAAGTATGATCACGGCACCCTCCTCTGATATTAAGCACGTGGTACAATGGTGAAAGAGGTGGCTGGTTACTTATTATGCATGGTAAACCAAGTTGCTATCTTTACAACATCAACCCTCTGATCACTATATGTCATCAACTAAAATAAATAGCTCTCGTCCTGGGGAAGTTCTATATTTTGACAAGCTTGAGGTCTTGAATTTTACTCGTAATGTGAAATGAAACACATAAATTAAATCCTTTGCTAAGGTTGCTGAAAAAATGGTGGGATCTTTTTATTGATCCAGCAGATGTCTCACTGCTGATGCAATTCTCTACCTATATAAGAACCAGGTACGCCCAAGAACGGCATACTGTTGCTTAATCTGAGCATGAGCTGTAGAAAGGACTTATACTTCCACGATAGATTTCAAAATAGATTTCGTAGCCTCGTAAGGGATGCCCTTTTTTCCTCGCCGCAGCCTCATTCTCATGGAAATGAGGTTGCGAATCTGTCGCTGCTTTATCGATATGTTCAGCCTAGTTCTTGTCTGAGCTCCAATATATGGTCTCCCCTCGCTAAATTAACACAAGATGCACTCGTCTTCTAGAAAGACTCAATAATTTTCCCCACTCTTTATATGTGCCTAAACCTAAACGTAGATAGTATGGACAGAGTTACATTCTCACAAGTGCGCGCATGTGGAACTGTCTTCTGTTTCATACTTTCCAAGTTACTACAATGTGATTGACTTCAAGTTCAACGTAAAAAGTTCTTGATCAGCCGGCCCACTTAAATAAAAAAAACAATTATCCATTACTAGCGATTACTATATTTTCTAATTGACTATTTTACACTCTTAACCCCTAATCCTCGAGTGGACTCTGGAACTTGATAAGTGATGATGCCTATGTAAGCAAAAAAAGGTGCAGACGTACAAATTCTAGAGTTTGATTTTAGATCAAACAGGCCCTCGATTTACTTTTTAGAGCAAAATCAAACAATAATATGTATCATTCGCATTGTATATTTTAAATTAAAGCCATTATATAATAAAGATTTCATAAAATGAATAGTAGCTTCCCGACAGAACACGGCAATGTCAATGCATGTGAACATGCGCATAACTAAAGTAAGGAACTGATCAGTTTGATTGAAAAAGTTGGGAGTACATCAATTTCAATTACAATAAAAATATTCATAGAAACACATTTATATTACACTAGCATGGGTGCCCGGCGTTGCCCGGGTGTTTGGAGGTGTATGCTGAGCAAAAAAAAGGGGTAATTTTTTAAACTTTGACCCCTATTATGACCCGTGAAAATTTATTTTTTTGGCCTCAAATCAAGTTATTAAGTTAGATCCATGTCCACGGAACCTATATCTAAAATTTCAAGGGTGTAGACCCAAAATTGTCGGAGAAGTTTGCTAGAGTTCTCAAAGCTCAAATCGTTGAACTTTGACCCCTTAATCGCCAAATTTCTGGCTAAAAACCGATCACATAGATTTTTCCAAATCTCAGTACCCTGTATAATTTCGAGTCTGTAGACTAAAAATTGACAGAGTTATTTCGTAGGGAAATGTACACAGACACACACACACACACACACACACTTTCACTTTTATAGATATGTAGATTTAAAATTTGAGTCTGACAGAATGACAAAGTGATATTGCAAACCGATATATTAAACAAACGAACTTCAAAGAGACAAATGAACACATAAGTAAAAAAAAAAAAATGTATTAGAAAACATTTCTTGATTATTCCACGTTTTTTTTACAGACTTGACGACTGAGGTTCGCTCTTAATAAAAATTGTTTTTTATAGTCTTAATTTTGACTTCCTTTTTCATAAAAAACTAAAAGAAATCAAGAAGGAAAAGAAATTTAATTTTATTCTTTTTTCATTAATTTCTTTCTGTGCAAAGCAATTCTTTCAAACTTAATCTGTTTCAAAAAAGTTTTTATTTCATTCCCCTCCCCCTTCATTCATTTTCCTCCGCATCCTGGCAAGTATTAAAATAAACCATTTATAATATTTATTTATGGATTTATTTACTTATCATTTCTTTTGTATCGGTAAATGAATTCTATGCACCCACCATGTTTAAGTTTGGGAGTAAAAAATGTACGATGAACAGAAGGATAGGGAAAATAATGTATATAAATACGCAATCATAGGTCATTATAAACATCATATACATTTACAAAACTTCCAAATTGGATTGAAATAAAGAACACGATGATTTATACTGAAACTCATCTAATATTAATAATAAAAAAATAATAATAAAAACACAAGTTGTTTGTTTAAGTATTATAAGCAATTAAATATTTCGTTGTATTATAGATTTTAAAGATTAGAATGCGTTCTTTAATTACTTATAAGTTACATTTTAAAAAGTGAAGGAACACGATTTGATTTGTAGTAAAATTGAAGTTTATTTAATAAAATTAAATGAAAATTATGCATGTAAGAATATGAATATTTGAAGCAGAACACAAGCAAAACATTTGATATGAGTTAAGACAATAAACAAATATTAAAATTAAACAATTTTTTTAATCAAAATGATTTTTTTTTTATCAAAATGAACCACAATATTTTTAAATACAAATGAACCACAATATTTTTTCAAAATCAAAAACAATATTTTTAATGGGTTTGTATTACTGTACACATAGATTCGAAAAAGTTGCCAAAAACAAATATATAACAAATAAATGTTATCAAAGGCAAGATAAGTTACTTTTCTACCAAACTGGATATATTTTTCGTATTTTTATTCAATGTAACATGTTTATTCAGCTCGAAAACCATACAGTGTTTACCGATGTATTGGAAAATTCAAGATGGCGTCTTAGTCCCTCTTGAACACGGTAAGTTTGGGAAAAGGTGTTATAAATAAAAAACTGAATAAAATACTGTTAAAAACTCGCTCAATATGTTACCGTGACATAGGTTGACATATATTCGGCGGGTTTTTAATAGTATTTTTTCTAGTTTTTTATTTATAACACCTTTTCCCAAACTTACCGTGTTAAAGAGGGAGTGAGGCGCCATCTTGAATTTTCCAATACATCGGTAAACACCGTATGGTTTTCGAGCTGAATAAACATGTTACATTGAATAAAAACACGAAAAATATATCCAGTTTGGTAGAAAAGTAACTTATCTTGCCTTTGATAACATGTATTTGTTATATATTTGGTTTTTGACAACTTTTTCGAATTTATGTGTACAGTAATACAAACCCGTTTTTCGAGCTGAATAAATATGCTACATTGAATAAAAACACGAAAAATATATCCAGTTTGGTGGAAAAGTAACTTATCTTGCCTTTGATAACATTTATTTGGGTAATCTCCAAAAATACCGTTAGGGCTTACAACATGGCCGCCAGAAGAGTCAACAAAAAACTGCGAATAAAATATATAAAACTCGTAATTTCTGTTTTTAAAGTGGGTTGTCAATTTTCTTTATGAAATATACTTCCAAAATAAACTATTACAGTCGTTTAAAACATAATAGAAGTATTATTTTTTATTTTTTAAAAACAATGTTTACAAAATGTCTACGAACGTGCGTAGACATTTTGTAAACATTGTTTGGTTGCCATAACAACGTGACGGTAGTGAACGTGTGTGTGTGTGCGTGTGTGCGCGTGTGCTTGCTAGTACTACTATTAAGTTTGTCGGAGCGTTTGATTTCGTGTAGTTTAGTTTCGTATTTTTTTAATTTGTGAATAACAAGTTATTAAAAAATTAAACCCTTCCAAGATGGACAATAAATAAAGCCATAATATTTTATGGTAAAGGTAAGAGCGTAGAAACCATTGTTTTTTAGGAGATGTGATTATTGGATTAACCAATCAGAAATCGTCTGTGGCACACACATCTCTGTTTTTATAGATATATAGATAGATAGATTATATTTGTTATATTAAATATTTTTCTATACAGTATTTATCCTTATGTATACGTCTGCACGCACGCGTATACATACATTTTGGCACATGATCTAAGATATATATATATATACATATATATATATATATATGTGTGTGTATATATATATGATTGTTGAGCTGGATATGAAATAAAATGGAGGTGGAAGGACCTGAATACTCAACGTTTCGCCCGATTTATGCGGGCTTCTTCAAGAGCGATGGTCATTGACGAGAGAGGGGGAGGATTGGGGCTATATATAATGATGGGAGAGAGCAGCGTGTTTTCCTTATGTAAATTAGATGTCATATATGCATGTATATACATTGTATGAGAGAAAATAAATTATAGTAAACTAGTGTGGTGGATTACGTCTAAAAGTTTAATTATCGTAGAGATTAAAAAAATTGCGTCTGGAAATATAGCGGTGATAGATTAAGTAAATAAAATGACACGAGATTACGAAGGAAGTTTTATTTTTATATAAAAACATCGTAATTTCACTTAATTTTATTATTTTTATTTTACTTATTTACTGCTTTTATTTTATCATTATCTGTTTTTAGACTCCATTTATCACCCCCTATTCTTATTTTTAGACACCATCTTTTAAGTTACTACTATTTTATCCCAATTCAATTATCTCTATTTAAAAAAAAAAACTTCCTTCGTAATCTCGTGTCATTTTATTTACATAATCTATCACCGCTAAATCGACTCTTTTCTGTAGAAAAGTGCCAAGTTAACGGTGAAGAAATTAATGATTTTAGCCAATGTTTCGGTATTTTCCGCTGGAAGGGTTGAGCTTCAAGGATCCTGATATTGTGAACACCCTACGCCTCCGTCGAACGACTTAGGCAGACATGAAAACATACAATCATACATTTATATATTTGTAACTAAAGATTTTCGACCCAAACCGATTAAAAAAGCTTGCCCTATCTCTGAATATCCTTTATGTAAATTTCAAATGTTTGACCAGAAATTGCCTGAGTAATGTTATAGAGACCTAAGCGTTAATACTTTAAAAAATAATTCACCCCTTTACATTTATTATTATGGACGCAAGTTCAGTTATTAAGTTAGATCCATGTCTAAAGAACCTATATCTAAAATTTCAATTGTGCAGGCACACAATTGGCAGGGGAGTATTATAGACATCTCAAAGGTCAAATCGTTGAATTTTGACCTCCAAACAGAAAAATGTCTGGTCGAAAACTGATTACAAAGATTTTCCCAATCTATCAAATTTCGAGTCTGTAGACTTAAAAGTGTCATATTATACCTGCATTGCTGCAACAAATATGTCCTCGTAGGTTTATTTTTACTGAAAAAATTCTGTCAAATTAAAAAAATATCTAGAGGGAATTATTGCATTTTCTTTTCAGGATCCTACTTTCTATGTTAGTGCGAATCGTAATGATTTCACTATGTCATCTATTTCTGTATTGGGGGAAATTGTTCTATGTGCGTTGGTGTGAATCGTCATCTCTGTGACTTTTTTCTCTTGTTATACTAATTAATTTTAGCTCTGCTAAATTTTAGTCTTATATTTTTCTCTAATAATTGCTTATAGGTCAAATAACTTTTACTGTTAAACGATTTATAAAAAAACTTTTTGAATAAATACATTAAATAGCTCGCTGCATGTCTGAATATTCTTTACGTAAATGTTCAGATGTTAAAACCACAAACTGGGTTAATAGAGACTGTAAAGGTAAATTCCTTGGATGTTTGACCCTTTGGTAGGCAAATCTTTGGTCAAAAACCGATTAAAAAGCGTATCCCCTGTCTGAATACACTTTATGTACAATTTCTGATGTGTACCCCAAAATAAGCTGAGTAACTTGGACGAGACCGCAGAGGTCAAGTTTTAGAAAAAAAATCCAATTTTTACTCGTTCGGTTCTCAAATATTTTTTTTAATTAGTCAATGTCTAATACACTATATCTAAATTTTCAAGTGCGTACTCTGAAAATTAACAGAGTTGATTGGAAGCAAAATGTACTCACAGGCACACCCACGGACATATTTACTTTTATAGACGTAAAGATTATGTTTTCCCTCTTTATACATTGGATGAATTTTATATCTTGTCGCAGATTACAATTACTTTTTACGACTATTTTTTTGTATGTGATTTTTAGTTTAAGAAATACATTATATATATATATATATGTATATATGTATATATATATGCATATATATATATGCATATATATATATATATATATATATATATATATATATATATATATATATAAGATTACACATTATCGGGTCAAGGCATTTCGAAGTTTATATTTTTAAGATTGCTTAGCACAATATACTAACAACACTTAATCCCTCAGTTTACTTCAAAAAGATAATTCCCCTCGGACACTGTTTTAAAAAAAATACTTTCTTAAAATTACCAGCTGCGGAAAATCAAGTCCGCTATAAAACAACTTTCTAATCCACCACGAACCTCCGCTTATCTCATTCATCTCACGTGTTAACAGCCTGTGATAATTTTTATACCGAGTCACATCTTGCGATACACATATATTTATAACTTGATGATGTTGGCCTTAATACTTGGCAAAAACAAACATTATGTTGATCTCTTCAAAAAAAAAAAGCAAAAAGAAATTAAATTTTCATATGAAAAACATTAAAAAACATAAAAATAAAAATAACAATATATGGAAAATGTTAGGAATGAATTCCATGTGGTGAACAGAAACGTTTATTCACAGTAGATGGAATGCTGGAATATGTCGCTGTCTACGATTTACAATATAATACAACAAATTTTCTTTATTTGATAAATGAGGTATTTGTGAGTATATGAATAGTTTTTCAGTTTCCTCATGGGATAATATTCTTTACTAATACGTGTTATTACATCGCTGAAGATGGTCTACATGATTTATACTTGCGTAATATTTGCGTAAATATATTATAGTAAACACAGATTTCTTTCCATATATATTTACGTATGCATAATCACATGTGTTTAAACATTTTACCTAGTAAGCTCTATCGTCAGTTTTTGTTCTAAAAACATAAAAAATGTTATTAAGATTATTTTAAATCATGCAAAACGTGTCTTTCGGTTTTACCGGGGAACATTCTGTCAAAGTTGTGAAAATTAATAAACGATATTACTTAGGAGAAGTTCGAACGCTGACAGTAGAAATATGCATGAGAAACCCTCTTTAAAGATCTTTATTCATGTTTAAATTTTAGCATTTCAAGTAACATGTCTTCATAGCTCAGACATAACGCTAAAGGACAAAAATAATACATTGCAAGCTGAACGTTTTGGTTTCGATGATTTGCGCACGAGTCAATTTTTTAACGTTTAAATCATTATCACATATTAGGCCCAATATAAAATGATGATAATTACGAGATCTTCATGAATAGACATATATTATTTAAGCGTATTTTACAACCGAGCAATGCCGGGCGCCCTTATATATATATATATATATATATATATATATATATATATATATATATATATATATATATATATATATATATATATATATAATTTTCTCCACTCTTTCGCTATGTATAAATCAAAACGTAGATTCATTGCGCAAAGGTTCTTTTTTGAAACTGCACACCTATGGAACTCCCTTCGGATCGCCTGCTTCCGAGCTGATTACAACTTCGTTGACTTCAAGTCCAACATAAACAAATTATGCATGAGCCGCCCCATTAACTAATCCAATTTACCGAATTTCCATTACTTACGATTACTATAACCTTATCGCATCGACTACTATAGACTCTATAACCTTTATCCTCGAGTGGCCACCGGGTCTTGATAAGTAGTGCCGCCTATGTAATACATATTTATATATATATATATACATATATATATATATATATATATATATATATATATATATATATATATATATATATATAAAGCTGAATGTATGTGTGTGTATGTCTGGTCACGAATAGGCCCCTATATGGTTGACAATTTAAAACAAAAAACTGATTACATATAGTGATAGAAGATGTATCGAGACACAGGAATGAGTATGTTTGATCTGGCAGAACGGTGGTTCATTAAAATTTTTGGGGCCTGCGTTCGCGCCTGACCTCCATAGAATGGAAATAGACACAAACTTTAATAACTATTTTCATATCTATCTGCGTAAGTATCTTTTGATAATTAGGTTTCAGTTTGAAGAAATATGGTATACTAAAATAATGGGGGTGTTCTTTCGCACCTGACCTCCATAGAATGGAAATATGTCATAAAGTTTTACAAGGTTGTTTAATATAGATCCACAGAATATTGCGATAAGTGTTTCAGTGTGAACAGGTATGGTATAATAAATTACGGGGTTTATCTATTTTAGTTTTACTTTCATCATATCTTCCTTCTGTTTTGATACCCCCAAATTCAATCCAAATTTACAACCCTTTCTTTTCATAACCTATCATACTTTCATAAATCAATGCCCATTTTCTGTAGGCTGCTTTCGTAACTCAGTAAACGACGGGTATTTTGCTAGTATATATATATATATATGTATATATGTATATATGTGTGTGTGCGTGTGTGTGTGTGTGTGTGTGTTTTCGTTCCATTACACTTACTAGTCTGGAAACTATTTCAACTTATATATCGCCGAGAAACCCGAGATGACAGATACCGAAAATGTTCTACTTGGAAACATTCTTTACTTGGTATTTGTTTTCTGCTTCTTGTTTTTTCAATTGTACAGCAGTTTCTATATTATGATCTCTCCAAGTCTGAGCTCTGTCACATTTCCGTATTATATTCCCATGGTTGTATACCTTAATTTGGAAGGAAAATAACCCAAATTTGTAATATTTTGATTCATAGATCCATATAGACTTTTTTTAGTGAAAAAAAATGTCTTAGATAAATAAACTTCCTTTTTAAAATATACGTTTTATAGGTAAACCAATTTGTTATTGTTTATAATTATGAATTACAGACAAAGGAACTTTCTATTTGCACTTACGTTATGCCTGCAGAACAAAATGTAATTTTAAATTAAGTTATATTTTGCTAGTATATTCTACAACATGGAGGAGCCTGACCTTATGCTAATAGACACCCCCACACACACACACATACACACATTATTATGTGTTCATGGGTGATTTTCCATCGACGACCTTGTAATGTTTAAAGAATTGCTTACCTGCTCTAAACGAATAGAAATTGATTGTATCTGTTCCTTAGACAATACATTTTCAATTCTCCTTGTATCCTCACGTCCAGTGAACGTCCATTGAACATACACATTTCCTTGATGTACAATGTTATTAGATTTCCGCCTTTTATCCAATACAATTACTCAGATTTTAATTACATATAATATGGAAGGAATTTGCATTTGCTTTTTTTAGTCATGCAATAACAGTTTGCATCAGCTGCACACATAGTTATACGCACTTTACTTTTAACAGTATTTTCTTGTGTAAACCACCAGGGCATATTAAGGCAAAGTTTACTTTGTACTATGATCCAAACCTTGACAAAAAGTTACACTTTTGATTGTAAAAAAATATGAACTACATTAAGCTATGAGAATTTATCCCACATTAAAGAAGGACTACACCGATTGAACACTGTTCTATGAAAAGGGTAAAATAATAAATACCTTTACTTTTGAAAGATATAAAAAAGATTAATCAATTCAGTCTTGCAGACCCCTTCGTCACGAACAAGGGAACGAGCAGATGTAATATTTTTAGACAAGGGAATAAACTGCATTTTTCATGTTTAAATACAATACAATGAAAAACTATGATTTTTATTAGATGAACACGTTCAGCAATCAATGATTTTATTCGTATTATATCCACTCTTATTAAATAGAATGTGGTTTTGCTTGTCTTACGTAATGAAGTGCTGACGGAACCGGTGAATATATTTTTTAACAGAAAAATGTTTGTTAGGTTTTTTTTTTCGATTAACGAATTAATTTTTTTTCGATTAACACATTATTTTTTTTTCTTGAAAACCCCGTGCCCATTGCATATATTTAAAGTCTAATTTTATTTCCAGAAACGGATTCCATACTGTTAGTGAATCTTCTCTTATATCCCAATGTTTGCGTTGATACTCTCTTCCTCTGAAATATATCACCGTCTATCGTTTTAAAATACGACTATTATTTTAAAGTCCTTTATGAATATAATGCTTAATATAGTACTTTTTAGTATTATTATTTATTGGATTATAATTTGGATCTCAGAGACAGGTACGGTGACAGTGACATAACAAAAATATCTGGTCACTCCTCCCTCTGAAAAATTGTCTCTTTATAATTCAGAAATAAAATGTTTGTTTTAACGGGGATTTATGATTAGATTACTGAAAAGACTCTACAATGCATATTTATATTTGTAGATATTATCAAAATACATATGTATATATATTGTAGATTAAAACAAACAAAAATTGTCTATCACATTTTTTAAACTTTGCATTTCATCATTACCTGAAGAAGCGTTTTAAAAGCAATCAATGCCGCATTGTAGAATATAGTTTGTTTTTTTTAATATTACCCGGTTAGTAAATTGATTGCATCTAGGCCATACAATATTCGACGAAAAACAATTAGCGCTGGTAACAGTAAGATATCATTTTGAAAATCATTATCTGTGTTACCCCTGCCGTAAATTTAAATTAGTAGTGTGATTTTGTGAATTGCAATAACGAGTGTTTCTCTTCCACTCAAAAATAAACTTTAAATCAAGAAATATGGTTTGTTGAAGTACTACAATCGAATTCCTAATCGAACGCATTTTACTGTTTGCGTTTAATTGAAAATAATCGATAGAAAACCTTAACACAATGATTCTTTTATAAATGTGATTATTGACTATTAATCTAAGTAATCTACATCCGCACATAGGTACTCCTTTCTTATTTTATGTTAGTGTACGTCTAAATTAAGCTACAACGTTAGAAGTAAATACTGTTTTATGTGAAAATGAAATTATGTTTTAAAGACGTTAGTTTGAATTGTGGTGTGTGAAAATACTTCTCTCTACTAGAGGATATATATCTACGAAGCAACCATTTGGTTAATGCTGTCACATCTTGATTGGCCAACCAAGAAATAGTCCCTTGCTTTTGTACAATATCTTTCATGTAGCTATTTATACATAAGGCAGCGTTTTATACCCTATCCTCTCTGTGTGTAATTGCCTCAATAGTGAATCACTGTTTTTAATGTTATTCCGTGGAATGTGCTTTGCATCAAATTGATTCACAGTTTTACCTGGAGATTGTCTATTTGCACATACCAAACAATCAGAAAAATTCCACTCTATCACTGTGACGCTTCCGAGATAACGGCTGTTTTTAAAGCAATATTGCTAGACCTGCTTTCTTTACAGTTGTGTTTCTTTTCCTGCTTTCATTAATTATAGTAACATGCAGAAATTTTAATATAATGCCAGAAAAACATTCACTGGACGAATTTACAGTGTCTCCTTTAAGTATCTATGTATTTAACACTGCTTTTGCTGCAACAAAGATTTTGTTCCCTCTTCTGCTGGCCGAAATAGTATATTTGCCCCTCTTCAATAATTTACCCAGGACAACATTTAATATATATATATATATATATATATATATATATATATATATATATATATATATATACAGATTCGCATTTTAACCGATTATATTAGAAACATGTGAAAATATTTACACAACACTCTCCTGAATAGTGTATGTCCATTATATTGGGTAAAGGGGAAATATCGCAATTACATTGTGTTTATTCGAATTTAATCTCCTCTTTGATTTTTACTTTCTGTGTTGACTTCCTTGAGTTCACTCAATCACGCATAGCCACAGATAGATGTACAATTCTGCAGAAAGATGAAAATGTTTCCAAAAGTCAAGCAAAAATCTTAAATTATTTAGAGACATTTTTTTTAATTTCAAATTTATTTATAATTTTATTCTTCTATTCCAATTATTATAAGCTTTGAATATCTTCCATCAACATATTTCCTGCGACGTCAGTGACTACATCTTATGTTTAGCCGATTTTTTGATCGTTGGAACTGTTTTGTCGAAAGAATTCTTAAATCATGTAACCGGTTTAAAGTCAGATGGGCATAAATATGATTTATTTATTAAAGTTTTCTACATTATCCACTTATGCGTATTGATGATGATAATTGAAATAACAATACATAACTACGCATGAGGAGCATAGCCGAACACATAATCTACGAAAGAGTTAATGCGTTATTGTTGGTAGTATCTTATAAGAGAAACTATCCCAATAGGAAACAAAGTCGTATGGCACTGACTTTGTTTATTCTATCGATTACTTAAGCAAAAGTCGCGGAAAAAGGAAAAATACATTCTAAATAATTTCTATATTCTTCACCCTCGGTGTATCAAAATGGCTGTGTTATAAATTTCGGTTTAGGTGAGCAAATAATAGTCTAAAGTGTTATATATACATATATGTATTTATATATATATTATATATATATATATATATATATATATATATATTATACAAATGAGTTCAGAAATTACAACGACAGAAAAACAGAAAGATGTATATTTAAATAGGGGGGTCACTAACAATGTGTATTTTTTCTCATTATTTTATTATTCCCTCTTTTTGTTTTTCAGTGAAAATTATGTTTAGATAATTGTAATAATGTTTTAAAATCATTGAAATAGTTTTTAACGCGTTTCCAAAGTTCTGTGAAGCGTCCTCTTCAGAAAGTATTTAAAATGTAAAATATTTAGGATATACTAAAAATGTGTGCAAAAATGTAAAAGAACATTTTCGTAGTTCATTTGGAATGTTACCGAAACATGTGTAAATGATTCTACACTTCATTCGTATGTTCAAATGTTATTATTGGTTCGTTGGGGTCGGTCTGTGGTCACTGCTGTCTAATGTCTCTCTCTCTCTTTCTCTTTCTCTCTCTATCTCTATTTGTGTTTCTACTTATCTTGCTTTGTTTTTTCTCATTTCCCCTTCTTTACTCTTACTTGAGTGGAGGTGAAGGCACGTTGGTACTTGCTCAACTGAGTGTGTAGGTTATATGTGTGTGTGTGTGTGAGAGAGCGTATGTGTGTTTTCTTGTATTAGTCTGTAGAATGTGTGTTCTGTTTTATAGGATTATAAATTTATTTGCTTTGCTACGAATCTAACTGTGATCCAAGGTCATTTCTAATGTGTGTGTGTTAGAGGGGGAGAACCAGCTCCTCTAAAACAAGGGTAGAGGTGTTTTCATTCAATTTTGATATTTATTTTTTGGATTCTTAAATTTTAGTATGGTGATTTTTAGTTCCAGGCTTAGAATGTTCAGGCGTTCTTAATATTATATTTGTTTAGATAAAATGTGTATTTATAAATATACGTGGGGGATTTTTTAATGTTTCTATTTATTTCTCTCCCAATGTGCGTATGGCAAACTACAGGATCAGTTCTTAGCGTGGGGAAGGTCTCGTTGTAGATGTTTTTTTTGTTTTTGTGTTTTTTACACAATGATCACCACTTATCAACGCCCGGAAGCAACTCAGGGATAAGGGGTATTGCAAGTACATTACTTTAGTGAGGAGATTTGATGAAGTGCTTAATTAAGGGGGTGGTCCATTAGGAATTTGTTAACATTGGACTTGAAGACATCCAAGTTGTAGTCCGGAGGGAAGCAGGCAGACGGAACAGAGTTCCACAGGCGTGTAGTTCTAAGAAAGAAGCTTTGTTCATGGAATCCGCGTTTTGATTTAGGCACAGATATAGAGTGGGGAAAATTTTTCACAGTGGATTCAGCTATCAAGCCCATATTGAGTAGAATTTGATTATTTAAGGAGCCGAGCACATAGGAATCGTTTACATTGAATATGAATGCTACCATATTGTAATCGGTAGGGAAGATGTTTCACATAATGAATATTCTTGGAAATAACATTTGCTCATTAAATATTTAGGCACAGATGAATGATCAAAGAAATTGTTTATATTGGTTGTCGCTAGTCAGTCATTTTTTTCTGAACGTTTTGCAAGGGAGGACTATAGATTGGAGCTTACACGAACACTTGTCGTGCAACAAAGATAAGCCAGGGACATACTTCCAAGTTCTGTTCTTTGGAAAAGGGGTGGCATAGACATAACCTCATGGGATTTGAGCCCGATTTGAAACTCTATCCAGGAAACATATGGTGATCTGGGTAGCTTCTGCAAAGATGATTAAACAGTACTTCATTTTAGGACGAATTTTGCTTGTATAGAAATATGGTATTGTATCGGTGCTGAGTTACCTTCTGGAGTTAGGAAGGGATCGACAATTTTTCCTGTGATCTTGGCACATGATTGTATGCATATGTTCTATTTAAAATCAGGGATGGAAGTGCATCTCAGTAGCTTGTCAATATAGGGTGCTTCCCGTAACAAGAGGCATTGATTAAAATTGGTGCGTGCTTAGAGACAATGGGAGCATGATTAAATGAGATACACTTGGTTTGAGATACCTTGAAATTAATAACCCACTTTTTTGCTATGGATCCACCTACTCAAAATGAGAAGATAAAGTATAAGAAAGAGATCGGGCTTGTTGGCCTTTGAAGTTCTTTTTTAGATTTTGGTGTCCTCTGGATAAACGTCTACCAACTATCTAAGAATGTTATTTGTGAGATCCTTGATGAAGATCGAGAAGAGAGGTTGATCTCGACTCGAAGCCTGAGGAGCGTATGCGTGGATACTATGAGTTTTCTAGGAATCAACAGATACTCTTGTAAGCCTACCATTGATGAAGTTTTAAATTATTGATAGGATATTTCCAACAATTACAGAGGATTCTATTTAATAGCTGATCATTTTGTGAAGTACACATTTTTACAATACAATATAGCACTCCTTGGATATGTCACGAACTATTGCCTTGAAACAAAGTGCTCGGCAAAAGATTTTATAACCTGTATTATGCAACATTTCCCATATAAGCTGTAGATATTATAGAAGAGACACCATAATACATATCACTGAGTATTGTTTTTTTTCTGCTGTAACTGTTGCCCACTGCTCCATATATCACCCCTTCTCAGCAATTTACGTATGGCACACGTACAGCAAATTAATCTCCTTTTTTTTTAATAAAGTGCGGGATGATTTCATTTTTAAGAGTGCTGAGAAGCATTTCTAGGGCAACGTTTACAGTCGGTGAGCTTAATTACACTTAAAGCAGAAACAGTCGGCATAGAAAAATGAACTGTTAGAGTAATAGAGAGATAGAAGCGGGTTTAAAAAATGCTTCAATTTGACAGACACGTGTATCATTATACGTGCTTTTCTCATTTTACCTTCAAGTAAAGTAATTAAACATATACATCAATAAAAGCTATTAAATAAAATTATTTTATGAAATGAAATTACGTTTTTTAGAGTCCAATGAAGACTTCAAAGTATTTTTACAAGAGCGAATGTGAATTACGCTTCGTTGGCTTTATATATATATATATATATATATGTGTGTGTGTGTGTGTGTGTGTGTGTGTGGGTGTGTGTGTGGGTGTGGGTGTGGGTGTGTGTATGTGACAGGGAAGATTTGTGAAAATTACTATAACGAATAGTTGACCCACTGCCCTACAACGATATGCTGAAAGATAAAAAAAGAACACATACTTTAAGAGACAATACCAATATAAATAAAATGTTTAAATATACTTTCGATAGATCGATATATCGAAAAGACTCCATTCCCGGTTGGATAGTATAGCAGATTTTGAAATGACAGTCGGGCTGGAAGGTTCATTTGTTTAGGGTCATTAAATTAATTCTTATATCCTAACTATTTTATGTTATTCGTGATCGCCCTATTGTCTAGCTAGTTACAGTGGATATGTTGTACAACATCAGCTATGAGAAGAGTATTGTACCCTTCGATCTTATGACAAATATGTACATTTCTTTCTCATTAGTTTCGATGAATACTGACGTTGTTCTAAGATAAGGCAACACAAAGGTCTTAATTCTTACAACTGACATATTTAAAAAAACAAAAAACAAAATTAAAACAGCATATGAGGGAAGTGTCAATCAGCCAGGTCATATATGTTTGACAGGAAACGTAGTCGAATTACTTATCTCTTCGGTTTGAAACCGACCTTAAACACGAAATACGATAATATAAAATTGTGACAGTATATTTATCAATATTATTCTATAATCCGTTAACAGTATTCTTTAGAACATTGGAAAACTGGGTTAAGCTTCTTTTAATCAGCGGCAGTTAAATAAGCAACATTCTCGGAAACGGAAGTTCAAATCAACTTATAGTTCTGTTTTTGTTTGTTCATAGATGTTTAAGCTCTGATCCTCGATTTTGCAAAGCAATTAGAAATGGACCATTATAAAAAGGGAGAAGTGCTTCGTGAACTCGAGGGACCGGTTGTTCCCATCAATTAACGTCTGTGCGCAATCTTCAAATTACAGAAATCTGAAGAGCTCTTCACTTGGTTCTCTATCTATCGAATGATCTTCCTTGCTTTCTAAACAATGAAGCAAAGGAAAAGAGGTTTGTTATTTAATCCTGTGTAAGTCGTCCTTTTTAATAACAAAAAACACACATACATTGCATATATATTGTTAACTCGTCCTCGATGTTTTTTACTTTGCCTCATTATTTTCTTCTAACGATCACAGTAACATATATATATGTGTGTGTGTGTGTGTGTGTGTGTGTGTGTGTATGTTTATGTGCGTGTATACGTAAGTTTTCTTAATCTCTATCGTATAATATGCGTTTCTCTAGGAGATTTCCAATATATATATATATATATATATATATATATATATATATATATATATATATATAATTTTCAAATGTATTGCAGTAACACATTAATTTCGAAAGTGTTCAATACATGTGGCAAGCTAATTACATAAACATTCCAATCGCTCTTTTTTATCCTGATATTTTTATGTATTCGTATACCTATACCCGTATGTATATGTACATGTGTGTATTATATATATATATATGTGTGTGTGTGTGTGTGTGTGTGTGTGTGTGTGAGAGTGTGTGTGCGTCTGTGTGTGTGTTGAGTCATTTAGTGTTATATTCATTTATTTATTATATTTATTATATTTTGTAATTATATTATTATCGATATAATTTTCGGGTTAAATCCATTAAATTAAGGTGCATATTTTAATTCCTGAGTAGTTTATATTGCCGACGTTCTAGAAGTGTTATTGCTAGTTTAATTCTCTTTTAGAATATATTATATTACGATCGAGCAAATTCTGACGGAGTCCTTATTAAAAAATAACGTAACGTGGCTTGCTTGGTTTATGGTAAAACAATTATTACGTATTATTGCACTCTCCGTTTATTTTCATCTGCGTATATATGATGTTTTACTTTACTTATTTGTACGTTTTATGTTTTCTTGTTTGTGCTGTGTGATTTACAGTATTTTATGTGTTTTCTGTTACAATTTCAATTTGTGTAAGGTGTTGAAAATTACTGTGTTATTTGTGTCATTCTGTAATGCAAATATGTATATGTATAAATCTATATATATATATATACATACATATACATATATATGTATACATATATATCTATATATATACATATATATATATATATATATATATATATATATATATATATATATATATATATATATATATATATACACATTTGTTCCAGTTTTAGCGAAAAATAACATTGTAATTCTTCAACCCACATGCGTATTTGACCCTTGTTGTATTAATCATTCTTTAAAACGACACACGTGCTTTACATATTTAGAAGCAAATACACCAATTTTGTTCCTCGTCAGTATCCTAATCGCATGGTAATAAACAGGGCAGTCAGGAGTATTTTCATTTAATTTCTTCATGGTATGAAAAGATTTTGTCTTCTTTTACGTTAACAGATTTATTTTACATAACAATTTCGAATAACAATTCAACCTGTTTATTTATTTATTTATTTAAAAACTATTATTCTCCTCTTTTTGTTGATTTTCTAGGCGAATATTTCCTGAATATAGCAGTTTCAATCCTGCTTAAAGCCGGGCTGAGGTTGTGTTGGCCAGAACGTTTTGAGACAACTATGAAGATAGTACTTTCTGAGAATACAGTTCAGTGACCCAATATTGCTTACTAAGCCAGCGAATTAGTTGGCCGAAACGTTGTGAAACCACACCTAGAGGATGAGGATAATAGTACGCAAATAACTTAATTAATAAATAAGTTACTAATCTCAGAAAGATTCCTATAATAAACATTATATAACATTCCGTACAGACACGATGAGTAAAGACATGATAACAACGAAAAAAACTAGGATATGTAACATCACAAAATACAATGTTGGTCGCCCTTCGGGGTCAGTATCAGTGTAGATCTACACATTACACTTCTACGCTTCCAAACGAGCAGTTTCTAAAGAGAAAGATTACCATCCTACTAAAAGCTGCATGGGGCTTAGTTGGCCAAACTGTATTAGAGAACAACAAGAATAGATACAGGTAATAGTCTCACCATTTCTATCCCAATGTGTATATTTGTAAATCTTTTATTAAAAAAGAAAGATTTCCCTACCCATACAAATGGTTTTTAATATAGGTATCAATGCATAAAAAATATAAAGGATTATAGTTATATGTCAATGACAATATATATATATATATATATATATATATATATATATATATATATATACTAGCGTCGGTACTCTGCGTTGCCCGGTGTTTTGTTGGTGTGTGTTGGGAGGGGGGAAGTAAAGAATAAGCGAAGAAATAAACCGGTTTAAATATTAAAGAAAACGATCTTAACCTGCGTTCAAAAATCGCCCGCCCCCAAATAAAAGCAGCGGACAAACGTAAAGCTTTTTTAATAAAGAAATATATCCTTGCGAAAAGTTTGCCTTATATCCAAAGTAGTAATATTGTATATCAATTTAAATGCTAGTTATGTTGGGCGAATATCCTTGCACCTTTTGACTCGTATAACCCAACATGTTCCAGCGAGGATGGGGTCTGGTGGTCTGGGTGTCTCCCTCCTTCTGCAGTCTTGGATTCTGCTATTGGCCAGCATTTGATTGACAACCCTTGCTGTGCCGATAGATATAAAATAGAATGGTTCGAGGTGCTACACCGAGCGGACTCCAGAAACCATTTAAAGATGTTGGAGTCTGTCTCTATTGCGGTCCGTTTGCCTTCTTTGTGCCGACAAAAAGAAACATCCAACGCAGTGTTTCTCTTTGGGGAACTTTGAATTTTTTCTCCCGTGTTTTCCCCCTCGTTGTGCCAATATTTTAATCGTTTTTAAACGTTAATAAATTTATTTATTATCGTCGTACTTTTGGCACATTCAATAAGTTCCCTATTAGAACTCTTTATTTTCGATATAATATTATTTTGTACGCTATCGATTTTCTCCTGATGAGATGATAGCTGAAACAGCGCTCGAGAAACGTCCACTTTTTATTTTTAAAGCTGTATATAAATTCTGTACCTCCAAACATTTGCATATATATATATATATATATATATATATATATATATATATATATATATATATATATATATATATATATATATATATATATATATACAGGGTGTCTGAAAAATGTACTTAATCTTTAACTGTTGCTAACACAAGAAACGTTCTGGACGACTTCGGCCATCCAAGAGCCCTGGAAAAGAAAAACAGGTGCAGGAAACACTCTTTCGATCACCACAGAAATCACTGTGACAAACTGCTCGGGAAACCCACATCGCAAAAGATAGCGTCCATCGCATCATGAAGCGTCTGCACTGGAAATATTACATCCCAACACTAATTCATGCTCTCAAAAAAGACGATCCTTACCGGAGAGTCGAATTCTGTGAATGGTACCTGGCAAAATGTCCAGAAGATTCAGGGTTTCCACACGAAATTGTGTGGAGCGATAAACCAACCTTTGAATTAAATGGTCCCATTAATCGCTCTAACTGCACGTACTGGGGTCTTATAAATCCTCATGTAACACTTGAACACCATGTAAACTTGCCAGGAATAATAGTGTTGTTTGGGATATCCGATCTGGATATCATAGGGACAGTTTTTATTAGCAGACCTGTAACTGATGAGAGATACCTTAACTTGTTGGTCCACAAATTTCTGAGATGTTTGATGAACACGGCGAGATTTACTTTCAGCAAGATGGAGTACCTCCCGACTACCATCGCGATGTTCGAGCTCCCCCCGATACAGCTTTTCCAGACACATGAATTGGACAAAGAGGTGCCATTGAATACCCTGCACGTTCCCCGGGCCTCACGCCCATTGGCTTCTTTTTGTGAGGATATCTCAAAGACAAAGTTAATGGCACCACACCAAGAACAATTGATGCATTGAAAATAGAAATTGAAATACAATGGCGCGATATTCCTAATGACATGTTTCGTGACGATTGCGAATCCCTTGGTTCGCGTTATCAGCGTTGTTTGAACAATAATAACCATCAATGTGATCATTTGCGAACATGATTCTTTAATCACATTTGTCTTCTGTATTCGAAGCTATTCCATTTCACTGTATGTTCATCAATAAAGGATTTCTCGTCATTCGAAGTGTTAGTAAATTTTTGAGACACCCAATATATATATTATAGTTATATGTCAATGAAAATATATATATATATATATATATATATATATATATATATATATATATATATATATATATACTTTCAATGTCTTTTCAATTCAATAGAAATCCTCCTAAATTTGCTGATGAGGAGACCGTGCTTACCAAAAAAACTATGTATAATTGTTCTACGTGACTTCATGTATACCACAAATAAAAAGCACGGCTTTCCGAAACGATCGTACAGATAATTGACTTTGTTGTTGTTCCTTCTTATGAAACTGATTTTTAATTTAATTAAAATTTGATTTTTAAATTAAATTTTTTTTTTTAATTTTTAAATTATAAATCACATTACTTAATATTGAATTAGCTCTAGGACATTAAACTATCGAGCTTATTATATATCTAAATTACAACGAGCATTTCCTGTATTTTAATTAAACTAGTAATTTCACTATTACATTAAAATACACTTAGCTCTTTAGACTATTATTCTAATCTCCTTTAAATTATATATATATATATATAGGTGTGTATGCATGTATATATATACAATATATATATATATATATATATATTGTATATATATATACATGCATACATACCTATATATATATATATATATATATATATATATATATATATATATATATATATATATATATATATATATATATACTTTCAATTAGGTCTAATTAGTCCATGGAACCGATGTTTAAAAAGGACTTTATTAGATTGTTAGGAGCATCATTAGATTAATCCTGTTCTTAGAGTAGAAATTCAAATTGCAGAAATCCTTATTATATACAAGGGGCTCTCCAAATATGGTACCTGCGTTTTTATATTATTCCGTAATGAATTAGATGAGACTGCAAATTGCATGGAAGGAAGGCTTAAACCTTTTTGTTTCAGATAGTTACTGTGTGACACACTCTCTCTCATTGACGTGCGTTAAACGCAAAACCACGTCATTTAATTCCATGATAATGCATTTTTAATATATTTATAATAACGATAACAATGTTACAAAGATATATTTCACACAAACAGTAGCATATTTTAAGAATACAACTCATCTTTCCGTAGACTTTTCACATTCGTCGTATAATAAATCGGATTTTTTTTCCGTATTATTTAGCGTACTCTCTACGCCTGTGAATACTCCGCGGCAAAGAGACTAAGTAAAAAACTGAAACGGTCGTCGTATTCACCTGTTAGTTTATAAATATTACTTTTAACTGGGCAGGATCTGACAGCAAATCCATTAGTTCCGTTTAGTGCGTTGAACTATTTCTATAAAATGGCACTGTTGAAATTGATTGTTAACGCATAAAAGTTAAAATTATTACAGAAAGACATGGCATTTTTTTAAATAAAAATAAGAACGCTTCAAAGCCAACATGGACGGGAATTTACTGTTTCTTGAATTATAATATTATTAGTTTAATTATATAGTATATTCAATAGAATTTAAAAAATGATAAATTGATGATTAGAATTTGATTTCCTTTGACGATGATTTCTGGCAACAGTTTGTTAATATAAACGTTTAATACCGTTATGTAACCGCCATAAGCTAAATAATCCTGCGATATTTTCCGACGTTAGTTAAATTGTACATAAATATCAAATAATTATAATTTACAAAATGACATACGTGAAGATAATCCTACAAACTGATTTGACCATCTGCTATCCTAAGTTATTTTGTAGGCTATATAATTAACGATATATGGTAACAGAAATATTCGTTATGAGAACTCAAGGACATTAAATCCATGATTTTGTTAACGGACTACTTGTTTTATGTTTTTCAGGTCGTTTAAATTGAATATTATTACAATTTAGTGCTTAACAAAATAAATCTTATAATAGCGTAATGCTTTGTAAACTAAATTGTTTCGAAACAAATAAATATATTACCTTTACTGTGTGAAAGTTTCCACTTCGATCTCAGCTATAGAATATTTTAATTACAAGACGTGTCATTTTTAGAAAAAAATATAATACTCGCATGCATATGTTTCCGGTTTCTGTATGAATGAAAATATAATTTGTGTATGCGTTTTACGTCCGAGGAATACCCGAATAGCCTTCTAGGAAAATATGTATTTCTTACTCAGATTAAAATATATCATATTAAGTTTTACTCATACAATTACTAAATTTCCTTATTGAAGGGATCATGTTTTTACTCAAAACTCACATTTCCTTTGCAATATGTACAAAATAGAGTCCAAGCTGATTTTAATGTGAAGAAAGAAAGAAATATTTATGAGACGTTAAAAAGTGTTGTGGAATTGTGCAATTGATCGCTTATACCAGAAAAATGTAGAACCTGACTTACCCTTGTCTGATTAAGCAAATATTGTAGTTCTTATCTTTACGAGAATTTTCACAATATGGGCTGACAGCACTTTTACCGCTCCAACATAATTGTACCTGATCAACTTAAAAAAAATTCTATTGCATTATCATCGAATGTGCTTCGTATGTTCGAAAACGTTCTATCATATTAATTAATTTTACACATGCTCCTTTACGTTGGAACCCATCCTTTCTCTATTTATTGCTTATTACACACGCATTCAGATTTTTACCCGTAATATGAGTAACTTCCTTAACCGCAATCCCCAATGTCTTCTGTCGATTTCCTTTGCTAAGTATCCGCTAAAAAAACTACGTTATGATTTAAAAAAAAATAATTTCCCAAAGTAAAAAGTGTACTAGTCTCATGCATTATGCTTAATTTACTTATATTTAATTATTTCACACACAACTTAAAAGAAACTGTTTATTAAGCATGACAATTATGCAATCCAAAGTCAATAAACGCATCATGAATTTTCTCCATACAATTATATTCATCATTCTGTTTTCAATCTTGTTATTTACTTGAAATCGTACGTATCTATTCACCCATCTCTTTCAATTGCTTTATTTTTTGATGATAAGCAATAAATGCAAACACAAACACTCACATAAGAACACACACATACACACACATACACACACAGATATATATATATATATATATATATATATATATATATATATATATATTCTTAAATTAAGACAATATAGATGTTATACTGAAACCGGTAGCTTATTCGAATCTACTTAATAAACAGATCAAAACGCTTTGGATATGTCGCCTTTAGTCATTTCGCTAAACTGATGTTCGGCTTATAAAGTGCATAAATATAAATCAGTGTGATGCGTGATGTAAAATTATTAATTAATTCCTATATTTATCATCCAGTATATATTGAAGAGCATGTAGTGTACACGAACAAATGGATGCGTTTAATATCATTATTTTTAGCTGCCATTTAATTAAACGTTAATAATTTACAGCACAAAATACGGTATCACCATGTAATGGAGCACGTACCGGATCCAGACAGGCAAGCTCTATTAACATGTACACGAGTGAATCTAACATAACTTACTGATCCACCCCTTTTATAAATGACTGTGTTATCTTTATCAATAAACACACACTTAGAAAACACAGGCAGCGGAAAACAATATAAGCTAAAAATGTATAGGCGTTACTTATAACATTTTGTTGCAAACGTTTGCGCTATTTAAGGCTTGTCGTATTCTGCGATAAGAAAAGTTTATTCGAGTACAATAAAGTAATCCCTGAGGACTGTAATTCACCCGTAGTGAATGCCAAACCCTTTCTGCTTAATACTCATTATTTGTGTTTACCGTATGCTTATCGACTTCATATCCAAGTAGGCATGTGTTAGGCATGTTGTAAACTGGATAAAATAAGAGGCCACTACGTCCAACATTTCTTGGATTGTCATGGGCTGTTGAAACAATATTCTCGTAGAGATAAGTATATGTGATTAGGAACATTTGTATACTGAGCAAAAGCATGCTGTCTTTGTGTTATCCTTTATATATGAAATTAATACTAATGTGTACAAAATGTTAATATATATACATATATATATATACATATATACTTGCACATTAACATATCTTTATATACATGTATCTTTATAAACAGTTTATTCATATATACCTATATGCCTATATATATGTTTATATATATATACATATATATATATATATATATATATATATATACTAACACATTGACGTATCTTAATATACATGTATGTTTAAAAACATTTTATTCATATATACCTATATATATATATATATATATATATATATATATATATTTAGTAGAAATGGTAATTAATAAACACCTGAATAAAGTGCTCAATACTGTTGTAGAGCAACTATGCGTTTTATTTTTTATTACCGTATTTTTCTGTTAAGTTACATTATTGTTTCAGCTGCCCGGCCGTTTTTTGTCCGTCTGTAGCTTCCTCAGACTTTTACAGAAATGTTCGTTATGATGTGATATATATATATATATATATAATTGGAAATAAATACATTCATGAATTATAAATAAGACTTTGATAGGTATGTTTAAACTTAAATAGGAATGGTATAATAAAATTTAGGTGTCTGCGTTACCGCCTGTACTCCATCGGAATATAGCACACACTTTAACAAATACTTTTCATATATATTTACGTAAGTATACTTTGATAATTATGTTTCAGTTTGAAGAAATATGGTATAATAAAATTATTGGATGTTCATTCGCGTCTGACCTCCATAGAATATAAATATGTCACAAAGTTTTACAAGTATTTTTTTAAGGGGAGAGTGCCCACAATAGCACCCTAACTTTAATCTTCATTAACGTTAGCTTTTATTTATTTTTTGATTGAATCATATTGTTTCGAATAAATTCACCTCATAAATTCACGTTCATATTAAAGTGAAAGCCCCCCCCCCAAAGTCGGAACTTTAGACAATTCTCGACACAAATTTTGCAAACCTCTGTTTTTCCTTCTTCACTTGCACGTGGCACTCTAAGGAAAATAAATAAATAGATAAAGAATAAAAAAAAACGTTACTTGTTATCGTGTCAAAAGAAGGAACACATCCTGCTCACGTGATTACGTGTCTTTTTAAAAAAAAAACATTTACGTAACCTTCTTATTTTCATGTAATATCTGTTAAAGCTTTTGATTGTAAGTGTGCTAGAAAGAATTCAGTTGATTACAATCCTTTCTGTGTGTTCTTTACATTACAATAGTACAGATCTGAATCCGACGGCGCAATACTACACCGTTAATACTTTAAAAATGAAACGAAGCTGTTCTGCTTGAAAAGGGCACCATTTTCTTCTTATTAATATTTATATCGATTTTTTGCTTAAAAAACTATAGTAATTACGTGTTTACTTTTTTAATATCCCACTTTCCTGTTTCGGATTATTTTACTAAAGTAAGTGAAACTTCATTAAATTTTGTTGTTTCTGGATCTTTGTTTTTCGATATTTACTCGATAGTATATAGTAAGAGTGTTTAGCGAAAACCCCACCAAACGACTACATGAAAAAAAAACAAATAAATGTTGCCATAATCAATAAAGTCCAAGGATTGAATACTGCTGCCATATCTGGGAGGAGCTGCAAAAACTCCTATCCTGCCTTGACACAGTACAAAATAGACTTCGTGGCTTAGTGGGAAATGCCCTTTTCTCTACCCTGCAACCCCTCTCCCACAGAAGAAACGTTACGAGCCTATCCTTGTTTTATCGTTATTTCCATGGCAGGTGCTCGTCTGAACTCCAATCTCTGGTCCCCCCTCGCCAATCTCTCACGAAAAACACCCGTCTAGCTGAATCCACTGTGAAAAATTTCCCACACTCTTTATCTGTCCCTAAATCAAAACGTGGATTCCATGAACAAAGCTTCTTTCTTAGAACTGCACGCCTGTGGAACTCGGTTCCGTATGCCTGCTTCCCACCTGAATACAACTTGGATGTCTTCAAGTCCAACGCTAACAAATTCTTAATGAACCACCCCATTAAGTAAACACTTAATCAAATCTCCACAATAACGTACTGTACTTGCAATAACCCTTATGCCTGAGTGGCTTCCGGGACTTGATAAGTGGTGACCACCGTGTAAAAAAAATGTTCAGTTCATGTTTTTTTTTGTTTTAAATAGTTTCAGCGAACCGAAATGAAAACTATATTTGAGGCGATAACTACCTAAATGGATTTGTATATAAACCACACACGCCATAATCGAATATCCCTCAACCCCAAAATAACGGAAAACATTAAAATATGTATCGAAATACTCCTTAATTGACGGAACTCTCTTAAATTGTTAACACAGAATGCTCAGGAGCCACTCGTTCAAATCGGAAACGGGGGCCTCCATTTCAAAGTCGCGGCCATTGTGATTTTTTTAACCGCTATCTGAATTACAAAAAAAAAATACAAACTACTTAAAAATACACACCAATGAACTTACCACTATAAGTAACTTTTATTGACTATGGTAACATTTATTTATTATATATATATATATATATATATATATATATATATATATATATATATATATATATATATATATATATATATGACGTGTTCTCTTTGTATGGAAACATCATTTTGCTGGTTACTCTTGGCTACGAATGGAAACAAAGTTGATATAAAAAATATATTTTCGCGAAAATTATCTTTACTTTCATCATATTTTGTCTTAGAGGAAAATTATTGAGATCAAAACCTATCTCTTTACAACCGCCTCATATTCATAACCTATCATACTTTCATCAATAACAGTCCATTTTCTGTAGGCTGTTTTTGACCCCAGTCAACGACGGGTACTTATGCTAGTATATATATATATATATATATATATATATATATATATATATATATATATATATATATATATATATATATATATATATATATATATATATTGTGACGTAATCCATACCTTTTACGTAGTTAATGAAAAATCGAAATATTTAATTTCGGGCCAAGGGAAATGTATCGTTTTTTGTGATTTTATTATTTGATCACCGAGGCAAACGAACATAGTATCAAGACACAAAGGAAAAGAGAGTATAGGAAAAAGGAAAGAGAGGCCTGACATAAAGAGAGAGAGAGAGAGACAGTGAATATAGGAGAGAGAGGTGAGAAAAACCTGTCGACAAGCAAGCTAACGAGATGACCGGGTCATTTGACCAAAAACCCATAGACCCGTGTTGGCTTGTAGCAAGGAAGAATGAAGGAAAGAAAGGGGGTGAGAAAGATACTGAGAAGAGGGAGAGAGAGAAAAAGAAAAACAAAAGCCCTTTTGGGCATATTGTCTCCGTTGGTCGTATTGCCAGACTGATGTGCGAATGTCCCACCCTAGCGACAGAGGCAGCGATGTCGTCCAGACAGGAGGTATGCCCCCCCCCCGTCAACAGCGAAAGGGAGAAGCGCCTGGGAGAAACTCAACAGCAAAAGGAGATAACGCATGGGAGCACTCCATACCAGCGGCGAGAGGATGCGATAAACGGTGAACTTTACACACGTGCGTTTTAATCCGGAGGGACGGATACTAAATATATTTTGACCAACTGCTTCGAACGAAAAGAAATAAAAGATACAAAAAAGAAGGGAAATAAACCCAGTAAGTCATCTCCGTGAATATTTTCCTCTCTCGTATATTAAGACGTTGAATACATTTTGCCATCATTTGTGTGCACTAAGGATACACTTTTTGTTTTGATATATTCCTCGTTGGCATTTTCGACTAGTAGACAAACTATCCCTCCCCGTCTTCATATTTTTTTAAATTTTTTTTTCACTTTATTGCATTATTTAGCATCTACCATAGTTAGTTCATTGTTGTATAATATATATATTTATATATATATGCATATATATATACATATATATATATATGCATACATATATAAAAATATACATATACATATATATACACACATATATATATACATATACATATATACATACATATACATATTCATATATATATTTATATACATACATATATATATATACATATATACATATATATATATATATACATATGCCTATACATGTATATATGTATATACATATACATATATATATATATACCTATACATATATATATATACCTATACATATATATATATATATATATATATATATATATATATATATATATATATATATATATATATATATATATATATATATATATATATATGGAGTAATGTTGTCACATTTGGGCTGGTGCATCTGTTACTAGTCTCTCGCTTCTTTACATGGCTTACAAGAGGGTCGCCAACCTGATCGATCCTAAATTATCATTAAAGCTTCCATCTCCGTCCAATCGACAAAATGTGGCATCCTTCTGACTATTCTACAAGTATTGGATGTTCCGACGAAAGATAACCCCTTATAACTCTTAGACGTAAATAATCTCGAGAAACTAGACAAGCATCAAAGCCTCACCCATACACAGTAGAGATGGCTAGATGTAAGAAACCCTTCTACTCTAATAGTTTCTTCCCCAGAACTGGTATATTTTGGTACTCTATTCCAGGTTCATGATTTCCCAACTGTACTGACATGCAGTAGTTTAAGTATAATTGACCGGACATCTCGCTGCTCAACTCCTCACATAGTATCCCTGCAACTTATGTCCCTGATATTAGTCCCCAACATAAAAGCGCCACTCTACCTTGTTGCTGGTGAAAATGGAATAAAAAAGGAACTAACTACAACTTAAAATTAAAATCTTTGCATAAAGATAGATAAAGGATTAGATTGTAATCTATCATAAAAGTTACCGTTTGATATTGTCGTGTTAATTAAACCGTAGGAGTTAAATAATAATATATTTGTTTTCCACGGCTTCTGTGTTTAATGGTTGGTAATATAGTTTCACATATAATTTAAACTTTTGTAGTCGTCTGATATTTCTGTATTTGACAACGCATTTTTGTGGGGCAGCATTAAAGCGTCACCATCGTACGGTTTCATTTTACAACTTTACATCATTCTATTTGGCTTTCTCATTTCTTGTCGACATAAGCGACAAGCACTGGCTTTTCACGCAGCTTGATTATTGCTCAACGGCCAAGGTGTCAATGAGGAAACGTTGAATAAATAAAATACGCAGAATCACGTCGGAATATTAGGAATATCGTTGCGTAGAAATATCTATATTGCATCGTGATTCCGTTATTCGATCAAAACACCTGAAACAAATAATATTCACAAAGGAATTGAAAATGGCAAAAGTAAAATAATACGTGTCCGCGCCTACGAATGCTGAAACTCACTCGTCCAGCTTCATCTTTATATTTCATCCTTGATTTCATAATCTATTGCTACTGTTTTGAACAATAGTATGCGTGTTCATAATCCTCATCTTTCTATTTCTGTTTTTTTTTTATTTTCTTTATTTAGCTATTTTAACGTTGGATATGCGGCAGCTAAACCAGCTACAAACATTACCCTTCTTTTTATTGAAACCAGCCGAGAATTTTATTTAGTACCCTCGTAGTCCCCTAAAGTGCGATTGTCTGGATCTTGTTTGCACTTGGGTCACCAGCAATATTGGTTAAGTAGAACTTACCGTTCTTCTTCATAAACGCTGTGGCACATATAATAACTGGTATGGTTGATATGCCCCTAATATTCCAGTTTATTTGCATATCATACATGAGACCGTGAGATTCGGTATGTTTCTCCTTTTCAGCTCTGTTCAAGCCTCCAGCATTGTGAGTTTGTTGGTGTCTACCCGCTTATCCGTTTCCGAGGAATTAGAAAATAGGAAAAATTAAATGACTAAGTCTATGCTAGACTCTATGATAAATAATACGATATGACATTGACGTAAACAAGATTAATACCTTGATCAATAATAGCGAATAATAATATTTCTATTTCAATTATTTATATTTAGATCAGGTTATTGTTTCTATCCTGAGTATTTGTGTAACGCTTCGGTCAGATTGTGTTTTGGTCGTCTTCACTCATGTCCAAACGAAACCTTGCACAAATAACACGCAAGATGAGAATAATAATCCGATAAATCTAAATAATCTAACCAATTTCTACTCATACCAAACATTCAGCACTTTACTATTTCTACTTTTAGTAGAGTTTACTATTGGTAAGAGTAAAAAAACAACAACAGTGTATCAATGATGTGCAATATAATAGAAATGCAGACACCCCTGCAATACATATAATAATGGTGATTCATTCAGATACTAAGCATATAATCATACTAATAGAACTGCCACGTGCCAATATTTAGTGAGCCCTCGGATTTTTTGCTATTGTTTAACTATTGCATTTTTGTTTTACGGACATTATTACATTTGCCTGAAAATTGAAAATTTAGAGATTGATATCGTAGAGTAATATACACACAGAAACACCCATCAGAGAGATACTGTCACTTTATATATATATATATATATATATAGAGAGAGAGAGAGAGAGAGAGAGAGAGAGAGACAGACAGACAGACAGACAGACATACAAACATACAGACAGACAGAAAGACAGAGCGAGAGAGATGCAGAGTTATAGAGAAATAATATAAAAAAGTATAGATAAAATAATTTGGATAAAAATAAACATTTTTGAAAATTTCGTATATTTTTCGCACGATTAAATCCTAAATTATACCGTTTGCGAAGTTATATGCGAGTTGTTGGTTACATTAAAACCTTTTATTGTCAAAACTCAACATCCTTCCTTCACCTTCGAGAATGCCTAAGTTGTATTTAATGTGCGTTATTTTAAAAACAGTTTAAGGAGAGCCATAAAACATGTCGACTACCAATTCCACTTCATTACTTGGTGTGCATTTGAGCAGAAGATATCTCTACATCTCCATTCGGCAATCCTTAACAGCTTCATCTCAACACGATTTCGTAGACGGATGCAGCAACAACAAACTGTCTTTTTTATTGCCTTTCAAGATATATTCCGTTCGTATTTATATCTTATTTTTTATTTCTGTTCTTTGTTAAAGTGAGGACAGATACGTAATGTATCGGGCACGAACTTTGTGACACTCGTCTGGCCTAGTTTCTACTTGAGGACTTCTTCATACATAGTTTTCAAATCGTTGACTGTAAGGCACGTTTGGTGCTACGCATTCGTGCATATATACTGATCGCGAAAATTAAATATCCGAAAGAACATTTCCACAAAAAGTCAGTCTGAAAGCCACCCGAGGATTGCATTTAATAAGTTTACTGGGGCATATTAAACAATGGCGCATTGATAGTTAATTGCAAAAATTATGTATAATTGTATTATTCAAGAGAATGGCACAAAGAAGAACCTATTCACATGGGAGTTGAAGGCAAATATACTGTAGTTTGCTGGTAATCTGGCTGGTTGAAAAAAAGTCCACATGCAGGCAGTTGTAGGGAAGATGTGTTGCTCTTGGAATTGTTTATTATTTTTATTTACATATTTGAAGGAAGCACTCATTTATAAAAATATTGTTGTAGTGAGTAAGCATGTTTTTTTATCGTAATCCAAAATTCCTTTAGCGTTGTCGAACTCAGGAATCTCTCCGTAATTTAGAACAGCAGTCGTTGTATAATGAATCTCTTAAACTATGTTTTGCTACTTAAGGAGAACTCCGGGCTATGGCATTAAACTTTGTTAACACAATTCACTACACTATATACTAAACATGTATACAATAAAATAATATTATAAATAACATAGTAAAGCGGGCAAATGTTGTAACCAGCTACCAAAACCATTGTATTTCTTATCGTTACCTTAAGAAAATTGTATCTGTGGGCTACTGTATCTCAGCGTTCTACTGAAAAACCAATTTTATACCTAGTATAATGGTAACAGAACTTCAAACAATCGGGGATATGTGATAATCAACCCTAAGTGTTTTCCTCTTTATAGTTCAACATTTTATACAAATTATGGCAATTGGAATTTATTCTGTTTTCCTCCAGTCATTACTAATAGAGTGACATAAATATGTATTCGTAATGTAGTTAAAAAGGTTTCTTTAACGTTTCTAAAAATGTCTAATATCTTTTTGATTAAAACGACAAAAGTTTAAGCTTATATCGGCTTTGATTTTTTAGTTTCCAAGAAAAATACAATGTACAAATAATGCATATAATACAATTTAAATAATAATATCCAGAAAATAAAACTAATGTGTATCGTAAGTAGACGTCTAAAGCATATTTACAGAAAAATCCAATGGCTATTGTTTTAAAAGAGTGCCGGTTTATTATAGCAATATATACTCAGAACAATTTAACAGCAAAACTTTTTTCTATTTGTTTGTCGAAGCAAACTACTTTTATATAACCGTATAACTTTGAATAATTTAACCTTATTCTGAGATTTGGCATATATCTTTATATTATTAATACTTACAGGTTAAATCGAAGTTAAACTGCATTTTATCGATTTTGCATTACTCAATTGCCGTCGTCTTAGTTCAATCACCAGTTCTTTATATATTAATAAAGATACAAGATTAAAACCAATGCTAATGTAAGGGCAAATCAAAAATATATAGGATACTCTTTTTTTTTACACAGTGATCACCACTTATCAAGGCGCGGAAGCCACTCATGGATAAGGGTTATTGCAAGTACATTACGTTAGTGTGGAGATTTGATGAAGTGTTTAATAAGGGGGCGGTTCATTAGGAATTTATTAACATTGGAATTGAAGACATCCAAGTTGTAGTCCGGAGGGAAGCAGGCAGTCGGAAAAAAGAGACAAAATATTTTTATACCATGAAGAAATTAAATGAAAACACCCCTGACTGCTCTGCTTATTACCATGCGATGAGGATACTGACGAGGAACGAAATTGGTGTAATTGCTTCTAAATATGTAAAGCACGTGTGTCGTTTTAAAGAATGATTAATACAACAAGTGTCACTTACGCATGTGGGTTGAAGAATTACAACGTTATTTTTCGATAAAACTGGAACAAATGTGTCACTTTTACGTGATCCGGACGATTGTTTATAACGCTGTATAAATGTACGGATTAACAATAAACATATCCAGCATCAAATTGCTTTGTCACAGTAATAATTTTTATCTTAATTTCAGTTATAGATATATTTCATTCCTGTAATATAAACACAACTTAAAACAATACGGATATAAAGGCATAGTGATGTTTTAACTTTAAATTGTGTGTCAAATCGTTTTAACTGTTCGATAAGAAATATGACGGTGTGTACACAAATATAAGATGAAGTAAAAAAAATAATTCTTTAATTTAAATTATTTTCCGCTTTTCTCTAATGTCAGTAAGACACGGCCAAACATTACAATCAATATTACAGCCATTATTGAACACGGCCAACGATTTAATCGAAGAAGGATATTATTATTTTTCTTTACACAAAGTTTGATTTGATATGAATTAATTAAGGCAGTGTGTCTATACATAATACGAACTTTATTGTGATTGTTGTAATAATTGTTTAGGAAAGAAGCTTATAATAAAAAATAATGTATATATAAAAAGGGTAAGAAATAGCTGAATAAATATATATATATATAAACGAAAAAAAATATATATAAACGAAAAAAAAATATATATAAACGAAAAAAACATGAAAAAATATATATATAAACGAAAATTCATATATATATATTCATATATATACATATATATATACTAGTATATTTGCATAGCAATACACATAATTCATATATATATATATATATATATATATATATATATATAATTCATATATGTATATATATACATATATATATATATATATATTAGTATATTTGCATAGCAATACACACCAAGAAAAAACCAAACAGACGCCTATATATAGCTGTCCGTATACGTGTAGGCATATATATATATATATATATATATAAATATGTATATATATGTGTATATGCATGTATATATATATATATATAAATGTATACATATACATATTTGCATTACAGAATGACACAGATACCACAGTAATTTTCAACACCTTACACAAATTGAAATTGTAACAGAAAAGGCATTAAATACTGTAAATCACACATCACAAACAAGAAAACATAAAACGTACAAATACGTAACGTAAAACATCATATATACGTAGATGAAAATAAACGGAGAGTGCAATAATACGTAATAATTGTTTTACCATAAACCAAGCAAGCCACGTTACGTTATTTTTAATAAGGACTCCGTCAGAACTTGCTCGATCGTAATATACTATATTCTAAAAGAGAATTTAACTTACAAGAATACTTCTAGAACGTCGGCATTATAAACTTTTGTTTTGACACATTCATTACTAGTTATCAAGGCCCGGACGCCACTCAGGGATAAGGGTTATTGCAAGTACATTACATTAGTGTGGAGATTAAATGAAGTGTTTACTTAAGGGGGTGGTTCATTAGGAATTTTTAAACATTGGGCTTGAAGACATACAAGTTGTAGTCCAGTGGGAAGCAGGCAGACGGAACAGAGTTCCACAGGCGTGCAGTTCTACGAAAGAAGCTTTATTCATGGAATCCGCGTTTTGATGTAGGCACAGATATAGAGTGGGGGAAATTTTTCATAGTGGCTTCAGCTAGACGGTGTTTTTCGTGAAAGATTGGCGAGGGGGGACTCGAGATATGAGTTCAGACGAGCACCTGCCATGGAAATAACGATAGAACAAGGATAGGCTCGCAACGTCTCTTCTGTGGGAGAGAGGTTGCAGGGTAGAGTAAAAGGGCATCTCCAACTAAGCCACGAAGTCTATTTTGTACTCTGTCAAGGCAGGATAGGCTGTTTTTAGCAGCTCCTGCCCAGATATGGCAACAGTATTCCATCCTTGGACGTACTTGGTTGTTATATAGATAGATAATTGCATCAGTAGTGTTATATCTTCTGGAGCGGTAGAAGGATCCCACCATCTTTCCAGCGACCTTGGCAACATACTTGATGTACGTGTTACATTTCAGATCAGGAGAAAAGATCAAACCAAGAAGCTTGTCAAAACTCGGGGACTCACCAAGACGAGAGCCATCCATCACAATGTATGCCAGATGGGGATCAGAGCGTTGATGATGTAAGGATAGGAGTTTTGTTTTGGATGCATTTAAGGTAACCAGCCACATCTTCCCCCACTGAACCACGCGCTCGAGATCAGAGGAGAGAGAATGAGAGATAACTTTGTCATTTACAGCCTTTGATGTGTTGCCCTTGATGGATGTGTCATCAGCATAGATGTCAACGAATGATTTAAGTATGTGTTTAGGGAGGTCATTGATGTAGATCAGGAAGAGAGTTGGGCCCAGGATTGACCCCTGAGGGACTCCGGCATTTATATTGCAGGCCTCCAATTTTTGTCCATCTACCACTACTCTGATGAGCCTATCGGAGAGAAATGATGTAATAGTTAAGAAAACAGTTCCTATTATGCCGTAGCTTGAACTCTTGTGAAGTAGACCCTTATGCCATACCTTGTCAAAGACCTTTTATATGTCAAGAGCAATTGCCCTAGAAAGGATGCCTTTGTAAAGAGATAAACTACTCTTGTGGGATATAACTGTCAGCACATCTGCGCTGGATCTTGCAGAGCGGAAACCATATTGTGTGTCACTAAGAAGGATTTTCCTGCTGAGGTGGTTGACTATTTCTCTATTTAATATGGATTCCAGCAACTTACTCATAACACACAGGAGACTTATTGGTCTGTACTGAGAGGGAGATGACTTATCACCTGAATTCTTTAATACAGGCCACACTGATGAGGTCTTCCAGGGAGTCGCAAAGCACTTCTACTTAAGGCAGCGCTTAAATAGTTTCGTAAGTATGGGAGCAAGTTCTGGTTGAAGCTTTTTAACACTATAATTGGGAAGCAATTAGGGTCAGTTGCTTTACTGGAATCTAGGTTCTTGATTAGCATGGCGACCTCATGCACATATATTTGTATGTTACCTAGCTTGTTCTGTGTTATAGGAGGAAATATGGGGAGTTGATTGCCTTCGTCACATGGGGTAGAATTAGCTGCAAAGTTCTTAGCTAATAGTTTGGCCTTGTCTGACGCTGACGAGATTACCTCTTGTCCATTGATAATGGTTGGGATAGAACGCCCACTTCTGTTCAGGATCCTATTTGATATTTGCTGGTGAGAACCAAGCCGCTGATCAGCTACCTTGGATTTAACACACTGGGCATATAGTTCTCTTGTTTTTTTTTATTACTCGTTTACAGTGGTTGCTGGCAATCCTGCAAACAGCTTTAATCTCAGTGCATCTATTACGTTGGTATCTATTGAAAAAGGGATTTCTGTGCACGATAGCAGCAGCACATTCTGGGGAGAACCATGACTTACTGTTAGGTTTTTGTTGGATTTTTTTAGATGGTATGAATTGGTCTATGCCTACAATTAACTATTCGGTCAGATCTGATACTATAGAGGACACTTCCTTTTTAAACAAGGAGTGCAGAGGTAAATCAGATATGAATGTTTCGGAAGCAATCCCAGTCAGCCATAGCGTATCGGTATACAGTACGGTGGAGAGGTACGTCTGGGGGCTTCTTACATTTCGTTTTTATCTTAACTGATACCAGGGTGTGGTCGGAGCATCCTAGAGGAGAATGAACGGAACATAAGCATAGCTCAGTATAAGTTGAGAGAAAAAGGTCTAGGAGGCTTGCATATTGACCGGGTGTATCGCGAACAATCTGAGTCATAAGCAATATCAAAATAATGACAAAACCTCCCCTCATCAGCTGTCTTATTTGAATGGGTCAGCCATTCCACGTTATGGACGTTGAAGTCACCACAGATGTGGTTGTAAGCCGAGGGATGTGAAGACAGTATGTGGTCTATTTTCTCGGATATGCTCTTAAAGATAGTAACTCCGCTATTGTGGGACCTATAGAGGGCAAATATAAATGCAGTGGTGTTAGCAAGTGCAACCCTGAAGCACATATAGGGTAAATTAGGATCGTCTCTAGAGAGATCCCTGCCACAGTGGAAGCCATACCTTATGTAGGCACATATTCCATGCCCATGGCGATTTTGAGTGTCAGATTTAGCTGTTAAATTTGAGTATACGTTAATTATGAACTCATCTAGGGAAGTGGTCGGCTCCATTCCAGTTTCACTTAGAAATAATATATCCGGTTTCGTCTCCTGTAATCGGTTTTCAACCTCTGGAAGGTTGTAACCGTGACCCCTGATGTTGGAGAAGGAGACCTGGTAGTAGGGGTCTACGTTTGAAGATGGGGTTCTAGGTTTAATTGAGTTTTTATTTTGGAGATATAATAACACTTAATTAATAACACTTGAATTTATAGGATAGTTTTTGTGAGATAAAAAAACAACATTATTACTCTAAGATGCAGTAAAAGTAATGTAAAATTAATAATAAATAAATAAGTCCTGATAATTTCGACATAAAATAAATTATTAGTAATTGATAAAAAATTAAATGACAAGCGAAAATGTAAGTGAACTCTACCTCTTTATATATAAAAGTAAAACATGATTTGCATATATTTTTTGCCAGAGCATTTCTGTTCCAATAGATAAAACCTGTGGTTAAGGAAAATGGATTGATTGTTCTACCACTCTTTAAAACACATCGTATCTGGTACAATTACCTACGTATAGATAAGCTAGATACTTCCTAGGATGAAGCAAGTTTGTCATATATAATAAGGTGGTACTCTGGGTACTCTCTTTAGCCGTCACTGTACAGAATCGACTCCGCAATCTACTAGAGAGGGCGATGTCTACTCACCACCCTCTGTCACACAGATGTTGATAACCTTTATTCAATAGATCGTAGAGTTCCCTGTTGATATTTGACTGAGTTCCAATCTTTTTTCCCATTCACTTTACCCATAAATTGTAATTTGATGACAAGTTATTAATTATAAAAAAATTCATGCGCATCTATTCATTTACAAGTTTCTAAAGTCCAAATAAAATTTACCAGATACATTTCTATGCAAATGATAATCTAGTAAGTGTTGGATATGTTTATTTTTAGTGTACACCTTACAATCAACATCGTTGAGCACAGAATCAGAACACTTTGTACACCTATTCATCCTGAATCTCAAGTTTACTATCACAAAAAAACATGCCATAATTATCGTAATAACTTCGGTTTTGCTCAAGACAAAAATGTGGTTAATATAGTCTGCAATGTAATAGCTTACGTTTTATGTCTTTGAATTTTTCCTTGAACCTTGATGATAAAAACCCTATTTAATCCCACTTTTATGGATTTAGATTAGTTTCTTTAAACGTGCATATTTCTTTTTTCATAACACAAGTTCAGTTTGATAATATGAATAAGTAACATATACAAAGTAATTTGTCAAACACTTGTACTGTAAAATTGAACTTCATTATATGTTTAATATTTATATCGTCTAAAATATAAAGTTTCTAACTTAAAATAGTATGAAACTATTTTACATTATGTTTGAACATCAAATTTAGAATAGTCGATTTCAACTTTAATAAAAAAAATATTGATAATTTTAAACCATCCAAGTTAAATGTGTGTGATCAATTTTATACGAACACATACACTTTGAATTAATTGTTATTCTTCATTTGGAATGTTTTTGAGGTATATCTGCAAATTACAAACAGTCAATCAATTCCATTCGTGGCTATTAACTTCTATAAATTTTTGACTAGGGGATGTATCATAAATGAAAAAAAAATGTTCAAACAATTGTTTTAGATTAGTATTGCGAGTCACCAAGTGTTGGTCATTTGTGATAGATGCATCAGGAAAAATTAATTGATGCACTTATTGTATTTATAAATGGAGACAATATCCATTATTGATTATTATATTGTACAAAACCTCTTTCTTTCTCTCTCTCTCTATATATATATATATAAATATATATATATACATATATATACATATATATATATATATGTATATATATATATATATATATATATATATATATATATATGTACTATATAATAAAGCTGTAAAAGGTCTGAATATATAACTACGACATCTTTAGCGTGAATTGAGACAAAATGTTTAATGCTCAAAACTTTGTCGTTGTTTTGTGCATCAGCGTTTGTCGTTGGTATCGGAGCTTCCGACGGATTCATAATAAATCCTGTAATTTAAGCAACGTTATGCTAAAATGCACATCAACGCATACTCCAAATTTAGGTAATCTCCTGTTTAGACTAATTGTTATTTTCGATTTTTTTCTACTCTGTAAATTTCTAACATGCAAAAACAATTCGAAAATGCTCCCCCGGTCGATATAACCTATATACCAAGTTTCATGCCCATAGACTAAATCTACATAAAGACGTTTGGTCGAAATCTTTCGAATAAGCTTTACTGGCTAATGAGAAAATCGGTAGGATCAAGGACTCGATATGTTCAAATAACACCTGTGTAGAAATATATTCAGATAAGATCTAGGTGGACATTTTTTCACATTCACCGACAAGGTGACATATATATATATATATATATATATATATATATATATATATATATATATATATATAATGGATTTCGTCTTTTACAGCTTATACTTATGCATAGTTTTTACATTCCGCCTAAAGTAATATATATATATATATATATATATATATATATATATATATATATATATATATATACTAGCATTTAAGCCCGCCGTTGCCCGGGTGTTTTGATGTGTATGTTGAGCAAAAACACTGGTAGTAGGAAGGCAGGCTGGAACCCGTATCGCAAGGGAGAAAAAGAACGGGTTACAAACCTAACGTGTATGCTGTTACGACCACCGACAAACCGGAAGAAACATTTTTTTAAAAATTAAGCCTAGACAATCGAAAGGAGTGGATAACTTTAAAAAAATGTCCCTCCTGTAGAAAAGTTCCTAGTTGAAGCGGAATATATGAATGTTTTTAGCCAGTTTTTCTGATATTTGTCGTATGGAAGGTTGAACTTTAAAACAATACTAATCTTGGTAAAATCCGTCGACCCTACTGAAAGTTTAAGGCAGATATGCAAATCGACATGCAAACATGCATTTATATATTGGTAACTAAAAGTTTTCGGCTCAAACCGATGAAAAAGCTTGCTCTATCTCTGAATACAGTTTATGTAAAATTTCAAGTACTTAGACCAGAAATTATCTGAGTAATTTGGAAGAGACCGCAGAGGTCAATATTTTTGAAAACTTAAACCCCTAGTATGACCCGTTAAATTTATTGTGTTGGGCTAAAATAACGTTATTATGTGCGATCCATCTCCAAGGAATCTATATCTAAGATTTCAAGTGCGTAGAGCCAAATTGGTGGAGGAGTATGGTAGAGTTCTCAAAGGTCAATTTGTTGAACTTTGACTCCTTAATCGCAAAATTGTATTGGAAAAATCCGATCATATTGATTTTCCCAAATCTCAGTACCCTGTATATCAAATTTCGAGTATGTAGACTAAAAATTGACAAAGTTATTGCGTAGAGAAATGTAAACAGACAAACACACACATACACCGACACACACACATACACGTTCACGTTTGTGTGTGTATATATAAATATGTATATATATATATATATATATATATACGTACATATATATATATATATTACTTTAGAGGGAATGTAAAAACTATGCATAAATATAAGCTATAGAAGACAAAATTCATGATTTTTTTTCAAATGATGTATTTTCAAATATATGTTCTTTTAAATATATTTACATTATATATAAATTTAAAGCCAATTTTTCCCTTATCAAATCGTTTAAAATGTAATTGCTTTTAAACATTTATATGTTTCTATCAGAACGTATAATACATGATAAAAAAAAAAAAACTCGAACAAGTTTCTATTCAAACGTCAAGCTAGTGGAACACCTGTGATATCGGAAACATTTGGTCGAGAAACCACGCCTGAACGAAAGGACTCCGGTGGTTTAAGTACTTTGTGATAAGGATGAGCTTAGTATCCGGTCATCGGATGTTGGCAACGATTAATTACTCGAATCAAATCCTAGCACAACTTTTCGAGAACATATTTCTGAATTTAACGTTACCCACACAAGAATTGTCGTCCACATGAGAGTGATTGAAAAGACAACATAACTTGAGAATGAATGCTTATGAAATCGAAGGATAACTAAAGGAGACTCAATTTTAACGCAACAAGCATGACGCATTTCTAGATTTTGTTATAACATTCGATAAAGTATGTGTTCTTTACGACTAATGCCAACGTTCAGTCTTTAACGCATATGTTTAAAGTGCAAAGTCACAATCAGCAACAACGCTGATTGAAGAGGGATCTTGATAAATACACACTTTCTGGATTCTATCATAACCACTATATATATATATATATATATATATATATATATATATATATATATATATATATATATATATATATATATGATACGTCTTTTTAACTGCATGCTGTAGGAATTACGGATAAATGATGACAGCAGTATTTAACTGAGGTTTTTAAATAAAACAATAAAATACTAGTGTTAAGTTAACGAAAGTTGTTTTTCTAATTCAATTTTCACCCCAAACAAAGCACAGTGCCACTTTGAAGCTGGGGGCTACTTTCAGGGGCTTAATTAGCGGGGCATTATGAAGGGAGATGAGTAGAAAGATGTTTGTTAACATTACACTTGAACTTCAGTGCAGTTGGGAAAACAGAATCCCGGAAGGGAGTTCCAAAGTCCCGCAGTTCTGGGGAAGAATCTATTGGAGTAAAAGGCTTTCTTGCACCTAACGATCTCTACTGTAAAGGGATGAGACTTAGTAGCTTGTCCGGTTTGTCACCTATCAAACAACTTTTAAAATTTAGAAAATCACCAGAAAGGGGGTTTGATTACAAGAGCACACTTTCTTCTATGCATTTGTTATACTTTACTTGCAAGGAAATAGAAACCATTATTTATGGCAAAATATACGCGTAGTTTGCTTTATAAAATATTTGATTTGATTTGATTATATTCCTTCTCATAAATAGGTTGTTTACTTATTAGTAGTTGTTTATATGAGTTCATTTTATTTTCCAGCTTATTTTTTTTACTATGCAACATACGGATTGTTACTACTTGTCAAATAATGCAGCCGAAAGTTTTCATATTTGCTTGATGTATACTGCTATCGCAGTTTTCTTTTTAAATTCTTGCCAGAATGGCGGTTTTAAAAACCTCATGTGTGTGCATATAGTATCACTTCTACACTGTTTTGATAAATGTTTTCGCCAGAGATGTAATGCAAAGCAATTTTTAGTAATGTTATCTGTCATTGATCCGAAACTGAATTAGTAACTAAAACGTATCTTCCTGCTTTTCCGACTACAGTCTCATTAGCGTAACCGTTCATTCAAAGACAATACAGTTATAATGTCGGCGTCGTTGTTTGTGCATAACGTGTATAGTAACATATAAAATAAGTGTTGTGGCGTGCAACTGTAAGAGAAAAAACATATAACCGGATGTATTCTTTTTTTTTTACATGGAGGTCACCACTTATCAAGGCCCAAGTGTCACTCGGGGATGTGTACAGTAATCAATGGTAAAGTAAAATGGTAAAGTCACTCGGGGATGTGTACAGTAATCAATGGTAAAGTAAAATAATCAATGGGATAGTGTAGTAATAGTATTGGAGAATTGATTAAGTGTCATTACTTAAGGGGGCGATTCATCAGGAATTTGTTTGTGTTGGACTAGAAGTCATCCAGGTTGAAGTCGGGAGGAAACAGGAAAGCGAAACAGAGTTCTACAGGCGTGCAGTTCAAATAAAAGCTTTGTTCATGTAATCTACGTTTGGTTTTAGGAACAGGTAAGGAGTGGGGAAAATGATTGACGGTGGTTTCAGCACGTCGGGTGTTTTTTTGAAAAAGATTGACTAGGGGGGGACCAGTGAATGGAGCTCAAACGAGCACTTGCCATGGAAATAACGATAGAACAAAGATAGGTTCGCAACGTCTCTTCCGTAGGAAAGAGGTTGCAGGGAAGAGAAAAGGGCATTCCCCGACCAAGCCACAAAGTCTATTTTGTACTCTGTCAAGGCAGGAGTGGTTGTTTGTAGCAGATCCTGCCCTGATGTGGCAGCAGTACTCCATCCTCGGACGTGCTTGACTTTTATATTGATTGAGAATTGCATCATTAGTGAGATATCTTCTGGAGCGATAGAAGGATCCCACAATTTTCCCAGCGGCCTTAGCTACAGACTTGATGGATGCGTTCCAAGATCAGCGGCCTTAGCTACAGACTTGATGGATGCGTTCAAGATCAGGAGTAAAGGTCAAACGCAGAAGCTTATCAAAACATTGGGCCTCCCCTAGACGAGAGGCAACTATTTCAATTGATGCCAAATGGTGATCAGAGTGTTTATGATGTAGAGATAGGAGCTTGGTCTTAGATGCCTTAAAGGTAACCAGCCACGTCTTCCGCCACTGTACAGGCGCTCAAGATAAGAGGAGAGAGAATCAGAGAGAATATCATCATTTACGACCTTCAATGCGTTGCCATAGATGACAACGAAAGATTTAAGTATGTGTTTTGGGATGTAGATCAGGAAGAGAGTTGGGCTCAGTATGGCCCCCTGAGAGACTCCAGCATTAATACTGCGGGCCTCTGATTTCTGCCCATCACCCCCTTATGAGCTTATCAGAGAGAAATGGTTTAATGACCGAGAAAACATGTCCAGTTATACTGTAGCTGGAAATCTTGTGAAGTAGACCCTTATGCCAGACCTTATCGAAGGCCTTTGATATGTCAAGAGCAATTGCCCTAAAAAGAAAGCCTTTGTCGAGAGATTTGCTAATCCTATGGGATATAACCTTTAGCACATCTGCTGTAGATCTATTAGAACGAAAACCATATTGCGTGTCGCTAAGAAGGTTATTTCTGCTGAGGTGGTTGTCTACTTCTCTATATTGTGGATTCCAACAACTTCCCCATGACACACAGGAGATTATTGGTATGTACTGAGAGGGAGATGACTTATCACCTGAATTCTTAAATACAGGCTATACTGATGAGGTTTTCCAGGGTGTTGGGAAGCATTTCTCCTAATGGCTTCGCTTAAACCGTTTGGTAAGTATGGGGGCAAGTGCTGGTTGTAATTTTTTTACACTATAATTGGAATACCGTCAGGGCCAGTTGCTTTACTGGAGGCAAGGTTCTTGATTATCTTTGCGACCTCACTCACAGCTATTTGTATGTTGCATCGCCTGTTGTCTGCTATAGGACGGAACACGGGAAGGTTATGGCCTTCGTCGCGTAGGGTAGAATTTGCCGCAACGTTCTTGGCCAATAGTTTGGCTTTGTCGAATGCTGTCGAGAGGAGGGCTGGTCCATTGATACTGGTTGGGATAGAACCTACGGTTCTGTTCAGGATCCTATTTGCTATTTGTCAGAACTGGTAGTAACCAAGCCGCTGCTCAGCTACTTTGGATTTAACGGATTGAGCATATAGTTCTCTTACATTTTTATTACTCTTTTACAGTGGTTTATGGCGGCCCTGAAAGCAACTTTAGTTTCAGTGCATCTATTATGTTTGTACCTATGGAAAAATGAGTTCAGTGTGCGATGGTAGCACCACATTCAGGGGAGAATAATGGCTGGCTGTTAGGTTTTTGTTGGAATTTTAAAATGGTATGAATATCATAAGAACACTTCCTTTTTAAACATGGAATGAAGAGGTAGATAAGTTATGAATGTACGGAAGCTATCCCACTCCGCCATAGAGTATCGGTATACAGTACGGTGGGCAGGTACATATGTAGATTTATTTTATTTCATTTTTATCTCATATGATACGACGCAGTGGTCGGAGCATCCCAGAGGAGATAGAACGGAACATGAGAATAGCTCAGGGGAAGTGGATACAAATATATCTAGAATACTTGCGTACTGACCAGCAGTATCGGGCACAGGGATGGGCTCGCGAATAATCTGAGTGAGGTCATAGGCAATGGCAAAATCATGACAGAACCTCCCCTCATCATCAGTCTTATTTGAGTGGGTCAGCCATTCCACATTATGGACATTGAAGTCACCGCAAATGTGAATGTTAGCCGAAGGATGAAGAGACAGGATGTTGCCAATTTTCTCTGATATACTCTTAAATACAGTAACTCCGCTGTTGTGGGGGCGATAGAGGACACATATAAATGCAGTGGTGTAAGCAATGCAACCCGGTAGCACATATAAGGTAGATGAAGGTCTCTAGAGATATCCCTGCCACACGGGAAGTTATCTTTAATGTAGGCATATATTCCATGCCCGTGGCGATCTATGGGGTCAGATTTAGAGTATCCTTTAATTATGAACTCATCTAGGGAGGTGGTCGGCCCTATGTCAGTTATGCTTAGAAAGAATATGTCAGGTTTTGTCTCCTGTAATTGGGTTTCAACCTCTGGAAGGTTTGAACATAGACCCCTGATGTTGGAGAAGGAGACACGGTAACAGGGGTCTACGTTGACGGATGGGGTTCTAGGTTTATTCATGTTTTCTTTTTTTACATATTTCATGTTTAGGATTTTGGGATTTGTGGAACAGGTCAGCATACTGTGTTAGAGCAGAAAAGAGAGGGAAAGTGAGAGAGGAAAGACGGTATTTATTTTCTTGTAGCACATGGTAAGTAAAACCGTAACAATTACCCACTTGTATGGCATCGAGAGGCTCAACCAGAGACTACTGCATGGTCCAGAATCCATTCACCAAATGGAAATACAGCAGCCCCAGTACTTTGCACCTGCTGATAGGACATCTCCCTTAGTGGTTATTCCAAGGTTCGGGTCCCTGACTATCAGGCGGTTTACGTCAGCCCAGATTAAATGTTTACTTCCAGCACCCTTACTAGTGGCATGGCAACAAGGATAGACAGAGATTATTCTAAAATTGTATTAAAGTGATTATTTGCATTTTTAAGTTTAAATGTACTATAATAAAATGGTGAATTTGTACTCGGCACATGTAAACGGATTAGTAATATACACAACGGTTTCGGGGAATTTCAGAGTGAAAATTAACATATTTGGAATTCAAGAATGAAATATACAACTGTTAAATTTCTAAGGATACCGTTACTCCTCTCTGTTTTTTCTGTCTGTCTATTTCTCTCTCTCTCGCTCTCTCTCTCTCTCTCTCTCTCTATATATATATATATATATTATATAAATATATATATATATATATGTATATATATATATATATATATATATATTGTGACACATGTCGATTGAAATTAAAATTTTGGCATATACACTTACTAAGTATATATACTTAGTGTATATGCCAAAATTTAAATTTCCATTTGCAGTCTAGAATATATAAGTATAATCTTGAATATATATTAACCCGCACACCTATCCTGCAACCATATTGGGAGCTCACACTCACTATTTCTAACCTATACCAAAATAAGCAAATATCTCCTATTCATCGTATAAATCATATAAAATAACCTCAGGAAATAGATTAGATATTAGAGAAACCAGAATGTAATTGAATGAATGGTAGGTTCAAGGGCGGGTTGAGGCTGTGTCATATGCTTAATTTGCTAAATAAGTTGACTATGATGTAAAGCCGTGAAATTAGTTTGAACGGCATCCAACATAAAATGGCACACGTTGGATGTTAATTTATGTTTATGTCGGTTGAGACAATCTGTTTTATGGGCAGACTATTTTTAGATAGACGACGTCTTGATTAATCACTATATGATATTATATTGCAACTAAAAATAAAATTGGTAAGCAAAACAAATAATTAAATATAAAATTAATGTAATTTCAATGTTTTTTTTTTTGTAATAAAATTTACTCTATCTTGGTGTAAAATGACGTCTTATTAGAGAGTTTTTTTTTTTAATTAGGATCCTTTGTACGTTCCTCTCCAAATCCTCGGCATCCAAACGCAGATAACATTTAGGTTGAATGAAAGTCGTATTATTATGAATTATGCCTAACAATTCATCCATGCCTATAATTATTTCAATATGAAGCCTTGTTTTCGTGATTAATTATTACTCCTTAAAATTAGCAAACCCAAATTTAAAAATGCATGATCAAAACAACAAAAACGTTTTTGCACTGTAATGAATGAATATGTTATAGCTTGCGCAATTAAAGGAGTTACTCAAGCTTGATTGATTAATTACCGACTATCTTTTTAATTACTTATTGTAACCAGGAAAGAAAAACTTTGTATTATCTCGATTCTTCGGACTATTCTTCTCATCTTTGGTGGCATGTTCACAGCGTTTCGGTTGGTATAAGTTCCGAACTTTGACGGGTGAATATTGGTAAACTCGGAGAATGATTCTGTCGAACTCCAGATTTTTCATGGAATTTTGAACAGGACCGAAACGTTGGAAAGTTAACACTCGAGATGGGAATAGTAATGAAGAATCCAAATAAATCGAATAACTGATCAATATATCATAAATTTCAGAAACGTACAATAATAATGCTTTTAAATATACCAATGATAAAGATTATCATTTTTTATAACAGTTTAAACATACATTTTCGTTAAATTGATCGATGCAATAAGAATTTAATTCACTATGAACTAGATTTAATGCAATTTTATAAATATTTTCTATTCACTTATCATAGTTTGCGAACGTATAATAGGAATTGCATTTACATCACGAAATTAGAGTCCAATACTTTCACTATGAGTTGATTATTATTTAAGCGAATATATATATTTTTTTGCTAAATTTACTTCTAATTACATAATTTGGTTTTAATTCTATTTTTCTACATATCTGAATAACCCCTTATTTTTTACCTTGAGAATATTTTGTATTGAATATAGTGTATTTTTGCTAGCATATATTTACCATTGAGCGATATGTACTTTTCAATTGCCGAATATATTTAAAAGTATTTAAGGCAGAAAAGCTTCAGTTTAATTACATATTATATGAACAAAATTGGCAGCAGCTATTTATTATGTGGAGTTGATTCATATGATGATGCGTTTTATTACCTTAACAAAATTGTGTGTGTGTCTGTTTACTATCAGTTGCTTCAGATAAACTAGATTACAATTACTTAATTAAATGCAGCTATTTCTCATAAGTTAATTCGTAATTATTTTATATTTTTATTCGGCATTATAAATGAGCTTTATTGCAAAATGAATAACAGATTTATCCATATACCGACAGTATTCCTATGTTGGTATCTGGAGACCATAGAAAATGGATATCTATATAATTTTGGAAAAGAGTTGACTTTTTCTTTGAAAGTTTGTGCCTGATTAAAAGTTTAAGTTAACTATGCTGCAACATACGATTAAGGTCCCCAAATATGAGCTGGAGAATTGCGACAAAAATGTGCAGCCGTATGTAGTAGAAATAACAGCACTGATGTGTGGCTTGTCTACACGAGGATATTAGTTGGGTAAAAATATTCGAGACCTTGAATATTTTCAAACGCAATTAAAAAAAACAAAACTATGAAAAAGAAAGAAATAGAGAACGTCGAAGAACAAAGAAGAATACTGCACACTAGCGAGGAATTGAATAATAATAAAAAAACAACAAAAGAAATTCCCTATAATTTCCCATATACATACAGTTATATTTGCATGTAAAAGGAAAACAAAAAAACACAAGAAATAAGTCAACATAACAATACACACGCACATTCGAACGTACTGGAGAATGAAAAAAGGAATAAAATGGCAACCCATACAGATAGTAACAGAAAAAGAGGATAAATATACAAAATAAAAGAAAGGGAACATAAAAACGTTCAAACCTACACACACACATATAGTCGAGTTGTCATACGACTTGTGAAATAGTTGATTTTTTAATCCTGTCAATTTAAATCCAGAAACAAACTAGGCTGTAGTTTTATAAAGAATTTTGTATATATAATTATTAGTGTGTTATAATTGAGATATGAACATATTTTTTTACAAGGAAGTTACCACTTATAAAGGCCGAGGGGCCACACGGGTATAAGTGTTATTGTGTGCAGGGTAATCCATGGGACAATATCGCAGTCATCTTTATTGATGGAGATCTGAAAATGAGTCTTACTTAAGGAGGAACATGCTATGTTGGACTTGAAGACATCAAAGTTGTAATCAGGTGGGAAACAGGCAAACGGAAGAGAGTTCCAGATGCTGCAATATTAATATAGCATATCCATTGTATTCATATATAGGAGATTACATTCTCAAATGACAATAAACCACTATTGATCAGGGCAACTGTTGGCATTTAACGATAAATGATATGCACACATAGCCAGGTCGTATATAAACTAGACATATATATATATATATATATATATATATATATATATATATATATATATATATATATATGGGTTCGTGTGTGTGTATATATACATATATATATATATATATATATAGAGAGAGAGAGAGAGAGAGATAATAGATAGATAGATATATACTATCAAAATCTATTTCCATTCTATGGAGTCCAGGCGCGAACGCATACCCGAACATCTGATTATACCATCCCTATTTTAGTTAAAACATACTTATCAAAGTATTATTATGTACATCTATATAAAAATCACTTATAAACGTTTTTTATTTTATTTTTATTTTTTTATTTCCATACTTTGTGGACCAGGCGCGTACGCAGACCCCAGAATTTTAATGAATCATCATTATGCCAGATCAAATATACCTATTTTTTTGTCTCGAGACATCTTCTATCATTATATGCGATCAGTTTTCTATAATAATCAACCATATAGGAGTAATATTCGTGAGCAGACACACACAGAGACTTCAGCTTTATATATATATATATATATATATATATATATATATATATATATATATATATATATACATATATATATATATATATATGAGCAAACAGTTAATAAAATATGTTAAAATATATATATATATATACAATATGTTATATATATATAAATATATATATACATATATACTAGCATTTCAGTCCGGCGTTGCCCGGGTGTTTGTGTGTGTGTTGAGCTAAAAAAAGTGGTAGTAGTAAAGCAAGCTCGAAACCGTACCGCAAAGGAGGAAAAAACGGGGTAAAAGGTAACGTTTATGCTTTTACGACATTTTTCTTAAATTACGGCTAGACAATCTAAAGGAGAGGATAACTTTTTAAAATATCGGTGAAAAAAGAAACGCCTACTGTAGAAAAGTGCCTAGTTGGAGGGGAAGATGTTAAGGTTTTTAGCCAATTTTTCGTATGAAAGGTCGAACCTAAAACCGTAAAATCGATCGCCTCTATTGAAAGTTTAAGTCAGGCATGCAAACATACATACATACATAGATTTATATATTGGTAACTAAAACCCTCTTAATCGCCAAATTTCTGGCCAAAAAACCGATCACATCGAGTTTCCCATATCTCAGTAACCTCTATATCAAATTTCGAGTCTTTAGACTAAAAATTGGCAGTTATTGAGTAGAGAAATGTACACAGACACACAGACAGACACACACGCACATACACTTATATATATATATATATATATATATATATATATATATATATATATATATTTATATATATATATATATATATATATATATATAGGCGTGTGTGTGTGTGCGTGTTCGAGAGAGAGTACAGCAGCTGGGAGTAGGCAAGATCAATTACAATGGCCTGCATCTTCTCAGCAAGTGTGCATCACAAACACCTTGTTCAGAATGGGAGACAAGTATAAGAGCACCTGGATGCACCCAAGGTCAGGACACTGCCACATGATTGACTTCATCATCGTGATCTAAAGAGACAACAAGGACGTCCGTGAGACCCGTGCCATGAGAGGCGCTGAGTACTGGACTGACCACGGATTGGTCAGCGCTGTAGTGACACTACATATTGCGCCATCCAACGGAAACCGACCCAAAACTGTTAGGCCCTCCTACAATGTTGCCAGGCAAAACGACCCATCCTATCAGGCACGATTTCAGCATGTGTTCTAGATGAGAAACTCCAAGATCGTGTGACCACTTAAGGTAGCACAGAGAAATGGACCTCTTTCAAGAAAGCAGTTAATGAGAGTGCGAAGGAAGTTCTTGGAGCAAATACCAGAACCCATGAAGACTGGTTCGATGAGACCGACAAAGTTATCAGAGGAGCCATACATAACAAAAACAAAGCTCACATATAATGGCTAAATTACCATCTCATAGCATGCCAAATTTCTGACCGATCTCCGAGCAACGCAGGATCAGTGGTGGCAGAACAACGCATCTGAAGTCCAGCACTATGCTAATACTTATAACATCAACAAAATTCTCAGCTCATTGAAATCTGTTTTGCCCCCTCTGCACCCGGCAGTGATCCACTTGTGTCGTCAGACGTGAAGACGCTCATCAAGAACCAGGAGGGTCTCAGCAGATGCTGGCAGGAGCATTGCAGCCATTTGCTGAACAGCCCCTCATCAGTTGATTCAGAGGCCCTTAATCAGATAACCAAACGACCTATATAGGATTCACTCGCAAACACCCTGGCAGGAGTACTGTGGACATGGTTAAGACAGCTTCAAGAGAAGTGTATTGATCAGAAAAAAACATCTATACTCTGTATTCATCGACCTGACGAAAACTTTTGACCCCGTCAACAGAAAGGCACTTTGGACATTCCTGATCGCATCGGATGTCCTCCAAATTTTGTGTCTACGATCAGGCTCTTGTACGATGGCATGACTGGTCAGGTCCTCTAAAATGGTAATATCACACGCATTTTCACTTTCAGCAACGGTGTTAAGGAGGGTTGAGTATTAGCCCGTATCTTTTTCAACATCTTTGTCACCTGTATGCTGTCCGATGGTGTCCAGGATTTGCAGAGAGGTGTATACATTTGTTACCGCTGGGATAGTGTCCTCTTCGATTACGGAGACTCTCAGCAAATACACAAAGCTTGAAAATTCTTATCCAAGAGTTTCTTTTTGCCGATTACTGTGCATTAGTGGTCCAAATAGAACAAGGCGTGCAACATATTCTGGATCGCTTCTCTAAGGCATCCACTCTCTTCGGCTTGACAATAAGTCTTGAAAAGACGGAGGTGTTCCACCAACCTGCAACATACTTCAACACTAATCCTCCCACCGTAACCATTGACGACACACCACTTATCAACGTTAATCATTTCAAATATCTGGGAAGCACCATATCTTGTGATGGCTCCTTGGACAGAGAGATTGGCACCAGAATCAGCAAGGCAAGTCAGGTACTGGGAAGACGTCACACTCGAGTGCTCAATGAACACAACATCGCCCATCTAGGAAGCTGAAGGTCTACAATGCTGTGGTCCTTCCCGCCCTGTTCTATGGTTATGAGACGTGTACCGTTTACCGCAGGCATATGAAGAAACTGGAGCTGTTCCACATGCGAGCTCTCCGCTCCATCCTTGGAATCAAATGGCAGGATCGCATCACCAATCTGACGGTCTTTGACAAAGCTAAGTCCATCAGTATAGAGGCCACCATCATAAAGACCCAACTTCGTGATTTGAATGGGCGCATGTCGGATGCCTAAATGACTGATATACGGAGAGCTCCAGGCCGGCAAAAGAAACCATGGTCGACCAAAACTGCGGTATAAGACACTGATAAAGCCAATCTGCAATGGTGTCGTATCAAACCGGGAGATCTAGAGGGGCATGCTATGGACAGACCAAAATGGCGAGACTAAGCTCACAGGGATGTTGTTCACTTTGAAGAGGCTCGTAGCAAGAAACTCACTGCTGCCAGAGAGAGACACTACAGAGCAGCTTCAGCGCTGATAACAACAACTGACTTCCAGTGCGCCCAATGTTTTAGAATAGGGCTGCAGAGCCACATATGTGTGCACAGATGAGATGCAGAACTCAGGTGTTATCTGCGGATCCGATGGACAACCCCGATGTATGTGTATGTGATGGTTAGTATGTTTATTTAGTGAATAATAGAACAGACACTCTCCATTAACAACAAGTACTAAAACGAATAATTCTAGCAAATTGTGAACTATCCATTAAAAATTGTGCATGATTAATTAGCAGCGGTTAAAAAGAAGCGGATGATCTCATCCTTTTCAATGTACTAATCCACTGTACTGCTAAATGTGTTCCAATAAGTTATGGCAGGTAGAACACTATTACACCCACGTCTTTGCATGCACGTGACATTTTATCACTTTACCTTGAACGCTTGCTATTTCTTATGAGTAATTGTATTTTGAATGATATCTCCTTTATTGTCAAGTACATCTTCACCGGCTCATCGTTGCATGAATAAAGCACGTGCCAATTCCTGATTTAGCTAATGAAATAATTCAAAAGTTTGTAACTTTTTTATTCGTTAATATATGTTGATTGTTTTAATCAGCAATAACTTTCCAATAATCGATTACATTACGATCAAAAGACATTGCATTACAGAGCAAACATACACACAGGCACACTGACACGTGCTTATATATCAATATATATTTATTTCAATGTATATATCTAGATATATCTATATATGTATATATATATGTGCATATATATACATATACATATATATATATATAGAGAGAGAGAGAGGGAGAGAGAAAAAGAGAGAGAGAAAGAAAGAAAAGGTGAGTGGGGAAGGCAGACACCATATTAAAAGAGAAAGTTAAGTTACATAGGTTTCTTTTATACGTATGTTAATGATGACCGCAGGAAGAAGAATAAGAACCATTTATTTTAAGGACATAATTTCGAAGCTAAATGACTATTCATTTATTTATTGCGGATTATTATCCTTATCTTTTATTAGTTGATGTTTCACGGCGTTTCGCCCAACTACTCCGCGTACCTTCATCAGGTGGTAATCGCGACGAGATAGGAACTCCGAATCTCCTAACTCTAAGTAAGCCAAATTAGCCAAAACGTGGTGCGACGACAACAATTATAGACATCAGTGATTGTTCAGGAGGCACTTAGGAGATTCGGAGATCATATCCCGTCGAAGTTACACTTGACGAAGGTCAGAAGTATAGTTGGCTGAAACGTCATAAAACAACAGTTAGGAAATATAATAATCATACTCTTCAATCTATAAATTAATAAATAATACTCATCTCAATAATAATCCCAATTAAATAATGTATATACAATTCGGTAAGGACCCGAACATGGAAGATGAGGTAATAAATCAACGTTAATTGATAAAATTAAAAGCCTTAACCTTGATCGCCCTTCGGGGCCCATAGCGCAGTGGAAATCGACGTTGAATCCCTACGGTTCACGGTGAGAATTGTCTGAAACTACCCAACCTTTAAAGGAAAACAAATATATATATATATATATATATATATGTATGTATGTATATATATATATATATATATATATATATATATATATTTATGTGTGTGTCTATATATATATATATATATATGTAAATCGAATAATAAAAGACATTTAATAAAATATATAAAAATATTAAAAACATAAAAAATAAATTTTAATGCAAAAACATTTTCAAAAATGTAAAACTTAAAAAAAATACAATTGATGTTTGATAAATACGGATGGTCTGGTCGTACAGCGATGTTTTACTTATTTTCATTTTTGTAAATTTTATTGAACTGAGAATGTAACAAAATCCTTAACTAACGTCACCTATACCGTCATTTTAGAAATTATTAAATGCTGGATATATCAATCATGATTATTCATAAACATACGCACATATCAATACATATATATATATATATATATATATATATATATATATATATATATATATATATATTGATATATATATATATGTATACATATTGACGTATATATACATATATATATATAAATATGCACACGTATATATGAATATATATATATATATTACACATACACACACACACACACATATATATATATATATATATATATATATACAGTAAGTTATAAAATGAATATACTGTATATGCCCATTAAGCTACACTGAATATTCCGCGTTTCATCCACTCAAGGATTCTTCAGGCTTATGCGCGAATTATGTGGTTGTTTGTTGTTTTTATATGCGCATCTTCTTTTGAGATTTTAGTTAGCCAATCAGTCTTCTATTATCCACCGCGCCCTTCCTATCAGCCAATGAGCATGTATTTATTGGAGAAAGGCCTATTTGACCTCTGATTAGCCGGTTCCTTTGTGTGTGCTCTATTTAACCTGGATATTTAGTTTATTGATCTGTTTTTAATCTAGGTTAGTGTTTTTTTATTAATGTTATTTTATATATAAATATATATATGTGTGTGTGTGCACACATATATGCTCACACACACACACACATATATATATGTGTGTGTGTGTGTATACATATATATATATGCGATCGTTTATATATATTCACGTTTATTTAATTGATTAATTTGTTTATTTTCTATTGTTTTTGACTAACTAAAATCCCAATAGAAGATGCGCATATAAAAACGACAAACAACCACAGAATTCGCGCATAAGCCTGAAGAATCATAGAGTGGATGAAACGCCGAATATTCAGTGTAGCTTAATCGCCATATACATTTTAAAACTTACTAACTAGCTCTACCTACGTATTGCGCACTTTTGAAGTAAATACTTAATGTTTACGCATAAATCTACACTTTCGTATATCAATTTCATGTGAGTAAATTATGTAGTTATGTATATATATTTATATGTATATATATATGTATATATACATATATATATATATATATATATATATATATATATATATACATATACTCGCAAAAGTACCCGTTGTTGACTGAGTTCAAAAACAGCCTACAGAAAATGGACTCTGATTTATGAAAGCATGATGTGTCATGAAAAAGAAGGGTTGTAATGAGATAGCTTCGAATTTGGGGATATCAAAGCCAAAGCAAAATGTGATGAAAGTAAAAATACAATAGATAGACCCCATAATTTATTATACCATGTCTTTTCACACTGAAACCCTTATCACAATATTCTGTGGATCTATATTAAAAAAAAAACTTGTTAAACTTTGTGATATATTTCCATTCTATGGTGGTCAGGTGCGAACGAACACCCCATGATTTTATTATACCATATTTCTTCAAACTGAAGCATAATTATCAAAGTTTACTCATGCTGATCGATATGACAAGTCTTTAGTAAAGTGTTTGTCTATTTTCATTCTATGGAGGCCAGGCGCGAACACAGACCCCACAAGTTTTATATACCACCCTTATTTAAGTTAAAACATACTTATCAAATTATTCTCATGTACATCTGTATCAAAAACACTTGTAATTTTTTTTTTAATTTAATTTATTTTTATTTCCATACTTTGTGGACCAGGCGCGAACGTAGACCCCACATTTGTAATGCACCACTGGTCTGCCAGATCAAACCTACCCATTCCTGTGTCTCGATACATCTTCTATCATTATATGTAATCATTTTTTTTTAATAGTCAATCATATAGGAGCCTATTCGAGGCCAAACACACGCACACATAATACATTCATCTTTACACACACACACATACACACACATATATATATATATAATATTACGCCAATAAAATATCGGCTACTATCTATTTAGCTCATGCACAAAACTACATGGTTTAAAGTGACAAGTGCTATTTTATTATTTAGCTAATTGGATTACGCATACACTTCTAGTTTATTTATTGTTAGATTGTTCCTTCTTTGATTCTTCGATGGTCCTCAGAAAAACAGTGCGTGCAATTATATTTATAAAAACAACATAATCTAGAAATTTTCGAAATAATAGGAATAAAAATAAAGGGGAATGACATTGGCTAGATTAAAAAAATTGGCATGCAACAAATCGATTCAATACAAATGAAATTACTATTTTAATTCTTGTGTAATGCGTGGATGTTATCTCTGTATCCAGATAATCTCATTCACTTTTAGTCAAAGAATAAATTAACACGTCTATTATTACACTTTAGCATTAAGACTTGGTGCATCATTTAACAAATAATCTGCCAAAATAGAAATAAAATAATTTGTAAAATTTCATTTCTACGTGTCTAAAATAAATAGTTGAGTCAACTTTTTTTTACCGCTGGAGCACCTATAATTACTTTTCTAGATTCTACATAATACACATTAAATATTAACATAGGTATAGATCTACAGCGTGTCTTTTATTTCTTATTTGCTAATATAGGGTGACCCCCCAACTACGGGCCCCGACTCTTATTAAGTCCCTTTTCTAGTGGGTTGCCCGACCGAAATGAAACTTTGGTCATAACTAGTTTATTATATTCAAAACATCACATCAAATCATTATGGTTTTGCCCTTTTGTTCTACGTTGACTGTAAAATGCTCAGAAAAACAATCGAATGCCCTCTGTTTTGTCGGGGTCACCCTGCGTATGTAATTGTTGTATAGCCACTCAGAACCAGGATAAACATATATATTTATTAAGACTCATATATGCCACTTATTGACTCGATATTTGGTCCATTTCTCGATGAACAGTTCGTTCTTGACGGCAACCGATGACACACAGCTCAGTGTTTAGACGAATCCATATTTTCACCAAAAGCAGGACATACTGACTGATTAGTTTCTATTACCGGTCTCATCCATTTCAGTTTTTTAATAAAGGCGAAACAATTACAGCGGAAAAGTGCTGTCAAGAAATGAATGAAATGAATCAGAAACTTCGACAAAACGCCCTGCCAGAGTCGACAGAAATTGTAATGCTCGCCCACGACAATACTTTAAGGCAATATAATAAATGAACCATGAAGAAGGGGAACTAATTGGACGACGAAACTATGTCTTATCACCCATATCGGAAGACGTATTCACTACCGACTACCACGTTTTCAAGCATTTCGACAACTTTTTTTGCGTATGAAGTGCTTCAGAAATCTACGCGATATTCACGACTTTATCGCACCTTAGCGTATGCATAAATTGCGCGTTTTTTAGCTCCTCTTAATAATTGTATATCTAAACTTGAAAATCAATATCATGTTTAAGTCAGGATTGTTTAATTATTTTCTGAACATTTTCAAAAAGGGGTTTGCTCGATTTTACTTATTAGCATAATTGTTACTATTTTAATCACAATGTAACAACGTAGAAATTATAGTGTATTATGCACAAATTATCGAATTTACTTTCTTAGCAACATTATGTAACGTTGCAAAATTAAATAGTTTATTGTAGATATTACAATTAAGAAGGGGTATTATCAAAACATGTCACGTTCACTAAAAAAAGGAAGAGGGAATTCTGAAACTAACCTTTATACTCGCATTGAGATGAGTATCTTAGTAGAACAATTTAACATCTTAAAATTTTTAGAATAAATTTTCATAAAACATGTTCATATTAAGAAGAATTCTATTAAACTTTTTTTGCAATAGACCCTTCATCATCTAACTTAAACACTAAACACAATTATTATGAGACGAAGATATTATATATTAGCGTGCCGAAACAAAGCAAAGATCATTGGACGATGATTATCCTGATCGTTATGTATATTGGTGAAATACAATGTACGAAAGGTTATGAAAACGAAATTTAAAGTTATGGATGATATTATTTATATAAAACAGTTTCCAAAAATGTAAGTCGAGGTAAAAACGTTGGAAAATAAAGCAAATACGCGACGAGGGTAAACCATCCTATTTGTGTTTTGGTCACGGAGAGCTATTGCCCTAACGTTCAGGTTGTCAATACATCAAATGAGCGTTGTTTAGCGTTGGGTGTAAGACAATAATTTGAACATGTTACACACAATGTATCGTCTCCGCTTATATGAAGCTGTGTGAAACGCGCCGTTAGCATAATAGAAGACAATTATTACGTGTGTCAACCTGGATAGGAAATCAAACATAAAGTTATATCAAATATATTGTTCATGGTGTTTTTGCTTTCTTTCTGTGGAAGATTAATTTGAATAATGAGATATAGACGCAACGGAGAGAGGTATGTGATATGTATTTGCGTTACACCGAGTGAATTCTCATGAGCCACTTTGCCACGGCATATATACAAAAGTAGTAGACTATTTTAATCAGCAGAATCCACAAGACAACTATGATAAAACGTTGAAATATCTTTTAATTATTATCTAAACTATAACTAATTTTGTTTTCCTTAATCTCTCCTTTAAATATTAATTATTCCGAGAAGTCGAGAAAATTAAGCATCTTATTTCTACTGTTCCTACATTAATTACATTAAAACGCACGCATCGTTCGCAGTTACGTTAATAGCTCTGCTCAAACTGAATTTGAGGCGCAAATAGAATTGTTAAATGGAAGATATTTTGAAATCATTAATTGAGTTGAATTTTAGCAAAAAAGAAATAATGTCACTAAAAATGAGTTTGTAATGTTTAAAGATTAAATATTACACATCAGAATCTAAATCTCTGACGCAATTTTATTGCTATTATTAAACGCATGCCATCTATATAAATGGTACTGATGTCTTTTAAATATTTTCGAATATGCAGTGAAAATTATCGTCGCAATTAACCCGATATTTAAGGAATATTTAATATGATTTCAAATATTTCTTTCTCGAACAACTAACTATATAACCACACAGTCTGTAATATTACTGCATATCCATTCGTCTGTGACTTATTTTTAACACAATAAATTACATAAAAATGTTGTCCATTGAAATTACTTCTATTATTTTATTATATCTCAAGTATAAAAAAGCATAAAATATCATAAAGTATGCAATCGAAATTTTGTAAATTAAACTATATTTATATCACTGGCCTTGCTTGTGTGCATATCGCTTTGTCTGAGAAAACACCTCCATCAAACATCTCTGATATCTTTTCGTTTATACTTGAAACTTAATATATAAAACATGAGAAGTAGAAAAGATGCAATTTAATGTTAATCGATAAAAATAGTATCTCTATAATTATATACAAGTTACATATAAATTGGAACTTGGTGGGCGTAAATCAATTTGGAGCGGTCATGTACACATGCGCAAATATACATGTATTTTACTTTTTAAATCAATACTATATATCATATAAAGACAACAACTAATAAAGTTATAGCTCTATTATGATAATTACTAAACTTGCATTAATTTAATTATGATAATTAAATGTATTTTATGACGGGGTACGCCATGATCTCACTACTATATAGGTTGGTACAATAAATTAACCATGTTTTTAATTATTTAATGTTGAAGTGTAAACGCAGTTTCCATTCTTATAAAAATGCATTACGCGTGCGCGACCATACACCATGAATATGGTCTAATCACAATGAGGAATTATGTGAATGATGAACCATGCATTTCAGGCATAAGAATGAATTACACAACCAGATTAATTATTTCATTAAACACTTAACAATTAGTCGGATGCAAGCGAAAACGAGTCATGACTAGGACTGTGACAACAGAATATCCTTTCATCTTTGTGAGGCTCGGGTATATATCCGACAGAGTTAGACACGCTTGTCTTACCGAGGATCACACTCGTCTATATAAAACATATAAGATATTAACGGATGTATACTCATCAGTCAAACAATAGGAAGAAATATGCTGTTGTCACAGTCCTAGTAATGATTATTAAAATAATGAAAAATAGTACAATCTGAATCTAAATTTATATTTTTCGTGTATAACCTTAATAAGATAAGTAGTTCACTAATACAATCAATATTTACATTTATTTCGTTGTAAAAATATTTAAAATTATGTTGCTATAGAAACATAAAAAAAATAACTTCTTCAATTATAAAACTTATACAAAATTTGCGATAAAATACTAGATATGTATAAAATTCGTATTAAATACAATGAATAGTAAATTTGCATAATATAATGTTTATATATTTAATGCTATGAAAAACTGAGGAAAATTATAATCGCTACCGGTATTCAAAGAAATGAATTCTCATAAAAATGAATAGACGTTTCTCAGTTAAATAAATTGGTAAAAAAGAGACTGACCAGGATGAATGTGGTGCAAAAATAGAATCTCAAATTGTAAGAGCTTTTGAAATTAATATGGTGTCGAATTTTATTAAAACGAATTGCTAAAAAAACAATATCCTGGTTGAGTTTGAAGATTGACGATTTTGTAAGGTATTTCCTTATCATTTATTTGACGAAAACATTAATGTAACGAACAGTAATTCTTTTAAAATCATTCTATGAAAAGATGTGTATGAAATGGTTTCCTTTGATACTTTAATGTTTCTGTCTGGAAATTTATAAAGAGAATTACGCATTGAACTCTTGTCTGCAAACAATATGAAATTATATTGGAATAATTTCCTCAATGACCGAAATGTATTCTAGAGGTAAAATTCTTTAAATCAAATTAGTAACGAATCTAGTGAGAAAAGAGTAATATCTCAAGTAAAACTCGTTTTGCCTTACAACATTTTGTATTAATTATTTTAATATGCATATATATATGTATATATATATATATATATATATATATATATATATATATACATACATATTATAGACCTTAAGAGGAGATAATAGATAGATATATAAATACCCGTTCACATGCACCTTTCACGATAAAGCTAGAACCCAGAATTGTATAGAATCGAACAATTGCATCGACAACGGAAAAGGCCAGACACAAAGTGGGTTTCGATGTACTGCATCTCATCAGTGACGTGCTCCGACAAAGGCGTGAACCCAGGTCGTCCCACTCATGAAGTGTGCAATACTGACGACCTAACCATATGGGGCACGGCACAATCTATTGGCTATGCCTCGATTTTTAAATTCTTATATTTTTATCCAGTTCTACATTCTACGATGTGACAAACAACGCGTCCTATACAATTAAGATATTTACTGCTGGTATGCAGTCGGTAGATATCACATCTACAAACATTAACTGAAATTAGCCGACTCCCCAGGCACAGGTCTTTATATATCCATCTATAATCTCCTTTCAATGTCTAATATGTGTAGAAAAAGTGGGTCATTCTTCGTAGGGGCGTGATGTTCCTCAACAAATAGATTGTTCTGAAATTGTGTCTCTACAGTCGACAAATTTCAGTTAATGTTTGTAGATGTGATATCTACCGCCTGCATACCAGCAGTAACTATCAATTTTATAGGACGCGCTGCTTGTCACATCGTAGAATGTAGAACCGGATAAAAAAATAAGAATTTAAAAATCGAGGCATAGCCAATAGATTGTGCCGTTGGTTAGGTCGTCAGTATTGCACACTTCCGGGGTGCGACGATCTGGGTTCGCGCCTATGTCAGAGCACATCATTGATGAGATGCAGTACATCGAAACCTACTTCGGGTCTGGCGTTGTCCGTTGCCGAGGCAATTGCTCGATTCTATCTAATTCTGGGTTCTAGCTTTATCGTGAAAGGTGTATGTGAACGAGTATTTATATATATATATATATATATATATGCATATTAATATATATATATATTGGAATATGCGTGTATATATATATATATATATATATATATATATATATATATATATATATATATATATATATATATATATATATACAGTTTCGAAAATAATAAGCGGACATTTCTCAATAGCTCTTTCGGCAAACATCTGATCAGGAGAAAATCGGTAGCGTACAAAATAATATTATGTCGAAAATAAAGAGTTCTAATGGGAAACTTAGTGAATGTGTCAAAAGTACGGGGATACTAAAATAAATTTATTAACGTTTAAAAACGATTAAAATATTGGCACAACGAGGGAGAAAAAAAAGAAAAAAAAAACGGGAGAAAAGATTCAAAGTTCCCCAAAGAGAAACCATGCGTTGGATGTTTCCTTTTGCCGGCACAAAGAAGGTGTACGCACCGCAATAGAGACAGACTCCAAAATCTTGAAATGGTTTCTGGAGACCGCTCTATGTAGCAGTTCGAACCATTCTATTTTATATCCATCGGCACAGCACGGGTTGTCAACCAAATGCTGGCCAATAGCAGAGTCCAAGGCTGCAGAAGGAGGGAGACCACCAGACCCCATCTTCCCTTGTCTGATCTTCGATGGAACATGCTGGTTTATACGAGGCAAAAGATGCAAGGATGTTCGCCCAACATAACCAACATCGCACTGACATTTAAATTGATACACAATATTGCTATTTTGGATGTAAGGAAAATTATCCTTGCGAAAAGACGGAAAAGCAGATCTCGTAGTATATACCAAACGCAATGACACATAATAAAAGCAATCGTAAATACTTCTGCGAATCTGTTTGGAAAGTCTATTACTCTTTTCATCAATCAACGGTAATTTTAAATAAACCGGGCATTTCAATGATCCAAACTTTTAAGGGGGTTTAACATCTGCAACCTTTTTTTGAAAATACAGTCATCAATAAGGTCAACAGGAGTACAATTATTGATGAATATTTCCCTGATCTTATTGAGTTCGGCGTCTAAAGTGTTAGGCGAACAAATCATGAGGGTTCTATGTACCAAAGTATTAATTAAGCCGACCTTACGTGATTTTGGTACTAAAGGCAACCAGTTCACATATAGGCCAGTAAATGTCGGCTTTCTGTAAATTGTAGTTTGAAAGACCCCCTTGAACGCTCGACAAGACCATCCAAGAAGGGAAGCGAATTGTCCTTCTCACTGTCCATAGTTAATTTAACAGCCCCATGCAAAGAATCCAACCTATTAAAAATATCGACGCTTCACCTTGCGATGAAAAAATAGCAAAAGTTTCGTCAACGTATCTGAAATACGTAGTGGGTTTAGTTATAGAATTGAACATAACGGATTCATGGTACCCGCCGAGAATATTCGCTAAAGTTGGGGCCAACGGACTCGCCATTGAAACCCCGTCGACCAGACAGTACATAATATCACAAAACCTAACCTCCACAGATTTTGTGCACATTAAAATGAGTTAATGAAGAATTTCTTTAGAAAACTGTGGAGCAGTCAGGCGACCATCATAGAGCGCGTCGGAACATATACGTATAGTCTCATCCAATGGTATGTTGGTAAAGAGACAAGAGCCATTAAATGAGAACATAAAAGTCATCTCTGCGTTTGAATCTAACCCACGTACACAACCAACGAACCGAAAAAAATCTGGGATGCACTGCGTGGTATATAACTCGCGCACAGGTTGCAGAATTTCCACAAGCCACTGAGCCAAAGAATGTTGTGTCGAGCCAAGCATTGCTAAAATAGGTCTCAGTGGAACACCTTGCTTTTGAATTTTGGGGACACCATACATTCTGGGACGTTGTGACCAAGAGGGCCTGATCCTGTCATAGACGTCCTTGCAATAAACATTCTTTTTAAATAATGCAAGTATACGTCTTTGCATTTTAGCCTCGTTCTTGCAAGTATTATCCGTCAACTCGACGGGGGCGATTTTACGGATTTTCGAAACATAATTGAGAATAACTGCCATTTTCTCAACGTAGTCCGGTATGTCAAAAATCACAACTCCTGCACCTTTGTCTGGTTTGCACATATAAATATCAGTATTGGACTTTAACGCTTTCATAGTTTTAAATTGCGTTATGTTCCAGACAAAGTCGCTATGATCGGTCAGCTCAGGCAACTAAACTAGATTTCATCCCAGAATGTTTTTTCCGGGAAATTCGGAACATTATGTCTAAGTTGGGAGAACAAAACTTCAAAGGCAGACACTTTTGCTATTTTTTCTTTGCAAGGTGAAGCATCGATATTTTTAATGGGTGGAGTTCTTTGCATGGGGCTCTTAAGTTCACTTATGAAAGTGAGAAGGACAATTCGCTTCCCTTCTTGGATGTTCTTGTCAAACGTTCAAATGGGGCTTTCTCGCTACAATTTATAGAAAGCCAAAATTTACTGGCCTATATGTGAACCGATTATCTTTTGTACCAAAATCACGTAAGGTCGGCCTAATAAATATTTTGGTACATAGAGCCCTCATGATTTGTTCGCTTAACAGATTAGACGCCGAACTCGATAAGACCAGGGAAATATTCATCAATAACGGTTATCCTGTGACCTTATTGATGACTGTATTTTCAAAAAGGTTGCGGATTTTTAATCCCCTAAAACGTTTGGACCCTTGAAATGCCCGGTTTATTTAAAATTACCGTGGATTGATGAAAAGAGTAATAGATTTTCCAAACAGATTCGCCGAAGTATTTACGACTGCTTTTATTCTGTGTCCTTGCGTTTGGTATATACTACGAGATCTGCTTTTCCGTTTTTTCGCAAGGATAGTTTGACTTACAGTCAAAATAGTAATATTGTATATCAATTCAAATGTAAGGTCGATGCAGGTTATGCTGGGCGAACATCCTTGCATCTTTGCCTCGTATAAACCAGCATGTTCCATCGAAGATCAGACAAAAGAGGATTTGATCTGGTAGTCTCCCTCTTTCTGCAGCTTTGGACTCTGCTATTGGCCAGAATTTAGGTGACAACCCGTGCTGTGCCGATGGATGAAAAATAGAATGGTTCGAGGTGCTACACCGAGCGGACGCCAGAAACCATTTCAAGATTTTTAAGTCGGTCTCTATTGTGGTTCGTAAACCTTTTTTGTGCCGGCAAAAGGAAACATCCAACGCATGGTTTCTCTTTGGGGAACTTTGAATCTTTTCTCCCGTTTTTTTCTCTCACTCGTTGTGCCAATATTTTAATCGTTTTTAAACGTTAATACATTTATTTTAGTGTCCCCGTACTTTTGGCACATTCACTAAGTTCCCAATTAGAACTCTTTATTTTCGACATAATATTACTTTGTACCCTATCGATTTTCTCTTGATGAGATGTTAGCCGAAAGATTGAGTTCGTCTTGTGTTGTTTGCAGGCTTGCGTCCTACCAGTCTTGCGTCTTACACTCTACAAGTGTACTCCGGTTAACCAAGCCTCCCAGGGACGAGATTTTTGCTCTCACACGCTAAGTTCCTTTTTCGTTACCTTCAGTTACATTTATCTAACTTCAAAAGCAAGTAGCCATTTCGTATTTGTATTATAGCGAAGTACTAATAAACATTTTTGTCACGCATTCCACTCGTATTTTGTCATATTATTATATACCGTTGAACAGTTGGCGAACGAAGATGATTCTTTATTTCTTAACAGAGATAAATTACCGTATTTAAAGGACTGTGTACTATTCTATGATTTTTGACGAGAACTTGCAAAGGTTTCGTTACTTAACTACCATTTCGATCACGCGCGACGAAGAATCATTTTAAGTTCCCTACATAAAGTATTGGAAAGTACGGATTTCTCCGATAAGAACTCAAGGAAAAGTAATAAAATTGTACTTCAAACTTCTTGTCATAACAAATGCGAGGTAAATTGAACTTTATTTATATTTTTGACCAAAAAATAATTGTGTAACGAAAACTGAATTCGAACACGCACCATAAGATTACGAGTTTTTCAAAATAAAAGAAAGAACTGTAACGATTCTTTTTCTCTAAACAAAACAGAGGCTATTGTTATATTGTTACAACCGTATTTTTGTTGAAAAACAGTTTGTTCGTCATGGTTTCGAGTGAATTTATTAGAATTATTAGTTGTGTGAATTTGAAAAATTATTATTTTTCAAAATTACGTTGTTGAACCAGTTTATTTTGCAAAACTTGTAGAAGTATTGTTGCTAATGTGTGAAAACGCATATTTACGAACTTTTGTAGAATTATTGTTATAAATTTTGGAAATATATTTTTAAGCTCAATTGGAACAATTGGTTGAGTCCACGAAGTTGCTAATTATTTACATTCACGAACAGTACAAAATGACACAACCATTCTTAGTGCAACAACAACTGCTACAACTACAACAGGAAATGACACAAAAAATTACAAGCACACGAACAAAAAAAAATACTTCAACGCCAAATGTACACTCAACAAAAGAATTTGGAAAAATTTATTCAACCCTCGACAAATTAGAAAAAAACGAATTTTCTGCATAGGGTAATTTAAACTCTGCGTCGGAATTTCACTACTTTCCCAATGCCGGCCTTACATTTCCAGCATACTATAGAAGGTATGAAACATTTTTTTTACAAAAAGTGTTCGGAGTGGAACGAAAAAGAAAAAGTTTACCTGTTACTTCAAAAACTGGGTACTGGCGAAAACACCAAGTGTGCTAACTTAATTTTACCCAAAACAGCAGAAGAACAGAAAATCAATACTTTATTTTGAATATTTGATAAAAGAGATGGCCTTTTTCACTCTAGATATAAATGTTTAAATTTACAGAAATCGGAGTCTGACATTAAATTTGCAAATTAATTAAATTTACAGAAATCGTAATCTAGAGTATGCGGGTACTGTATATTGCTTATGTTAATCATTTAAATTAAATGAAATACATGCGGGTTTATTTAAATGGTTGATCTTTGTAGAAGGGCTCACACCACCAAAGGACAAAAATATCAGATCACAGATCCTTACAATTATGGAGTCGGACCCAACTATAACTTTACAAACAGTTACCGAGGAATGTCATCGTCTTATTACTCTCAAGAAAGACAACATCCGCATTGAAGAAAAAGGCGTTTGCAAGGTATAGCATGTAAAAACGCAAAGGACCTCTAGAACGTACAAACCCAAGAACAATAGACCCCCGGAATGCACAAGAACCAACATTGTGAATGCTGCGGAAGTACGAGACACAAAAAAGATTGCTGTAGATTCAGACGTCACAAGTGAACGTACTGTGACTAGAAGAAAAAGCGAAGGATTGGCAAAGTGAATGCGTTTCGCACAAGGAAAGAGAACACTTGTGAAACTTCGATGTTCACATGAATTGAAATCCTGTAACATTACTACTAGATAGAGGGTCGGACATAACAGAATCATAGATGAATATATGTGGAGAAGGATCGGTCGACATGAAGGAAAGGAAACCAACAAGATGGCGAAGAGCGTATGCGGCAAAATGTTGGAATGCAAAGGAGAACTTAGGGACAACGTGTCATTGTGTGGTCAGACACGCAAGTCGAGAGTGTACGTAGTACCAGGAACGAACACAAGTCTATCTGGAGCAGATTGGTTTGTTCTGTTTAACTCATGGGAATTATTTTTGTAATAGGTTGAACACAGAGAAATTGAACCCAGTGGAAGGCTTCCTGGACGATTTAAAAGAAGAATTCCCAATCATTTTTCCCCGAAGGACTTGGATACTGTGTGAAAATAGTAGCCAAATTTGAAGTAAAGAAAGATGCCATCCCGGTGTTCAAACCTACAAGAAATGTACCTTTTTCATCGATGGACGCAATCGAGAAGAAGTTCGAGAGAATTCCCCTGTTAGATGTCATTTAAACAGTTTACCGTACGGATTGGGTCAGCCCGACTGTATACGTGAAGAAAAGGAATACTAAAATCAGAGTCTGTGCTGATTTATCAACGTGTCTGAATGATTGTTTAAAGGACATCAATTCCCCCCTTCCGTCGGCAGAAGATCATTCTCATAATTAAACAGAGGAAATGTTTTTCCAAGGTAGACCTCTCGGACGCTTACTTGCAAATCAAGGTCAATTATGAATGCTCAAAGTATCTTAGCATTAATACGCAATATGCTATGTTCAAGCTAAAGAGGCTTCCTTTTGGCTTAAAGGTTGCGCCTGCTCTCTTCCAATATGAATTGATACGATGCTCGCAGGGTTGGAATTTCCAATGGCATACCTGTACGATGTCTGTATAAAGAGCAGTAATTTGCAAGAGCACAAGGAGCACGTCAGAGAAGTACTTAAGAGAATATAGGTGTTTGGTTTCAGATTGAGTTCGGAGAAATGCGAGTTCTTCATGAAAAGAATCATATACCATGGGTAAAATAATTGACGAAGATGGAAGAAGGTAAAGTTCACAAGTGACCGAAGAAATCGAAAAGATGCCTGCCCCAGACTCAGTACCAAAACCACAGTCATTTTTGGAATTGGTACAATATTATGCGATATACCTCCCTAATATGCATAATTTGAGAGCTTCTCTAAACGAGCAACTAAAAAAGCAGTAGATGGAATTGGACAAAGCAAGGTAAATCTGCTTTCCAGAAATTTAACAAATGTATTCTGTCAGATCTGGCATTAGCGCATTTTGATCCAGAAAAAAGATGGTACTAGCAACGTACGATAGTGATTACGGAGTTGGTGTGGCCGGACCTAATAAGTATGAGGATGGGACAACAAAAGCAATCGCTCACGCGTCAAGAACTTCGGTTGCAGATGAGAAAATGTACAGCTAGATTGAAAAGGATGCTCTCTCGATAATATTTGGAGTCAAAAAGTTTAACCATTTTTTCCATGGACGCAACTTCATATTACGGAAGGATCATTAACCATTAATCACGATATTTGGATCGAGGAAAGGCATCCTTACGAATACCGCAAATCGACTACAGCGATGGGGTGTGACTCTTTTAAACTATTAGTTTAAGATGGAGCATGTGTCAGCAAAAAAGCTAGGACAACGAGATGCACTTTCAAGGTTGATTCCAAAAAGAAATGAATGTTTCGAAGATATGGCAATTGCAGCTCTTAAAGATGAAAGCGAATGCTACAAGTAAAAGTGGAATATGATCCGTGAAGTTCTGGTTACTTTAGAAGAGATAAAACGAGAAACTACAAAAGACGTTTTCATAAAGAAAATGAACAATCAAGTAGGACGGTCGGAAAGAAATGAAAAGGAAGGAGAAATGGCACATTTTTCCAATTCCGAAGATAGACTCAGGCATGATGATAGAATCGTAAGTCTACAAGTATTACGAAGAAAAATGCTAAAGGAATTTCACACAAGTCTTTTTTGGCATTTCAAAGATGAAACCCCAAATTAGAGGTTACGTGTATTGGTCTGGTATTGATAAAGATGTGGAAAACGATGTAAAAACGTGCAAACGATGTCAGTTAGCAGCCCGAGATCCTCTGGTAAAAACGACCCGTGGCCGATTACAGACTTGCCCTGGTCACGTCTGCATATTGATTATGCCAGGCCTCAAATGTTGTTTTTGTACTAAATTGTAGTGGACTCTTTCTCCAAATGGCCAAAGACATTCAAGATCAGGAAAGAGATGCCATTGGAAGTTCAGAAGATCCGGCTTTAGTAGTATTAGTCCATTGAGCAAATGCAGCTTACTTTTTGATAGGGGTATGTTTGAACCACTTAATAGTGTCCTAATTACTGATCCGCTGATTTAAGGTGTACGTTTGTTTCATTTGTGTGTTTATTGTTCTGGGATTTTTTTACTAATTTTAACTATTTCGGTTCTTATGGAATTTATGAGTCTAGTGTGTGGTTTGGTATCGAACTCCCGTTTATGCTTTGTAAGCAAGATATAAGCTTTTTCATTGTAATTTTCCTACTCTATTGCTATTGTGCACGTTATCAGTAATGCGCTTACTATCTAACTTAACGTCGTTTACTAGATAGATATTGGATTATTATATGTTGTAAATATTTTCTTTGTTTGATATTCTGGTCTAAATATTTCATTGGAATTTTGTCTTTTTAGGGGCGTGGTAAAGATAAGTTTTAATTTGTTGATGTTACTTTACTGTAAGGATTTTACCGTAGGGATTTTTTTATGGGGTGAAAGGATATATTTTCGGTGACCTCCATTAAATCCGTTCCGAAAGTCGTAAGAAAATCAACATATAGTATTGTATCCTTGTTTTTAAATCCAGGAAAGTACTCTTTAATCAGTTCTTTTAAGAAAATAATAAGCTTTCAAATTCATCCTTTTTTATTAATTTTTCCATATTTTGAGTGAGGTTGTTTGTCGGTGGTATATTTGTAGTGACAGTTGTATGTTTATTTTATCCAAATTAGAGGTCGGGATCCTGGTTTATCGGTGAGTGTTTAACGGATAAGGACCGGAATATATATATATATATATATATATATATATATATATATATATATATATATATATATATATATATATATATATATATAAAGACGTGTGTTTAGTTGGAAACGTAAGGAAAAGAGTGCACAATACGTTAGTAGAGCTACATATGTTTTATTAGTTATAACCTGCGTGTATTTACTTAAATCATTAGAAATTGGTTTACTTAAATAAATAAGGACAGATTTACAGTTACATATCGGTATTTAAAACCAAAAGGAGTCTAAGTAATGGAAAGAGGGTAGTGGGGAGAAGAGAGATAGAAAAATGGTGAAGGCAAAGGAGAAAGTATGCTAATATTGTTTTAATTAAATCATCAAGTATGTGCACTTGACGAAATTTTCAGCCGGTTTTGTGTACCAAAGACCATAGTAAGTGACAATGGTACAGCATTCACAGGTTACGAATTTAAAGAATTCTGCAATTCACTGGATATACAACGCATCACAACACCTATTTACCATCATATATCTAATGGGTTGGCAGAGAAATTTGTGGGCATGTTTAAGCGGGCATTAAAGAGAAACATGAACATTGACACAGATGAGCGATCAACACACACATTTCTAGTGATCTGCAGAGTAACCATAAATCCTCTACAGAACTTACGTTCGCCAGAAAAAAAGATCCATTTTCGATAGAGTCCTACCGGATAAAAAGACAGTCGCTAGAAAAGAAACATATAATGTAAAGTGCTATTCTCCAGGAGATAACGTTTATTTTTAAAATTTTCAAAATGAGAAAAGCCATTGGGTGGACAATATCATTAAGAAAAGAATTGGAAACATGGTATCTACTATTCAAGACCCAAGTTTTGCCTTTAAAAGACGTATTAATACAATCCGCTCCAGAATTTCGGAAAATACAGATGAAATCCCAATGAAAACGCTGTGTGACACATTTGATTTACAAAACCGGTGTGTATACACGAACCCATGAATGTATCCCCTGAGCCTACCATACGGGCTGGGCAGACTTCTTTACCGCAGGAAACTCTGAACAAAAGGAAAACCACATAACGGAAGCTGTATTAAAGCTAAAATCGGGAGGAGTTCAGCTTCAGGGTAGATGTTATAAGCGACATTACTAAGTATCGAACAGGATATGAAACAGTATATAAAAAAGCTACCATTTTAATGTAGGGCGTTTTGTGTTGTTTGCAGTCTTGCGTCCTACCAGTCTCGCGTCTGACACTCTACAAGTGTACTCCGGTATCCATGTTGTATTTGTATTATTGCGAAATACTAGTAAACCTTTTTTTACGCATTCCAGTCTGCGCATTTTGTAATAATATTACATACCGTTTAACAGGATATAACATACTGCAATGCTGTTTATTTATTTAACCTATATTAAATTATATAAAATACGACACTGTATATATTAATAAATGTGAAAGTGTGTGTATTATTGTCTGCCTGTGTTTGTATGTGCCCATTTCCCTACAAAATAACTCTGTCAATTTTTAGTCTGCAGACTCGAAATTTCATATAAATGGTATTGACATTTGGGAAAATCTTGGTACTCCGATTCTGGCCAGAAATCTGGCGTTTAAGCATTCAAAGTTCAACGATTTAATTTTTGAGAACTCTACCAAACCCCTCAACAAATTTTAGGTATAAACTCTTGAAATTTTAGATATCGATTCCTGGCACATGGATCTAATTAATAACTTCATGTGAACCCAAAACAATAAATTTTAAGGGTTTATAATAGGGGGCAAAGTAAAATAAAATCGACTTCTCCGGTCTCTACTAAATTACTCTGGCAATTGCTTGTCTAAACATTTGAAATGTTACAAATGCTATTCAGAGATAGGGCAAGATTTTTAATCGGTTGGGGTCGAAAATTAGAGCTACCAATCTATAAATGTATGCATGTATGTTGGCCTGCCTTTCTAAAACGTTCGAGAGAGGCGACGGTGTTCCACAATCTCAGTACCGTTTTGAACTCTACACTTATAACGACGAATTTCGAAAAACATATTCCTTATATAAATCGATTTTAATTGGAACCCAAATTAATTTAAAAATGTATTTTCTTATGTATAAAACACCTTAAAATATATATTGGTATCGGTTAAAAACTTAAAAATTCGTTTAATTATATCGAATTACGTTTAAAATTTCCAAAAATACGTTTAAAGTTTATACATTAAAAAAGCGAGAATTCCTTCCATTTTTTCCGATAAAATACATCATTTTCGTTATATTTCGTTTTGTTTGATGTGTTTCCATCTCTCTTTTTGTTTTTACATCGTTTTTTTTATTATTGAAACCGGGTTATTACTTCGCTTATTCTTTATTTTACCCATCCTTTACACGCACCTACAACCATCCGGAAATTTCCGAGTACCCCCGCGAGTATTATATAAACTGCCATATTTGTTTTATATACTCATCACATATTACATTTACGAATGTCATTTTTTAAATATTGGTGTCATATTTTATATGTGATGTTGTGATTTTTGTTAAATATTTGTTCACCGATTCGTGACTAAACTTAAATTTTTATTTGAAGTGAAAGACAAAAAACTCTCTAAGCCAAAAACTAACACAAGAAATTAATAAAAAAAACGGATAATAGCTAATAAATGCGGCAGTAAGAGCTAAGACTTGATTATTGGAAATGGGAATCGCTGCAAAGCCTCGTGATTTGAATGAAAATATGTTTTGAATATTAAATATGAAAACCATATTATAACCTATTTCGTTCATACTTTCATCAGAAATTACGTTGTAAACAAATCTTTCTCACTTCTTTATTGTACATGTCGTTGCATTTACATAATTTATTATTTTAAATCATTTTCTTATAGTTTTGTTTTCCCTGTTTTCTAGAATTTATTTAATTCTATTGTCTGAACATTAATAAACTTTATGCGCATGGAATATGTGTCTATATTACAGATGGCTTTCCCTGTAGTAGGGACATCTCCAGAGAATATCCTTGCTTACCCCATATGTGCTTCCGGGTTGCACTAGCTCAGAGTACTGCATTTATATTTACTTCCTGTCGCCCCCACAACAGCGGAGTTACTATCTTTACAAGCATATCTGAGAAAATTGGCAACGTTCTTTCTGCTTATCCTTCAGTTACATTCACGTATATGTAGACTTCAATGTTCACAACGTGGAATGGTTGACCCACTAATACAATACCGATGATGAGGGGAGGGGCTGTCATGATTGCTCCATTGATTATGACCTCACTCAGATTGTTCACGAACCCACCCGTGTGCCCGAAAATGACGACCAGTATGCGAGTCTATCAGACCTTTTTCTCACAACTTGCCCTGAACTATGTAAAGTTTCTGTATAGTCTTCTCTGTGATCTTCCCATCAATTTGTTGTATCAATTAAGATAAAAATTAAATATAATAAGTCCGCAGACGTATCTCTCGATCGTACAGTATATCCATACACTATGGCTGACTGGGATTGCTTCCGTACATTTATATCGGGTCTACCTCAGTGTTCCATATTCAAAAAGAATGTGCCCTCTACAGTATCAGGCCTAACGGAATGGTTAATTGTAGGAATAGACCACTTCATACCCTCCAGAGAATTCCAGCAAAAACCTAACAGCCAACCATTGTTCTCTACAATATGTGCTGCTGCCATTGCGCACAGAAATCCATTGTTCCACTGCTTCCAACGTAATAGATGTATGGAAACTAAAGCTGCTATTAGGACTGCCAGCAACTAGTGTAAGAAAGTAAAAAAGAATGCAATAGGGTTGTATGCTCATTCCGTCAAGTTCAAAGTAGATGAGCAGCGGCTTGGTTTCCACTAGTTTTGGCAAATAGCAAACAGAATCCTTAACAGAAGCATGTGCTCTATCCCATCTGTAATTAATGGACCTGAGCTAATCTCCTCAGCATCAGACAAAACCACTATCTTTACCGAGATCATTGCAACTAATTCTACTCTTTGGCCCAAGGCTCACAACCCCAATATTTCCTCTTATATCAGAAAACACGCTATCTGATATACTTATATCTTTACGTGATATTGCCAAGCTAATCAAAAATCTTGATTCCAGTAAAGCAACCGTTCCTGACGGTATTCCAATTATAGTTCTCAAAAACTTCTACCAGAATTGGCACCCGTACTTATAAACTTGTTTAAACGTTGTCTTAAGGAAAATTACTTCCCATCACCCTGGAACATTTCATAAGCGTGCCCTGTATTCAGGAATTCTGGTGATCGCCTATCCCCCTCTCAGTACAGGACAATAAGTCTCCTGTGAGTCATGAGTAAGATGCTAGAATCTGTGTTACATAGAGAAGTAATCAACCATCTCAGCAAAAATAACCTTCTTAGTGACACACAATATGGTTTCCATTCTGCTAGATCTACAGCAGATGGGCTTACAGTTATAAGTTATAAAATTATTGAATCTCTCGACGGCGGCAACTTTTCTAGGGCAATTACTCTTGACATATCTAAGGCCTTCGATGGGGTATGACATAAAGGTTTACTTCACAAAATCTCTAGCTATGGTATAGCTGGAAATGTCTTCTCAATTATTAAATGATATATTTCTGACAGCGTCATAAGTGTAATAGTTGATGGCAAAAATCAGCAGCCTAGACTATTAATGCTGGTGTCTCTCAGGAGTCCATCCTGGGTCCAACTCTTTTCCTGATCTACATTAATGATCTTCGAAATCCCATCCTTAAATCATTTATAGACATTTATGCTGATGACACTAACATCTATGTTAGCACATCTAAGTCAGTAAACGAATAAGTTCTCTCTGATTCTCCCTCCTCTAATCTTGAGCACGTGGTCCAATGCATCTTAAACCAATCATCTCTCTTTTCATCATCATTGTTTTGATCCCCATCTGGCATCAGTTGAAATTAATGGCTCTCGTCTTGAGGAGACATCAAATTTGGACAAGCTTCTGGGCTTGACCTTTACTCCTGATCTTAAATGGAACTCGTACACAAAATATGTTTCCAAGGCCGCTGGAGAAATGGTGGGAACGTTCTATCGATCCAGTAGATATCTACCTGCTGATGTAATTCCCTATCTATATAAGAGCCAGGTTCGTCCAAAGATGGAATACTGTTGCCACATCTGGTTTGGAACTACTAGAAAATCTTGTCCTGCCTTGATAGAGTTCAAAATAGACTTTGTAGCCTCGTAGGAGATATCCTTTTCTCTTCCCTGCAACCTCTAGTCCACAGAAGAGATGTTGCGAGTTTGTCTCTGCTGTGTCGTAATTTTCATGGAAAGTGTTCGACTGAGCTTCAGTCCATGCCCCCCTCGTCAAACTTTCACAAGGCACACTCGTCTAGCTGAAAACACTATTAATAATTCTCCCCACTCTTTATCTGTGCCTAAACCTAAACGTAAATTCCATGAACAAAGCTTATTTCGTTGAACTGCACGTTGTGGAATTTTCTTCCGTTTTCCTGCTTTCCAACTGACTACAATATGATTGTCTTAAAGTCTAACGTAAACAAGTTATTGATGAGCCGTGTGACTAGCTAACAAATTTACTGAATTTCCATTACTAACGATTACTATATTGTCCAATTTAAACTGCACACTCTTTAACCCTTATACTCAAGTGGTCTCTTGGCCTTCATTAGTGGTGACGCCTATGTAAAAAAGAAAAAAAAGAAAACATTTCCTCTTTGCCGTATTTATTTTCTAAACAATCTCTTGTATCCAGCAAATATATAACATTTTTAAATAAGTTTTGTAATTTTGAAGTTGAGGTCAGGAGGGAAATCTGGTTGACACATTGAATCTCAAAAGATCACCATATTTATGCGACGTTGACCCAAGTTAGTAACCGCTGCGTTACCATTTACGAATATCGGGTGCTGCGTTAGCGCTTCGCTTATGCCAGGATTATTTGAAATTGTTCTGCACTACTCATTGCGGTAGAAAGCGTGCATAGGAGGGATATAATTGGGTTTGCTCAGTTTCATTTTATCACTCTCTTATCTTGCTTTTGTTTATTTCTATACAGGGATTTTTAATATAAGGAGTCTTTATCAAAAAACATTAAGTCAGTTCAAGATAAAACACTCTACTTAGTTTATACAACCTAAAATGTTAAGTTATTTTAACAAACATGATGATTTTTTTTATGAATGCCAATGCAATATTGATATATGATATCGTTTTATATGGCGGTAAAGCAACTACATTCTACAGAACATTACAATACATATAAAATTGAAATAAAAATAATCATTTTTAGCACAACTCCAGACATACATTAAGAGTTTCAAAGCCAATAAAATTATCTATTTCTTTTTTTAAGTAATACCATCCCATTTAAAAATCCTCCCTATCCGTCAATACTTACATTTTTGCTTGTTTCCTAGAAATAGTAACATGTTATGTCTCCTTAAAGTGTACAAATGTACAAGTAACCTTTAATTCTCGTCATGGAGTAAGGTTGACTTATAATTCGTTTTCTAATTTTTATCCTAAATTTGTGTTGTAACCTGTGGCTTGTTAATCAATTCTATTGAGACATCAACAATAAATTACTCATACTTTACTCTTTAATTTAATCAATACAACCATGTTTGCCTAAAGCGAGGAATTCGCCTCAGATCTGCATGAAGAATAACGATAATTGATCTCGTTGCTCGCACTTAATTGTGTACAATTAAGATTAATATAATTACAATCTTTCTACTACACTCTTATTTTCTATCTCGGATTCTAATAGCTCAAGAATATATATGCGCCTGATGCATTAAGATATATAATACTTTCAACGCAATAAGTTTTTCTCATATTCCCGATTCACAGAACTATTGAATATATTTGTTTACGACGATGCTACTATACTCATAAGCTGCCCTTATTTACACAGAACATAATTAACCAATACTAATTACCACGTAATAAATCATCATTCTGGCTGGCATTTTTTTTCAAACTTGATATGAAAGAGGGTTACTATGTGGCAGGAAGACAAAGTTGATAAGAAATTATTGATATTGTTTATATTTATATTACAATAAATAAATCGAATTAAATTGCGGAGTCATCGATTAACATTTTCTTGAGACACAATTTCCCTTAAATGTTTCATTAGGAACAAAAACTGTACAACTAAAATCACAACTACAGTAAACAATCAACCGAACAATAAATACTGTAATTAATTAAAAATGCGTAAAACTAAAATTAATATATATATATATATATATGTATATATATATATATATATATATATATATATATATATATATATAGGAGAATAAATTGCTTTTTATGAAAATTATTTTAATTTTCTACTTCTGTTTATTACAAACAATTTACAAACGATTAAAAAATACACATCGCTTAAATGTACAAGTATCAGAGAATATGGGTAATGTTTTTTTTGTTTTTTTTTAAGTAAAGGACGATTCGGAATTCTGTCCGATTCGATCGATTCATTTTCGCTTTAATTGAAAGTCTGAAATATTCGGTTAAATGCTATGGAAATTTATACTTTGTCTGACTGTCTTATGTTTTTCTGTCAGAGCATAGAAAATAAGTGTTATATTATCTTCATGTGTGGTTTAGTTCTGAAATTGTTTTTCCCGTTGTCGCATGTCCGTTTGCTGTGCCGGCGCCTTTTTATTTATGTATATCATGTATCACTGTTTATTTTGTATGTGTGTTTTATACAATTCTACACATATGTGGTTGATTTAACTCAAGATTTTCAATTTGTACGTATATGTGGCTATGTATTCTCGTGTTTGTCTTAGTCCGTGCGTGCATGTTACATGCACGTGTATTTTCTCATATTCTGTGTATGGCTTTACACGTGCGTGTTTACGTGGGTATAAGTGTTGTTAGATATGTTTTGTGAGCGTCGTGTATTTTTTTGTATTCAGTCAGTCTATGGTTAGAGAAGTTGTCTGGTGTTTGCGTTGGTGTACCTCTTTTTATGTGTACTTCTGTCGCTGTGTGTATACATATGTCAAGACGAATCAAAGCCACTCAATTGGCGTCTGAAAATTATTTTGGCAGCTTCGGATTCCGCTTTAATGGCTTCACACGTGAAAGATCTGACTTTACTGTCACGCATTGTACATGCCGGCATGAATCTCAAGGTGTTTGCCAGACGGATTTGGAAATAGTCGGAGAGTGGGTCAACCAGACTGGAAACTGGGGATCGGGTGTGGTCGATAATTCAGTCAAGATGAGAAAGCTGTAAAGCGTATGTGGCAGTGAATGAGAGTCGAATGAAATATTAAAAGAAATTGATAAGAGAGGAGAAACTTTAAGAGAAAGGGAAGGCAGATAGTAAAAGATGCGGTTAAGGATAGCGAACAGAGAAGAGATAAGCATGCAAGTGTTAAAAGAGGAAGCAAAACTAAATGTCGAGATAATTCTCAAGGTGTCCAAAACTGGAAGAAAGAGGCGGAACGTCAGCGTATAACATTTTTCCATCGAGAGACAATGAGGAAACATTGCATACGAAATTACAGCGCTGTAAGAAGCATATGGTGTTTATGGGACCAAAGAAAAAGAATAAACTCTGGATAGAGCCAGAGCCAGAGAGCGAAAGCGAATAAAAAGAAAAAATAACGATTAGAACTCAAACGATATGAAGGCGGGGGAAAACAGACGTAGAAACAAAACTCAAAAGAATCCCAACTATTTCGAATAATCTGCAGGTAGGAACATATTAAACATCTAGCAAAACAAGAATATATTACCAAAATATTCGTCAATATTACCAAAATATTCGTCAATTCGTTATTTAATGTATATTTAACAATAACAACTACTAAATGAAAAACCATTTTATTGATGTATATGAAATATAATTTGGAACAAAGACACCACAACTAAAGGAAATTTTATTTTGAACTGAAGCTTAACAGAGACACACGAATAAGCTAAGGCGTTTCTTGATTAACGTCAACGAATTTAAAGATACCTGAAACGTGTAAGATTATGAAAATGCTACCTTCTAATACATATTAACAGAATAAATAAATACTATTTACAACTCACATGAAATATTTTGGCAAAACTATATTTCTAGCTTACGCGCAGATAACCACACTTTAAAAGTGATATACTATTGTAAATCCCAATTTAAACGTCTATGAAAGTTCAATACTCACACCTTTTGCTATTGTGTAAAATGATGTATGTCTATTATATATATATATATATATATATATATATATATATATACATATATATATATATATATATATAAATGTAAACCCGACAGTGCTCGAGTCATAGAATGTTACAGGCAACCATAATTTTATTGTGGTAAGAATTTCATTTTTAATCAAATCAATTGATTACATGCTCTAGGTTGGGACCCATCGCTGTGCACTCTGCAGTCTAAACACAACTCTCAGAAGAATGTTAATTAACAAAATATATTTGCCTACATTGCATTATAGAGAATCTATTGCTGATTTTGATTTTTTTATATATACTTGCTTTATTAAAAGCTTATAATCCAAAAGTGAGTTAGCACATTTTCTATCGTGCACAAAACAGAAGCAATCATTTAAGTCGCGCCTCTTTCTCATCAAGGAACCAACTGTTGGTTTAACATGCGTAGGATTACTGTCAGTTTGGTGATAATGGCTTGAATTCAAAATTAAAATAGCAAGTATTATGTAGCAATTTTCGGAAACAAACTCACTCAATTTGAACTCATTCCTGTTATATAACATAATCAGTAGGTTATGTGATATATCGCGCCTGTCATATTGCGTAATAATACAACTTCTCAAATGAAAGTGTGATATTAAACTGTGTAAGGTGTTTCCTTGCTCAACATACCCTGTTCCTGTTTCCATTGGAGTATTTCGATTACATATTTTCGATACTTATCCAAGACATTCTGATACAAAACATATCTTAGACAACTGCCAGATGCATAAAGCATCTTCTTGTGATATAAAAAAAATCGGCCTATATGTGTTCAAGTCCATAGACTACAAACTTTCTCACACACAAAACGTTCCTTTTTTTATATATTAATAGAGATACTCTGTATTTTCAGCAAACCCATGCATCGGTAAACAAACAAGGGCATATTAAAAGTGAGTCTGTCACTTGGGAAAACAATTTCTCTCGAATTACACGTCTAAAAAACTACACGCAAGAAGTTGAGAACATAAAAAGTAATTCCTGGGGTATGTTAATAGCAAAGTTTTTATTTTTTATCTCGACTATCTGAAACCAGAGTGTGTAAAATTCGATTTTAGTTCATTCTGGAGTCCTCTTTCAGCATACTACGACCTGACTAGCTGTCAAATACGTTACCCAATCTTAATCGAAATGTCGCTTATGGATATATTTAAACCAAAGGAACGCTTTAAAATACTTCATAAACGCTTCCCAAAAAAAAAGTTATACTTGTTTTATAGTTAAACACCGTATCTGTTAAAACTAGCGAATTCATAATATATCTGGTCCTATCTGTATTCGGTCGTATGCTTTATTTGTACGGCAGTAAAAGCAAATATTCTTGCGGATGCTCAGTGTTGTAAAAACGTAGTATATATATATATATATATATATATATATATATATATTGTATGTGTGTATGTGTCTGTGTGTGTGTGTGTGTGTACATTTCTCTCTCAATTCTCAGTCGGTAGCCTCAAGATTTGGCATAAGGGAGGGGTGTTTAAATTAAGGAATATTTTTCATCGTTTTTTTTATAGACATCTTCCTCTCAATATGTCTACATTCAACGATTTAACCTTTGAAATCTCTATCAATCACAATCGCTTGGAAATTCCTGTCATACCACTGGAAATTTTAGATGTAGGTTACTTGGACATAGATCATACTTTTTATATGATTAAATGCCCCCCCCTAAAAAGTTGTAACGGTTTAAAATTCGTGTGAAATAAAAAAGAAATGACGTATGCGGTCTCTAAAAATACTCAGCTAATTTTTAGTCTAAATATTTGAAATTAAATATAAAGTGTAGTCAGACATGGGACACGTTTTTCCTCGTTTTTTTTTAACGAAATTTTTACTGCGAAGGCTCATAATTAGAAAGAATGGACCATTGTGGTCTCTAGCAATCCATTTTTGGGTTTAAACATATAAAAATTTACATACAGCGTATTTATACATGCAGCAAACATTTTAATACTTTTAGCGAAAATTTGTCTGCTAAGATTTGAATAACTTGATGTTTGCAGACCCTGCAAAACTCCTCTGTAAATTTTGGGTCTACAAACTTGAAATTTTAGATATAGCCTACCTGGAAATGAATCAAAATTTTTAATATATATATATATATATATATATATATATATATATATATATATATATATATATATATATATATATATACACAGTGATGATAATATTCATATGTAAAAGTAAAATAAAATAAAGGTAAAATAAAAGTTAAATTTTGTCTAAGCCATTTCTTAGTCAGTTTAGCCGAATGCTTTGGGTCATTATCTTGCATGAACCACCAACGACGACCAAGTGATAGCTCTTTAGCAGAGTCTTTCAGGTTTTCATCCAATATTTTAACATAATCTTCCTTTTTTATGCTACCTGTGACCTTAACAATCGCCCTGGTCCAGAGGCAGCAAAGGATCCCCAAAACATCAAACTGCCTCCACCGTGCTTCACTGTGGGTATGGTGTTCTTAGGCAGGAAAGCTTCGCCAGATTTTCTGTAAATATAAGACACTTTATTATGGCCAAATAACTCTATTTTCGTTTCGTCAGTCCATAGAACATGTTTCCAGAATGCAACATCTTTATCAATATGACGTTTTGCAAAGGCTAGCCTTGCTTTCAGGTGCATAGGCTTCAATAAGGGAGTCTTTCTCGGACGACATGCTTTTAAACCAGCTCTCTTCAAAACTCTACCAACTGTATGACGAGATACATTCACTCCAGAGGTGCTCTGTTCATCAACAATCTCCCCAACAGAGATCCTTGGGTTTTGTTTTACTTGTCGAACAATTTTCCGTTCATCTCTTGGGGAAAGAATCCTTTTTCTCCCTCTACCCTCTAAACTCATAACGTGGCCTTGCGATTTGAACTTGTTTATTATGGCTCTAACAGTGGATTTGGGAAGGTTTAGCTTCTTTGAAATCTTATCATAGCCCTCCCCATTGGTATGGCATGCTACAACAAGCTTCCTGACGTCTTCGCTGTGTTCCTTAGTTTTAACCATGGCGATTGAAAATTATAATTTAGTCACTTATAATAGTTTAAATAAATCGCTATCTAAAAATTATCTGAAAAAATTATTCACTGAATTAGCGTTAAACAAGCATAATATGGCTATAAAAAAGTTCAGAAAGCACGTAAACCGGAAATTGATTGATATTATACTGATACTAAAAGAAAAACAAAGCCGTGCCAATAATTTTGAACAAGGGTTTTTTGCAATTATGTTTGTTGTTCCTTTGTTATTTATTTTTTCTAAAATCCGATTGCTGCATCGGAAAGGCCAGTTAAAAATACATAATATACTTTGTTATTTTCTTTAATTTAATCCCTTTTTTAGAATTTATTAGACAAAATTTAACTTTTATTTTACCGTGCCAATAAATATGATCACCACTGTATATAATATAAAGCTGAACGTCTTTGTGTGTGTCTGGTCACGAATATACTCCTATATAGTTGACTATTATAGAAAACTGATCACATATAATGATAAAAAATGTATCGAGACAAAGGAATGGGTATGTTTGATCTGGCATAGTGATGATTCATTAAACTTGTGGGGTCTGCGTACGCGCCTGGTTCACAAAGTATGGAAATAAAAAGAGAAAATTAAATAAAAAAACGTTCACAAATATTTTTGATATAGATGTACATAATAATACTTTTATAAGTATGTTTTAACTAAAAGAGGTGTGCTATAGTAAAATTTTGGGGTCTGCGTTCGCGCCTTGGTTCCATAGAATTGAAATAGGCACAAACTTTAATAAAGACTTTTCATATCAATCTGCGTAAGAATACTTTGATAATTATGTTTCAGTTTGGAGAAATATGGTATAATAAAATTATGGGGTGTTTTTCGCGCCTCACCTCCACAGGCTGGAAATATGTCACAAAGTTTAACAAGGGTTTCTAAATATAAATAACCAGAATATTGTGATAAGTGTTTCAGTGTGAACAGGTATGGTATATTAGAGTATGATGTTTATCTATTTAATTTTTACTTTCAGCATAGTTTACCTTGGTTTTGATACCCTCAAATTCGAAGTTATCTCTTTACAACCCTTCCTTTACATAACCTATGATACTTTCATAAATCAGAGTTCATTTTTTGTAGGCTATTTTTGAAGCCAGTTTAAGACGGGTACCTTTGCTAGTATATATATATATATATATATATATATATATATATATATATATATATATATATATATATATATATGCACATGAAGTTATTATGTGATTTTTTACTAGTAAAATCGTTTAAAATTTAGATATTTTGTTCAGAAGTGGAAGACTACCATAGCCTCGGAAGGTAAATATTGATCTCGATGTTTTTCCTTGAACTCATTTTTAATATTGGTGTTTTCCTTTTTGTCATGTTAAGTGACGGTTCGAAATAGCCAATGCTTTACACATGAAGAAATTGATAACTTTTATTATGAAAAGTCCCTTTAACCTAAAGACTGTCAGACATTCACACGCTATCTCACATATTCAATTTAAGAAATCGTTTTATATATAGACTCTCTATAGTTTCACATTGTATAGTAGCTGTTACCTAGCTGAATCTTCTCGTTTGATATCAGATTGCTCCACTCCTTACTTCTACGTGACAGCGCAGGTACTTATTGGCATTGATGAGACCATTGCTTTTTAGAGCAATGTTTATAAAACTTTGATTGTGGGAAGTCATTATCATCTTTTCCTGATCATAGTCTCAAGAGCCTTATTGATCTATATAGTCTTGTGTGCATTCAACCAGAAAGTAATTCGCATAATGCTCCGTTGATGACTCGCCCAATATTATATGAGGCAAATTCTTGCTGTATATTTGGGGACTCTTTCGAACTAATACCGTAGCAGGCTTTCTTGGTAATTTGTCATTTGTAAGACAGTTTTCTCCAAAATTGCTGGCCTGTTTCCGAAGTGAGTGTTGCTTTCCTCGCCCTAGTTCCGTTATATTTATGCACCATTTGTGGATTTGGATTTTGTGCTTTACACAGATATTGCCTGATTCTTACAATAGTGACACTATTCTGATCGGCACTTTTGAGAGATTGGTTTGTGTATTTATGTGCACAGTCAACAAGGACAAAGCAATATGTTATCACAGGCATGGCTCTTCGGTTAAAAGGAGTGCTTTTTTACTCCCATTTTGATAAATTCCTAACACATTGTGTTACAATAACAGACGCCTGTGATTGTAAGTGAGTAAATATGATGTAGCATAGTCCAGGATTCGAACTAGCGAAGCTAGATTTGGAATTAAGAATTCCAATCATAAGTTAAAATAAATACAGAATGTTATTGAAAATAAGGAATGTGGAATCGCAATTATTTAGCTCACACAAAATAGTTAGATATATGTTTATTGGAAAAGGAATGTAATGATGAAATTTGCTTCTGTGAAAATTAAAATAAGGAACTTAATCGTCGATTGAAATTGTAAACATATTTTGTAAAGAGATAATTCGAAAAATTGGTTACTGAACTGGGGATCTTGTCAAGTTTCGGAACGTGACGCATGCCAAGGCAACGTGCTCGATGAGCACATTTTTAATCATGCGATGACATAACGAGTTCTCAATATAAGTAGATTTTTAGATGCAGTCTGGGAGAAAGAAGGAAGAGTGAGCCGAGAGAGAAGTTAGAGACAGCCGCTGACACCAAACCTTGGAAGCGAAGGTTAAAGAAAAATCATGTAAAAAAAACTTTAAATTCCTCGGGCAAAATTAGGACCGGTCAAGAAATAAAGGTTGCCAACATGATTTTTTGTATCTGCGTCTCCTTGTTGTTATTCACCAGAAAAGGTATTGTCCATTTATGTCATAACTGCCTTGATAAAATCATCATCTAAAAATTATCTGTTAGAAAATAGAACTGTCGTATGTATAAATACCAAACTCTCGGTCTATCAATCTCTCTCTCTCTCTCTCTCTCTATATATATATATATATATATATATATATATATATATCAAATCTCATCTCATTGTGTATTACATGCCGCTGACTATTGCATATATACAGAACTGTGTCAGCTCACTTTATATATACCAGTCTATATCTCCCCAATGCCCCTTCTTCCAAAAATATGAACACTCCTAAGATTGCCCCTATATCTCTTATCCATTATATATATATAAGACTGTCTCTCTCTTAATAAGACTCTCATAAACAAGAAAACTAAATAAGAACTCACCTAACACACGCACATATTGGTAAGCCATCAATAATACCACCCACAATGCAACAATTGTAATTATTCAATTTTACTTGTTTTTATAATCCTGTCAAGTTGGTCGGGAATCGCTTTCATATATGCACACCTTTTGTACTTTTTATGCGTCCAAATAAATAAAGTACTACAAACATGGTGAATAATCTTATATAGTACAAGGATGCATCCGTTACTTGCTAAATCGATGATAGTTAAATTCTTATACACCTAGTCAAACTTTGGTCTATCCTTATTTAAAGTATTTAATGTCTGGCGAACCTGCTTTCACGTATATTATGAACAGACATTGTATCCAACGCTATATTATTGGGGGATTCAATGGGAAATTCCTATGTGTGTTTGTGAGTTTCTATGCAACACCATGCATTTCCCAAGATGAAAACAACACTGTATTTTATTTTAGATAAATCTACTTAAGAACTATACAACAATCTACATAGTTAAACGGATCGTTGGAAAATTGACATCTAAGATCAATATTCTTTTCTGTCTACATCATTAGAGAAATTAAAAAGAACTGACACTATTTTAGCTATAGTAATGCGTTAAAATTGATCTTTGAAACTGTATATAAACAATTAATTACTTTTTGATTTGTGTCCTAATCAAGTAAATTATTACCTTAGCGATATCCTCATTTAAGCGATACGAATGAGTTTCATTGCCTCTTCGACTGCTTCAGAACTGGAAAACAAGTAACAGTCTAGACTCTGTACTTGGGAACTAACCCAATATATGCATAACCAGGAATTGGACCAGCACCTGTCGGACTGTGATCGGTCACTTTCGTATTACTTAACAGGTTCACAATCCCTGGACTTGAGAGCCGGCTTTCTAATTATGAAACTATATTGCTATTTGCCTCAGGCGCTCCTATCAGTGAATGCCAGTGGGAATTCCCAGACATAACTTGTTAGACGAGCGTGTACTTCCTTTAAGAGTGATGACTAGCATTTTCAATTTCTGAACTTGTGTTCTATCTTGCTGCGTCGGAAACAAATAAATAAGTACCTTATTGATACAATAAGTGGATGCAGATTATTCATAAGTGTGGGCAAATCCACGAAATCCAAAATAAGTATTTAATAATAAATTTACTTTTAGGATAGAGCAATATTTGAAAACCGCCTGAAATCATTTTTTAATTAATGTGGATTCTCCAATTATCAAACCATAGGACATTATGCCGAGCATGCGCGGAAGTGCACAAGTCGGGCCTACCTATGATTCGCTTATCAGGCGGAGTATATGCTGTGTATCAGTAATTAAATGACGAAAAAGGACCGATTTGGAGTGTATAAAGAATACGCTATGCATAGCGTTTGCTTTGGATCCTTTCGCTGCATGGAATAGGTTTCCATCACGCCGGCTCCAAACATGTGAAACAGTCAATGTATTTTGTGCAGAACTACGCAGGCTTGTGGCCCTGTTTGGCGTAGTAGCGGATCAATGCGTTCAAAATGAATTCATTGCTGGATTGCCGGAGCTTGCGGAAGACTTGTTCGAGCACCGTCCAAAGTGGAAAACAGATTTATCACACGTGCTGGCACACTTGGGTCATTTTAGAGAACTGCACGGGAGGTACACATGAACCTGCATTAGCTGCACGGTCAGGACAAAGTACACTTTAGGAGACGGACCATTCACGGCTGTGTTACAATTGCAATGGGCTCAATCATAGAGCAAGTAATTGCCTAATGGGTAGTGCGATGAGGAGAGATGTTAGTGTGAAGCCTCGGCAACCTATCACCTGTTACCGAAGTAAGGGATGGAAGATTGGTAGATTTTGTCCGGGAAACGAGCAAGGGGGCGGGAATTCAGCGCGAATCTCATCCCACGAACTAGTGTAAATGCCATATTGCGTGTTATCATTGTTAAATTCAATGGACTACCGCACACAACTCTAGTGGATACTGGATGCACAAAGTCACTGGTCCGCAAGTCGTGTTGCAAGTAATGGGCGAGGAATATCAACCCGCTGCTCACAGCGGATAGAAGGACACTAAGCTGCTGTGGAATAGGAAGTGTGCAAGTAAAACTTGGCGCGGCGCGGAACATTAGCATAGAAGTGTTAGTTTTTATGAATACTTAATGGGATCAAAATGGGGGAAATGAAAGGCCTACCTCGCGTTGACCGCATGAAATTCCAGAAGCTCCGAATATTGTTAAGCGACGAAAAATATTATCCCTGTGTTGTCGACTTGTCGGGCTTGATCCGGTGATCTGCACGGTCATTACAGCCAAGAAATCCCTCTCTTCTATAGGTGGACGGTGCAGTTAAAAACACCACAAAAATAAGAAAAATGCAGAAGAAAACTCGCTCCGAGAAGATTCAAGAAAATTCCAACCACCATAACAACCTACGTACAGTCTGCAAAACACTGGTCGACTGCTTTCCATCGCCCTGTCTTTACAGCGGCCGCGAATTATATAGTTGCATAATGCCGCGTGAGCACACGCAATGCTGTGAGAATTGCATACGGTCAACGCGAATAAAAACACCTATGGACGCCATATTAGAAAAGTCTTCCGCTCGACCCGCAACACAACAACATACGTATCCGAGGTAAGCTCTATATTTCCCCCACTCCGGTTATTGCCAATTCCGCTACAGCCGGCAATTGTTAACACCGTCTTTAGCCAGGATAAGACTATAAATGCGGCTACGTCTTCGATTATTGAGGATATATTTTGTGAATGAAAGTAAGTATTCTGTGAACATTTGCAGAAGTTTGGTCATGATAGTAATACCTCAGAACAGCTGAGAGTGGGCTCACGTGTAATGGTATTACGTGTCGAGGAGAACCACGGTAAATTTTTACGGTCGATGAAGTGAACTTCCAGCAGTGCCTGATAAACCTACTCAGCGAGTTGTTTTTGCGGTGTGTCAAAAACTGACTTGTCAGTTCCCGGTGTGTTGCCATAGCGCTTTCAAAACGGTGTATCTGAGAAGAAGATGTTGCTATAGGGGTGGTTGTGGAAATCAATTGTTTCGTGGCTAAGGATTTAAGCTTGCTCCGAGCAGTGCATAAAGGCAAACACATAAGCATAGATGTACTAAGAGTAAAGCTGCTTTCAGAACGGCCAGCAACCACTGTGAAGAGTAATAACAATGCAAGAGAGCTATATGCTCAGTCCGTTAAATCCAAAGTACCTGAGCAGCGGCTTGGTTCCCACCAGTTTTGGCAAATAGCAAACAAGAGCCTGAACAGAATCGTGCGTTCTATCCCAAACATTATCAATGGACCTGATATCATCTTAGCAGTCACAAAACAAAGCCAAACTCTTTGCCAAGAAATTTGAAGCTAATTCTACCCTATGCAGCCAAGGCAATCAACTCCCCGTATTTCCTCCTATAACAGACAACCCGCTATGCAACATACAAACATAAGTGCGTGATATCTCCAAGCTAATCAAGAGCGATGATCCCAGTAGAACAAGTGGTCCTGATGTCATTCCAATTATAGTGTGAAAAAAACATGCCCTCACATTAAAAACTGTTTAAGCGTTGTCTTAAGGAGAATTGCTTCCCAACACCCTGAAAAACCTCATCAGTATGCTCTGTATTTAAGATTTCAGATGATAAGTCATATCCCTCTCAGTACAGGGCAATAAGTCTCCTGTGTGTCATGAGTAAGTTGCTGGAATGTATATTACATAAAGAAGTAGGCAACCACCTCAGCAGAAATAACCTTCTTAGTGGCATGCAATATGGTTTCCGTTCTGCTAAATCTACAGCAGATGTGCTAACGGTTATATGCCATATGATTAGTGAATCTCTCGACAAAGTCGTCCTTTCCAGGGCAATTGCTTTTGACATATCAAATGCCTTTGTTAAGTATGGCCAACTTCACAAGATATTCAGTTACGGTATTTATGGAAATGTTTTCTCAATTATCAAATACTTTGTATCTGATATACTCATAAGAGTAGTGGTTGATGGACAGAAATCTCCCAAACAACATACTTAAATCATTCATTTACATATATACGATGACACGACCCTATATGGCAAATCATCAAAGGCCGTAAATGAAACGGTTCTCTCTGATTCTCTCTCCTCTGATTTGGAGCGGGTGGTACAATGGTTACTTTTAATTTACCTAAAACCAAGATTCTATCTTTACATCAGGAACACTCTGATCTGGCATCAATTAAAATGGATGACGCTCGTCTTGGGGATGTTCGATGTCTTGGCAAGCTTCTGGGAATGAACTTAACTCCTGGTATGAAATTGGAACATCTACACCAAATCTCTTACTAAGGCCGCTGGAAAAATGGTGGGATCCTTCTACCGCTTCAGAAGATATCTAACTGCTCATGCAATTCTCTATCTATATAAAAGACAAGTACGTCCAATGATAGTGTACTACTGCCACAACTGGGCAGGCGCTGCTTAAAATAGCCTATCCTGCCTTGACAGATCACAAAATACACCGTTGCCCACTGGGGATGCCTTTTTCTCTTCCCTGTAACCTGTCTCCCACAGAAGGGACGTTGTGAGCCTGTCGTTTCTTTATCATTATTTCCATGGGAGGTGTTCATCTGAGTCGCAATCTCTGGTCTCCCTCACCAATCTTTTTACGGAAAACACCTGTCTAGCTGAAACCACTGTCAGTAATTTTCCCCACTCTATCTGTGCCTAAATCAAAACGTACATTCCATGAACAAAGCGTCTTTCTCAGAAGTGCACGCCTTTTTCGCTTGACTGTTTCCCACTAGACTACAACTCAGATGTCTTCAAGTATAACATATACAAATTCCTGACGAAGCGCCCCCTTTAGTAATACATCAGATCTCCACTACTATCGATTACTACGATAGTATCTCATAGATTACTGTATACGCAATAACCCTTATCCCCGAGTGGTCTTCGGGCCTTGATAAGTGGTGACTTCCTTGTAAAAAACATAAATTTAGTTGAGCTTGATGCTGTGCTAGGATGCGTCACCCTTGCATTACAGTGAAAAGCCAAGCCCATACATCTACGAACGGAATCTGCCTATGTTTATCGTTGAATTACTCACACTTTTTCCGGACAGACGAGAGTGCACAACAAAGCAGTCTCGTAAAAGTTAATTAGGCGTCGCTTCTCCACGTTTCGAACTTTGGCCTAATAATCGATGTAAGGCTCGTTAAGTCTCACGATAACAGAGCTGACTAACTAACTTGAGTACCACACCGGTTGTTAAATAAGATCGGTAGACCGACAGAACCCGGAGGAATTGAGTGTGATGTGACCACTGAACATAAACACGTGTCAAATATAGAGACAATTCATCGGTCTAGTGGACATACCTGTGAGAAAAGGGCATGGTAATTTGTCAAGTGAGCAAATCCAATAATAGCTGACACTGGAGTGAGTTCGCTGGTTTTGAATTATAAAAAATGTCAGTCCATAGATCCAGCCGCTGGTCATTGTGAGCAAGATAAGATTGATGTCCACGTAGCCCCCGGAAACGGAATAATTGAGCGGTATCATCACACAATAAACGGCATTGCGGCAAGAAAAAATTCACGATCTTATAAGCAGTGTACTGGCACAACGTCACGCTTACGGCCATAGTGTAATCTGCGAAGGTGTTATACAACTATAAGATCCGTGTCAAGCGTACCCATAAAGTGATGGTGCGCGACAATACAGTTGCGAATCCATACAAGGAGGGAGATTTGGTTTGAGTGAAGATTCCAGGGAGAAGATGCATGGCACCGTTCGGCACAACAGATACAAAAACAAATAGCCAGCACTTTGGCTCAGTTGATAGAACTCCATGCCACATAAAGAATGTGTGCCAAGCATGCCTTCGTGATTACGTAATCACTGACAAACTCACCATATCTGATGACGAAACGCCACCGCTGTACGAATTACCAACCTAAGAAAGCCCCTCAGAAGATGGCGCATCCGATGATCCAGAGCAGAGAGAGTTTAAAGATGCGGTAGACGCAAGTAACATTGAGAAAGCTCCTTGACCTTTACCCTTAAGGAAAAATAGCGGGAGGAAATGACGTGCCTAACATTGTTTTGTGATCTCGAGATAAGGAAGGAATATGCTGAGCATGCGTGAAAGCATCAAGTCGGACCTACCTGCGCTTAAAAGCGAACCCGGGACTTTTCGATTAAAAATAAGTTTACTAATGAACTGTAACAATTTTAGCCCAAAGCGATTATTTACTTTCGCCCAACGGCTATAAAAAACAACCCGATAAGTAATTGGCCGATTAGAATACACTGTTTTGATTACGTTTCTCGTGTTATTGCATTTTCGTATCGTGGTGAGTCGATTCGGTGCTGCTTAGGAACGCATGTGTCAGTTCAACGGTATTTGTTCGTAGTGTGGCGTGTCGATTCGACGGTGGGGTTCGGAATTGCGTTGACAAATTAATAAAGGACCGTTCCATCACTTGCGAAAACAAACTATATATATATATATATATATATATATATATATATATATATATATATATATATATATATATATATACTAGCACAAGTACCCGTCGTTGATTGGGTTAAAACACAGCCTACAGAGAATGACCTCTGATTTATGAAACTATGATAGGTTATGAAAAGGAAGGGCTGTAAAGAGATAGCTTCGAATTTGGGGGTTATCAAAACCAAAGCAAAATATGATGAAAGTAAAAATAAAATAGATACCCCCTATAATTTATTATACCATTCCTGTTTACATTGACATACTTATCACAATATTCTGTGGATCTATATTAAAAAACCTTGTTAAACTTTGTGACATATTTCCATTCTATGGAGGTCAGGTGCGAACGAACAACACATAATTTTATTGAACTATTACTGGAACATAATTATCAAAGTAAACTTACGCAGATAGATATGAAAAGTCTTTATTACATTTGTGCTTATTTCCATTCTATGGAGACCAGGCGCGAACGCAGACCCCACAATTAATTTACCATCCCTATTTAAGTTAAGATATACTTATGAAGAATTATTATGTACATCTGTATCAAAAACACTTGTAAACGTTTTTTTTTATTAATTTTCATTATTATTATTATTATTATTATTATCATTATTATTATTATTATTATTATTATCATTATTATTATTAGTAGTAGTAGTATTTCCATACTTTGTGGACTAGCGCGTACGCAGACCCCAAAAGTTTAATGAATCATCATTATGCCAGATCAAACATACCCATTCCTGTGTCTCGATACATCTTCTATCATTATAAGTGATCGTTTTTTTTATAATAGTCAACCCTATAGGAGCCTATTCGTGACCAGCTATTTATTTGCTCCCCCACCGAGCAAATTAGGCACAAGGCCGATTTTTAATGTGAGGAGTGAAGGGAAAATGGGTACCAACTCTCCGCGGAGTATGGGAGCTGGATAGTGACAATTGGTATGAAGGGGTGCCCCTACATTGACCAAGGTCTTATCTGTGGGGTTACCCCCACATAGGGTCTTTGCTTGCAGTATCTGTTGGAAGAGATACTACACTTTGATCTTGGCTCGAAGGCCACGGAGGTTGCCTAGTCGTGACCAGGCGCGCACACACACACACACAGCCGTTAAGCTTTATACTATAGATATACGCATATATTTTTCTGGCGCTCTACTACCACCCGTTTATTAACACACATCTGTAAATATTTGTGCAATTAAGTCTTTATTCTATCAATGTATATATTATGTATTAGGTTTTTATTAAGGCCACTTATTCACTCCCTCTCTTATTCCTTCCGATTTTTAATCTTTTGTTATCTGTTCTTTCTCTCTTATTTTTATTGACAGTTATAGACGGATCTGAATAATTCCTCATGACTAAAGGAAATAAATAAATATATAAAAAGATAGACAGACACAGAGAAAGAGAGACAGAGAGAGAAAGAGAGAGCTAAAATGATGTAAGATTTGTTGATTACTTTATATTACGCTGCATTTTACAACATCCATTTCATTTATTCGAACAATCTTACCACGTGTCGTAAGTAACTCCGCGGTTACATATTTACTAATGTATGGGTCTGGAGAGGCAAATTGAAGATTATTATTATGTTATACCTTGTCGTATATGGGTGTAGTTTTTTTTAACTTGATATCCAGATGAAAGTAATTTCACAATGAGTAATTGGAGCTCGTGTCGCGTCCATCCCACCTTGTTTGCCCACAACTGATTAAATCGAATGCTTCCTTTTGTTTACACCAAGAGGCGAGACATCGGACGATCTCGGACTGATTGAACGAATCAAGCTCCATCAGTTTTATATTTACAATCTAATTTTGTTTTTGCCGGACATGAATTAGAAAATGCCAACTTATTTATAGCTGTTTCTCATTACCGCTGACAACCGTGAAGACATGTTCGTTCGTGTTTTCATCGACAGTCTGACTCGGACGTATGTTTGTCTATTAAAAGCCTTGTCGTACAAGCAAAGCGATTTCTTTTTTTTTCCTCTCTGTTGGTTTTCTATGGTTTCTCAATAATCTATACATTTTATGATTTTTTCCCTGTTAGTGTTATTCATTCTTTGCCTGAATAATCGATTATTTCAGCAGTTCATAATGAATGTATTTTTATATTTTGGTAGCATATCCTTTCCTGTTTTTTTCGCTGAATTTCGGACGGCTTAATAATGACTCAGACTGATGTCATACGCTACATAAAAGAACGTATAAAGTGTTGCATTATATTTTTATGAATATTTAACGGACATAACTGGGCTAGGGTTTAAAGCGAACATAAAGGTGTATCCTTGATGTGTTTATGTTAACACGTGGATTAGAAAATTCATTTTATATCATAATATTATAATAAACATTGGATCAAACAAACCCAGACAAATCTTACATGGAAGTGTTCGTGTCGGAGTTTAAAGAGGTAAACGTGCATAATGTATGAAATAAAAATGTTCGCGGGCTTAAGAATATATCGTACAAATCCCACATAATGTTTAGTCAGCGCAATATATATGGAAACATAAATCGAAACATATATCGAAAAATATCGAAGAACTCCCTTTTAAATAGAGAGAAAGAGAGGGAAGGAGGGGAAGGGAGAGAGAAATCAAGCATTCCTAAAATAATAGGTAGTTTTTCGTAAAAATGCCTTTGAATTTTTCTAGTTTTTTCGTCAGGCCATTTTGTGTTAAAATATGCAGAAGCACTAAAATGCTCTATATTTATCACAAGTGTTTTCAATTCTTCGCCGAGTCATGAACACGTTAAAAATCAAATGGTCGAGTAAGCTGAAGAATTTCCAAAATGTTCCTGTTAGGCTGATGTTTGACTTGGTTAGATGCCGGAAGAACGTTTCTAAGCAATTACTAGAACGATGTCTACAATTACATTTTTTATGCAAAAAAAAAAAAATAATAATAATAATAATAATAATAAATAAATAAATATACAACCGATTTCAGTTAAATCTAAGACATAAATAATAAATTAATATAAAACGAAAAAGAAAAAAAAAACTGTTCTTTTAAATATGCCATATGATGTCAGTCTACGAATTTTCATTATCCCATCGTTTTTAAACCATCGTATCCCTAATTCTGGACACATAAACATTTCTTGCCATGATTTTTTAAAACCAATTCCATTTTCTCCCTGACTTTCAACCCTTTCCATACAGGAATAAATTCATTCCAACGTTGTACATGATTCGCACTAAATATGGTAACAAGGTGAAAGATTATTCCAACATGCACACTGGAAAATGTCAAGTCACTTAACAGGGTTCACATCATACTTTTCATACTACTCAAAATTGCCTAGCTAGATATTATTTTAATTAAGTGCCATCGTTTGCTCGATCAACTTAGAAGCCTTGGTTTGAGACCCATATTAACTTTCAAATTTTTATTTGAAAGTAAAAGCGCATTTCAAAATTAATGTTTTGATTCATTTACCCCCGATCATTTATAAAATGGTATTATCCCCGTAGACCCAATAAGTATTAAATCAACACAATCTTCTGTCAATCATTCCCGTATGGTTGACTACATACAGTAAAAACACCCCAAAGTAACTCCCCGTCATAGCACTCTCATGCCATCAAAATACTAATACCTCGGATTTTTATGACGTTAGTGAATTAATTATCCTCTAAATTTAATGATTTACTTAATAAAACTACTTGGGAAAAACAAAATATTCACATATGTTTACAGATTCGAAAGTCATAAAATTAGACAACAATTAGACGTTCTTTCGTAGTCCAATTTTGTATAAAATGTGCAAACTTAAAGCAATCTCCAAAGTTTATATCATAAAAATTAATTAATAATTTTCAACAGGAAAACTTTAGGAAAATTAAATAATGCGACAAAAATTTCGGTAATAATGTGTAAACATATAAAGTGTTTATATTTTAAATTTATCCTAATTGGATCATAATTAAAAAAAATCGGATTTTAACCAATTTTATATCCATACAAGCTAAATGTAAGAAGATGTCTTAATTCAATATCATTAACCAGATTCTGATCAAAACACTTAGGTATATTATTTTTTATTATGTTAATTGCAGTAAGTTTACAGAGAAAGGGGTGGAAAAAGGTTATGTAAAATCAGTATATATTTGCCGCCTTGGGGCTGGCTTCCCAGTTACTTAATGTTGTACGTTGGCATTTAACGTTTGTCCCCAATCGTCTAGGATTATTTATTTAGTGTGATTCACATTCAGCCCGTGTTTAATTCTTTCAAGAATAGATACCGTCATTGTGATGACAAATAATACTGGGTGTCCACGTGTATTAGCTTTGCAGTGCGACTTGTCGGATTAATGCTGGAGATTTGTGTACCGAGCTTGATGTCAAATTGGAATACCGAAACACGAGAATGTTGACAACGGTGGGAGAGCGCCAACTTAGTGCGTATAGAATTCTACCGGTGTTTACACAAGGAGAGTAAAACCACTGAATACGCATCATTCTGATTCTACTCAACGGCGGGAAGAGGAAAGGTGACATCATCAGCGAATGACAATTTTTCACCGTTTCAAGACTGCGTCAACAAAAGCACATCTGTGAAGTGGTTTCATGCGAAACTTTAACGAAAGACAACATTTCAAGTGTGAAACACGCGATCTTATTACATGCTCGCACATTTTCATCAACAATTCCTTAGACAAAAGTTAACTTAAGTTAACTCGTCAAAACTATTAGTAAGTCATGATTTAACTTTACTCGTAATATAATAGATTAAAGGCAAACTGTTACGTATAATGACAACGTTTATTAAGCTATCTGAAATTAGACTGGATAAGTAAACAACATACTGTTCTGGAACAGCAAACAATTTTTCATCCAATTTTTTTATGAATATTTCCAATAAGTAATGTTTTTCTTTTAAATAATTTTCATATGATGTATAAATTTACTGCAGTGGTAAACTATGATTTCTTTTAGGATAGATTCCTTAATTTTTTAGAACGAATGATGTGCACTATTTTCATTACATATTAGTAAGAAAAATGTTAATTTTAGCATCAGTAATTTCGTTGTTTATGCTCGTAATAGTTTTATTTCTTGCCGATCACTTGTGTCAATATTGTCACATTATGTATGCCGATCACTTTTGTTACATTTATGTATGCCGATCACTTTTGGAAATATTATCGGTTATCATCAATCATCAACGTTATGTAACACCAAGTTTTGTTTTTATGAAAGTGTTAACTTGTTCGTCACTAAAATATCGACGGTTTCGGTAAAGGCCCTCATTTTGCATCTACAAGTAGTACATTTTGATATTAATATTGATTCTTAGTTTCATAGATGTCACTAACATGTTTGCTATTAGGTATTAACAGTTCTCTGAATTGTTTTACTATGACAATCCATCTTACATTGAACAAAACTGTTCACTGTATTTCTTCTAACGCTGAGTTTAGATCAGCTGTCTTATTTGAGTGTCATGAAAAATACCACTCTTTTATTTCTCAGTTGTCAAATTGGGAATGTTTCGAATAGCACCTGGAAATCTCAAAGTATTTTCCAAAATCTGTCGTGAATTATTTCAGCAACTCACACCTCATGTGCAGTGGATAAAATAGATAATATTCCTTGACAAGTAGAAGCCTACTTTTCCGGTTTCTTGAGCTATAAATTACAAGTTCCTCGCGATTTGACAACGCATTAATTCACATTATAATTCCATACGTAAGGAAAAATAGATACACAATAAATGAGAATTGTTGGACAAAAAAGAAACGGAGTAAGTTAATAGAAACCAACCATTTATGTTGGTAATAAGGCATTTTCTAGGAAGTATTTTATTACTTTATATTGTATTTTTATGTATTCTCAAAGGTGTAAATGGCACAGCTGAAAATTGAAACACCAAATTGAAAACCATTTAAACCCGTCGATAAAAGAAAAAAATACCAAACTGATGTGTATTTATCTACGTTTAAATATGCCAGAAGTTCAGAGGCTCATTGCTTTAGGAAACATTTATATCTTAAGCTTAATATATTATTACTTTTTGAGGAATGATACAAAATAACCTGCGCCAAATTAAAGATTACTATATTCTAATCCAATGAACATATTCAATAATTCCGACAGACTCATTTTGAACATTTAAATTGAACGTTTAGTTTGGAGAAAACCACCTAACAGCACATGGTTGCAGTAAAAAAAAATCAACATTGGTTGTGAGAATTCTTGCTGTATCATCGTCGCAGCTGCCTTCTTCGGAGCATCTTTTTTTAAATAGAGATACTGGAATTTCTTAACTATATAGAGTAGCTTGCAGAGCGAACGGCAGATGTCGATACATCCGTGTGATTCAATTGTTTGTCAATTCCCATGATATTTCTTGCATCAACGTAAATTCGGTTCAACAATTTGAAACCTCTTGATAAATTAATGATGACGTTAATCATTGATTTTTTTTTGCAATTGATCCATAGACGGAGATGTACTGTGTATTCTTGCAAACAATATGAGGTGGTCCACTTTAGTCTTGATCGCAGATGTGCATGTACACATATGGATGACAAAACAGTTTTTCAATATTGTGGAAGCATTTCCATTTGGTGCAAGATTGTTTTACCACAAAAGTAGAAAAATATGCTTTATAGTTGCACTTGATTTTGAGTAACCAGTTAATTTCACTTGATAATATTGGGTGTACTTTTATATTCAGCTGCGATTTAATACATTTGTACTACTGGTAATCGTGTTTAAATGTTTTTAAGTTCCGGTGTTAACTATCATAACCATTAATGGACTAAAATAAATTTATGATATATTCGCTCAGCAGTTGTATGTATTTTTTTAGATGAGGTGTTTTCATTGATTGAGATTGTCGGACTCACTTCATCATCTTGGTTATTATAGTCACAACGTTTCGGCCGTTTTGCCCTCCGGCCTTCATAAGGTGTTTTGTATCGAACAGGGGGAACGTTTGTTAGGAGTCTCGACCCTAAACCTTTATTATTATTATACTGATTCTCTGTTTTGAATGTTACGGGCGACACAAAAGGATTGAATGGCGACGCTTGGAAAAGCGTCATGTGAAACTAGCAAGACTCGCTAACCATCTAACCTTCCTGTACGGATGTAGAGACTAAAAACTCATACCAGCAGGGTTGACATTAAAAACAACAGTGCAGTTCAGGAACGTACGTAGAGTCGCGGAAAGGGCAGGACATGCCCTCGTTCGGGAAAGGATCCAATACACCCGCTGGAATAAACAAAAACTAAGGAACGAAATCTCCGACACCTTAACATCGTTCCTTATCAAAGCCACTCAAGAGGAAAACAGCGTCATAATCCAATCAGATCTGGATAAATCGTACAAACAAGAATATGAGAAGGGCAAAGAACGCCAAATCAAGAAGCTCACAAAGCCCAAAGACCAGAGGAATGTAACATCAAAACACCACTCACCTTTGAAAGCGGTCATCACCCTCAGCAACCGCCAACTGAGTCACTCAGAGGAAGCAATACTAGTTAAACGTCTCAACTTCTCAACAACAACCAAACGCGTTCCATTCTTTTATATCATGAAACACATGGAAGATATAACCTTGAGAATCCCATCAACCCAAGGTGATGAAATAAGATGGAAAGTGAGACAAGTAATCGAGAACGCCAAGCCTCCTAAATCAAACATCTCTCGGGAAGATAGGCTGGCTATAAGAAGCCTACAGAGTGACAGCAGTATAATAATTCTACTAGCAGACAAAAACAATGCTACTGTGGTGATGGACATGTCGGAGTACTCTGATAAAATGACAGGCCTAATCATAGATGATAGGTACGGTCAAATACAGAAGGACCCAACTTTGAACACCGAAAGAAAGCTGTTACAAATTCTTACCAAAAACAAAGAACCCATCGCTCCGATGAGATATAGACAGCTGGTCCAGCATTACAGTAAGATACCACATATGTACGGCCTCCCAAAGAACCACAGAGATAGTATTTCACTCAGACCCATAGTGAGCTGCCGAGACTCAGCATGCCACCCAGTGAGCAGGTACCTTGTTGATATAATAAACCCATTATCAGGCAAGTCAGCAACACATGTAAAGAATTCTGTCCACTTCACGGAACTGATGAAAGGAGCATCCATCAGTACAAGCCTAGATGTGGTTAGCTTGTTCACTAAAGTCCCAACTAGTGAGGCACTAGCAGTAACTCAAAACAAACTCGCTGCGGACCTCTCCATAGAAGAGTGCACATGTGTACAATTGAAAACTTAATGGAAATGCTGACAGTCTGCATAGAAACAACCTACTTCAGAATATATCGACAAGAGGAGGGGCTAGCTATCGACGCCATTATCACCAGTGATGGCGAACATATACATGGAATACTTCGAAGACAGGGCCTTAGATCCAACTCCCTAAAAGCCAACCACGTGGCTAAGATACGTAGATGCCACCTTCATACATTGGCTCCATCAGAGAGATATCCTGGCTCTCCTAGGTCATGTGAACTCAATAAGACCATCTTACAGTTCACAATGGAGAAAGAAAAAGATAACCAACTGGCCTTCCTTGATATACTCATAACACGCACAGAGCATGGGTTTAAGACATTCGTATATCGCAAGCCTACCTTCACCGGACAACACCTTAACTTTAACTCCCATCACCCATAAAGTATCAAACATGGAATCGCACGCTGCCTACAACATCGAGCAGAGACAATAAGTAGTGACGCCATTACATACCAGCAAGAAATGGTCAGGTTGAAGAAAGCCCTCCGTCGTAATAACTACCCAACCAGACGTGTTAATAGTATAAGAGAGGAGAATGAAACCCAAAAACCACCAACGGTGTGCCTTCCATACATACGAGGCATTTCCGAAAAGATTCAGAGAATGTGTGCCCCCTACAACATCAGGATCGTATTCAAGAGCGAGTCAACACCCAGACGAACCTAGTACGAGGGAAGCCCCGCATGGAGGAGAACATGACCAAAAACTGCATATACTCCATCCCATGCAGTTGCAGAAATATGCACAAGGGTGAAACATGCCGCCCCCTCAATGTAAGGGTGGAATAACACAGAATAGCGATAACTAAAGGGGAGACGAAAAATTGGGTATATCCAACCATGTCTGGGTGGAGATGGGGGAGCCATCGCTCTCTATGGAATGAAGTAAAAATAATAAACAAAGAGACCCACTGGAAAGTGAGAAAACTTAAAGAAACAGCTCACATGCTCGGACATAACAACCTACTAAGCAAACCAAGCGTAGAGCTGAATGCAATTTGGACACCTCTAATAGAGAGAGAAGCCCTTAACCTTAAACATAGGTTTGACATAAAAAAACAACTAAGAATTATCCTTGTGACAAATGGCTGAGTGGTCCTAGATGTTGTATCAAAGTTTTAAGCTGCTGAGTTCAATCCTGAACGAAGGCAGTGAAAAGTAACATCCAAAACAGAGAATCAACAACTATGTCCCAGAGCCTAGCTGGAGTCCGAACACGGTACCCCCGTAATAATAATAAAGCGTTGGGTTCGAGACCCCTAACAAACGGTTCCCCAGTTCGATACAAAACACCTGATGAAGGCCGGAGGGCAAAATGGCCGCAACGTTGTGACTATAACAACCAAGATGAGGAAGTCAGTCCGAAAATCTCAATAAATATTCACGCAGGTGTATTTAAAATTTGACTAAAAATAAAAATTGAAACATGCAACTGTCACTAAACCAGTTGCATGTTCGAATTTTATGCATTTGTAAACTTTAGACATAACGAAATATTTTAAAAGAAATGTATTTAAAAATGAGTGCACACAAATATACATAACACCATGAAATAGAGTTTGAGACTTGCTAGGGAAATATATCCGTTTTCAAATGATGCCTACTTTGTATTCAATTTCATACAAAATGTTTAAAATTAACAAACCATTAAAGGGGAACGGTTACTAGATGTTTTTTTCTGTATTACGTTAAATGGCCTCTTTCGGAAATGTCATATTTAGAATATAAATAACAAATATACACTCAAACAGCGCCAATAAAAAATGCTCATCTGAGGTTGTTCCAGATCTCTCCAAATTTTACAACAAATGCCTCAATGAGTCTCGCTTCTTGACTGCTCGAGAACTGCTTCTGTGATATCGATAATTTTGGGTTAAAACTGACCCATTAAATTATCGCCCCATTAGCCTACTCCCGCTTTTCGCCAAAATATCTGAGTTCTTAATTTATCAAGCTCTATTCCATCACCTTACAGCTGCTAAACGCCTTACTAACAATAAATATGATTTAGGCAAGCCCGTTCCACAACATATACCCTAAATGTAATCTCCGAACGTACATAGCGTTCACTGGACAAAACAGGGGAGGGTCGAGCGGTAGCCCTCGATATATCTAAGGATTTTGACCAGGTATGGCACGATGGTATTTTAAGCAAAAGTAGATGAGATGGTATCACTGGAAGAATACATAATGCAATTATATCCTTCTTAAGTAAGAGAAAAATGAAGGTTGTCCTCGACAGTCGTATATCTAAACAATATTATAAAAATGCGGGAGTACCCCCGGGCCTTAATTATTCTTGATATGCATAAATGACATCTCTGATAAAATTGATTCTGATAGGTATATTTTCTGATGCCACTACACTCTATAGCAGGATCGAGGGGATAACAAATGAACACATATAAAAAAATGGCAGAAATCTAGAGGATTACCTCAAATCTGTAGCGGAATGCGGACCAAAATCGAGGATCACATTCAATGCTTCCAGGACTAAGTTTGTTTCCTACAATAATTACAAGAAACCTTCTCTATATGCAATGTCTAAGAACACATTACCCGAAAGTACTTCCTTTATAACTGTGTGGTCAAGTATTTTAAGAGAACATGGACTTGATTAGTTACTTTGAGAGTATTGCAAAGACTACTGCGAAGAAGTTGGACTCTTTTTAACGTACTAGAAAACTGCGTACGGCTGAAATTATCCTGTACTTCTATAATGCCTCCATTCGCCCATGTCGTTGCATTTGGGCTGATGCATCTGCTACTTGTCTCTCACTTCTTGACAGGATTCAAAAGAGAGTCGCCAACCAGATAGGTCCTGAACTATCATCTAGAGTTTAGCCTCTGTCCCAAATATTGCATTCGTCTGCTGGTTCTACAAGTATTTAGGATGAATGCTCTGACGAAATACAAGCACTTGTACCCTCTCGACGTGAACACCACCGACGAATCCGATAAGCAGCTAAATCCCAGCCCTTCATAGTAGAGCTCCCAACGTGTAATAAAAACTTCTACTCCAATAGTTTATTCCCCAGAACTGTTAGACTTTGGAACTCGCTTCCAGGATTCTGCTTTGCCAACTGTACTTACATGCAGACGTTCAAGTGTTATGTGAACAGCTATCTTGTCATTCGTTTCCCTTCATAATACCTTGCAACTCATGTCGCCGATAGTAACCGCCATTTTCTAAAAAGTGGAAGTGTGCCTTGTTTGGGGTTACAATTGAATTAAAAAAATTGCATTTTAAGATTTTTCGCACCAGACCTTTAAGAAAATTAGTTTACAACAACAATACACTACATTTGCTGCCAATAAGTACATTGAAATTCATAAATATAGTTTCTTTTATTTGTAAAACAGATTGCAGCGCATGTCAGTATTTTCTTTGATAGCTGTCTCGTATATAAGGAGTTGTCTCTTATGATAGAACACGTTTCTGCTGTGATATAAATTATAAATTATAGCAGCATTGTTTTTTACTAACATATTTTTTCGGTCTCAGCAAAAAAAAAAAACATCAACCATTAGCAGAAAAATATAAATACAGTATTGAATAATTAAAACGGCAAATAATATGCAACTCCTTTAGTCTATTTTCAAATAATTATTTGTTAGATTATCCTGATCATTGAGCATGTGTTTATCTTGATTTGTAACGTCTTTATCAAGACTGAGAGGATAGGAAAATTATACGAACTGCTAACCACAAGGCAACACCTGCTATTTTAATAGAACATCACCACACATGTATTAGATTTGTAATCCGTAATTTATTTTAAATAATTACTTAAATTCCGTTTTACTTTTATCAATAACCATTAAATTAAGTTTAAGAATAACGTTCTTTGTAAATCAGTCAGATTTACGAGCTTAAACTCTGTTTATAAATATAGGATTTTAATCAGAATATTTATGTTTATAGAAATTATCAGAAGAAAGGCAATCCTTTATATATATAAAGGATCTCTTGTTCATCATTATGGTTTATTAAATGTTTTTTTTCCAATAATCGTAATTTCTACAAAAATGTTTGATGTGGATGTGAGAACAATCCGTTAGATGGACAGCCAGGAAACACAAACAATGTACTCTAATTTTAACAGCATTTACAGAAAATTCTTCTTAGATATCTGGATTTACCATAAGTTTGAAAATAAGTTAAGTGTTTTAACAATGAGGGTACCACAGAGATTTCGTACACACATTTAGAAAAACAACTAGACACAAATTTGATGTTTCTATGATATTAGAGCCTCGTTATCAAAATTTGCCACGATATATAGCATCTTAATTATAAATAATTAACCCTCAAATTATCGTATAATGTATGACGTCGTACTAATTTTTGATATACGGTGTTTATGAAGTTATTTGTTAATGGTTATATTGTAGAGGTATAGGCTAATCTCAGATACGAGTTACATTCGGAAAAAAGAAAATAAAAAAAAACATTGTAAAAAATTTTACAATTTCTTTAAAGCCAAATAATAGAATAACGTAATGTGTAAAGTTTTAGCAAGAAACAAAATTATATGTATAAGGATAGTGAACGGTTATTTCGTAAGAAAAATGAAGACAAAATGGTAAAAAATGAAATAATAAAAAAAACACACACAATAGAAAAGTAAGAAAATTGAACTTTTATTAAGTACAATACTCAATAATTTTTTTGAATGAAGAGTAGAGAACGCATTGTGAATGCGTTATCGGCAGCTTCTGTAAATCTCGCTTCTCTTAATATGCCCCTCAGTCCTCATTTTGTAATGCTTGATTTTTCTGACAAAGGGAGAAGAAAAATACTCAAAAGCTGTGAACAAAGCATGGGAGAGATTTTAATCAGATTGAGGAGAGGATAGAAGGATTATTAATAAGGTAAAATCTTGCACGGTAAATAGTTGGTTGTATTTTTATTGAACACCCCAGGATTTTCCTACAGCATGCCTACAACTTAAGCAAGTAAGGTTTTCAACAGCGATAATCATTCACTTGTTGCGTGTTAGCAGATATTCGAAACCCTTTTATTTATGATAAAGACCAGCCTCACGGAAGCAAAATTCTCAAATTGTCTGTCATTTTTGTGTGGCACAAGAAATGATCAGGAGCTTTGTTGCATAGAACGATGCTAATACTCAGGCTTTGGAAGAAAGATAAAAAGAGAAAAACACTGAATCGGCAAAGAAAGCGTGCTGTTATGTTGATAGTTTACTGAAAATCGAGAGAATGCAACATGTAATGATCCGTATTATAATTGTGAATTATTATGATTGTAACAGAAAATGTCAGAAGGAATATATTTATAGTTGAAATATTTACATATCACTGTTTTCTACAATCTAACATGATTGATGAGATATCATTCTGATATGATGTTTTCATTAAGAATATATTGAGTAGTTTAAGGAATTTAGAACAAAGACTCTTCATGGCCAAACACATTTTGTTAACAAGTGATTTATTTGGGCGCTACGACATGATCTAGATAAGAACAGAAAATATATTTTTTACACAGTGGTCACCACTTATCAAGGCCCGGAAGCCACTCAGGGATAAGGTTTATTGCAAATATGTACATTACGTTAGTGTGGATATTTGATGAAGTGTTTACTTAAGGGGGCGGTTCATAAGGAATTTGTTAACGTTGGACTTGAACCCATCCAAGTTGTAATTAGGTGGGAAGTAGGCAGACGGAATAGAGTTCCACAGGCGTGCAGTTCTAAGAAAGAAGCTTTGTTCATGGAATCCACATTTTGATTTAGGCACAGATATAGAGTGGGGGAAATTTTTCACAGTGGATTCGGCTAGACGGGTGATTCTGGTGAAAGATTGGAGAGGGGGACCAGAGATTGGAGTTCAGACGAGCACCTGTCATGGAAATAACGATAAAACAAGGATAAGCTCGCAACGTCTCTTCTGTGGGAGCGAGGTTGCAAGGTAGAGAAAAGGGAATACCCCACTAAGCCACGAAGTCTATTTTGTACTCTGTCAAAGCAGGACATACTTTTTTTAGCAGCTCCTGCCCAGATATGGCTGCAGTACTCCATCCTTGGACGTACTTGACTTTTATATAGATAGAGAATTGCATCAGCAGTGAGATATCTTCGGGAGCGGTAGAAGGATCCCACCATATTTCCAGCGACCTTGGCAATAGACTTGATGTGGTGTTCCATTTCAGATCAGGAGTAAAGTTCAAACCCAGAAGCTTGTCAAAACACGGGGCCTCTCTCAGACGAGAGCCATCCATCACAATGTATGCCAGATGGAGATCAGAGCGTTGATGATGTAAGGATAGGAGTTTGGTTTTAGATGCATTAAAGGTAACCAGCCACATCTTCCCCCACTGAACCACGCGGTCCAGATCAGAGGAGAGAGAATGAGGGAGAGATTTGTCATTTACAGGCTTTGATGTGTTGTCGTAGCTGGTCGTGTCATCAGAATAGATGTCAACGAATGATGTTAGTATGTGTTTAGGGAGGCCATTGATGTAGATATGGAAAAGAGTTGGGCCCAGGATTGAACACTGATGGGCTCCAGCATTAATACTCCGGGCCTCTGATTTTTGTCCATCGACCACTACTCTTATGAGCCTATCGGAGAGAAATGATTTAATGATTGAGAAAACATTTCCAGTTATACCTTAGCTGGAAATCTTGTGAAGTAGACCCTTATGCTATACCTTGTCGAAAGCCTTTGATATGTCAAGAGCGATTGCCTTAGAGAGAAAGCCTTTGTCAAGAGATTCACTGATGTTGTTAGATATAACCGTTAGCACATCTGCGGTAAATCTTGCAGAGCGGAAACCATTTTGTGTGTCACTAAGAAGGTTGTTTCTGCTGATGTTGTTGACTATTTCTCTATTTAATATGGATTCCAGCAACTTACTCATAACATACAGGAGACTTATTGGTCGGTACTGAGAGGGAGGTGACTTATCACCTGAATTCTTAATACAGGGCAAACTGATGAGGTCTTCCAGTGAGTCGGAAAGCACTTCTCCTTAAGGCAGCGCTTAAATAGTTTCGTAAGTATGGGAGCGAGTTCTGGTTGAAGCTTACCCAAACAGTGCGATCAATTCCTGAAACCTTACTATCATTGATTTTTTCTGGCAGCTATTCTGAATAGGTTGATAGTCGTAGAAACACCAACTACTTAGTACATATGATCGTAATATGATCGATATTGGGCGACTGTTCGCGTGATGCACAGGCGCCGTGCATCGGTTTCCGGTTCATCTAAATCTACATTAAGATGCAAATGCATCTATGAAGGCGCGAGAATTTGATTGATAAGCCAGCATCATGTTTTCTGCCCGAACGTAATCGAAGCGGATACTCTGGTCGTGTTCGAACATGAATATGTTCACTTTATCAACTAACGATCTTACCGAAGTATAAACACTTAATTACAACCGCTGTTTCAGTATCAATTTCATAAATGTCTTATCATGATGTGCTACGTAAACAGAGATTGAATTGCTTGGGCAAAGCACGGTGTGTATATGCCGTTATTCTGCCAAAACCGTGGATTTTTAAAAGTACATGACCAGCTGTTTTTCAAGCTTTCATATTTAAAGGGCTAAAAATATCCGTTCCAAATCTGAGTAGTTTTATATTTTTTCGCAGTGCTTAGTAAATTGATCAGCAAAATGTCCAATATTACACAGATCTCCGATCATTAAGCTTAGCATAATATGTGTTAGATGTTATTTTCCCGGATTGATAGAATATGTATCTCTAGACTAGGTCAATTTTTTCTTTGTGGTGTTTACATCTTCCTAAGAAAGGTAAATTTCCTAAAGTAATATATATATATATATATATATATATATATATATATATATATATATATATATATATACAGAGAGAGAGACAGAGAGAGATGGGGAGAGAGACATAGAAAGATGGGGAGAGAGACAGAGGGAGAGAAAGAATGATACAGGGGGTTTAATAGTATTCTTATGTAAATGCGAGTGAATTGGATATTCTTTAGACTGACAGCGTTTTAAATAAATGTAAATACAGACACACACACAGGGAACGGTGGAGGTGTATCCTGAGCAAAAAAAAGGTGAATTTTTTTTAAAATGACCCCTGTTATGACCCCGTGCAAATTTATTAGAAGAAATACAAGCTCGCATGTCAATGTGCACGCAATGAATAATTAAAAGAAACTATACTTCCATGCCGTTAGATAGCGACGCCTTTTTTAATATTATTGTTATAGCACTTCGTGTAATTGTCTGTTCGCAAGTTCGATACGAAACACCCCATGAAGGCCGGAGGGCAAAACAGCTGAAACGTCGTGACCATAACAACCAAGATGAGGAAGTCAGCCCGACAATCTCAAGTATTTGGTGTGTTTATATTCGGATTACCCGTGTGAGTGTTTCGAATTACGCAGTCGCCATTGTTTTCCGACATTTAACGCATTTAAACTTGTTTTCTCAGCGAAGGTTTTTCAGTGTAGTTGTCTCCACTTTTAGTTCATTTCTCACGGTCTCACCAGAAATAGTGTAAAAAGTATATATATTGAAAGGAACCTATGAAATTATGGGTTGTCCGTCCGGCCGATAAACACCGTGGTTGGTCACCTGGATATCGACTTCCACCATACTGTTTTTTCTTCTTGTATTTTTTGTGCATTGATCACTTCATTCGGAGGTAAGACAAATAGTCCACTACACGGCTTTAAAAATAATTGAAAAACAGTGCATGTTCAATTTACTAAGAATGCTATTTTTGCGTAGGATTTTTTAGTTGAATGCGGTTTCTATGAGGTATTTTATTAAATAATTGTGTAAAACTATAAAATAACATATGACACCCTCTCTATAATGAGAAAGATATTCCACACAATAACAGTATTATTTCGAACTGTCTGTATAAGGATTATATGCTGAATAAATTGATAATGCAACACTCAATCCCACAGATTGCTCCAATATAAGAAATGGTAATTTAATTATGAAATAAATACTATAAGATAAAACAAGCCTTGAATTATCGGCTTCTCACATAATAATAATAATAATAATAATAATAATAATAATAATAATAATAATAATAATAATACTACTACTAATAATAATAATAATAATAATAATAATAATAATAATAATAATTGTAAAAAACATGCAACGCAATATCTCCATTATCATATGTTACATTATGCTATGTATAGAAACAACAAATGAAGGAACCGACAATATCATGACTTCGCCTTCCGCATTGTTTCGTTGGTGTTATCTAATTAAACATTTACATGCTAACTGATTCCCTTCCCAACAATATAAATAAAGATACAACGTAAGCTTACATAGAATGCACATTCAGTTACAATAAAATGAAAGAGATAAAAAACAACTAAAATAAAACATAATAAAGTTCACCCATTCAAATTGCTTTGTTTCGAGATGTACTGTTTGAAAACGACTTGCTTAATAAATCTTTCATGAGGCGAAGACCGCATTAGCAAGTCACATACACATTTTTGTTACGTACGAGAGAGACGAGATTAGACAATACTGAATAAATACCGAGGAAAGGCGGAGAAGCTTCTGGTTACAGAATGGAAAATCATGAAAACTTCGAAATAAAAACAGTATAAACAATGTTTTCGTCGTCGAACACGCCTCCGAAATCTTATATTTATGTGTAGTTAATGCGCTCCTTAACCGTTATACATTTATACGGATTTAAGAGTGGTAGCTTTCTTAAACACTGAAAACGAATAAATAATTATGCATCAAATATTCATGAAAAAACTGGAGAAATCTTAAGACACTTTATACGGCTAAATGACAGGTGTGTGTATTAGAAGCACCAACTTTATCTGTGAATAGATATCTCCGTTGGTGGGAGGCAGAGAGAAGAACGAATAGCATGCTTTCGTAAACAGAAGTACGACAAGTAAAATTAACTATCTAATTAACAAAAAGATGAAGACAAATGTGCATTTGAACAGTGAAAAAGGGGTATGAATACAAGAAGATGCTGGGAGTGGGATAACAATGCAATATGTAACATTTGCTTGTTGGTAAATTACGGCGTAAACAAATGAATACAGGTGAGTGCATTTCTGAACGAAGGTCGGTTTCTAAAGATTATGATCAATAAAATGTCTGTAATTAAATGTTCTACCTTTATAAAAATACAATCAATTAAAGGAATATTTTAAAAGCATATATATTCTAAGAAAATTGAAAGAAATACAACGCGTAAACTACATCTACAATACTAAATCTGTTGCAAGAGTCTATAATTGAATGCAAATAATTGGGGAGGCGTGATTATACAAGGGGAGTTTATGCTGAACCCATTATAATTATGAAAACCCTTGAATGCAGAAACTAATACACGTGAGTCACCAACATTTAATTGCCATTTGAAGACAGAAGTGAAACAAAAAGATACAAAGAAATTCAATAAGAAATCAAGAAAGCTAACGGAAAAATGATTCACTAATTACACCATAAAAATAATACATCAATCACATCACCATTAAAAAAAATGAAGTTTGTCATTGACTGTCTCCAGACCGAATGTTGTTAAAAGTAAGAAGATTTTAATTTACAATGGGTATCGCAAGCACTATACATCTGAGGAGATTACTGTTACTCAGTTAACATAGAACACTAGACGCTATCCATTTTGAAAGATAACCCCTTCTCTCTCATATATATATATATATATATATATATATATATATATATATATATATACACATATATATATATATGTAGTTTAGTGAGTAATAGAAATTGATCATTGAATTAAATATGCAATGGGCCTCGAAATCAATAGTGTAGATAGCAAAATAATCCTAGAGATTAAATTCAGAACGGTGCGTTGCCTATATGTGCTTATATCTGCACTTATGTTTAGGTGTTACAGGTGGATATACAAGTAATCATTATATTAATAGTTAAAATCTCAAAAGTTCTATTACTCACGGGAATAATTACAATGGAATTGTATATCCACCCAATTTCAGATATCCTTTGTCAACACCGAGAAAGTATTTGGACTACAACAACCAACACACACTCAACGCAACAACGAATAAATCTGCCTCGTATACTTTTCGAAATATCAATAACGAGCAATATGTTTTCGCTATATGGGGATATTACTTTCTCCCATGGGCCTATTTTCTGTTCACCCTGATTTATAACCCCGGACGACATTGGACTCCTTCCGATAATGGATTACCCCGGTTGTATCAACTTATCTTTTCGAATGACTTTCTCCATATAATTATCCACAGCCACTAAAAAAAATATTTCACTTATTGTTCTGAAAAGCAAAATAGCCTCCATTCGCAGATGACCATTTTGCTAACTGCATTTCATTTCCTCTGATGATATGAACCATTGTTGAAAATTCATGGATTAAGGAAATTTAATATATATATATATATATATATATATATATATATATATATATATATATATATATATATATATATATATATATTCCTTTGTCAAACAATAAATTCATAAATCGAATATATGTCTGTATATATTGTTTTTTTTTAGAATTTAAAATTGAGCCACGCAACTTACATATTGCTCTATGCTTAAATATTGAGATCTTCCTTTTTGGCTAGTATCACCTTGAAAGTATTACTTCAAGTAAAATCTATCAGGAGTGTTCATCTGAATTCTATCAGTGTCTTATCTTGCATACATATATATATATATATATATATATATATATATATATATATATATAAATTGAGTAATGAATAAAATTATAAGCTAATCAAGAGGAAAGATCAGACAACACTTTCTTTTTTTAAATGGAGGGCACCACTTACGGAGGTCCGGAAGTTGTCCGATGATAAGTGTTGTTGCGTGTACAGTAATCAATGGGATAGTATCCTGGTAAACGTTAGTACGGAAGATTTGATAAAGTGTCTTACTTAGGGGGGCGATTTATCAGAAATTTGTTTATGTTAGACTTGGAGACAAACAGGTTGTAATCAGGTGGGAAACAGTTAAACGGAAGAGAGTTCTACTAAAAAATAAGTTTTGGTAACAGACTCTACTGTTTGAGTAAGGCACAGATGAAGAATGGGGAAAATTACTGACAGTGGTGGCAGGAAGACGCGTATTTTTCGTGAAAGATTGGCGAGGGGGGACCAGAAATGAGAGCTTGGACGAGAACTTGCCATGGAAATATTGATAAAACAAATACAGGCTCCCAACGTCTCATCTGTGGAAGAGAGGTTGCAGGGAAGAGAAAAGGGCATCCCCCACTAAGCCACAAAGTCTATTTTTTCTTCTATCAAGGCAGGGTATACTGTTTTTAGCAGCTCCTGCTCAGATATGGCAGCAGTACTCCATTCTTGGACGATGTACAAACAGAGAATTGCACCAGTAGATAGATATCTTCTGAAGCGCTTGAAGGATGCAACCCTCTTCTCAGTGACCTTGGCAACAGACTTGATGTACGGGTTCAATTTAAGATCAGGAGTCTATCTAAATCCCAGAAGCTTGTCAAAACATTACGCCTCCCGAAGACGAGAGCGATGGATTTTACTTGATGCCAGATGTGGATAAGAGCGTTGATGATGTAACGATAAAAGCTTAGTTTTAGATGCATTAAAAGCAACCAGCCACCTCTTCCCCAAATGTACCGCGCGCTCAAGGTCAGAAGTGAGAGAACCAGACAGAAATTTTTCACTTACAGCTTTGATATGTTGCCATAGATGCTAGTGTCGTCAGCATAGACGTCAAGGAATTATTAATATGTGTTTGGGATATCATTGATGTAGATCAGGAAGAGAATTGGGTCCAGGATATACCCTCGAGGGACTTGAGCATTAATACTGTGGACCTCTGATTTCTGCACATCAACGACTACTGTTATGAGCCTATCAGAGAGAAATGATTTGATAATTGAGAAAACATTTCTAGTTACACAGTAGCTGGAACTCTTGTGCAGTAGGCTCCTATGCAATACTTTATCAAAGGCCTTTGATGTGTCAAGATCAATTGCCCTAGAAAGAAAGCCTTTCCGAGAGATTCACAAATCCTGTGAGATATAACCGCTAACACATCTGATGTAGATCAAGCAGAACGGTAATCATATTGCCTGTCACTAAAAATGTAATTTCAACTGATGGGGTTGACTACTTCTTTTTTTTTACACAGAGATAACCATTTATCAAGGCCCGGAAGCCACTCAGGGATAAGGGTTATTGCAAGTACATTACGTTAGTGTGGAGATTTGATGAAGTGTTTACTTAAGGGGGTCGTTCATTAGGAATTTGTTAACATTGGACTTGAAGACATACGAGTTGTAGTCCGGAGGGAAGCAGACAGACGGAATAGAGTTCCAGAGGCGTGCAGTTCTAAGAAAGAAGATTTGTTCATGGAATCCACGTTTTGATTTAGGCACAGATATAGAGTGGGGGAAATTTCCCACAGTTGATTCAGCTAGCCGGGTGTTTTTAATGAAAGATTGGCGATGGGGGTACCAGAGATTGGAGTTCAGACAAGCACCTGCCATGGAAATAAGGATAAAACAAAGAAAGTCTCTCAACGTCTATTCTGTGGGAGAGAGGTTGCAGTGTAGAGAAAAGGTCATCCCCCACTAAGCAACGAAGTCTATTTTTTACTCTGTCAAGGCAGAATAGGCTGTTTTAGCAGCTTCTGCCCAGATATGACAGCAGTATTCCATCCTTGGACGTACTGGGCTTTTATATAGATAGAGAATTGCATCAGTAGTGAGGTATCTTCTGGAGCGGTAGGATCCCACCATCTTTCCACCGACCTTGGAAACAGACTTAATGTACGTGTTCCATTTCAGATCAGGAGTAAAGGTCAAACCCAGAAGCTTGTCAAAACACGGGGCCTCACCCAGACGAGAGCCATACATCACAATTGATGCCAGCTGGGGATCAGAGCGTTGATGATGTAAGGATAGGAGTTTGGTTTTGGATGCATTAAAGGTAACCAGCCACATCTTTCCCCACTGAACCACGCGCTCGAGATCAGAGGAGAGAGAATCAGAGAGAGATTTGTCATTTAAAGCCTTTGATGTGTTTTGCCGTAGATGGTCGTGTCATCAGCACAGACGAAACCGAATGATTTAAGTATGTGTTTAGGGAGGTCATTGATGTAGATCAGGAAGAGAGTTGGGCCCAGGATGTACCCCTGAGGGACTCCAGCATTTATATTGCAGGCCTCCAATTTTTGTCCATCTCCCACTACTCTTATGAGCCTTATCTTGTGAAGTAGACCCTTATGCCATACCTTGTCGAAGGCCTTTGATATGTAAAGAGCAATTGCCCTAGAAAGGAAGCGTTTGTCAAGAGATTCACAAATCCTGTTGGATATCACCGTCATCACATCTGCGGTAGATCTTGCAGAACGGAAACCATATTGCATGCCACTAAGAATGTTATTCCTGCTGATGTGGTTGAATATTTATCTATTTAATATGGATTCCAGCAACTTACTAATGACACACAGGAGATTTATTGGTCTTTACTGAAACAGAGATGACTTATCACCTGAATTCTTAAATACAGGGCATACTGACGATGTTTTCCAAGGTGTTGGAAAGCACTTCTTCTTAAGGCAACACTTAAACAGTTTCGTAATATGAAGCTTTTTAACACTATAATATGGATGCCGTCAGGACCAGTTGCTTTACTGGAATCAAGGTCCCTGATTAGCATTGCGACCTCATGCACGGATATTTGTATGTTACCATGCTTGTTCTGTGTTATAGGAGGAAATGGGGAGTTGATGGCCTTCGTCGCATAGTGTAGAATTAGCTGCAAAGTTCTTTGCAAATAGTTTGGCCTTGTCTGACGCTGACGAGATGACCTCTGGTCCATTTATAATGGCTGGGATAGAACGTACACTTCTGTTCAGGATCCTATTTGTTATTTGCCAAATCTGGTGGGATCCAATCCGTTGATCAGCTACCTTGGATTTAACAGACTGGCATATAGCTCTCTTGCATTTTTTATTACTCCTTTACAGTGGCTCCTGGCAGACCTGAAAGCAGCTTTAGTCTCAGTGCATCTATTACGTTGGTAGCTATGGAAAAAGTGATTTCTGTGCGCGATAGCGGAAGCACATTCTGGGGAGAACCATGGCTGGCTGTCAGGTTTTTGTTGGAATTTTTTAGATGGTATGAATTGGTCTATGCCTACAATTAACCATTCGGTCAGATCTGATAATATAGAGGACACTTCCTCCACCTCCTTTTTAAATAATGAGTGCAGAGTTAAATAAGATATGAATGTACGGAAGCTATCCCAGTCAGCCATAGAGTATCGGTATACAGTACGGTGGAGGGGTACGTCTGGGGGCTTCTTACATTTCGTTTTTATCTTAACTGATACGACGGAGTGGTCTGAGGATCCTACCGGAGAAAGAACGGAACATGAACACAGCTCAGGGGAAGTTGAGAGAAAAAGATCTAAGAGGCTTACATATGTACCGGGTGTATCGGGCACACGGGTGGGTTCGCGAACAATCTGAGTGAGGTCATAAGCAATGGCAAAATCATGACAAAACCTCCCCTCATAATCCGTCTTATTTGAATGGGTTACCCATTCCAGGTTATGGACGTTGACGTCACCAGAGATGTGGATGTTAGCCGAGGGACGTGAAGACGGTATGTGGTATATTTTCTCAGATATGCTCTTAAAGATAGTAACTCCGCTGTTGTGGGGCCTATAGAGGGCTAATATAAATGCAGTGGTGTTAGCAAGTGCAACCCTGAAGCACATATAGGGTAAATTAGGATCTTCTCTAGAGATATCCCTGCTACACGGGAAGCCATCTTTAATGTAGGCACATATTCCATACCCATGGCGATCTTGGGTGTCAGATTTAGCTGTTAAATAAGAGTATCCGTTAATTATGAACTCATCTAGGGAAGTGGCCGGCCCTATTCCAGTTTCACTTAGAAATAATATGTCTGGTTTCGTCTCCTGTAATTGGGTTTCAACCTTTGGAAGTTGGAACGTAGGCCCCTGATGTTGGAGAAGGAGACTTGGTAGTAGTGGTCTATGTTGGAAGATAGGGTTCTAGGTTTAATCGAGTTTTTATTCTGGAGATATTTCATGTTGAGGTTTTGGGATTTGTGGAATAGGTCGGCATACTTGGTTAGAGCAGTACAGAGAGGGGAAGTAAGAGAGAAAAAGAGATGAAAGTTTTGTTTGTAGCACACGAAAAGGTAAAGCCGTGACAATTACCCACTAGTATGGCATCGATAGGCCCCACCAGAGACTACTGCATGGTCCAGATCCACTAACCAAATGGCAATACAGCAGTCCCAGTATTTGCGCATGCTTACTGGTTAATCTAAGGTTCGGGTCCCTAAATATCAGGCGGATAACGTCAGCCCAGAAAAAAACGTTTACCTCCAGCACCTTTACTAGTGGCATGCCCACAAAGACAGACAGAGACAGAAGACTTTCCGACATCTCAGAATACTGGCCACCAAGTACTACCGACCTTAAAGCAGCTTTTTCTTCACCCATTGTCAGAAAAATCACTCATTGAATGAGGACTGAAGGACAAAATAGGAGAACCGAGAGTTACAGGAGCTGCCGATAACGCATCCACTGTAGTATCTACTCTCCATTTAAAAAATAAACAAATAAAAAACGGGGGGATTGGGGACAAGTGACATATTTATATCTAAGTATTAATTCCGGTGCTAACTTAACAATTCAGAACAATTTTGATGATAATCTCTCCTCCCATATTAATGGGTTGAAGTTTGTCGTTATCTATCGAGTTTAAATCATTAGAGTTTTATCTTATAATTAATTAAAATCCAATAATTAACTATTATCAATTCATAAAGTCGGCTTAATATTAATTTACATTCGAGTTTAGATAAGTATTCAAGGTTTTACGTTAGAAGGTTCGTTTTCATGAGTAACTGTTTCTTTGCACTGTATTATATTTCGAATGTACTTGAACATAAGGCGTACTATATTAGATGGTTTGATTGGCCAGCAAGAAATCAAGCATTTTCAATACAGGCAAACTTGCAGAAATAGTATATATTTAGTATACTACTTAAATAAAGTCCTAAGTTTATCTACTCTAGTAGAGAATAATTTCCGGCATTTTTCTTTTATCGTTAGTTGCCGACATTTTGTTTGTTTTTATCGTTTAACTTTGTGGCATGAGGGGAGTTGATAATACAGGAGAATACAGACAAGACAGGAGAATACAGATAAAATACATAAATAAAACACGAAAAAGAAGTTTAAAAACGAGGTAACATAAAAAAAATTAGGATTAGTTTAAAAATAAAAATAAAATAAAATTAAAAAATACTTAAGGTTTTGCACTAGAGATTCCGTCCGCTGTATTTTTGTCAACTGTTAGCTGGCATATGTCTTTCTAGAGCGAAAGAAGATTTCTTCTTCCGGATAACTTGGTCGAGTTCCTATCTATTTATTGAATAAAAGTCGTTACGATAGTATGTGTAAAATATTTAATTTACATGTTTTTATTGTTAAAAAAGTTCTAACCTTTTTTTTAATATCGATTTTCTCTTTTTAATATCGAGTCCAGCAGCTTACTCATAACACACAGGAGACCTTTAGGTCTGTAGTGAGAGGTAGATGACTTTCAACCTGAATTATTAAGTACAGGGCATACTGATGAGTTTTTCCAGTGTGTTAAAACGCACATCTCTTTCGACATAGACTGATAAGGTAAACGCTTCATTTTAATTTGGTTTCCTAAGCACAATTATTCTTGGCTAAAAACAAAATCCAAACTGTGTTACAGGTCCAAATATCTAGTCGTAAATTGTTTACACTGTAAAACAAAATAATAAAAGAGGAATTTGCTAGAGACTTTTTTCACACTAATCGGCAGCGTCAGGAATGGGTATGTTTGATCTGGCATAACTATGATTCCTTAAAATTGGTGGGTCTGCGTACGCGCCTGGTCCACAAACAATGGGAAAAAAAGTTTAAAAAATGGTTATCAGTGTTTTTGATATAAATGTACACACTAATACTTTATAAGTGTGGTTTAACTTTAATAGCGATGGTATAATAAAATTGTGGTTTCTGCGTTCGCGCCTGACCTCAATAGAATGGAAAGAGGAATTTTAATAAACATTTTCCTATCTATTTGCGTAAGTATACTTTGGTAATTATGTTTCAGTTTGAAGAAATATGGTATATTAATATTATGGGGGCGTTCATTCGCGCCTGACCTCCATAGAATAGAAATATGTCGCAAAGTTTTACAAGGTTTTATGAAATCGATCCACAAAATATTGTGATACGTGTTTCAGCGTGAACAGGTATGGTATAATAAATTATGAGGTTTATCTATTTTATTTATACTTTCCTAATATTTTGCTTTGTTTTTGATACACCCAAATTCGAAGCTATCTCTGTATAACCCTTCCTTTTCATAACCTATCATACTTTCAAAAATCAGAGTTCGTTTTGTGACGGCTGTTTTTACAGCGAGTTTACGAAGGGTACTGTTGCTTGTCTATAATATAATGCTGAACATTTGTGTATATGTCTGGTCAAGAATAGGCTCCTATATGGTTGACTGTTATAGATAACTGATCGCATATAATATAGAATATGTATACCCCCAAATTCGAAATTTACTACAACACTTCCTTTTTAAACCTATCATACATTCATTAATCAGAGTCCATTTTCTGTAAGCTTTTTTTCTTAATCCAGTCAGCGACGGGTACTTTTGATATATATATATATATATATATATATATATATATATATATATATATATATATATATATGTATGTATATATATATATATATAGTCTTTGAAGTGTTTAACTTTTAAAACCATACAAAAATATTTTTTTTATCATTCGTTAGAAAACAATATAGTCAGTAAGTCATTTAATCACCTGCAATCACTGCATCAACTCGCTCTCGAATTTACTATAATACCAATAATTTATTTTTCAGGGGATCATCAGTTGTTTACCATGAAACACTGTTTCGGGGATTTAAAAAAACGAAACAGTATATTACATCATGGCTCCACAGCAGTGTTGATCAAACACCACCACCCTTAATCTAAGGAAGAAGACATGTTACAAACATTTGATCCAATTTCCTATTCCTAATTTCAATTTACTAACCTTTTCATACTATAGAAATGAATTTCTTACCTGTGCGATTCATGAATTTCCACATTTAAAATGGGTACATTTTTTAATTTTTTAATTTATCAGTCTTGTATTTATAAGATTAGGATTAATCCATTTCACTACTTATAACCCCCATGATTAGTATTTAGTATATTTACATACTTATTTAAAATTAGATATATAAAGGTTTAACATATATACATTTTTTTTAATAATATAAATTTATTATATGTAATTATAAATACATTTTATACATTGCTAATATAGTTTTGGATTTCCTGTATTAATATAGTCTCGTTTATCGTAAACGATCCAAAAGCATCAGGATAACGAACAAATGCTTTATTTAACTGTTTAAATATTTTATTTTAATCCCCACCTTGTTTTATCATCCTTATTACTAAACTAGAAACTAGTGGTATAAAGTATGTTAGTTTTAAAGTAACGCGAATTATTCACAAAAACTCTGACATAATGGTTCCATATATATATATATATATATATATATATATATATATATATATATATATATATATATATATATATATATATACATATATATATATATATATAAATTTAAAGGAGATTAGAATAATAGTCTAAAGAGCTAAGTGTATTTTAATGTAATAGTGAAATTACTAGTTTAATTAAAATACAGGAAATGCTCGTTGTAATTTAGATATATAATAAGCTCGATAGTTAAATGTCCTAGAGCTAATTCAATATTAAGTAATGTGATTTATAATTTAAAAATTTTAAAAAAATTTTTAAATTCAAAAATCAAAATTTAATTAAATTAAAAATTGACTTTGTTGTTGTTCCTTCTTATGAAACTGATTTTTAATTTAATTAAATTTTGATTTATAATTTTTAAAATTTTTTTAAATGTTTAAATTATAAATCACATTACTTAATATATATATATATTCACATATTTATATATATATATAAAATATATATTATGTATATATATAATGTATATATATAAGTATATATATATATATATATATATATATATATATATATATTAATAAAATAAAAATGCCTTTGTAACGGCTTTGTAACACAACATCTAGTTTTCGCTTTCCGGCTGAACATGCTTACATAAAAAAAGTAATCAACGCGACAATAACACCTTACTGTGTACGTTTTCAGCGTCCCAATTGGGTGTTTTTGTTATCGCGTTAAAATGATAAAAAAAAACAATTGTTAATACTTTCTTCATTTTTTACATCGTTCATTTTCGTATTAAGTTTAAGTAATTTTCGCGCAATTTTCTTACAAATACATCTACCTTTGACAACTGTCAGGGCGATTTACCCACCACCTTCATTTTTTTTTTAATTTAATCTCCATTTTTAATACACATTTCTTAAAAAAAGATTGATATATTGCCTTCTACAATATCACAAATAATATATAAACCCGAAAATATGTTTATGTTTAATTTCCGTTAGCAATAAATAATCAACGCGACAATAAAACGTACTGTTATACAGTGTACGTTTTTAGGGTCGCAATTGTTTATTTTTTCGCGTTCAAATTAAAAGATATATCACAATCTGAATTTAACTTTAATATTATGGTATCTGTTCAGTGCACATTTCCCTACAAGGATGGCAAAGTATTTATAATTCAATGGTTATTAGTTTTTTTTTTTTTTTCAAAAATAAACACTTATAAAAAGAACAATTCATAGAAATCTATATATATTCTTTTTTCATTTTAAGATACTTTCATAGAAATATTTCTGTTATGTCACAAAATCTATTTTCTTTACGTCAAAAGTGCCAAGCTCATACATCAATGCATTGCTAATATAACATACTACATACTGGCACAACAGGTCACGTATAGTCTAGTATATATATATATATATATATATATATATATATATATATATATATATATATATATATATATATATATCAGTTTGCTATACTGTTAGCATCTTAAATAATACGCAGTTATGCAGAATTTTGAATCAATGCATGAATATAATTCAGCGTAATAATAAAATGGTACGGACTTTTTTAAACATAAGATAAACAAATAAGTAAGTATCAATGCTTGTTTTTCAAAGAAATATCCAAATTTAGTTGTTTTTCATGTTGTCGCTAGAATATTAATGACTGCTTACTTTAAGAAGTTTTTAATTTTGAATAGAAAATAGTACAAGTTTATATCAATGTCCGATGAAGAAAACCTCAACTTTATAAGCATATTGATGTGCATATTTAATGTCATCTAATAAGTTGATGAACATTTCTAAACCCATTATATGTAAACATATTAAATAAGTGTGTAATTCTACTGATCATAATTGTTGTTCTAACATTATTACTTGCGTATTTTTTTTTAAATTACATTTTCACCCCAAACAAGGCGCATTGCTACTTTGGTGTAAGGGGCTACTATCAGGGGAAACATATACTGGGGTACTATGTAGGGATTAGGGCAGCAAGATGTTGGTTCACGTTGCACTTGAACTTATGCATGTCAGTACAGTTGGGGAAGCAGTGACCTGGAATGGAATGCCAAATTCTAGCAGTTCTGGGGAAGAAACAACTGGAGTAGAAAGATCTTTTACATCTAGGGATCTCTACAGTGTGGGGGTGGGATTTTGCAGCTTGTCGGGTCTGTCGAGGGTGTTCACGTCGTGGGGCACATGTGCTTGCAGTTCTTCGGAGCATTCACCATTAAAATACTTGTAGAACAGGCAGAGGGATGCAACGTTTCGACGATGGGGCAGAGGCTAAACCTTACATGACAGTTCAGGGCCTATCAGATTTGCTACTCTCTTTTGAACCCTGTCAAGGAGCGAGAGACCAGCGGCCGATACACCAGCCCAAATATGACAGCAATACTCCATACATGGGCGAATGCTGGCCTTATAGAGGTACAGGATACTTTCGGATGTTAGAAGTTTTCTAGCACGGTAGAGAGAGCCCACCTTCCTAGCACCAGTCCTGGCAATGCCCTCGATGTAATTGTTCCAACTCATGTTTTCTGTAAACGTTAGGCCAAGTAGCTTTAGAGACGTACTCTCAGATAAAGAGTCGTTGGCCATTGCTATAGGTGGTAGAGAAGGTTTCTCGTGATTATTGAATGAGACCAGTTTTGTCTTGGAGGCATTGAACGTGACCATCCATTTTTGTCCCCATTCCACTACTGATTGGAGGTCATCCTCTAGTAATATATGTTCATTTGTTTTCCTCTCGTGCCTGCTATAGAGTGTGGTGTCATCAGCATATCCACCCATCTCAGAGGCAATTTTATCGGGGAGGTCATTTATGAATATCAGGAACAGCAGAGGTCCAAGGATAGCTCCCTGGGGCACTCCCGCATTTATATCATATTGTTTGGATTTACGACCGTCGAGGACAACCTGGATTTTTCTCTTATCTAAGAAGGATTTAATTATGTTAAGTGTTCTACCAGTTATAATGTAAGATCTAATCTTCCTGAGGAGACCTTCATGCCATACCATGTCAAAAGCCTTTGATATATCTAGAGCTACCGCTCTGCCCTCTCCCGCTTTGTCCAGTGAATGGTATATTCGTTCAGAGATTACAGTGAGGATGTCTGCCGTGAGAACGGGCGTGTCTAAATCCATATTGTTGGTCGGTCAGAAGTTTAGCATCTGTAAGGTGCTGGACTAGAGCATGGTTAATGTCTATCATCCTGTCTGAACTGAGCTGGATTTTCCCTGAGCAGAAAAGATATTTCTTATCATCTTAGTCAAGTTTCAATTATATTAGGTCAGGTCGCAGGAACTGGTTACGCACAACTAATCCCAACGTTGGAAACCAACTTCATGCGGGTCTGACGTTACCAAAACCTGTTCCTTACAATTGTTCCTACTTACATTCATTCCCAATGCCCGAACAGTTATGCGTAGAACATTCAACTCCCCAAGCGGGGGGCACGCTGGATATAAAAGTCCCAGTCATTAAGAAGTTTTACTACATTGACCAAGGACATAAAATAAGAAGTGTAGTATAAGAATAGATACTACACTGATATCATGGCTCGAAAGATTTCAGATGTTCAGCAGCCAACCACACGTTTTTTTTCCAACAAGACAAAGATCGGGGTGATTTTGCGGAGAGAAGGGTTCGTAATCTTGCAAAAAGAGGGTTGCTTATTAGTCCTCGCCTGTTTAGACTACGTTGTAGAGGAAGGATTTGCGAAAAAGGACGAAAGATTTCATCTACGGTTGCGAGTAAAAATGGAACAAACTCTCAAGGGCGATAGCGAAGAATTCTGTGAAGACAATTGCCGTTGAAGTTTGTACAAAACCGTCATTCTCATCGGCCGAGTCTCATAGGATTGTTAACATCATCACCGGATAAATGCTCCCTCCCCGTCAAAGCGTGTTTCAATTTAGGACCACACAGGCCGTTTAACTTGCGGGCCGTGCTGCTCTTATTCGCGTCCAATCTTGACCGTTGCTATTATAATATGATATTATAAGTAGATATAGATAAATAAATCCTTATTCTCTAAGTGACTTCCGTCTCGTCAGAGCATGCCCTTTCTTTTTGAGGCATTGAGTTTTATCTAAATTGTGAGTGACCTTATTAGAAAAGTAAACATCTTTTTTTCCTGGACACAAGGAAGGTGGACTTGTAAATTAACCCCTGTCCGTCTGTCTGTTCGCATGTTGCTCAAGAACGACGCATGGATTATTTTTAATGCTGCACAAGAATTAAACGTGATATAAGTAAATATGTAACAGGACGGGTTTTCCTAGAAAATCCGGTTGATCCCCTAGCGATCTCTATCCGGTAAAATGGCTAAAATCGACATATTTTGCCTAGTAAAAAAAAACAAAAACAAAAAAAACACAACAACAACAAAAAATGCTTAAAAGGTGATATTCGCCGATTTTTTAATAATTTTGTTTGCCTATACTCCACGATAATCTTGAGTGTTCACTAGGGTCTCTTTTAGGTCCAAGAAAAACGTTTCAGTTTATATTTAGTCTAATAAAAACGGTTCAGTTTATATTTGTCCGAATTATTTTGTGTATGGCTATTAAGCAGTTTTGACTGTTGCTGATCTCAAATGAACATATGTTAAGACCTTGTAGACATTTGGGGCTAAATAGGAGGGCGCACATGATGAACTTAGTGAATTCATGTTTTTACATTGTAAAGAACTCGAATTGGCCCATGTTAAATTCTAAAACAGCACCGTTTGTTTGTTTTTACCAGAATTTGATGCTCCTGGGGAATTTTCGGGCTTAATTGGGGGAGTGAATGCTGAACGTAGTCATTTTATGTATGCCTCGTTCACTGTGCACTAACAGGGGACTACACATGCTTCACTTGTTCTTTCATTGAAATAACGGGTGATGCTCACGATAATGTTCGATAAAATATTGTTCTAAATCATTCAATAATGAGTCACCATATTTTTAAAACTTGTTTTTCAAAAATGTAGTATTCAATAAAAAAAACGTTCCTATATTTTAACCAGCACGTGTATTGTAGTGGTTATAGTTATAGACGCAGTTGGCTCGTTCGAATCCGGGATGACTATGAATTACAATATAGAAAAAAATACAAGGAAAACAAAAAAAAAAGACAAATACTCTATATAAACACCGGATTATAACGGGTGTGTACGCTGTTTTCATCTGTGTATACATCCCTTACTATGTATATATATATATATATATATATATATATATATATATATATATATATATATATATATATATGTATATATATATATATTAATGCGCAAACACAGACACGCAGGAAGACAGATACAGCAATCTACACACATACGAACACACACACACACGAACACACACACACACGTACACACACGCACACACGAACACACACACACATATATATGTATAAATATATATATATATATATATATATATATATACTAGCAAAAGTACACATCGTTGACAGGCTTCAAAAACGGCTCACAGAAAATGGACTCTGATTTATAAAAGTATGATAGGTTATGAAAACGGAAGGAGCGTAAAGAGATAGCTTCAGAATGTGGGGGTATCGCCACAAAAGCAAAATATGATGAAAGTATAAATAAACTAGATAAACCCCATAATTTATTATGCCATAGCTGTTAAAACTTAAACACTTATCACAATATCCTATGAGTTTATATTAAAACATCTTGTTAAACTTTCTGACATATAGTCATTCTATGGAGGCCAGGCGCGAACGAACACCCCATAATTTTATTATGCCATATTTCTTCAAACTGAAACATAATTACCAATGTATACTTACGCAGATAGATATGAAAAGTCTTTATTAAGGTTTTGATATATTTCTATTCTATGGAGCGCATGCGCGAACGCAGACACCACCATTTACTATACCATCCCTATTTAAGATAAAACATACTTATGAAAGTATTAGTATGTACATCTATATCAAAAACACTTGTAATTATTTATTTAAATACATTGTGAACCAGGCGCGTACACAGACAGTTCAATTTTAATGAATCCTCATTATGTCAAATCAAACATTGCCATTCCTGTGTCTCGATACATCTTTATCATTATATGGTATCAGTTTTCTATTATAGTCAGCCATATAGGAGCTTATTCGTGATATTACACACACACAGACGTTCAGCTTTATATATATATATATGTATATATATATATATATATATATATATATATAAAGGGAGAAAAATATCGATATGTTCATCAACGTTCTGTTTTATTTCGGTTATGTTTTGGTCGACGTTTTCTCTTTATTTCGATACTTATTCAGAATGAAAGAAGTCTCGAAATAAAGACGATATGTTGATGAACACATAACTCTGTACTTTTTTTTTCTCTATTTTGTTGGAATGCTATTTCAATCATTCTAATCATATATATATATATATATATATATATATATATGTATATATATGTATATATATACATCATTATTTCTTTGCATCTTCACCTTTCTTTTAGATGCATTATTCATTACACAGACACACACCCAAAAGTAAATATTAAGCTGAACGTCTATGTGTGTGTGTCTAGTCACTAATAGGTTCCTATATGGTTGACTATTTAAAGAAAAACGATTACATATAAGGATAGAAGATGTATCGAGGATCAGGAATGGGTATGTTTTATCTGGCAGAACGGTGGTTAATAAAAAATTTTGAGTCTGCGTTCGCGCGTGGCCCCCAAACTATGGAAAAAATGAAAAAGAATGTTTATAACGGTGTTTGATATAGATGTACATTAGAATACTTTGATAAGTACCTTTCAACTTAAATAGGTATGGTATAATAAAATTGTGGGATCTGCGTTCGCACCTGTACTTTATGGAAATATGGCACAAACTTTAAGAAATAATTTTCATATCTATTTGCGTAAGTATACTTTGATATTCATGTTTCTGTTTGAAGAAATATGGTATAATAAAATTATTGCGTTTTCGTTCGACCCTGCCATCCATAGAATGTAAATATGTCACAAGTTTTACAAAGTGTTTTAAAAGGCGTGAGGGGCCAAAATAACACCTTCACTTTAATCTTAATTCACATTAGCTTTTATTTATTTTTTTTAGTTGAATCACATGTGTCGAATAAATTCACGTTCTCATTAAAGAGAAAACCAATAAAAAAAAGTCGCAACTTTGGACAATTTTCGGCACAAATTTTGAATAACTCTGGTTTTTCGTTCCTTACTAGTACGTGGTATTCTTTCGAAAATAGTTAAATCGATAAATAAAAAGAAATAAGACCGGTACTTGTTATCGTGTCAAAAGAAGGAAACAAAATACTGCTCGCGTGATTACAAGTCTTTTTAAAAACATTTACATAACCTTTTTATTTATATATCTGTTTAAGTTTTTGTAAGTATACTAGAAGGAATACAGTTGATTACAACCCTTTCCGTGTGTCTTTACATCGCAATAGTAAAAAACCCTGAATCCGACGGCGCAATACTACATCTTTCATACTGTAAAACTTAAACGAAGCTGGCATGCGGGAAAATAATAGTACAACCCTGAATCTTACAGCGCAATACTACATCGTTCATACTGTAAAACCTAAACGAAGCTGCCATGCTGGAAAAGGGCGCATTTTTTTTCTTATTAATATTTGTATCGATTCTTTGTTTTTAAAAAACTAAATGCATTACGTGTTTACGTATTTTGTTGTTTCGGATTATTTTACTAACGTAAGTAAAGCTTCATTATTTTTGCAAACTGTGGTTGTTTCTTTGTTTTTCGATATTTCGTCGAAACTATTTAGTAAGAGTTTTTAGCAGAAAAGGCAACAAATGACTACCCTAAAAATAAATATACAAGAAATAAATGTTACCATAGTAAATAAAAATTCAGTTCATGTTATTTTTGTTTCGAAAGGTTTTAATGATCTTTACTGTAAATAATTTCAGCGAACTGAGATAAAAACGATTTTTTTTTAATGGAGAGCAGATAATGCATTGAAAGTGGTATCGGCAGCTCCAGTAACTCTCGCTTCTCTTTTTTCTCCCTAAGTCATCATTTCCAATGAGTGATATTTCTGAAAAACGGCGAAGAAAAATGTGTTGTCTAGGTAAGAAGTACTTCGTTTGCAATAGTCTGAGATGTCGGAAATTTTCTGTTTCTATGTCTATCCTTGCGGACATTTCAGTAGTAAGGGTGTTGCTGGTAAACGTTTCATCTAGGATGACGTTATCCGCCTGATAGTCAGGGACACACACCACATAGGAGGTTGTCTTATCAGCAGGGGTAAAGTACTGGGGCTGTTGTATTGCCATTTGGTGAATGGATTCTAGGTCAAGCTGTAGTTTCTTCTGGGCCTCTCGATGCCATACTAGTGGATAATTTTTACGGGTTACCCTTATCATGTGCTACAAAACATACTCTCTTTCTCTCTCTTACTTTCCCTCTCTGTCCTGCTCTAACCACGTCTGTCAGTCGGTTCCACAAACCCCAAAAACTCAACATGAAATATCTAAAAAAAACACGAATAAACATAGAATCCTATCCTCAAGCGTAGACCCCTACTACCATGTTTCCTTCTCCAACATAAGGTGTGTATGTTCCAACATCCAGAGTTGAAACACAATTACAGGAGACGAAACCAGGCTTACTCTTTCTAAGCCGCCCACTTCCCTTGATGAGAAAAAATAATTTAACTTAACATCTAAATCTGACCCTCAAGATCGCTATGGAGATAGAATATGCGCCTAAATTAAAGATAGCTTCCGCTGTGGCCCAGACATCTCATGAGAGGACCGATATTTACCTTATATGTGCTTCCGGGTTGCACTTGCTTACACCACTGCATTTATATTTGCCCACTATCTCCACAGCATACTTGAGAAAATTGATCTTATCCATCGACTCACATTCACATTTGTGGAATGGCTGACCCACTCAAATAAGACAGATGATGAGGTTAGGGTTAGGGTTAGGGTTATACTTTCTCCATTGTCTATGACCTCACTCAGATTGTTCACGAACTCACCCGTGTGCCCGATACTACTGGTCTGTATGCGAGCCGTCTAGACCTTTTTCTCACAATTCCCCTGAGCTATGTTACTGTTCCCTTCTATCTCCCCTGGAATCCTCCGATCACACAGTTGTATCAGTTAAGATGAGCATGAAACGTAATAAGTCTTTTTTTTTTTTTTTACACAGTGATCACCACTTATCAAGGCCCGGAAGCCACTCAGGGATAAGGGTTATTGCAAGTACTTTACGTTAGTGAGGAGATTTGCTGAAATGTTCACTTAAGTGGGCGGTTCATTAGGAGCTTGTTAACATTGGACTTGAAGACAACCAAGTTGTAGTCCGGAGGAAAGCAGGCAGACGGAACAGAGTTCCACAGGCGTGCAGTTCTAAGAAAGAAGCTTTGTTCATGGAATCCACGTTTTGATCTAGGCACAGATACAGAGTGGGGGAAATTGTTCACAGTAGATTCAGCTAGACGGGTGTTTTTCGTGAAAGATTGGCGAGGGGGGACAAGAGATTGGAGTTCAGACGAGCATCTGCCATGAAAATAACGATAAAACAAGGACAGGCTCGCAACGTCCCTTCTGTGGGAGAGAGGTTGCAGGGTAGAGAAAAGGGCATCCCCCACTAAGCCACGAAGTCTATTTTGTACTCTGTCAAGGCAGTATAGGCTGTCCTTAGCAGCTCCGACCCAGATATGGCAACAGTACTCCATCGTTGGACGTACTTGGCTTTTATATAGATATACCTCGAAAATATCAGACCTGACCGAATGGTTTATTGTAGGCATAGACCGATTCATATCATCAAAAAACACTCTACCCTCTGCAATGAAGTTCATCAACTCCCCGTATTTCCTTCTACAAGAGACAACCCACTATCCAACATGCAAATATCTGAACACGAGGTCGTCAAATTAATCCAGAACCTTGATTCCAGTAAAGCAACTGGCCCAGACGGCATTAAAATTATAGTGTTTAAAAAGCTTCGACCTGAACTTGACCTCATATTACAAAACTGTAAAATGAAGTGCACCCTAGAAAACCTAGTAAGTATGCCATGTATTTTATAAATTATGTGATAAGTCATCTCCCTCTCAGTACAGACCAATAAGTCTCTTGATTGTCATGATTAAGTTACTGGAACCCATATTAAATAAAGCAGTAGTAAAACATCTCAGCAGAAATAACGTCCTTAGTGACATGCAACATAGTTTCCGTTCTGCTACATCAACAGCTGATATGCTAACAGTTATATTCAATAGGTAAGTGAATGTCTCGACGAAGGATTTCTTTCTTTGGCAATTGCTCTTGACATATAAAAGGCCTTCGATAAGTTTTGGCATGAGGCCTACTTCACAAGATTCTAGCTACGGTATAACTGGAAATGATGTCTCAATCATTAAATCATTTCTCTCTGATAGGTTCATAAGAGTAGTGGATGATGGGCAGCAATCAGATGTCCACAGTAATTATGCTAGAGTCCCCCAAGAGGTCCATCCTGGGGCCAACTCTCTTCCTGATCTACATCAATGATCTCCCAAAAAACATACTTAAATTATTCGTTTAAATCTATGCTGATGAATCTAGCATCTACGGCAACATATCAAAAGCAAACATGAGTTCTCTCTTATTCCCTTTCCTCTTATCTTGAGCGTGTGGTTCAGTAGGGGAAGAGATGGCTGGTTACTTTTAATGCATCTAAAATCAAGCTCCTAACTTTACATCATCAACGCTCTCTTCCTCATCTAGCATTAATTGAAAGAGATGGCTCTTGCTTTCAGGAGGCTTCATGATTTTATTAGCTGAAATGGAACACGTATATCAAGTATGTTGCCCCGGCCGCTGGAAAAATCGTGGGATCCTTCTACCGCTCCAGAAGATATCTCACTACTGATGCAATTCTGGATCTCTATAAAAGTCAAGTACGTCCAAAGATGGGGTACTTCTGCCACATCTGGGCTGGAGCTTAAAAAAACAGCCCATCCCACCTTGAAAAAGTACAAAATAGACTTCGTGGCTTAGTGGGGGATACTCTCTTCTCTTCCCTGCAACCTCCCTTGCACAGGAGAGACGTTGCGAATCTGCCTCTGTTTTCTCTTTATTTCCATGGCAAGTGCTCGTCCGAGCTCCAATTCCTGGCACCCCCTTGCCAATCCTTTATGATAAACACTCCTCTAGCTAAAGCCAATGGCAGTAATTCCCCCAACTCTTTATCTGTGTCTAAATAAACAAGTAGATTCAATGAACATAGATTTTTCTGAGAAGTGCACGCCTGTGGAATTTTCTTACGTTTGCCTGCTTCCCACCTGGCTATAACTTGGATGTGTTCAAGCGCAACATAAACAATTTCCTGATTAATCGTCCCCTAAAGTAAGCCACTTTATCAAATCTCCGATACCAAATTTTATTACGATATTATCTCATTGATTATTTTACACAAAATAACCCTTCTCTTCCGGGCTTTGATAAGTGGAAATCCTCATGTAAAAAAAACATAAATACCATTTTCTCTTTGTAAGGAAACATTATTTTGTAATTCACTCTTGGCTACGAATGAAAACAAAGTTGATATTAAAAAATATATTTTCGCGAAAATTATCTTTACTTTCATCATAATTTGCTTAGGGTAAACTTTACTGAATCAAAAGCTATCTCCTTACACAAACCTCATTTTCATAACCTATCATACTTTTATCAATCACATTCCATTTTCTCTAGGTTGTTTCCTAGCCCAGTCAACGACGGGTACTTCTGCTAGTATATATATATATATATATATATATATATATATATATATATATATATATATGTGTGTATATATATATAATGCATTGCGATTTACGTGGAAAAAGAAGAAATGATCTTCAAGTACTGTTGAAAACAACACATATAGCTTAAGAATAGTTTAATAGATTATGAAATGGCTCTATGCAAAATAATGTAACAAGCACATACGTAGATGGAATAAAATTAAATTGGCCAATTATTATCATGCTCATCTACATTTTCAGGGGAGAATATAAGGCAAATAAATGCGATAAAATATTCTGACTGCGACATTTTTTATTAGTACAACAACTGATGCAAGTTTATAAAGTTACGTCTTGTATATGGATTTTTACATTTTTAATAGTTATTTTCCATGGTATAATCTTATATTTCTTATTATCATTTGCAGGGTATATATGGGGTGACGTTAAAATAATCATACCAATATATACTGTTCCGTGGCCTTCTTATAATTAACATATTGGATCATAAAGTGCCATGAAATTGGTAACAGCTTAACACTAGTATCAGCGTAAGCATGGAAAATGCGACAAATAATGACATTCGGGGTAGGACTTCTGCTTAACCCTTGAACATTGAAATCATTGAAAAGTGTTGAGAAGGTAACACAAAGGATAATTCTTGCTACCTTCAGTGGTACTCCTGCTATTACTGTTATTTGTTTCTACACCCCTACCAACGTCCGTGACAAGCAAGAGATCCTGAATTTCTACGATGAACTGTCAGCAATAGTGCGCTCAATCTCCAAAGATAATGTATTAGTTATCTGAGGTGACATGAATGCACATATAGGACGGGAAGACAACAAGCATAATATCTCTTTCCATGACGGAACAACCCGAAATGGAGAGTATTGATTAATTTTTCTCCTTGAAAACAACCTACAATTCATGAATACCCGTTTTAAGAAAAAAACCGGTAAGCTCTGGACCCATCAACCCCAAATAGAGAAAAGGCACAGCTCGAAAATCTTTTTATAGATGAGAAGTTGACCACTAGCTCTCATAACTGTGGTTTATAGCAGTTTCTATGGTGTATCTACTGATCATAGGAGTGTAACCTCTAAGTTGAAGTTAAGCCTACGAGCGAACAAAACTAAAAAAAAAATTATCTAGACAGCTCTAGTACTGGTCAAGGTTGTCACATAAAAATCAGATCAAACAGATATTCATCTTCGAACTGCGAAACAGACTTGATGCTTTACAAGCACAAGAGAAGGAAACAACTACTAATACCACCTATGACATCTTCGTTAGATTGCACGAAGAAGCAGCAAAGAAGTGTATACCTCTGAAACCCAAGGTAAAGAAAAAAGTATCGTGGGAAAATGATAAAATAATATTAAAATGAGAAAAGTTTAAAAAAACATAATCAAAAAGCAACATAAATACCCCACTCGACAGAATACAAAATTAAGGAAGTAGGCGCTTCAAGAGCTAAGTATGATGTACCTATCAGAACGACAGAAGTATGTTCAAAGACAAATAGATCGAATCCAGAATGCAGCAGATAACAAACAATCCTATCTGGCTTGGCAAGTAGTAAATGAGATATCCGGGCGCAAATGACCTGCCAAAGCTAAGTTAAAGACTAACACTCCGGACAACGCAGGTTCGAAATGGAAAGCACATTTTAAACAGCTACTCGGAAAGAAACCAGAAGTAACAGAACAACCAATTCAGCCGATTGCTGTACAGGAACTCGATATTGAGAAGGGTGGTTTTAGACTTGAGTAACTTAAAAATGTACTAAAGAAGACCAAGAATCGTAAAGCTACATGTTTAGATAACATACCTCCTGAAGTATGGAAGGCAGGTGGTTTCAGTTACATACTTCTTCATTCATGCAGTTCTGTATATAATCAAACAATCATTAATATATGGGGGAATGGTTGCATACTTCCCTTCCCCAAGAAGGGTGACCTAAGCATACTAAGGAACTACAGAGGAATAACACTCACTCCAATTACAGCAAAAATCTACAATGCCATGCTTCTCAAACGTATCCAGCCAAAGATCGAATAAGTGCTCAGGAAGAACCAAAGTGGGTTTAGAAAGAATAGCTCTACTACTAATCAAATACTTACTGTTAAGAGACTGATTGAAGGAGTCAAAAGAAAAAAAAAACACATTGAGGCAGTCATGATCTTTGCAGATGTCTTCAAAGCATTCGACTCTGTACATAGAGGGCAAATGGCCAGCATATTAAAAGCATATGCCATTCCAAATGATGTTATGGTTATGCTATATGAGCACACTCGAGCAATGGTCAACCCCCAGATGGGGACACTGAATTTTTCGACATCAGCACTGGGGTTCTACAAGGAGATACTATTGCCCCTTTTCTTATCATTGTCTGTCTTTACTTTGTGCTTCGCACCTCTGTTGATATACACAACATGCTAGGCTTCACCCTAAAGTAATCCAAAAAAAGACGTCATCAATCAGCACACATAACTGATGCAGATTACGCAGACGATATTGCTTTGTTCGCGAACAAGACTGCTGATGCGCAAACAATGTCACGTGAGCTAGAAAGTCTGCAACTGAAATTGGTCTCCACATAAATGCGGATAAGGCAAAATTTATGACTTTCAATGTGAAGGGAGAGATCAGGGTTTTGGATGGATCAACATTGAAAGAAGTCGCTAAGTTTACGTATCTAAACAGCGACATAGTTTCCACAGAGAGAGAGATATCGGAATTCGCATCCCAAATACATGGGCCGCATTAGATGGGCTACATGCGGTATGAACTTCGAGACTGGCTGACAAACTGAAAAGGCAGTTCTACAACCTGGACACTCACCAAATGATTGGAAAGAAAACTAGACGGTACATACACATGTATGCTAAGAACAATATTAAATATATCTTGGCAAAATCATCCCACGAAGCAGCAACTTTATGTCAATCTACCTGCCATATCTAATACCATCAGAGAAAGACACCTATGATTTGTCGGTCATTGTCTGAGGAGCAAGCATGAATTGGTGAGCGATGTATTGCTATGAACTACTCGACACGGACACGCAAGCAGAGGACGACCTAGATCCAAGTACATCCAACAAATAGCACACGACGCCAACTGTGAATCTGAAGATCTGAGGCAACTGATGGAAAACAGGAAACACTGGAGAGGAAGAGTCACCATGGTCCGGGCAAGGAGCCCGTCATGATGAGGATGGATCATAAAGTGGCAATCTTAAATTGATCGTTTCCTAAGAGTTTGCGTGAAATACGTAATTGGCACCGAAATATGAAATTCGCAAATTAACATAGTAAATGGTATTAAAAACCAAACTGTCCCTATTCATTTATACGCGAAGATTACATTATTGTTTGTAATAGAAAACCATTTAACTTGCCAAGGTGCCCACCCCACAATGTCGGCGAGCGTATTTCGTTTACAATTGATGATTGACAGCTAAATGAAGCAAATGTGCATAAAAATGGTATTGGTTGTCGATCATTCTAATCTTAAACCATGTGAAACGATCCATGAAAGAATGAAATCATGTTAAGAAAAACACAATAAACCCATAAAGGTAATTTAATACGTTCTTACAAGGAGCGTTGTCACTTTCCGAGAATATAATAAGAATTCTTTTTATATATTTTCTATTCATAATATTTTTTTCAATTACATATGAACTCATCTAGTCAGGTATACCTAGGTCGAGCTGACATTCCTTGTTCCACAAATAGGGATTCTTTTGTCCCTTTCGACTTCATCACAACAGGCTATGACGTGACACACAGGGGATGTATTAAAAACGATGTTCCTATATTTACTTTCGCCGATTTCCGGCGACGTGCGCATAAATGCATAATCGCTTTTTACGGTCTAATAATAGGTTAGATAGAAACGCAAAGAATCCACACACAAATACATCCAAAAATTCAATAAACTATAGAAAAAAGTGCATGTACACACACACACACACACACACACACATATATATACATATATATATACATATATATATATATATGCACTTTTCTCTCTCTCATATATATATATATATATATATATATATATATTTATATATATAAATAATAACATTTTTAAAAGGTAAAATCTCAGGTGGATAAAAACGGACAATAAATGCACCGGTCAATATAAGGAAAATACATAGGATAAAAACGATTCCCTTTTTAAAATAAGGCAAAAACAAGACAGATGGACGCAGGAGATAACAGATAAAAATAAAACCGATAAAAAAATAATTTCTAAATATTAAGTCTAGAATATATCAATGGAAATTCTATTTTTAAAATATGTTATTAATTTTAAAACATGATGTGGCTAAATTTATTTCTTTTTTTATAATTTCCAGTGCAAGTAAAAACTATATTTAAGAAATATTTTAAAACTAAAATAAAATGTGTTACATTGTCAATATTCCAAACGAAGAACTCACGCTTATTCAAGTCGGGGGATAAGGTACCAATTGAGGAAGTGTACAAAGTCGAAACATTCATTCTGCAGCGAAGCCTTGATCACTTTAGAGTTGTAGGTCGGCGTCATTTTCAACCGAGTTATGCAGCTACACTCAGGGTCAACAAGCAGACAGCTGTTTAGAGAAAAGATACTCAAACTGTTAAACAAACATAGGTAAACTTTAGTGTAAACTTTATAACACATTTCGAAGATATGAGTTGGCATGGGTTGACCGTAACTTCAAAAAATACCAAAGAAACAAACCGTTTCCGAACAGTTGTTTACATTTACTTAGACACAACGCCGATAAGCTTGGCAATTAATCAATGTATTTTGAATGTGCTAACAATAAGTGGTCATAACTTAGAGCTGTACGGAGCATGAGCTGTACAATAGCACATATCCAGCATCATTGAATACTGCGTTACTTTCCTACATAATGGAAGGTTCTTAACGCACATGCGATTTATACACTACTTGCCAACAAACATTAAAAACGGAAACCGGTGTTCATCAAAAGAACATCAAGCATTTATTCGACACTACCATTTATGGTACCACATCTAAGACAGTAAACGAGCAAGTTCTCTCCGATTCTCTCTCCTCTGATCTTGAGCACGTAGTACAATGGGGAAAGGAGTGGCTGGTTACTTTTAATGCATCTAAAACCAAGCTTCTCTCTTTACATCATCAACATTCTAATCCACATTTGTCATCAATTGAAATGAATGGCTCTCGTCTTCAGGAGGCCTCAAGTTTTGACAAGCTTCTGGGCTTGACCATTACTCCTGATCTTAAATGGAACACGTATATCAAATCTGTTGCCAAGGCCGCTGGAAAAATGGTGGGATCTTTCTATCGATCCAGTAGATATCTCACTGCTGATGCTATTCTCTATCTATATAAGAGCCAGGTACGTCCAAGGATGGAATACTGTTGCCACATCTGGGCAGGAGCTGCTAGAAAGAACTTGTCCTGCCTTGATAGAGTTCAAAATAGACTTCGTAGCCTCGTAGGAGATGTCCTTTTCTCCTCCTTGCAACCTCTATCTCACAGAAGAGATGTTGCGAGTTTGTCTCTGATGTATCGTTATTTTCATGGAAAGTGTTCAACTGAGCTTCAATCTATGGTCCCCCCTCGCCAAACTTTCACAAGAAACACTCGTCTAGCTGTAAACACTATCAATAATTTCCCCCACTCTTTATCTGTGCCTAAACCTAAACGTAGATTCCATGAACAAAGCTTCTTTCTTAGAACTGCACGCCTGTGGAATTGTCTTCCGTTTTCCTGCTTTCCGGCTGACTACAATATGGTTTTGTTCAAGTCTAAAGTAAATAAGTTCTTGATGAGCCGTTCCATATAAGTTATTAAATTTACCAAATTTTCATTACTAATGATTACTATATTGACCAACTTCTACTGTACACTCTTTAACCCTTATCCTTGAGTGGCCTCTGGGCCTTGATAATGTGGTGATGCCTTTGTAAAAAAAAAAAAAAAAAAAAAAAGCACTGTTTTAGAGCGAATATTGTATCTTACTACCCTGTGTGTGTGTGTATATATATATATATATATATATATACTGTCACGACCGGCTTTCGCTGGGGACTACGATCGCGTTCGCGTGACAATGCTAAAAAAAATAAATAAAAATATGTCCGGGCTTGGCTCGTTCAGGGGGTAACAAAAGTGTGGGGGAGGGGGAATTCTTCTGGTTGGAACACCGTACGCAGAAAAGTTAACAAAGCAAGCAGAGGCAACTCGAACGACCGAGGGTTGATTTTAAAATGAGAATGTATTAAACACTAATAAACAAATAAACAACAAAAAATAAAGATAACATATAAATGGGGGTTGGGATTAAACTTAAGATATTAATACGAGCAGAGGGAGAAAACAATTTTAGCAGTTGGCAAGAACAAGACAAGAGAAGAAAAAGGGGATGACTCACAATGGCGACCGCTTTGGGGTATAATCCAGCTAGCGTCTCCAGCAAGGAATAAGAAAGTTTTTATGGGCGGAGGATTAGTGTTCTTTTTCAGTGAAAACTCAGATAGTTCTTATGAACAAGCCATTGTAGTTGTTGTTTTTCCTTCTGATGTAGTCCGGCGAGACAACACAAAGTTTTCGTGAACGACTCGATGCCGTTATTCCTTCCAAGATAATTCACAGAGTTCTCGTGTCTCCCGTCTTTTCTTTCAGACTTAATGGAAGGTTTTCGGTTCTTTCACCCGAATATCATAAGTTTTTGATTTGATTGTTGTTTTTTTCTTTTCCGTCTTTTTCTCATGGCATACGTTCACGGCTTGTAGTAGCAGGGACGACCGTTCACACCCAATGGGGGACTGCCGAACTCCTGTATTTTTGGGTAGGTCATCACGCGTCCACCCCTCCTCTTCCCACTTACGTCGCCAACAAGTCTAAAATAAAATTGATGAACAGGGATCTCTTCTCAAACTTTGCACACCGCCGATACAAAAATAGAAATGATGAAATTTACTTTCTCCTTTACGGTCGTTTATAAGATGCCTTCAAATGGCTTACTGCGTATTTGTCACACCTCCCTACCAAAAAAAAAACGAAAAAAGGACTACCTGTAGTACTTTTTCGGAATGCTGGGGACCGGTTTAGTTCTAACTAGACTTTTTTTAACTGCTATTGACGCTACTCACGGTTATTCTATTCGATCATATCAGACACGATATAGGGTGTCCGCGCACACGTTGTCGACGCCTCGGATATGTCGGATTTCCAGGTTGTATTCCTGTAGGAACCGACTCCAACTGAATAGCCTTCTATTTTTACTCTTCATTCGATGTAGAAATGTAAGAGGGGTGTGGTCAGTGTATATGATAGTCGGCTGACTCGACGATGATATATACACTGAGGATTAGGGCTAAATTTTCCTTCTCTACAGTAGAATAGTTCTTCTGGCAGGAGTGTAACTTCCGAGAGAAAAAAACTCACAGGGTGCTGAATACCAGAAGGATCGGTTTGGAGTAGAACTGAACCGATACCATGATCGCTGGCGTCAATAGCCAACCGGAAAGGTTGTTGAAAGTCCGGAGCCCTCAGCACATGATCGGAGCATAATAGCGATCTGATCTGTTCAAAAGACTTCTTGCAAGAAGAGGTCCATGTGAATTTGGACTTTTTAGACAACAGTTGGGTGAGAGGTGACGCAACGTCAGAAAAGTTCCGGCAAAAATTTCTATATTAACCGGCCATACCGAGGAATCGCCTCAGGCTTCTAACATTGGTCGGGGCTGGGACATCTAAGATGCGTTGGATCTTAGCGTTGATTGTGGATATCTTCCCGTATCCTACAGTGTGCCCCAGATAGGTTACTTCGGCTTTTCCTAACTCACTTTTTGATAAATTGATAGTGAGGTTTGCCTGTAAGAGTCGGTCGAACACTTTCCTTAAGGATGCGACATGGTCAGGCCAGCTGTCATTATATATGACAATGTCGTACATGTAGGTTTCGACGTTAGGCAAATCCCTCAGGCAGTGATTCATCATCCTTTGGAATGTTGCCTGGGAATTTTTCATACCAAACGGCATAACCCGATATTGGTAAAGTCCTTGTTGGGTCACAAATGCAGAAATGCTCTTGGCGCGCTCAGTGAGGGGTACACACCAATATCCTTTTAACAGGTCCAGCTTGGTGATGTAAGTCGCCCTCCCCACTCTGTCAATGCAATCATCCATCCTCGGGATAGGATGTGAGTCTGTCCTTGTGCCGGAATTCACCTTACGGTAATCCGTACTGAACCGAACCGAGCCATCCGGCTTAGCGACTAGGAGCATGGTGATGACCAACTGCTCTGGCTTGGTTCGATAATTCCATGCTCAAGCATGTACTCCACCTCTTGGCGTATCACTTCCGCCTTTTTGGGGTTGACGCGATAGGGATGTTGCTTGACGGGGGTAGCATTTCCAACGTCCACGTCGTGTTCGGTGATGGTCACTTGTTTGGGCGTATCCGGGAATAACTCACGGAAATCTCTAATGAGGTTTATCATTTCCCCCTTCTCGTCGTCAGATGGATGACCGCAGGCGTGAGGTCGGCGAGAATGTCGGAATTTCGCAATCTCATAGGATGACCACTTTTTCCTACGGATTCCTCAGGGGTATTAGTCTGGCTGTGTCCACAATCAGGTCTAACAATGGCAAGGACAGGGTTACCCTTGTCCCTCTGGTAATAAGGTTTAATCATGTTTATGTGGCACATCTGGGTGGCCTTGCGGCGGTCCGGCGTTTTAACGACGTGGTTGAGATCGCTAGCCTTTCGGGCAATCTCGTACGGACCGTGGAATCTGGCTTTTAGGGGTTTACCAGATATTGGTAACAAGACTAAGACCTTGTCTCCGACTTCGAAAGTTCGCGGGATGGCGTTCCGATCATACCGCCTTTTCATCTTTTCCTGGACCGATTTGAGCCTTTCTTGAGCGATCTCGCTCGTTTCTTGCAATCGTGTCCGGTAACGTGATACATAGTCGAGCAGCTATCTATTCTCGCGGCTCTCCTGCATCCATTTATCTTTCAGCAGTGACAGGGGACCACGCACTGAATGGCCGAAGACGAGCTAAACGGGCTGAATCCCAGCGACTCCTGAGTAGCATCCCGTGCTGCAAACATTAAGAACGGAAGGCCTTCGTCCCAGTCACTGTGATGGTCGAAGCAATATGTCCGTACCATGCTCTTCAAAGTCGAGTGGAAGCGTTCTAGGGCTCCCTGTGATTGGGGATGGTATGCACTGGATTTTACAGTCGTAATACGCAGGCTACTCATGGCTTGCTGGAACACTTTTGACATAAAGTTTGATCCCTGGTCGGATTGCACTACCTTCGGCAGTCCAACCATGGAGAAGAAGGTGATCAAAGCTTTGGTGATTTTCCCAGCCGATATATTCCTAAGAGGTATCGCTTCAGGGAATCGAGTCGACGCACACATAATGGTTAATATATGTTCGTTCCCGCGTTTCGTCTTCGGAAAGGAGCCAACACAGTCGACGGGGATCCGACAGAATGGTTCCTCAAATGCAGGAATCGGATAGAGGGGGGCATTAGGGATTCGCTGATTTGGCTTACTCACCATTTGACAGGTGTGACAAGTTTTACAATACCTCGCTACGTCCCTACGGATCCCTGGCCAATAGAAGTGCCTGGTAATCCGGTCATGTGTGTTTCGGATACCCATGTGGCCTCCCATGGGTGTCTCATGGGCTGTCCTTAGCACCTCCTCCCTATATCCTCTGGGTAAGACATACTGTTGTACAGTTGACCAGTCCTCAGGGGCAGGTGTATGTGAGGGTCTCCACTTCCTCATCAATGTACCATTTTGACAAAGTACCCGGATGGTATTTTGTCCAGCTCCTCTTCGTCCAGTGCTTCTCTGAAAAGTGGTGCGATTTCGGAGTCTTTTTTCTGCTCATGGGCGACTGATGTCCATGAGACTGAGGTTTCCCCAACTACTTGTTCATCCCCGGTGCTGGGGTTTTTGTTTAGGGTCTCTTTAAGTTTAGGACTCACGTCTATCTCGTGACCTGAACATGTTTGGGAAAGGTTGACGACTTCAGTTCCCCTACCGGCGCTGCTTGTTTCAGCACGTTTTTCTCTGGCCTCCTTTTGGGCCCTCGCCCGAGTCACCACACATGCTGGGTATACTCCGGCACCACTGTCCCCTGTCTTATCTGCACCTGCTGGTGTGCTTGGCACTGTTGCCACTTTTAAGGGTGGGGGTGATACTTTTTTTCCGGCCAAATCATTGCAAAGTAGTATCGCTATGCCTCTCATGGGCAGATCATCGACCACTCCGACCTCTATAGTACCACATACTATGTCAGACTCGAGGGTCACTTAATGGAGTGGAACGCTAACAAAGCCGTTTCCGACTCCCTCTATAATTACACTTTCGCCCGTGGCCGTATTTGCCCTACGCGGCATGTGGTTACTCAATATTAATGACTGGGTTGCCCCCGTGTCCCTTAATATTTTTATCCTCATCTTCTCTGTGGGCTCACCCACAGAGCACACCGAACCATCCGAGACAAGGTTTATATTCCTCTCGGATCTTGTCCGTGTCTACTTTTGCGAGGCTTCTATGCGACGCAATAAACCCTTGCGGCTTATTCGAGGGCGCACCCCTGTTTTCCGCATCTTTCTTCCTCGCCGAGCAATTCACTGCTATATGCTCTACCTTTCCACAGTAGTGACACGTCAGCGTTTTCCATCTCTCCGCCTGTTGACTATTCGGAGAATGGGTCCTATGGGTTGAGCTGTCCGGTCGGTTGCGGTTGTTGGTCTGAATCGACCTCATGCTCGGACCAGCGCTAGCCGCCATTCTGGGGTTAGTGCCGCTTCCGTCAGCGAACGGGTCATTCAACCTACTCTTGCCTCGTTTATGCGTCAACGCATATTCGTCCGCGAGGGTGGCCATTTCATAGGCTGTATCCATTGTCTCTCGTTAAGATAGACTTTGAGATCGTCATGGACATCGCCTAAACTCTTCCATCAGCATCAGCTGCCTTAGCTTATCGTGGTCTGCACCCACGATCTTAGCTGCGCACCACCTATCAAAGTAGACGAAAGAACTCAACAAACGTTTTCTTCTCATCCTTCCTATGGCCCCTAAATTTCTATCTGTATGCTTCTGGGACCATTTCGTAGCTTCTTAAGATTGCGGACTTTACAATGTTATAGTCAGCGCAATCCTCTGCTGACAGCGACGCATATATTTCCTGAGCCTTACCCTTTAATACTGTTTGTAGAAGTAAAGTCCAGGTTTCCATTTGCCAGTTCAGGCTTGATGCGATTTTCTCAAAGTGTTGAAAATAGTTGTCAACATCAGCCTCGTTGAACGCTGGCACAAATCTAATCTGTTTAATGAGGTCGAACTCATTTCGCCTCTCACTATGGAAGGTTCTCCTATCTTCAATTTCTTGGCGTCTGGTCTCTTGCTCCATTTTAGCCTTCTCTAACTCTACCTAGCTTTTTCCATTTCAATAGCTTTATTAGTCTCGATTTTTATTCTCTCAAGCTCAATTTGGGCATGTGAGAGTCCAGGCGAGTCTGACACAAGATTGTCCAATAAATTTTCTTCGAAGATATCGTTATCAACCATGTGCTCTGCAACAATATTCACTAGTTGTGGTTTTCTCATCGAGCGCTTAGGCTCTAATACTAATGCTGTTGCTACATCAATAATACTATCTTTCTTTAATCTAGAAATGCCTCGATTGTGGGAGAATTTAAAAGGTTTCTACTACAGACATTTCGGTTTTATGTTTTTCGTTGTCTCGCACCCGCTTCGTCTCTACCCACGAAGTTCCAGTAAACAGAAGAAAAAGAATCCCGGACGACGCCCCCAATCTGGTCACGACCGGCTTTCGCTGGGGACAACGATCGCGTTCGCGTGACAATGCTAAAAAAAAAAATAAATAAAAATATGTCCGGGTTTGGCTCGTTCAAGGGTTAACAAAAGTGTCGGGGAGGGGGAATTCTTCTGGTTGGAACACCGTACGCAGAAAAGTTAACAAAGCAAGCAGAGGCAACTCGAACGACCGAGGGTTGATTTTAAAATGAGAATTTATTAAACACTAATAAACAAATAAACAAAAAAAAATAAAGATAACATATAAATGGGGGTTGGGATTAAACTTAAGATATTAATACGAGCAGAGGGAGAAAACAATTTTAGCAGTTGGCAAGAACAAGACAAGAGAAGAAAAAGGGGATGGCTCACAATGGCGACCGCTTTGGGGTATAATCCAGCTAGCGTCTCCAGCAAGGAATAAGAAAGTTTTTATGGGCGGAGGATTAGTGGTCTTTTTCAGTGAAAACTCAGATAGTCCTTATGAACAAGTCAGTGTAGTTGTTGTTTTTCCTTCTGATGTAGTCCGGCGAGACAACACAAAGTTTTCGTGAACGACTCGATGCCGTTATTCCTTCCAAGATAATTCACAGAGTTCTCGTGTCTCCCGTCTTTTCTTTCAGACTTAATGGAAGGTTTTCGGTTCTTTCACCCGAATATCATAAGTTTTTGATTTGGTTGTTTTTTTTTCTTTTCCGTCTTTTTCTCATGGCATACGTTCACGGCTTGTAGTAGCAGGGACGACCGTTCGCACCCAAGGGGGACTGCCGAACTCCTGTATTTTTGGGTAGGTCATCACGCGTCCACCCCTCCTCTTCCCACTCACGTCGCCAATAAGTCTAAAATAAAATTGATGAACAGGGATCTCTTCTCAAACTTTGCCAATCGCCGATACAAAAATAGAAATGATGAAATTTATTTTCTCCTTTACGGTCGTTTAGAAGATGCCTTCAAATGGCTTACTGCGTATTTGTCACAATATATATATATATATATATATATATATATATATATATATATATATATATATATATACGTTTCATTTGTTATTACCGTATCTTTCTGTTAAGTTACATTATGGTTTCGGCTACACGGCCGTTTTTTCGCCGTCTGTAATGTCCTCAGAATTTTACAGAAATGTGCGCTATTTTGGAATGAAAGAGTTTGAAGACGGGATGAGGTCAGGGGGTCGAGGAGGGCAGAAGAGGAAGGGAAGAAGGAAACAAGGAGGGAAGGTGCGGGCGTTTTGTATGTCGATAATTTTTTAGTTTTGGGGCATAAGGAACTTGTGGGGGAGGGTCTGGGAAGTTCATTTCTGGTCTGGCTGAGAGCATAGGGATATATGAGGGGTAGGGGAATATGTGTGGTTGGAGAGGGGGGTTACTTTAAAATTCGAGTCTTAGTGTTGAAGTTTTTAGCGTCTCGTTGGTGAGGTGATTTCTTGGTAAGAATGTATTGAGCCGTTGGGTGTTCGCTTATGTTTGGAGGCGGCGAAGGGGGCTATGATTCGGTTTATTTATTTTTAGTTTTTTTTTTATTTTGTTGTTAATTGTTAGGAGAGGGTCTACTAGCGGACGCAGCCACGGGTACACTCATGCGCACGTAATACTTTAAAGAAACGGTCACGGGTATACATACATGCCCACTCTTGCGTGCAAACATCAATTACTTAATATAAACCCTATTTTACATAATAACTCTGTTCTAAGTTGCAAGTCACGCAGTTTTAATGCGACTTAGTGTACCCTTTCTATTGATAGTGAGAATTAGTCAGTTTTCTATGTTCATTTTTCGTAAATATACAGAAATAAGTGTGGGACATTTTAATTTAAATACACTACCCCTTATAAAGAATAATCACTGTCAATTATTGAGCCTTACTTTTAAAAAACAATAACGGAGTATTAATTTATTTATTGCGGATTATTATTCTCATCTTTCTTTATTAGTTGTTGTTGTTTCACGACGTTTCAGCCCACTATTCCTCTGGCTTTCGTCAGGTGGTAACCGCGACGACTAGGAACTTCGAATCTCTTGCATTCTCAGCAATCACTGTCATCCGTAGTTGTTGTCGTCTCACACCCGTTTTTGGCCAAGTAAGCCTCTGGCCGGCTTTGGGTAGGATTGAAACTGCTATCTTCAAACAATTCTTATCTGGAACCGTAGAGATTCAACGTCTCTATCAACTGTGCAACCGTTATCATCTGACGAAAGCCAGTGGGCATGTTGGCCGAAATGTCATGAAACAACAACTAATAAAGATGAGAATAATAGTCCGAAATAAATAAATTAATATAAATAAGACAATAATGAATTCCAATTAAAATAATAAAAATGTGACAGTTATGCAAAATTATGGGCTGTGGCATTTAATGATAAAGTTTTACATGTAAATCTGAGTTTAAGTAATTTTTCTATTTATTCAATATTTATATTTTGTATATAGATATTTACCTCTAAGACATCGCAAGGAGACAGACACACAAACAATGATGGCATCTACAAATGCATATATGTACATAAGAATGATTGACATGATAGATATTTAGAAATTTTACATTTTAATTTATTATATAAAATTAATCATGAATACATTTTTTTTAGATATAAACAATTATAGGCATGATACAGTTAATTTAA
>NC_136489.1:8468174-8470674 GCF_053919585.1 Euprymna scolopes
AACCTATCAGAAAGAAATGATTTAATAATTGAGAAGACATTTCCAGCTATACCATAGCTAGAGATCTTATGAAGTAAACCTTTAGGCCATACCCTATCAAAGGCCTTAGATATGTCAAGAGCAATTGCTGTAGAAAAGTTTACCTCCGTCGAGAGATTTGCTTATCCTATGAGATATAACTGTAAGCACATCTGCTGTAGATCTAGCAGAACGGAAACCATATTGAGTGTCACTAAGAAGGTTATTTTTGTTGAGATGGTTGATTACTTCTGTATTTAAAATAGGTTCCAGCAACTTACTCAGGACGCACAGGAGAATTATTGGCCTGTACTGAGAGGGGGATGAGCGATCACCTGAATTCTTAAATATAGGGCATACTGATGACATTTTCCAGGGAGATGGGAAACTATTCTCCTTAAGACAACGTTTAAACAGTTTTGTAAGTATGGGCGCTAGTTCAGGTTGAAGTTTTTTGAGTACTATAATTGGAATACCGTCAGGGCCAGTTGCTTTACTGAAATCAAGGTTTTTGATTAGCTTGACAACATCACGTACAGATATACGCATAACACATAGCGTGTTTTCTGATACAGGAGGAAATATTGGGGGTTGGCGGTCTTGATCGCAAAGGGTCGAATAAGCTGCAAAGTTTTTGACAAAGAGTTTGGCTGTGTCTGATGCTGACGAGATTACCTCAGGTCCATTGATAATAGTTGGGATGGAGCACACGCTTCTGTTCAGAATTCTGTTTGCTATTTGCCAAAACTCGTGGGATCCAAGCCGCTGCTCAGCTACTTTGGACTTAACAGATTGAGCATACAACTCTCTTGCATTCTTTATTACTTCCTTACAATGGTTGCTGGCAGTCCTGAAAGCGGCTTTAGTTTTCATACATCTATTACGTTGGAAACAGTTGAAAAAGTGATTTCTGTGCGCAATGACAGCAGCACATTCTGGAGAGAACCATGGCTGGCTGTTAGGTGTTTGCTGAAACTTTTTCGAGGGTATGAAACGGTCAATACTTACAATTAACCATTCAGTCAGGTCTAATACTATAGAGGACACATCCTTCTTAAACATGGACTGCAGACGTAGATCAGATATAAATGTACGGAAGCTATCCAGGTCAGCCTTAGTGTATCGATATACTGTACGATGGAGAGGTACGTCTGGGGACTTATTACATTTCATTTTTATCTTAATTGATACAACAGAGTGATCGGAAGATCCAAGAGGCGACAGAACAGAAACTGAACATGGTTCAGGGCAAGTTGTGAGAAAAAGGTCTAGTAGGCTCGCATACTGCCGTCATTGTCGGGCACACGGGTTGGTTCCTGAACAATCTGAGTGAGGTCATAGGCAATGGAGAAATCATGAAAAAACCTCCCCTCATCATCGGTCTTGTTAGAGTGGGTCAACCATTCGACCCTGTGAACATTGAAGTCACCACATACGTGAATGTTAGCTGAAGGATAAGCAGATAGGACTTGGTCAATTTTCTCAGATATGCTTTGAAAGATAGTAACTCCGCTGTTATGGGGGCGATAGAGAGTAAATATAAATGCCGTAGTGTGAGCTTAAGCAACCCGGAAGCACATATAGGGTAAGTTAGGATTTTTCCCTGGAGATGTCTCTACCACATGGAAAGTTATCCCTAATATAGGCAAATATACCATGCCCATGGCGATCTTGGGGGGCAGATTTAGAAGTTAAGTTGGAGTATCCTTTAATTGCGATGTTTGCCCAAAAACATATTTTGCAAACAAAAAAAAGCTCAACTCTACTCTAATCTAATTAAAAACATATCTTTTAAATGTGCATGGGCCGTTCTTAACTGACATATTTAATATCTAGATGTCTAAAAGAATAGACATTCGACGTTTTTTCCGATATGAACAATATTTAACTATTTATAATATAATTAACACTTGACTGAATTTCAAACATTTCATGTTTCCATTATCGTGCATACAGCGTTCGATTCTACCCTTGTCCTAATATCGTTTTCACTTATCTAGTATGTGTTCTTACTTAAATGCTAAAGGATAGCCCTTCATGTAACACAAATAAATAAATAAATATATGTATACATATATATGCACTCGTGACAAAAAAATTGACCTAACAAATTTTATACATTTTATTGCACTAAAAGCTATATTGAACTAACAACAATTGAACAAGAACACTTAAACGAGACAAGTGGCAAGACATTTATTTAGGATGGAATCGGATTCCCTTTTGATTACTTTAGAAGATCAATTCTTTTAGACATGATTTCAAACAAGTTTCCCACAGTTTGTCATTGTTCACAAAAGTTCTTCCGGCCAATGCACGAGAAATTATGAAACAACTATTGTCGATTGGGTTAAAATCTGGGCTTTGATCTGACCCAAATATCACATCAATTGAGTTAACAGAAAACCATCTTTCTGTGACGTTAGTAGTGACTAATGTTTAAAAATAATTTTCTGGGATATTCCCAGCTTCTGAATACTTA
>NC_136489.1:8475674-8528174 GCF_053919585.1 Euprymna scolopes
CTCGATGTTTACTTTTGTGGCAATATTACAGGTATTTTAAAAATTACCTTGACATTATTAATCCTTTTTCTAATACAATCATTTCCTTATTCTATTTTAAAATAATTTTGTTGATTTAATTAATTCCATTTATATTTGATTTAATTTATTTTCAGGATTTAATAACTGACAAAATTGTGTTTAAAACTGGAAGTTCCATTTTATATTTAAGCTATTCGAGTTTTTCCCATTTAAACTATGAGATTGTCTTCTGGTTTTGTTTAACATACCGTGTTTAGTGCGTATTTTTACTTCCCTAAATGCAACGTCGTTTAGCCACAAGTAAGGATAATCGTTGTATATAAAATTGTAGGTGGTATGTGACTTATCAAACCGACCGATAATATGTTTCGACCTGGCAACTGTATATACAGATAGTGCAATTATATATATATATATATATATATATATATATATATATATATATATATATATATATATATATATATATGTGTGTGTGTGTGGGTGTGTGTGGGTGTGTAATTATATATATATAAATATATGTATATATATGTAATTGTATATACATATGTAATTATATACATATATATGTATATATGTGTATATATATATATATATATATATTTATATATATATATATATATATATATATATATATATATATATATATATATATATATATATATATATACACAACCTGTTACACAGGCATTACTATTCTAACTTCTAGTTTTTCCTATATGAATATATGATGAATGTATGATGTAGCGGAATAATAGCATTGTTAAATAAATCAAAATGATGTATTATTATTCTATATTCCATTACAGTCACATTAGATTATTATTTTTATCGCAGTTTATACGTAGATTCCATGAACAAAGCTTCTTTCTTAGAAGTGTAGGCCTGTGAAACTCTGTTCCGCTTGCCTCTTCCCCACCTGACTACAATCTGGATGTCATCAAGTTCAATGTAAACAAATTCCTGATAAACCGCCCCCTTCAGTAAGACTCCAATACTAGCGTACTGTACACGCAATAACCCTTATCCCCGAGTCGCTTCCGGACTTTGATAAGTTGTGACTACCTTGTAAAACTAAAATTCAACGCCCTATGAATGTATTTCTTTATGTAACGTCCTGTATCGCATCATGAATTCATTTTTGTATTGGTTTAGTTCTTTTTTTTAATGGATATTATGAATGTTTTAACAGTGTTAAACTAGAAGAAAAACGAAGTCAGATGTTGTAGTTTAATATACAATGGCTTTATATTCTCTGGATCGGTTAAAAATCTTTTTAAAGGACATCGACTTATTTTAAGTGCTGTATTGCTTGGTATGGAATCCGAATCCAACCACTTCTGTTCTCGCCACAAGAGAAAAATACACTTATTATAAAACCACATTCCCTTAAAATGGAGGCTGAGTTTTCTGGAACAAAAAATATGTACCGGTATCAGAATATTGCTCGTCTTCTAATTGAAGATTAGAAAGCTCATACAATTCTAAGTGTCTACAAGTGTGTTTTTCTGGGTCAAATGAAGATAAAAATATAATATGATCACACTTAACAGGACAAGGAAGCTGGTCGAAATATAACCCGATACGAGTCACTCAAAACGCAGGTGTTGAATTCTTTCAAACGTACTCTCCTAAGTAAACTGACCTTAAAATATCTAGGGCAGTATGTATCGTTTGGGTGGTCACAGTTTTATCTTTACGATGTCAGTTCATTAACTTAGTCATCAACAATAGACTTAAACGTGTTGACGCCCCCGACAGTGGTATGTGCTTCTCAGACTCTGGCCTTATGTTTTACGTATTCATAAGAATCATCAATTATTTACCCCGTTACTTATATGATTATTTTTTCGAGAATATGCATTAGTTATTATTAGTCTGCAAACGCGTATAGCTTTGGATTAAATAAACAATATAGGAACAGACTTTTAAAAAATTTCCAACATTGTTCGGTGATATTATGCAAACGTTTCCAGTATGATAATGAGAAATATTTGATTAGATCTAATTAAATTAGAATTGAATACGTTGTATTGCGTTTTGTTTTGTTCACGTTTTCTCGCAATTCGTTCCTTCTTCTAATTATTATTGACATTCCCACGTTTACTTACTAATTCTGTCTCATGCGTCATCCTATCTTCATATCTTTTTTTTCATCCGTATTAGGATTACTAAACACACGAAAAAATACTACTAAAACAACTACAAGAGTGTATTTTCCAAACGGAACGATTAGAGTAAGGTTTTTTAGTTGAAACATATAAACTACTGTCAGTTGGACTTGTTTTGATTGTTTAATATTGAAGATAAACAAAAACACCTTGACAAAAGTAATATATTAAACAAATAGATTAAAATACTCCATGGAATTTTAGTTTAGGAAGGCAATAAAAATGATAACGGTGTCAAGAATAAGAACGGCGAAATATGCTCGGTCATTTATTTCTAGTTTGAAGCTCAAACGTTTCTAACTAATCGTCCACCCCTTAAAGAAGAATAAGAGACGGGTTTATTTTTGGTAGTTGTGTATAACTCGCTTACATTTGTTTTCAATTTCTCATTATATTCCAGGAGCAATGTTACTGACAATCAAAACAGAATTGTTTTTCTGACTAATCGGTTAAATCTACTAAATCTTCTGGTAAGTTTTTGACACTAACTTAGTTTTCTTTCTGATCACCGTACATCACGTAGCTGCTGGCCTTGTGTCAAGCGACTTCCATAATTTTTCTTTTCCAATATTACTCATCGGATATCTTCGGATACCTTACTAACCAACATGTCCCATACAGAATAAATTGTGTTAATATGTAATATTATGGGATTATTTTGTATACTTCCCTCCCCACGAGGACAGAGTTGGACACAAGATCGGTTTATAATGTGGTAGCAATCAGCTCCCCAAAAGGTGTACTCTGTTTACTAAGAACATTTTTTTTAATTTTATGAGTCATGAATGATTTTCCCTATGATGGGGGATAAATCCTTCATGAGTATACTACTTTTGCTGAGACAAAAAATAGAATTGCAGCATCAGAAAATATACTACGATTTTATCCTGGCCCGAAGACTAAGAATTAAAAAACGCAGCTTTATTTAAGGACTGCTGCGAGTAGTTGTATTTCTAATAGTATAATAGTTTTTCTAACCAAGCCATCAATTCAACCCACTGAGATTTAATTTGCATGCCAAATAAAAATGCATACTACTGAACATTCTGTAGAAGATTTCATTATATAATTTTGCCTTTCGCAATGTATTGCATACTTATATACTAGGCATTGCAAACATGAAAGGAAAGACACAGTATTTTCTGACTGGGCCTCTCTTTAAAAATCTTCTAAAAATAAAGTAACTATCCAAATAATACGCACTTTTCACGATTATAAAGCATGTATACTAGCGTATTGTTGAAAAAGAGTTAAAAACATATTTAACTTTAAAAAGAAAGCACAAAATAAGTGGATAGTCCTTAATCCGCGGAGTTTCGAAGAAATATTTTCCTTCTCATCAGACGGAAGGGATTATAACAATGCGGGAAGGGAATTTGCTTGCAAAAGCATTTAATGAAACTACAAGTAAGTCATAGATCTTACTTGGTAACAAACAGTTAAGCAGACTTTATAGAGGGAGGAAAAATGTGATTTAACGTGAATGGATGGTCTGGTAAAGGATAAAATATCAAATCTCGGTAAAATCTAAAGGAGTTGATTAAACTTTTATTTCCGCAAGTATAATCCCAAGCAATTGCGTTAATGGAAGATGGTTCAAAGTAACCCAAAAGGCAGAATTCCGTGAAATAATTCACAAAGGTGCACAAAGAAAAAAAAGGGAATGCGTTCAAATAATATTAGTAAAAGAAATATAAAGTGTGCACAGAAAGGAGAAATTGACAGAATTTAAAACATGGCTGTCAAGGCTAATTCAATAGAAATGAGTCAATAAAACTTAAGCTTAGGTAGTTCGGACGATGTCAAAACATCGTTAAACTTATGACGCATACAGCAGCCGCCGATAGCATAGTGGGTAGGAACCTTGACTGTCTTACAGACGGTCGGGTTTCAATCCTGGCTTGAGGTAGTTGCCTGTGTTGCCGCACTGATGAGATGTGAAACAGCGAAGCATTACCGTATTGATATACATATATATATATATATATATATATATATATATATATATATATATATATATATGTGTGTGTATATATATATATATATATATATATATATATATATATATATTTTCTTCTACCACCTTGTTTTAATAAGCTAAAACTGAACAAAATATATTGTATTCGGGGAAGGGTGAAGCTTTCAGATTAAACAAATAAGAAACAACAACGAAGAAGATTTAAAATTTGAAAATTTGATTTTTACATGTGTCTAATTTTTCATCTGTTGTGTTTTAAAGTGCATGATAATGATAATTATCATCTTTCAAATTATATATTTATAATGTCATTTTTTACGAGAAAAACTTATTGTAAATATTTAAAAATGAATTAGTAATTTTATTATAGTGAGACAAATATTGATAATACGCAATCAAATATGAAGTGCTTGAAATAATCAATACAAAAAAGACTAGATCGATAAATAAATACGCATTTGGCTAAAAATACGATAATTTTTTCCGGCACTTTGTCAGTAGGACGTATTATCTCGCCTATGTTAGGCCATACATCCTAAATAGTTGTTCCTGTTCTGAAACTATTGTTACCTCCCCATTTTCTTATTTGCTGTGACTGGTGCTTGAGTTTGATTAAAGTGTGGAGGACTTGGATCTACTACATTCTCTCATCTGGAAACCCTTGCCCCTGATGATGTAAATTTAAATCGTATATTCTATTAAAAAATAGTAGAGAACTGTTCTATTATGCTTCTTTTAATTTGAAAAAGTCCAGTTCCTTTTTCATCTGGAATGAAAGTTGCTTTAAAATCATAGACCTTTATAGATCTATATTCGATTTTGAAAAAAAAACAAACACTTGTTTTTCCTCAATGATTTTCTTTGTGCCTATTGTATCCAAAAATTACTACAGAAATTATTAGAATATTCCTAACAGAGTAAATATCGGATATTATTGAGGCCTTCCTAAAAAGCTGAAACATATTTGCTAGTTACACTAATATATATATTCCATATGATGAAATGCTAGTACTCTATTCCTAAGAGAATACCTATTTCAAATCAAATAATATATGGTTTCTTTTATACAATGTTTTAAATATCCCACAGGAAAATCAAAATATCTATAAACTCTTATGATCAGCACATGGGGTGTATCTTCTGATGAATTACAAGTTACCAACTTGTTCATATATTTTTACTTTATAAATTACCTGTTTTAATAAGTTTCATTTTTCCTCCTGTTGCGACTCCAAACTATGGAGTCGATAAAGCAAAATGAAGTCACACATTAGCTAACGTAAGGAAATTACGTAACCTTCTCATCGCATGTCACTTAGATAAAGCGTAAATCTTACTCATCACAAGTTCTAGCAGATCATTGTATTAGGCATTTAAGCGACAAAAATGAACTCTTGTTTTGGGTGTGTAGCCGTAATACATATTTACTTATATATTACAATTTCGTATATTCTATCAATCGATGCATCTTTTTATATATATATATATATATATATATATATATATATATATATATATATATATATATATATATATATATATATATCTGAATATATATATATACACGTATATATATAAATATATATACATATATATATATATATATATATATATACATATATATGCATATATACATGCATTTATAATATATTTCTGTATAAATATATTTTCTTAGAATATATACCGATCCTTATTAAAAAAGCTCAATGTAATCAAGGTGAATCTCGAACGTCCTTTCCCGAGGTATTTTAAGCAAAGAAAAAATAATAAATAAAAGCATTAACTCAACACCAGCTCCACCATATCCCAAAGCAGTAGGTCTGATTGTTCGTTCCTTCTTTTTCGAGAGGATCCCAAGAAAAAGGGCCGCACACTTCAGAGCTAAGCTAAATTAAACAATTCTTTATCTATAACTTTCGAAATCTACTGTTGTCATTAATATCACTGATATTTTTGTATTTAAAAACTTTTTTCCTTATTGCAGTTATGACTAAAAACTCGGAACATGTTACTCTTACCTATCCTGTTTCACTGTTTCTTTTGTTTTGTTTTTATTTTTTCCTTTTGTCAAAACATTATTCTGGGCAAATAGGCCTGGTACTACTCTACACCAGTTTGTAAATGAGTTCCTATTTACTATGCCTCCCCACGGGACCGAGTTAGACACCAAGGTCGTTTTTTAACACGGAGAAAAGGAACACAAATAAAAATTGTCTCAGTCTTGAAGGAGTTCTCCTCCAATGATAGAAAACAAGAAATTAAAGTGCAGCATCTGAAGAACAGATGGTGTTTATTTGCTCCCCCACTGAGCAAATTAGGCACAAGGCCGTTTTTAATGTGAGGTAAAAACCAGCTCCCCTAAAAGTAGGCAAAAAGGGGGCACTCTGGTTACCAAAAATAATAATTGTCCCAGTATAGAGGGTTTCCCCTCCATTGACTGGTACAAATTATCTTAAGTGCAGCATCTGCCGGAACAGATGGTATTTATTTGCTCCCCCACTGAGCAAATTAGGCACAAGGCCGTTTTTAATGTGAGGTAAAAACCAGCTCCCCTAAAAGTAGGCAAAAAGGGGGCACTCTGGTTACCAAAAATAATAATTGTCCCAGTATAGAGGGTGTCCCCTCCATTGACTGGTACAAATTATCTTAAGTGCAGTATCTGCCGGAACAGATGGTATTTATTTGCTCCCCCACTGAGCAAATTAGGCACAAGGCCGTTTTTAATGTGAGGTAAAAACCAGCTCCCCTAAAAGTAGGCAAAAAGGGGGCACTCTGGTTACCAAAAATAATAATTGTCCCAGTATAGAGGGTTTCCCCTCCATTGACTGGTACAAATTATCTTAAGTGCAGCATCTGCCGGAACAGATACTACACTTTGGTCATGTCCCGAAGGCCAAGAAATTCAATATACCCCGACTTAACAAGATCAGAATTTAATTATGAGGTAAAGCTCGGACGTTCTAACTCAAGCTATATAAAACAAAAAAATAATCACGCATTAATATCGGAGGGGAGACAATCTTCAAATATCATCCTAAATCGGAAATGGAGAAACGGACTTAGGTAGATATCAATAAGTCCGTCTTAACTTTTTTTTTAATAGAGAGAAGATAATGCAGAGAAAGTGTTATCGGCAGCTCCAGTAACTCTCGTTTTCTTTTTTTTTGTCCCTCAGTCCTCATTTCCAATGAGTGATGTTTCTGAAAAACGGCGAAGAAAAAGCTGTTTTCCAGGTCGGTAGTACTTCGTTTACAATAGTCTGAGATGTCGGAAATGTTCATTTTCTATGTCTATACTTGCGGTGATGTCAGTAGTAAGGGTGCTGGTGGTAAACGCTTCATCTGGGTTAACGTTATCCGCCTGATAGTCAGGGACCGGAATCACATAGAAAGCTGTCCTATCAGCAGATGCAAAGTACTGGGGCTGATGTATTGCCATTTGTTGAGTGGATTCGGGACCATGCAGTAGGTTCTCCTGGGGCGTTTCGATGCCATACAAGTGGGAAATTGTTACGGCTTTACCTTATCATGTGCTGCAAAAAATCCTGTCTTTTCTCTCCTACTTTCCCTCCCTGCCTTGTTCTTACCAAGCATGCTGACCTGTTCCACAAATCACAAAATTCTCAACATGAAATATCTAAAACAAAACACGACTAAACATAGAACCATATCCTACAACGTATACCCCTTCTATCATATCTTTTTCTCCAACATCTGGGGTGTACGTTCCAACCTTCCAGATGTTGACACCGAATAACAGGAGATGAAACCGGACATATTCTTTCTAAGTGAAACTGGAATAGGGCCGACTACCTCCCTAGATTAGTTCATAATTAAGGGATACTCTAATTTAACATCTAAATCTGACCCCAAGATCGCCAGGGGCATGGTATGTGTGTATAAATTAAAGATGACTTCCCATGTTGCAGGGATATCTCCAGAGAATACCCCAATTTACCTTATATGTGTTTCCGGTTGCACTTGCTTACATCACCACATTTACCCTCTATCGCCCCTACAACAGAGGAGTTACAATCTTTAAAAGTATATCTGAGAAAATAGACCACATCCTGTCTGTTTATCCCTCGACTAAATTTCACATTTGCGGTGACTTAAATGTTTATAAAGTAGAAGGTCCGTCTCGGACATTCACCAAGTATTGGAACAAGCTATGTTATCCGAATTGAATGTTTATGTGAAAATAACACATACGAAATAGTGACAAAACACATAGATAAAATATAACTTCTGCACGCTGGTTTTTTTCCAAATATATCACAGCTTCTGCCAGTGAACATTTTAAAGCAAGATTTGTTGCAAAAGGTTTTTCACAAATTTCTGGAGTGGAATATTTTCAACATTTTCACCAACGGCAAATTTAACGACAATTAGAATGTTATTACAACTTGCCGCTCCATACAATTTAAAAATATATCAAATAGATGTAAACAATTGACTATGAAATCTACATTTACCTTTCAGGGGATTTAAAAAGAAAAAAAATTAAAAAATTGGGCGTGGAAATTAAATAAATCGCTATATAGACAAAAGCAAACTGCACACAATTGAAATTTTTCACTCCATAATTATTTAATATAACATGAATTCAATCAATGCCCCATAGACGCGGGTATGTATACTAAAATGTAAGTAATAAATTGTTGATTTTGGTTTTTTTGGTTGACGATATATAACTCGCCTCGAACTATGACAACACTTTAAAAGATATTAAAAATCGATTAATACAAAATATATAAATGCCCGATTTTGGACGACTCTCATATTTCCTCGGTATAAAATGTAGCTGTGAAAATGAAACTATAACTATGAACCAATCACGATACATTGAGACAATTTTGCCCAAGTTTGGAATGCAAGATTGGAAGCCGCGTTCAATTCCCATCGAAATGGATATAAATAAATATATAGTGACAGAAACAAAATTCATAGATAGTTGAATATACAGGAAAATGGTAGGCAGCCTCATCTACTTGATGACTGCAACTAGGCATGGCATAAACTGTAAGAAAGCTATACACAAACTTATCGAACCCGACAATTAAGGACCTTAATCGTGCAAAACAAATCCTTCGTTACCTAAAAGGAACCAAGGAACAATCTTTAATATTTAAAAAAAAGTTTACATATCCTCTAAATTAAGAAAGCTTTTCGGATTCAGATTGGGGTAACTCTCAGAATAGAGAAAGTATAACGGGAGGTTGTTTTAGACTGTCAAAGACTGGACCTATGATCTCTTGGAAAACTAAAAAGCAACAAAGTATTGCTCTTTCTACTTGTGAAGCAGAATATGTGGATCTTACTCATTCCGCGAAGGAGGCAATTTTTCTAAACACCCTTCTAAAATCTAGTTTAAACCAGATCTAAGTAAAAAAACTATAGTAATTCATTGTGATAATCAGAGTAGTATATTATTAGCAAATAAGTCTATGATTCATCAAATGTTGAAGCATATTTATATCAGATATCATTGGATAAATAATGAGATAAGTAAAAACAATCTATTAATCTTACTTATGTGACGTCTAAAAATAATATAGCCGCCATTTTCACTAAACCTACAAAATGAATAAAGTTAAGACATTTTATAACTGAACTTTTTGGAATTTTATTATGAATAAATCTCTTTTCAGAAACCCAAAAAGAGAAGCATGAGCAGTCAAAATCACACAAAAAAATTGTAAATTGTCCCGGCCACGAGGATAAACTTCGACCATTTCTACCTTACTAACAAAATTAATCAACTAATAACTAACATGATGTTTCCAGTTTTTGTTAAAAAAAAATACCAAATAAAAAATCACTTGTTAAAACTTTTTCTTTGTAAATTTCCTATTTGTCGAATAATTCCTTTTTGTATGTGTGTGTGTTTTTTTTTTGCTAACATTCGTTAAAAAGGTATATTTGTGAATTATTGTGCATATATGCATTTGAAAAGTATTCTATTTGTACGTTTATATATATTTGGAAAGTGTTTATTTATATATATATAAAAAGGGCATCTTTTTGCACACATTATACCAATATAATTATACTTCTTTTCGACCAATTAGAATAAATACCTCACTCAGATTGTTCGCGAGCACACCCGTATATCCGATACTACCCGTCACTACGCAAGTCTTCTCGATCTTTTCCCATCACCTTCCCTTGAGCTATTCTCATGTTTCGATCTATCTCCTCTGGGATCCTCTGACCACTCTGTTGTATCAGTTAAGATAAAAATGAAAAAAAATAAGTGTTCAGAGAGACCTCTCCACCGTACTGAATACAGATACTCTATGGCTGACTGGGATAGGTTCCGTACATAAATATTTGTTCTAACTCTCTATTCCATGATTAAAAAGGGTGTTGCCTCTATAGTATCAGACTTGACGGAATAGTTAATAGTAGCCATGGTCCAATTCATGCCATCCAAATATTCCAACAAAAACCTTACAGCCAGCCATGATTCTCCCCTGAATTTGCTGCTGCTATCGCGCACAGAAACCACTTTTTCCATATCTACCAACGCAATAGATGCACTGAGACTGCTTTCATGACTGCCAGCCACCACTGTAAAAGAGTAAAATAATGCAAGAGAGCTATATTCTCAATCCAGAGTAGATGAGCAGCGGCTTGGTTCCTACCAGTGTTTGCACACAGCAAATAGGATCCTGAACAGAAGTGTGCGTTCAATCCCAACCATTATCAATGGGCGAGGGATAATTTCGTCAGAATCAAACAAGGCCAAACTATTTGGCAAGAATTTCGCAGCAAATTTTACCCTTTGCGACGAAGTCAAGCAACTCCCCCTATTTCCTCCTATAACACAGAACACACTAAGTAACATGCAAATGTATGTGCGTGAGGACGCCAAGCTAATCAAGAACCTTGATTCCTGTAAAGCAACTGGCCCTGATAGTAATCAAATTATAGTGTTAAAGCAGCTTCAACCAGAACTTGCCCCTTTACTTAAAAACTGTTTAACCGTTGCCTTAAGGAGAAGTGCTTTTCAGCAACCTGGAAACCTCACCAGTATGCCCTGTATTTAAGAATTCAGGGGATAAGTAATCTCCCTCTCAGTACAGACCAATAAGTCACCTGCGTGTTATAAGTAAGTTGTTGGAATCCATATTATATAGAGAAGCGGGCAAAAATAACCTTCTTAGTTACACATAATATGGTTTCGTTCTGCTAGATCTACAACCGGAGTGCTAACGGATATATCTCATAGGATAAGCGAATCTCTCCACAAAGGATTAATTTCTAGAGCAATTGTTCTTGGCATATCAAAGACCACCAATAAGGTATGCCATAAAGACCTACTTCACAATATTTCCAACTAAGATATAACTGGAAATGTTTTATCAATAATTACATCCTGCCTCTCTGATAGGCTCATAAGAGTAGTGGTTGATAGGCAGGAATCAGAGACCCAAAGTGTTAATGCTGGAGTTCATCAGGGGTTAATCGTGGGCCCAACTCTCTTCTTGAGCTACATCAATGATCTCCCAAAACACATACTACAATGATTCGTTGACATCTATGCTGATAACACGACCATCTATGGCAACACATCAAAGGCCGCAAATGACAAGGTTCTCTCTGATTCTCTCTCCTCTGATCTTCAGCGCGTGGTACAGTTGGGTAAGAAGTGGCTGGTTACTTTTGATGAATCTAAAACCAAGCTCCTATCTTTGCATCATAAACGCTCTGATCCCAATCGTGCATCAATTGAAATGGATGGCTCTCGTCGAGGGAAGATCCCATGTTTTGATAAGCTTCTGGGTTTGACCTTTACTCCTGATGTGAAATGGAACACATACATTAAGTCTGTCGCCAAGGTCGCTGGGAAAATGGTGGGATCCTTCAACGGCTCCAGAAGATATCGCACTAATGATGCAATTATTTATCTATATAAAAGTCAAATACGTCCAAGAAATGAATACTGTACCACATCTAGGCAGGAGCTGGTAAAGAGCCTATCCTGCATTGACAGAGTACAAAATAGACTTCGTGGCTTAGTTGGGAATGCCATTTTCTCTTCCCTGCAACCTCTCTCCCATAGAAGAGAGGTTGCGAGTCTGTCTTTGTTTTATCGTTATTTCCATGGCGAGTGCTCGTCTGATCTCCAATCTCTGGTACTCCCTCACCAATCTTTCTCTAAAACACCCGTCATGCTGAAACCACTGTCAATAATTTTCCCCACTCTTTATATGTGCCTAAATCAAAACGTAGATTCCATAAACAAAGATTTTTTCTTATAACTGCACGCCAGTATAACTCTCTGCCGCTTGCCTGTTTCCCTGCTGACTTCTACTGGGATTTCTTCAAGTCCAACATACACACATTCCTGATTAACCGCCCCCTTAAGAAATGCCACTTTATCAAATCTCCGATACCAACTATTACTAGGATACTGCCCCATTTATTACAGTAAACACAATAACCCTTATCCCGGAGTGGCTTCTGCACCTTAAGAAGTGGTGACCTCCATGTAAAAAAAATCACAGCGCTACATAGAATCAATGACACATGTTAGTATATGTATATATATATATATGTATATATATGTATGTATATATATATATGTATGTATATATATATATATATATATATATATATATATATATATATATATATATATATATATATATATATATATATATATATACAGGGTGTCCCAGATGTAGGTTTACAGTTATTAAAATACTTTTCATATGGTTGAAGTCACTTACTAATTTAAATGTGCAAGCAATGTAAAATACTCCACAGAGTATAGATCTAATTTTCATAAACAACTTTGGTCAATATTTTTATTGAGCTGTGAATAAGAAGAACTATCTGGACATGTTCCTTGAAGTAGTAGTACACCAACTCAGAACTTTATCCTGATTTGATGAACATTTCTTTTAGCAGGAGTGAGCACCACATTATGCGTCTAGAGTAATAGACTACCTTAACCAAGTTTTTCCACAGCGTTGGTTCGGAAGAATGGACAGCACTTAATGGCCACCACGTTTACCAGACCTAACCCTAATGGATTTATTTTTTGGGTGTTGTTAAGAATAAGATGTATGAGAAGAAACCTAAAACAATAAATGATTTAAAAGATTACAAAAAGAGGACGAATCACAGAACGCCTGAAAAGCGCGTAAAAACGAGTCCAATGACTTAAAAAACATTAATACAATGATCCAAACATAATTCCCAATGAAAAACCAAGACACGGAATAATAAAATAATGTTGAAAAATACACATTGTGGGTGACTACTCCTTTATTTACATATATATATATATATATATATATATATACATACATATATATACATACATATATATATATATATATATATATATATTGAAATGACTGTCCTATATATTTGTGTAATTGTTGGTGCTTAATTTGTATTTTGGTCTCCGCTATTGTTGATTAGTTTGTGGTTGTATTAAAAATATTCTGTAGAACCTAAACTGTTGGCATCGTCCCAAAATGAAAATCGATATATTTTTCTCGGCAATCATTGCCTACCATATTGTCATTTCAATATAGAAATCTGTTTCTCTTGCCTTACATTTAATTACCACTATTATATAGTAAATTAATTATATTTTACTTATTTATTCTTTCTCGACTTACATCAGATTGCACACCATTGTTCTTGGTAATGTTTTTTTTCTCTAGAAATCTTTATTTCTTTTAAAAAAGCTACTTAACATTCTTATGCTTGCCTGATATAAGGTAGATTAAACAGTATATTTAAACAAGTCTATCATCTCTAGTAAATAGATTGCGTTATCTTGGATGAATAATTATTAACTAAATCATAAAGTAACGCATTTGACGAATACGATTAAGTAAATTTCGAATGTTGATGTTAATAACATAATGGCCTCTCATTCTCCCTTATTGATATTGGAAGATCAACAAGAATAAGATTCATCAATTGCATTTTCAGTCATCATTAGAGAAATTCTTTATACGTATCAATTCATTTCCTCTGAAACGTATACATTAAAATATTAGAATTGGGCTTCCATGTAATACATGCTTACAACTACTTTCGAAGACCAGGCCACACGAACTATTTCAATGAAAAAATATAAATAATCAATTAATGAATCGAGCCGACAAAATACTTACCTAAGAGATGTGTTTCTAATGACCACAATTTGAAATTAACTAAATTTTTTTTTTATTCAATTTTCACCCCAAACAAGGCACAGTGCCACTTTGAAGCAGGGGGCTACTATTAGGGAATTAATTAGCGGGGTCATTATGAAGGGAGAAGAGTAGAAAGATGCTTGTTAACATTACACTTGAACTTCTGCATATCATTGCAGTTGGGAAAGCAGAATCCCGGAAGGAAGTTCCAAAGACCCGCAGTTCTGGGGAAGAAACTATTGGAGTAAAAGGCTTTCTTGCACCTAGGGATCTCCACTGTAAAGGGATGAGACTTAGTAGCTTGTCGGGTTTGTCGGGGGTAGTTACGTCGGAGAGGTACAAGTGTGTGCAGTTCGTCAGAGCATTCACCATTAAAGTATTTGTAGAACAGGCAGACGGATGCAACATCTCGTCGATGGGACAGGGGTTGAAGCCTAGATGACAGTTCAGGACCTATCAAGTTGGCGACTTTTTTAAAACCCTGTCCAGGAGCGAGAGACAAGCAGCAGATGCACCAGCCCTGATGTGACAACAGTACTCCATACATGGGCGAATGGTTGCCTTATAGAGGTATAGGATACTGTCAGGCGTAAGTAGTTTTCTAGCACTGTAGAGGGAGCCAACCTTCCTGGCAATGCTCTCAATGTATCTATTCCAGTTCATATTCCCTGTAAACGTTAGGCCGAGGAGTTTAAAAGAAGTACTTTCAGGCAATGTGTTCTTGGCCATTGTTATTGGTGGTAGAGAAGGTTTCTTGTAGTTATTGAAGGAAACAAGCTTAGTCTTAGCAGCATTGAATGTGACCAACCATTTTTGTCCCCATTCCACTACGGATTGGAGGTCATCCTCGCGTGTTTCTGCCATTTTCTTGGATATGTGTTCATTTGTTTCCCCCTCATATCTGTTATAGAGAGTGGTGTCATCGGCAAATATGCCCATCTCCGAAAAAATATTATCAGGGAGGTCGTTTATGAATATTAGGAATAATAGAGGTCCAAGGATAGACACCTTAGGTACTTCCGCATTTATGTCATATTGTTTGGATGTATGTCCGTCGAGGACAACTTTGATTTTTCTATTACTTAAGAAGGATTTAATTACGTTATGAATTCTTCCAGTGATTCCATATGATCTAATTTTCCTTAGAAGACCATCGTGCCACACCCTGTCAAAAGCCTTAGATATGTCAAGCGACACCGCTCTACCCTCCCCTGTTTTATCCCATGAACGGTATATACGTTCAGAAACTACAGTTAAGATATCTGCTGTTGAACGGGCTTGCCTGAATCCATATTGTTTGTCAGTCAGGAGTTTAGCAGCTGTTAGGTGCTGGACTAGGGCTTGATTAACTAAGGACTCAAATATTTTGGCGAAAAGCGGGAGGAGGCTAATGGGGCGATAATTTAGTGGGTCAGTTCTTTCACCAGAATTCTTGAAGACTGGTACCACAGAGGCGGTTTTCCAGCAGTCGGGAAAACAAGATTCGTTAAGGCATTTATTGTAAAGTTTGGACAGAACTGGAGCGACATCGGCAGAGCATTTTTTTAATAGCACAGCTGGGATGAGATCTGGTCCACATGCTTTTGAGGTGTCTAGGTTTTTTATAATAGCATGTACCTGAGAAGGGGTGATTTTCAAATCGTCAAGTGTTGCGTCTGTTCGCAGAGGAAAATCAGGGAGTGAGGGGTGTACCGAGTTCAGTGTGGAGTTTTAGGCAAACCGACTGGCAAGCAGATTAGTCTTGTCAGTTGCCGTGCAAGCAACCTCATGATTGTTTGTTAGTGGGGGAATTATTGACTGTCCATTATTAACTACGCTGTTGTAGATTTTCCAAAAATCCCGGTTTCCTAATTTCTGTGCTTCGATGCGCTTTCTGGTGGTTTCAGAGTAATCTGTCTTAGCTGTGTCTATCACTCTCTTACAATTATTTCTAGCTTCTATAAACTTCTGTTTATTTGAGCTGGACTTATGTCGGTTGAATCTGCGGGACGCATGCTGCCTTTGACAAATGGCAGCTGTACAAGCAGAAGTAAACCATTGGGGGGGAGTGGGGCTTGCTATAGTATTTCCGTGCGGGAACATGGATTTGCTAAATACACATCTGACAGCGTAATTATACAACACCCTGTTTTACGCCACATCTTTATATATATTGTTCAAACGTGTTGCATCTTCATGGTTTAATATGCATCAATACATAAGCAAATTATAGGCAATTTGATTCCAAAACTGTGATTATGCACTGAACAAAATTACTATTAATTCAGGTATAGTAATTTTTGGTGGCAGTTTGTTTTCTATAAATCTAACATGCTTTATTCTCACTGCCTTATGATATGTCTTCAAATTATTCAAATAGATTTCCGAGAGTATGTATTATTTTAAGAAAATATACTTCCCTTTGCTCTAGATAACCGTGATTGTTTCTCTTACTGAGCGGTATTTATTTGTTTGAATTAATTATATTATTAATGTAAGAATCTATTTAGGACATACGCGAGGAATCAAACGAGCGGTAACAATTAAAAGTATTTCTATGGAACCAACTCCATTCTTACTTTTCGCATCAAGGATATTAGTCAATATATAATAACAGATATGAGGGGAACACAAATGAACACATATCCAAGGAAATGGCAGAAACACTAGAGGATGACCTCCAATCCGAAGTGGAATAGGGACAAAAATGGTTGGTCACATTCGAATGCTGCTAAGACTAAGCTTGTTTCCTTCAATAACTACGAGAAACCTTCTCTACCAAAAATAGCAATGTCCAAGAACACATTGTCTGAAAGTACTTCTTTTAAACTCCTCGGCCTTACGTTTACAGGGAATATGAACTGGAATAGATGCATTGAGAGTATTGCCAAGGCTGCTGCAAGGAAGGTTGACTCCATCTACCGTGCTAGAAAACTACTTACGCCTGATAGTATCCTATACCTCTATAAGGACAACAATTCGCCCATGTATGGAGTACTGTTGTCACATCAGGGCTGGTGCATCTGCTGCTTGTCTCTCGCTCCTGGACAGGGTTCAAAAGAGAGTCGCCAACCTGATAGGTCCTGAACTGTCATCTAGGCTTTAACCTCTGTCCCATCGACGAGATGTTGCATCCCTCTGCCTGTTCTACAAATATTTAATGGTGAATGCTCTGACGAACTGCAAACACTTGTACCTCCCTAACATAACTACCCCCGACAAACACGACAAGCTACTAAGTCTCATCCCTTTACAGTAGAGATCCCTAGGTGCAAGAAAGCCTTTTACTCCAATAGTTTCTTCCCCAGAACATCGGGTCTTTGGAACTCCCTTCCGGGATTCTACTTTCCCAACTGCAATGATATGCAGAAGTTCAAGTGTAATGTTAACAAGCATATTTCTACTCTTCTCCCTTCATTATGACTCCGCTAATTAAGTCCCTAATAGTAGCCCCCTGCTTTAAAGTGGCACTGTGCCTTGTTTGGGGTGAAAATTGAATAAAAAAAATATTTTTACTACTTTGCCTCTGGGGCAATATGCTTACTGAGATGAAACTTAAAATTGCATCAAAATTCATGCTTTAGCCAACGTTCAGTTTACAGTGCTGTTGTTATTTATTGCTATATCCCAAAACGTCTAATTAGGGTCAAGTGAAAAAGCCATACATATCTAAACAGAAATGAACTTTGAAATGTAACCGCCGAACGAAGTATTAAAGCAGCAGGTGTTGACTTACTGATAATGATCTTGTATAAGTAAACCGACTCCACACGTTAAGTGGAATGTTGGGCTGAGGCTCAAGCCATTCGCTAATTGCCACTTATTTTATTTCGCGATCTATTGGGACAAGAATGTGCTGACAAATTCAATACAGCTCATGCTTTCTAGAAGAGTAGAATATATATTACACATATAGAATGTGTAAATATATGATAGGGACAAGAGTTCAACTTTTATATTTATAATGCAAGAGATTCGGTATTAATTAATTTATATCATAAACTAATAAGAAAATTAGTACACTATACTATATCAGGATATGATACTTGCGTTCAAAACTTTCTTCTGCAAGAATAATATAGCATTTGATTTAAACATTATATGCTCCTTTCTTGTACAGTAAGGTTTATGTTTGCTAGTCATAATAGTATATCTAATATATCATCCCTATTATTTTAGGTGGTAACGGTAAGGAGTTCTATTCTTTCTGAGATCATGATAGTCTTTACTCAAACATTACTTTCGGTCTAAGCGTGTATTTTCATATATAATATGTTTGTATAAAACAATAATCGCACGGGGAACTTTCTCATTGTTGAAGACATTTTAGTATGTGATTGTTTAGATCAAAAGTGTCTTCTCAGACGCGAAAAAGCATACCTGTAGAAGCAAAGTATCTCTAGTAATTTAAATGATTCATTTAGACTAGTTGTCAAAAACGAATTGTTGGAATTATTTCTAGATTAATGTGTTGGCGTAGATATCTTTATTATATATAAGTCGTAATAGATTATAAAATGCACTGCGTCAATGTCTGAAGTAAATACCCAATTATTATATTCCATTAAGCAGAAAACCGCAGAAAAATATATTAATGGACACCGGATGTTTGTTTACCATTAACATAACCATGTAATATTTTTCTTAACTTACTTTAATATCATCATTTTCAAACAAGAAAATATCAAATAGAAACATTAAAATATTACCTGTTTGTATTCATCAATATTTATATTGTATTTACAAATAATTATTTCTTCGTATTAATCATTATACGCTCATTATTGCTTTTGCTTGACTTTCAATTTTGTAAACAAACGTATTCGAAATCAAAGGAATCATTCAATGTATGCCATATATTAAAGACTTGGAAATTATTGTTACAATTTGCATGTGGTTTTTTGTATAATTAGAAGGAACAACTGCACACTGTGGGCATTGCTGACTTCCAAATTGTCTGTGACGATCGGGCTATACCATCTTCAAAACATATGCTAAAGGAATACATAAGTGTGTCAATTTCTAGTCATATATTTCCATTGTCCAGAAATAATGCAAACATTGGAAAAACAGACAGTAATTATTCCCATTGTTCAAGGAAACGTGCGTATAAAACCCACACACCCCATATATATATATATATATATATATATATATATATATATATATATATATATATATATATATATATATATATATATAAAGGGGGAGGTTCATAAACTAGAGATTGACGGTTGAGAGTTCTATGATTTGAATTCGATTTTAGCTGATGGAACTCAAGTCATACATAATTTAAGTTTTACTCTCACAAGCATATATAAGGTTCGTTTAAATAATGAATAGATAATAGTGAGAATAAAAATAGTTAAGTAATCTCCATTTTTAAATACAGAGTCTGTTTTTCATATAAATAGAGAGACGGAGTAACCTAATAACATGACGTGCCGTTTTATAGGGGACCATGAAATGTGTAAATTCCTCCACTATACTATTATATCAAAGCTGAATATCAAATAGAGCGTCACTTACTCGTAACATATATTATCCACAATTAGTAGGTAATACATAGATCAACACACATAGAAAAAGGGGCTATTAAACAGTGCGCAGTGCACAGTGATATTGGTGGAGGAAAAATACTTTATTGGTGTTCCCTATGATGCAAGTTTAAACAGCTGAGAGGAAATAGATAAGAAACCGTATGAACGACATGGGGGAAAACTCCAATATTGGGAATATCTTAATCATTCAAGACAATATAGTAGCATAATATTTGTTTCTTTGTTAGTTTCAACAATCGTTAAATACTCTTTGTAATTAATATATTTTTCTACGAATCTTATAATATCGCGCTGTCTTTAACATAAAGCTAACACTTTGTTTAAAAAGTTTTTTTTTCGTAATGAGGTATCTTATTTTAACTTTAGTTAATCTTAGCTAATAGAGTTAACACACCTAACAATATATAAGATGCACAGATTCTATTTGCAAATAATGACTTGTTTCTATAAAGAGTGTTAATATAGTCTTGAATATATTAGGTTTTTCTGTTTAACATGTACGTAATGGTTGAACGCGGATAACTCACATAGATAACAGTCGCCATTTTTATATAAAAATAGTTTTAAAAGATAAAAAAGTGTCTCTCCACAAATATAAACACACCCAGAATACAGATTTACCAACCCCAACCAGGCCGCCGTTGTTCGAGATTTTAATTTGGTCCCGTGATATTTTCCACGTCATTTGAACTACAACCCCGCTGCGCGCAACACAGCTGCTGTCGTCAATGTGTCCATCTTTGCATGGAAAAAAATGGCTTCTTCTCACTTGCTGCGTGACAATTCTAGGGAGGCCAGATTGAAACAGACGGCTCAGCGGTTTCTCTTTCCCCACTAATGAAAAACAGATTCAGATAGTTTGTTGTCAACAAGCCGAAGGTCGAACGATTCCCTATTTATATGTAGACTCCGGGTCTCGGAACATATCCGGCCATGACGGCAGTCACATTCTTTGTCGGTAATGAGCTGAACTATCACCGATGGAATCACGAAAATTACAACTTGACGTGAAAATGATTTATTTCGATTTTTGAAAACATACTTTTGTAGTCAAGAGATTCTAAAAAAATAGAATCTACATAAAAACAAATGCCAGAAAACTAATTCGATTATTCTAACGATTATTATAAACTAGGATATTATTCTTATTACACCTGTAGAAACTAGTGAAATATTCTTAATTATAATTAAGTGTTACACTGATCGATGTACACAACGTGTTTAGGGAGGGCAATATAAAAGTATGCGCTTGTTTTAGGATTACTTGTTTTCACTGGTAAATACTAAACGCTACTAACAAAGTATGTTTATGAGTAAAACAAAAAATGTACGCATACAAATATTTCTGTATGTATCATGTATCTCTCTCTTTCTCTCTCTCTCTCTCTCTCTCTATATATATATATATATATATATATACATATATATACACACACACATATATATATATATATATATACATATATATATATATATATATATATATATATATATATATATATATATATATATATATATATATATATATATAGTTATCCACATACATATGCCGCTCCCCATTTGAGTGTATCAGATTTCCCAAGGGGAAATTATTTCCAACTCTCATTTAGGTAAAAATGCACTTCGAATATATAATTGAATTCATTCAAAAAGTATCTCCACCAAAAAAATAAAAAAAAAATAAAAAAATACACCCCCCAACACACATATATATATATATATATATATATATATATATATATATATATATATATATATATATATATATTTCTATTACATTTTCGCCCCAAACAAGGCACATTGCCACTTTGGTGTAGGGGGCTACTATCAGGGGAAACATCTACTGGGGTACTATGTAGGGATTAGGGCAGCGAGATGTTGGATCACGTTGCACTGTAACTTATGCATGTCAGTACAGTTGGGGAAGCAGTGACCTGGAATGGAATTCCAAAGTCTAGCAGTTCTGGGGAAGAAACTACTGGAGTAGAAAGATCTTTTACATCTAGGGATCTCTACAGTGTGGGGGTGGGATTTTGCAGCTTGTCGGGTCTGTCGAGGGTGTTCACGTCGTGGGGGTACAAGTGCTTGCAGTTCTTCAGAGCATTCACCATTGTAATACTTTTAGAACAGGCAGAGGGATGCACCGCTTCGACGATGGGGCAGAGGCTGAAAGTTAGATGCCAGTTTAGGGCCTATCAGATTTACGACTCTCTTTTGAACCCTGTCAAGGAGCGAGAGATTAGTAACCGATGCACCAGCCCAAATATGACAGCAATACTCCATACATGGGCAAATAGTTGCCTTATAGAGGTACAGGATACTTTCGGGTGTTAAAGTTTTCTAGCACGGTAGAGAGAGCCCACCTTCCTCGCAGCGGCCCTGGCAATGCCCTCGATCTAATTGTTCCAACTCATGTTTCCTGTGAACGTTAGTCCAAGGAGCTTGAGAGACGTACTCTCAGATAAAGAGTCGTTGGCCATTGCAATAGGTAGTAGAGAAGGTTTCTTGTAATTATTGAATGAAACCAGTTTTCTCTTGGCGGCATTGAACGTGACCATCCATTTGTGTCCCCATTCCACTACTGATTGGAGGAAATCCTCTAGTGTGTCTGCCATTACTTTAGATATATGTTCATTTATTTTCCTGTCGTTCCTGCTATAGAGTGTGGTGTCATATGCATATATACCTATCTAAGAGGCAATTTTGTCGGGGAGGTCATTTATGAATATCAGGAACAGCAGAGGTCCAAGGATAGCTCCCTGGGGCACTCCCGCATTGATATCATATTGTTTAGATGTACGACCGTCGAGGAAAACCTGGATTTTTCTCTTATCTAAGAAGGATTTAATTATGTTAAGTATTCTACCAGTGATACCGTAAGATCTAATCTTCCTGAGGAGACCCTCATGCCATACCCTGTCAAAAGCCTTAGATATATCTAGAGCTACCGCTCTGCCCTCTCCCGCTTTGTCCAATGAATGGTATATGCGTTCATGATTACAGTTATGATGTCTGCCGTGGAACGGGCGTGTCTAAATCCATATTGTTGGTAGGTCAGTAGTTTAGCATCTGTAAGATGCTGGACTAGAGCATGGTTAATTAAGGTCTCAAATATTTTGGCAAAAAGTGGGAGGAGGCTAATAGGGCGATAGTTTAATGAGTCAGTTCTTTCGCCAGAATTCTTGAATACTGGTACTACAGAAGCAGTTTTCCATAATCCCGTAAAGCAAGATTCATTAAGGCATAAGTTGTAGAGTTTGGAGAGAACTGGAGCTACTTCGACTGAGCACTTTTTTAATAGCACAGCTGGGATGAGATCGGGTCCACATGCTTTGGAAGTGTCAAGGTTTTTATGATAGCATGCACCTGAGCAAGGGCGATTATGAGATCGTCTAGCGTGGTGTCTGTCCGCATAGGAAATTGAGGTAGGGGGTGGTTTAGATGGTCCAGTGTGGAGTTTGAGGCAAACCGACTGGCAAGCATGTTAGCATTCTCGGTTGCTATATATATATATATATATATATATATATATATATATATATATATATATATATATATATATATATATATATATATATTATAATATATATCTTTAACAACCATATATGTATTTTATATATGCATATATATGTATATATCAGTATATTTTATGGTGTATATTTAACTAATTAAACTTTTCAAGATAAGAAAAGCTCAGAACTATCAAAACGGCAAAACAATATTACTAAATGAAATATTATAGCTAAAACGTATATATAATTTTGTTATATAATTAGATCAATCAGGAAAAGTTAAGGGTAATTCACGAAAAATACTTTTAGGCCATGGTATTTCGAAGTTGATTCTTTTCATCAGAAGAAAATAAGCGCCATAATTATCCAAAATAAAAATATAATAAAACTCGCATTAATACAAAGAATATGATAACTGCTTAAAATCTAACAAGTACAAAACTGTTGGATCATCTTAATCTTGTTAAATTCCTAAACAGTAGCAATATTTTTTTACTGTGACTCGTCAAATATAAAACGCCACTGAAACTTTTTATATTTTTTTCACTTGTTTTAAAACGCTCACCACATGTGTTCCTAATCCCCATTTTTCACTTTCAGATTGTTGGATTTTTTCCTTATATATATGGCGCATCCGCTTTCTACTTTTTTAAATCTGGTTCCCTGTTTTGTAGAATTTCACTTTTATCTTCACGATTTTTGTTCTTATTATGTTATTGACTGCGCTGTTAATGATACTTATTATTTCATAGTGACTTCTATTTTGTATAAGTCATACCTATATATATATATATATATATATATATATATATATATATATATATATATATATAGTTACAAAATGTATATGGCGATTAAGCTACACTGAATATTCCGCGTTTCATCCACTCTAGGATTCTTCAGGCTTATGTAGCTTAATCGCCATATACATTTTATAACTTACTAACTAGATCTACCTACGTAGTGAGCACTTTTAAAGTAAATACTTAAAATTTACGCATAAATCTATACTTTCGTATATTCATTTTATGTGGGTAAATGAATAGTTATATATATATATATATATATATATATATATATATGTATATATATATATATATGTATATATATAGTAATTTATAAAATAACTATGGCGATTAAGCTACACTGAATATTCTGCGTTTCATCGTCTGTAGGATTCGTCATGCTTATGCGCGAATTTTGTGGTTGCTTCTTGTTTTTATATATGTTGAGTATTTCTAGTTAGCCAATCAGCTTTCTAGTATCCACCGCGCCCCCTACTATCTGCCAATGGGCATGCATTTTATCGAACAAAGGATCTGTTTTAGAACTAGGTTAGTGGTTAAATTGTGCCTCCATACATACGGAATATAGAATTAGCTTTGAAATAACATTATTACTTAATGTACTTTTTCTTAATATTTCCGAACCTCTCTTCTCATTGTTCTGATAATAAAATTAATTATGTATAACGTGTATATCTTACGTTTATATATATATATATATATATATATATATATATATATATATATATATATATATATATATATATATATAAAATGGCAGGCACGATAGATGCCTCAGCCTGTTTCGCATCTCTAAACTACTGCCTAGATTCAAAATACACACATTTGCATTTGGTAGTAAAAGTTATATATGAAAATATGTTACATAATTTATTGACCTACAATCTTTGGAAATATAGTCACAACGTGTGATAGAAAATTCGTGTTTCTTCCGTTAGTGTTTCGACACGTTACAACGATCGTGATATAAATACTAATACTTGCTTTTATAATGCATCTGCACACTCTTATATGAATCATATTCTCATGGTATTTATCATTATTCTAACTAGATTACACAGTTAAGTATTTCTTTGTAAATATATACATTGGATCAATATATTCGTACTATGCACAAATGTTCCGTTGCTTTAAAATATTAAATATGTTATGTTGTATCTCATCTTGCTTTTCCCATTAGGCATAATTAATTATTGACATTTTCTTTTCAACTATCGATGTTTCCTTTCATTTTCTTGTTAATTCACTCCTAATTTATTATCATGAAATAGTTTTGCAATGCTAAGTTAACACTACGTTGGCAAACATACTGTTTATATTAAACTTCATTAATATTAAAATTGTAATACTTTTTAAAAATTGTATGTATAATTTCTTTCGAACATAACTATTTAGGTATAGGTGTTTCAATTATATTCTTTCCAAATCATTGAATTATGTCGTAATTATCTATACTCTATAAATTACTTTTTCTTTTGTGTGTATTGATATTCATTTTAAAAAACCCTGTTTTCTATGTATTTAAAAAAAAATACAATTTTCTTATATATGGGTTGTTGAATTGCATTCACTAGCAAAAGATCTAGCTTTCGACTATGCATCTTATTTAATTCCCTGTTATTTTTTTCGGTTTTCATATGGGATGATCATCTTTAATTAACTATTACATGTACGTATATCACTGCAGATATTCTAGCAATGTATTAATAGATATTAATCTACGAGTTACTCTAAAATATCTCCTTGAAAAATTAATAGAGTTCGTAGTGTGTATATATATATATATTATATATATTATATTATATATATATATATATCATTATTGTATATATGTATATATATATATATACTCGGGTTTTTTTATATTCAAAAGTAATGGACTAATGAATTCAACGAGGTTGTTAGATAGTGCTCAATAAAAAGAGCTGATAATACTTGTTTATTGTTATATAAACATGCTCACATCCCGCTGCTACAAATAGCCACTTGTTTCAATCAAACAACAGATATCATCAGGCAGCGACTTGACTATTCAAAAGTTCAATGAATAATGGATTTTTATTTTAGGTAGGAACTCTTTAGAAGTTGGAGTTAAAAAACTTAAAACACAGAACTTTAATTAAATAAAAAAAAGTAAAAAGGGAAAGGCAATTTAAATAAAGTTAAAAGATTACAATGGGGAGAGAGTGATTGAGAAGAGAAAAAAAAGGAATAGAGACAGAAATAGAGAAAGAAAATAGAGAAAAAACAAAATAGAGAGAAAAAGAAGGGAGAAAATATATATATATATACATATATATATATATATATATATATATATATATATATATATATATATATATATATATATATATATATATATATATATATATATATTGTGACAAATACGCAGTAAGCCATTTGAAGGCATCTTCTAAACGAGCGTAAAGGAGAAAGTAAATTTCATCATTTCTATTTTTGTATCGGCGGTTGGCAAAGTTTGAGAAGAGATCCCTGTTCATCATCTTTGTTTTAGACTTGTTGGCGACGTGAATGGGAAAAGGAGGGGTGGACGCGTGATGACCTACCCGAAAATACAGCCAGTTGAGCAGTCACCTTGTGTGCGAACGAACGGTCATCCCTGCTACTACAAGCCGTGAACATATGTCATGAGAAAGAGACGGAAAAGAAAAAAAAACAACCAAATCAAAAACGTATTATATTCGGGTAAAAGAACCGAAAACCTTCCATTGAGCGCTAAAGGGCTGGAGCAGAACTGAAAGAAAAGACGGGAGACACGGGGACTCTGCGTATTATCTTGGAAGGAATAACGGCACCGAGTCGTTCACGAAAACTTTGTGTTGTCTCGCCGGACTACATCAGAAGGAAAGACAACAACTACAAGGACTATCTGAGTTGTCGCTAAAAAGAGAACACCAATCCTTCGTCCATAAAAAAAACTGTCTTGCCGGAGACGCTAGCTGGATTATACCCCAAAGCGGTCGCCATTGTGAGTCAGCACATTTTTCTTCTCTTGTCATGTTTTTGCCAACTGCTAAAATTGTTTTCTCACTCTGCTCGTATTGATATCTTAAGTTTAATCCCAACCCCCATTTATATGTTATCTTTATTTTTTTTATTTATTTGTTTATTTGTTTAATAAATTCTCATTTTAAAATCAACCTTCGGTCCTTCGAGTTGTCTCTGCTTGCTTTGTTAACTTTCTGCGTACGGTGTTCCAACCAGAAGAATTCCCCCTCCCCACACACTTTTGTTAACCCCTGAACGAGCCAAACCCGGACATATTTTTATTTATTTTTTTTTAGCATTGTCACGCGAACGCGATCGTAGTCCCCAGCGAAAGCTGGTCGTGACAAGCTTGGGGGCGTCGTCCGGGATTCTTTTTCTTCTGTTTACTGGAACTTCGTGGGTAGAGGCGAAGCGGGTGCGAGACAACGAAAAACATAAAACCGAAATGTCTGTAGTAGAAACCTTTTTAAATTCTCCCACATTCGAGGCACTTTCTAGATTAAAGAAAGATAGTATTATTGATGTAGCAACAGCATTAGGATTAGAGCCTAAGCGCTCGATGAGAAAACCACAACTAGTGAAAATAGTTGCAGAACACATGGTCGATAACGATATCTTCGAAGAAGATGTATTGGACAATCTTGTGTCAGACTCGCCTGGACTCTCACATGCCCAAATTGAGCTTGAGAGAATAAAAATCGAGGCTAATAAAGCTATTGAAATGGAAAAGGCTAGGGTAGAGTTAGAGAAGGCTAAAATGGAGCAAGAGACCAGACGCCAAGAAATTGAAGATAGGAGAACCTTCCATAGTGAGAGGCGAAATGAGTTCGACCTCACTAAACAGGTTAGACTTGTGCCAGCGTTCAACGAGGCTGATGTTGACAACTATTTTCAACACTTTGAGAAAATCGCATCAAGCCTGAACTGGCCACTGGAAACCTGGACTTTACTTCTACAAACAGTATTAAAGGGTAAGGCTCAGGAAATATATGCGTCGCTGTCAGCAGAGGATTGCGCTGACTATAACATTGTAAAGTCCGCAATCTTAAGAAGCTATGAAATGGTCCCAGAAGCATACAGACAGAAATTTAGGGGCCATAGGAAGGATGAGAAGCAAACGTTTGTTGAGTTCTTTCGTCAGAAAGAAGTCTACTTTGATAGGTGGTGCGCAGCTAAGAGTGTGGGTACAGACCACGATAAGCTAAGGCAGCTGATGCTGATGGAAGAGTTTAGGCGATGTGTCCATGACGATCTCAAAGTCTATCTTAACGAGAGACAAGTGGATACAGCCTATGAAATGGCCACCCTCGCGGACGAATATGCGTTGACGCATAAACGAGGCAAGAGTAGGTTGAATGACCCGTTCGCTGACGGAAGCGGCACTAACCCCAGAATGGCGGCTAGCGCTGGTCTGAGCATGAGGTCGATTCAGACCAACAACCGCAACCGACCGGACAGCTCAACCCATAAGACCCATTCTCGGAATAGTCAACAGGCGGAGAGATGGAAAACGCTGACGTGTCACTACTGTGGAAAGGTAGGGCACATAGCAGTGAATTGCTCAGCGAGGAAGAAAGATGCGGAAAACAGGGGTGCGCCCTCGAATAAACCGCAAGGGTTTATTGCGTCACATAGAAGCCTCGCAAAAGTAGACACTGACAAGATCCGAGAGGAATATAGACCCTTTGTCTCGGATGGTTCGGTGTGCTCTGTGGGTGAGCCCACAGAGAAGATGAGGATAAAAATATTAAGGGACACGGGAGCAACCCAGTCATTAATATTGAGTAACCACATGCCGCGTAGGGCAAATACTGCCACGGGCGAAAGAGTAATTATACAAGGAGTCGGAAACGGCTTTGTTAGCGTTCCACTCCATAAAGTGACCCTCGAGTCTGACATAGTATGTGGTACTATAGAGGTCGGAGTCGTCGATGATCTGCCCATGAGAGGCATAGCGATGCTACTTGGCAATGATTTGGCCGGAAAAAAAGTATCACCCCCACCCTTAAAAGTGGCAACAGTGCCAAGCACACCAGCAGGTGCAGATACGGCAGGGGACAGTGATGCTGGAGTATACCCAGCATGTGTGGTGACTCGGGCGAGGGCCCAAAAGGAGGCCAGAGAAAAACGTGCTGAAACAAGCAGCGCCGGTAGGGGAACTGAAGTCGTCAACCTTTCCCAAACATGTTTAGGTCATGAGATAGACGTGAGTCCTAAACTTAAAGAGACCCCAAACAAAAACCCCAGCACCGGGGATGAACAAGTAGTTGGGGAAACCTCAGTCTCATGGACGTCAGTCGCCCATGAGCAGAGAAAAGACTCCGAAATCGCCCCGCTTTTCAGAGAAGCACTGGACGAAGAGGAGCTGGGCAAGGTACCATCCGGGTACTTTGTCAAAGATGGTACATTGATGAGGAAGTGGAGACCCTCACATACACCTGCCCTCGAGGACTGGTCAACTGTACAACAGTTAGTCTTACCCAGAGGATATAGGGAGGAGGTGCTAAGGACAGCCCATGAGACACCCATGGGAGGCCACATGGGTATCCGAAAGACACATGACCGGATTACCAGGCACTTCTATTGGCCAGGGATCCGTAGGGACGTGGCGAGGTATTGTAAAACTTGTCACACCTGTCAAATGGTGGCTAAGCCAAATCAGCGAATCCCAAATGCCCCCCTCCATCCGATTCCTGCATTTGAGGAACCATTCTGTCGGATCCTCGTCGACTGTGTTGGCCCCCTTCCGAAGACTAAACGCGGGAACGAACATATATTAACCATTATGTGTGCGTCGACTCGATTCCCTGAAGCGATACCTCTTAGGAATATATCGGCTGGGAAAATCACCAAAGCTTTGATCACCTTCTTCTCCATGGTTGGACTGGCGAAGGTAGTGCAATCCGACCAGGGATCAAACTTTATGTCAAAAGTGTTCCAGCAAGCCATGAGTAGCCTGGGTATTACGACTGTAAAATCCAGTGCATACCATCCCCAATCACAGGGAGCCCTAGAACGCTTCCACTCGACTTTGAAGAGCATGGTACGGACATATTGCTTCGACCATCACAGTGACTGGGACGAAGGCCTTCCGTTCTTAATGTTTGCAGCACGGGATGCTACTCAGGAGTCGCTGGGATTCAGCCCGTTTGAGCTCGTCTTCGGCCATTCGGTGCGTGGTCCCCTGTCACTGCTGAAAGATAAATGGATGCAGGAGAGCCGCGAGAATAGATCACTGCTCGACTATGTATCACGTTTCCGGACACGATTGCAAGAAACAAGCGAGATCGCTCAAGAAAGGCTCAAATCGGTCCAGGGAAAGATGAAAAGGCGGTATGATCGGAACACCATCCCGCGAACTTTCGAAGTCGTAGACAAGATCTTAGTCTTGTTACCCATATCTAGTCAACCCCTAAAAGCCAGATTCCACGGTCCGTATGAGATTGCCCGAAAGGCTAGCGATCTCAACTACGTCGTTAAAACGCCGGACCGCCGCAAGGCCACCCAGATGTGCCACATAAACATGAGTAAACCTTATTACCAGAGGGACGAGGGTAACCCTGTCCTTGCCATTGTTAGACCTGACTGTGGACACAGCCAGACTAATACCCCTGAGGAATCCGTAGGAAAAAGTGACCGTCCTATGAGATTGCGAAATTCTGACATTTTCGCCGACCTCACGCCTGTGGTCATCCATCTGGACTGTAACGAGAAGGAGGAAATGATAACCCTCATTAGGGATTTCCGTGAGTTATTCCCGGATACGCCCAAACAAGTGACCATCACCAAACACGACGTGGACGTTGGAAATGCTACCCCCGTCAAGCAACATCCCTATCGCGTCAACCCCCAAAAGGCGGAAGTGATACGCCAAGAGGTGGAGTACATGCTTGAGCATGGAATTATCGAACCAAGCCAGAGCAGTTGGTCATCACCATGCGTCCTAGTCGCTAAGCCGGATGGCTCGGTTCGGTTCTGTACGGATTACCGTAAGGTGAATTCCGTCACAAGGACAGACTCACATCCTATTCCGAGGATGGATGATTGCATTGACAGAGTGGGGAGGGCGACTTACATCACCAAGCTGGACCTGTTAAAAGGATATTGGTGTGTACCCCTCACTGAGCGCGCCAAGAGCATTTATGCGTTTGTGACCCCACAAGGACTTTACCAATATCGGGTTATACCGTTTGGTATGAAAAATTCCCAGGCAACATTCCAAAGGATGATGAATCATTGCCTGAGGGATTTGCCTAACGTCGAAACCTACATCGACGACATTGTCATATATAATGACAATTGGCCTGATCATGTCGCATCCTTAAGGAAAGTGTTCAACCGACTCTTACAGGCAAACCTCACTATCAATTTATCAAAAAGTGAGTTCGGAAAAGCCGAAGTAACCTATCTAGGGCACACTGTGGGATACGGGAAGATATCCCCAATCAACGCTAAGATCCAAAGCATATTAGATGTCCCAGCCCCGACTAATGTTAGAAGCCTGAGGCGATTCCTCGGTATGGCCGGTTACTACAGAAAGTTTTGCCGGAACTTTTCTGACGTTGCGTCACCTCTCACCCAACTGTTGTCTAAAAAGTCCAAATTCACATGGACCTCTTCTTGCCAGAAGTCTTTTGAACAGATCAGATCGCTATTATGCTCTGATCCTGTGCTGAGGGCTCCGGACTTTCAACAACCTTTCCGCTTGGCTATTGACTCCAGCGACCATGGTATCGGTTCAGTTCTACTCCAAACCGATCCTTCTGGTATTGAGCACCCTGTGAGTTATTTCTCTCGGAAGTTCAACTCATGCCAGAAGAACTATTCTACTGTAGAGAAGGAAACTTTAGCCCTCATCCTCAGTCTTCAGCACTTCGACGTATATATATCATTGTCGAGTCAGCCGACCATCATATACACAGACCACAACCCTCTTACATTTCTACATCGAATGAAGAGTAAAAATAGAAGGCTATTAAGTTGGAGTCTGTTCCTACAGGAATATAACCTGGACATCCGACATATCCGAGGCGTCGACAACTTGTGCGCTGACACCCTATCTCGTGTATGATATGCTCAAATAGAATTCCCGTGAGTAGCTTCAATAGCAGTTTAAAAAAAAAAGAGGAAGTCTAGTTAGAACTAAACCGGCCGCCAGCATTCCGAAAAAGTACTACAGGTAGTCCTTTTTCGTTTTTTTTGGTAGGGAGGTGTGACAAATACGCAGTAAGCCATTTGAAGGCATCTTCTAAACGAGCGTAAAGGAGAAAGTAAATTTCATTATTTCTATTTTTGTATCGGCGGTTGGCAAAGTTTGAGAAGAGATCCCTTTTCATCTTTGTTTTAGACTTGTTGGCGACGTGAATGGGAAGAGGAGGGGTGGACGCGTGATGACCTACCCGAAAATACAGGCAGTTGAGCAGTCACCTTGGGTGCGAACGAACGGTCATCCCTGCTACTACAAGCCGTGAACATATGTCATGAGAAAGAGACGGAAAAGAAAAAAAAAACAACCAAATCAAAAACGTATTATATTCGGGTAAAAGAACCGAAAACCTTCCATTGAGCGCTAAAGGGCTGGAGCAGAACTGAAAGAAAAGACGGGAGACACGGGGACTCTGTGTACTATCTTGGAAGGAATAACGGCACCGAGTCGTTCACGAAAACTTTGTGTTGTCTCGTCGGACTACATCAGAAGGAAAGACAACAACTACAAGGACTATCTGAGTTGTCGCTAAAAAGAGAACACCAATCCTTCGTCCATAAAAAAAACTGTCTTATTCCTTGCTGGAGACGCTAGCTGGATTATACCCCAAAGCGGTCGCCATTGTGAGTCAGCCCCTTTTTCTTCTCTTGTCATGTTTTTGCCAACTGCTAAAATTGTTTTCTCCCTCTGCTCGTATTGATATCTTAAGTTTAATCCCAACCCCCATTTATATGTTATCTTTATTTTTTTATTTATTTGTTTATTTGTTTAATAAATTCTCATTTTAAAATCAACCTTCGGTCCTTCGAGTTGTCTCTGCTTGCTTTGTTAACTTTCTGCGTACGGTGTTCCAACCAGAAGAATTCCCCCTCCCCACACACTTTTGTTAACCCCTGAACGAGCCAAACCCGGACATATTTTTATTTATTTTTTTTTAGCATTGTCACGCGAACGCGATCGTAGTCCCCAGCGAAAGCCGGTCGTGACAATATATATATATATATATGATATGGAGAAGAAAAGAAAAAAGATATAAATGGTTAACATAAAGAGAATAAGAACTAGGAGGAAAAGGAAAGAATAATGAGATCTAGTTAAATAGAGAAAGAGAGAAAGTAAGAATTTGACAGTATATAGAAAAAGAAAAAGACAAAGATCTGTGTGTCAACCAATTCATGAACAATTATACAATTCAGTAATGAAACATCTTACAAATACAAACAGAAGATAAAATCCAAGCGTCAGAAATGAACGTGTCAAAAAAGGCAGTGAATGTATTCAGCTAGCATATCTGTCCTCTTACATACGTCCACGAGTAAAATCAACGCAAATCAAACATACGTCTACCATTAATTAGGCCCTTTATGCTAAATGATATAAGTTTAAAGTGTTCGCGTTTTTATTAGATAAATATATGAATAAAAGAAGAAAATAATGATAAAACAATATTAAAATTATTATTAATAACAATAAACATAATAGTAATGATAATAATAATAATAATAATAATAATAATAATAAAAACAGAAAAAACATTAATATTTACTATCTTTTTAATATAACATATTTAGCCATAAGAAGGGATTAAATAACTTAAATAGGTCCAGTAATTATACATAAAAAACTACTAATATTTATGTATATAAAAAGAATACAATACAAATATGTATATACACACACGCACATATATATATCCATATATGCACACACACACACATATATATATACATATATATATATATATATATATATATATATATATATATATATACATTCACATAAGTAAAGGTGTAACTATACTATTAAGTTGGAAGGTTAAGCTATTTAAGTATAGATATAAAGTCATATTAAATCACAAAATAATACATTCAAGACAAGATTACTAATAACACAGATACAAGTACACTAACCTATAAATATATAAATATATTCAGGCAAAAGAAGTAATTAAATCAACGAAATACTCAAAAGTAGCGACGCACAGGTAGAAAGTACCCAAATTAAAAATAATAAGATACATATGCATATACCCACAGAGAACCAATCGACATACAAAAAAGCATATATATATACTTACTGACTAGATGTTTTTGTTTTTTTTAATGAATGATAAAAAATAATTTTTTGTGTGGTTTCAAATGTTAAAAACTTCAAAGACTATATATATATATATATATATATATATATATATATAATCTTATGTATACACATACATACAAAAAATACACAAATATATGAACACAATCATATACTAATAAACAACAACGCACACACACATATATAAATACTCACACATAAATATGTATAATTTACATAAATTATATATATAGAAATACATAAGAATACAAATAATTTGGCAAGAGTACAGATAGATGCATACACACATAGAAACATACAAATGGATTGAATAAACATGGGAGGGTATACCAAATAATATAGAAATATATAGATCTAAGTACACACGGTCATAAAATAAATACATAAATATGGGAGGGTATACCATGTTTATATAACAATAAACATATATATATATATATATATATATATATATATAAACATGTGCTGCATGATTTAAAAGTTTGACTTATGTCCAGGTAACCTACATCTAAAATTTCAAGTCTGTAGAACCAAAATTGGTCCAAGGTCAATTCTTTAGATCTTTGATCCCTTGGCAGTACATAGTCGGAAAAAAAACTGAGTAACAGTCTTGCCCTAGACTTGAATACAGTTTATATAAAATTTCAAATGTTTAGACAAAATAAATTGGTGTAAAGACCGTAGAGACCGTTTTTTAAATTTGGACCCAGGTTTTAATTCTTTTACATTTATTTTTTTTGTGGCTTTACTCAAATGTTGGATTGATGAGAAAGTAACCTAGATCTCAAAGTACAACTATTTAGTCGAAAAATTGATTAAGAAGTTCGTAGAAGTTTCTAAGATTAAATCATTGAACTTTGACTCCCTGAAAGCCACATTTCCGTCTGAAAATCAGTTTCAAAGATTGTCACAAATCTGAATACCCCTTATGTCAAATACCGAGTCTGTAGACTGATCATTGACAAGTTAGTTTGGCAGGGAAATGTATACGCACAAACACAGAGAGAGTCAATTTCACTTATCAATGTATATATCTATAAAAGTGAAAATGTCAGGTTGTGTGGGTGTTTTTTTTTTTTACACAGTGATCACCACTTATCAAGGCCCGGAAGCCACTCAGGGATAAGGGTTATTGCAAGTACATTACGTTAATGTGGAGATTTGATGAAGTGTTTACTAAAGGGGGCGGTTCATTAGGAATTTGTTAACGTTGGAGTTGAAGACATCCAAGTTGTAGTCCGGTGGGAAGCAGGCAGACGGAACAGAGTTCCACAGGCGTGCAGTTCTAAGAAAGAAGCTTTGTTCATGGAATCCACGTTTTCATTTAGGCACAGATAACGAGTGGGGGAAACTTTTAGCAGTGGATTCAGCTAGACGGGTTTTTTTCGTGAACGATTGATGAGAGGGGACCAGAGATTGGGGTAAAGACGAGCACCTGCCATGGAAATAACGATAAAACAAGGATAGGCTCGCAATGGCTCTTCTGTGGAAGAGAGGTTGCAGGGTAGAGAAAAAGCCACGAAGTCTATTTTGTACTCTGTCAAGGCAGGATAGGCTGTTCTTTGTGTGTACATTTCCCTTCCAAATAACTCTGTCAATGGTAAGTCTACAGACTCGAGATTTGACATTAGGGTTGTTGAGTTTAAGGATGGATCCTAAATTGTCAGATAAGCTTCAGCCTTGTACCATAGAAGAAAGGTTGCGTCCTCTTGCCTGTCTTTAATTATTTTGAAAGTGGATGCTCCGATGACCTACTATCGTTGGACCCCTTCGATATATATATATATATATATATATATATATATATATATATATATATATATATATATATATATACGCCCGACAAACTCGACAAGCAGCAATTCCCACCATACGCAATAAAGATACATAGATGTAAGAAAATTCAAATGTATTTTCCCCAGAAATGCTAGACTTTGGAATTCCCTTTCAGCATCCTACTGTTTCGATTATATTGGCAGGCAGAAGTCCAACTGTAATGTATTGTCAACATAGTATCCTTGCAAATAATGACCCTGATAGTATCCGCCTACATAATTGTCACTGTCCCTTGTTTTGAGTGAAAATGTAATAAAAAGAGCATGTTTGCTGCCGCAAATGGTGACAACTGAATTGCGCCTTGTCGGTCACCTAAAACACTTCGATATGTGGCTAGCAAAATCCTCGTAAGCAAAATATACACGCATATCCAAGCTTTGCCAATAACGATATACCCCTATAGTGTAGTAGTATGTGGTTCGCCAACTTATATTCTGCATCGTTGCTGTTACAACACTAAATTACTTTCAACGGAAACATGGCGGTGTCAAGGTATTTTACCATGCGAGTGTGCTCAATTAGAATTTTCTTTCACATAATTCTACGCGTGGACAAACTTATTGATTTTTGAAAAATACTTTTTATAAAATCTACATAGTTGAGACAGGTCATACCCTGATCTATATCCATTTCTATATTTCATTTGTAGTGACACCATGAAGTAATCTTTATGGCTCACAAGTAAAAATACATACGACTTAACTTGTGCTGTCATGGACATATACAAGGTCCAGCAGCAGAAAACCTATATATATATATATATATATATATATATATATATATATATATATATATATATATATATATATATATATATATATATACTATCACGTTTTAATGATTTTTTTCTGTGTGGTTTTAACCCATGTTTATATACACAAAAAACACAACATCCGTAATATAATTTCAGATGTATCTAAATGACATTTTGTTTTGTTAACAGATGGAAGTTTTCTAATATTCTAACATTGCTCATTTTTATCATATATATTTCAATTGATACTTATATGTTTATTTTTATTATACATTTTTGGGCGGTCTCTCCTCTGGGTCATGGTATCGTCTTAGTCTTATAAAGGGATCATTCTTCTAAATAGCTTAAAGTTACAAAGAATATGAATCGTCCCTCTCCTAAATAAAAGACCGAGGTAACGCACTAGCACCCTGACAACGGAACAAAACCAGAAGGACTCATGAATAGAAGCAGAAAGAGCTTCTACTGAATTAATCCACCGACAAAGATTGTTTTTTTTTATTTCTGTTTCTATTTTCTCTCTTTTATTTTCCTTGTTCTTTTATTCAGAAAGTACAACCTTTGGCTAAGTTCTCGTGTCACGCATGACAAAAGCGACTTACACTGTACACTGAGTAAATATAAAAAAAGAGAAAGCTGAAAGCAGCCTAGAAGCATCATAAATTTGCTTGTACTTCGAACAACAGCAGAAAATCATCAGGAACAGAAAAATGTCTACATCTGTGTATTTTACATTTTTTTCTTCTGTCGAACTTTATTGAAGACCAATCTGAAAAACACATTTGCTGAGATCTATTCCGTTTGGATACACTCAGCTATTCTTTGCTATTTAAATATCGTATCTTTTGGAAAGAATAGTGAGATGTGTTAAAAATTCCATGACTACGGAATATAACGCGAGTAGCATAATATGTAGCGAATTAAATAAAGCATTCTCTAATCTATTCTATTCCCTTGCATCCATCTGCCTTCTAATATATATATATATATATATATATATATATATATATATATATATATATATATATATATATATATATATATATATATGGGTGAATTAGATAGAGAGATAGACTTCGAACACGTCAGATATTTTTGTTTGTATTCGCCAAAAACTCCTAGTTTAACTGTTATTTATTCCCTTAATTACCGAAATTGTTTCATTGCCCTGATATAAAAGTTTTCGAATAAAGCAACAGGTGGCTTGTGGCCGGGTTGGAATCTCATGACTAGCAGGAATTGTCATCTGATACACTGCTATTTGTGTAAGCATTAACACTAATGTATGTAGGTATAAAAAATAATTATGGTCTATTCATAAATGTTCTGCTAATAATCCATAAAAATACCTAGCTCTGCAATAAATGTGCACGCTATTTATTCTATTATAAGTTCGACGAATTGTCGTTATAATACTTTGAAATGCAATTTTCATAACCATAATATTGACTTGCTTTATAATTAGGTATTTGCGCTGTATTTACACAAATAATTAATTTTGTATTAATTTAATTTCGAGCTTGATAAAAATACGTGGTATAAATAAAAGCTACATTGCCTCTTAAAACCCGAAATTATTTGTCCGTTACTTTTTTTAGCGTTCGTTTCGCATATCTCATCGGACACTAATAAAAAAGGTGGGTGTTTTTTTTTGTTAGTTTACATGTAGGAAATTATGGTAGCAATTATTTTGTTTTTCTGCAGAAACACTATCTCTCAATATATTGGCTTCGTAGAAACTAAATTAATCTTGACCCAAAACTTGGATAACTTTGAAAATATATTTAAATGTGAGGGAGCCGTACAGCTTTGCATTTACTTTAGGATATAACAAAATATTTTAAATGAAAACGATGGAAGATAAAAAAAAGTGTAAGTATACGTGAAACTTCTCTTTATCAATGACATTTGTTGCTAATGAAAAATTGGACTTGAGTCTTACGTCACAAAGGTGAACCCATTGTTATATTTTGTCTAATAGAATCCACTAATCTAACGGCTTTCATTTTAGAATTTTCAGCCAGGCATAACTAAAACACCATTTTGCACATGTTAGTTCAGTGAGGTAGGCTAACGTATGAATTAAACATAACAGATTAATTCTTGCTATCTTTTCTCCAAAATACGTGCGTCCCATTTTTGAATTTTGCACTTGAACTGGTTTGTAAACTTTTAAAGTGCTTACTTATATTTTTTTCTATTTGTGTATGTGTTCTGTCCATGTGTACTTTTATATACGTGCGACGGCACCTAATATTCTATCTATACAAGAGGTTGACACTATTCCTAGGACAGGGCCATACGTTACATTATTCCGGTCCTAGTGTCACAAAATACACCACACAATACAGAAATATCTACAATAAATATCAGAAACTGTGAGACCTTATGGAAACATCTAGGGTTTATTACCGCCAGGTGTTTTTTCGTTGACCAGCATGTGGTCCCTGTCGTCATCTTTTGAATGATTGCTCTTGGAATTTTTATTTCAATATTTACACTGTCAAAACATGCGTAATAATACTTTTGAGTTTCAGCTACTACAATAATACAGTTCGAATACATGATATAAAAATGAATAGCATAACAAGCTTAAAGCTTGGAGGAAGAAATAGCCAAACACAGATAACAGACTGGCAATAGAGTTTTATTAGACGGTCAACCGAAAGTGAACCGTAAGTAAAATTAAACGTAAACGAATAAATCGGTTGGTTGGTTGTTTTTGTTTTACGGCATATCAACCCTTTTCAGGTTATTTAATGCTGAATCCGGTGATTTTGAAGAACATTTTTTTAATAGAATATATATATATTTTTTTTGCAAGTCAGTTTCTATTTAACCCATAGTTGGGACCCTAACAGGTACTACCACTCCGGGTCAGAGTGGACCTGGGAGCAATAGCAATTAAAGGGTGGCTCCACACTCCCCAGAACCCTCACCATCGGATATAGTTTAAGGTTATATCCAGGCCCCTATTTAGGGACTTTTACTCTCTGCAGTGGGGGCAGGGTGCGTATTCTAATGCTCCACCGACAGGGCCGAATGAAGCGGTGATAAGGTATGTCTTCTGCCTGCCATCCAGCGAAACAAAGAATTGTTGACTAAGCAGAGAGCATTATCAAGAAATATTTACTTTCGAAGCTGAAATTAATATAACGAAAAATTAATAAGGTAACACACTTAGAAACATTACACATTTAACCGCACACATAAAACTCCCATATCTCGAAAACCTACAAAATATGTGGATGTCAAAGCTACAAAAAAAAATTATTACTGATATAAAAAAAAATTCAGAGATAAACTGATATACAACAAAACCCTCTTATCCACAAGAATCCAAGAGTGGAAAAAGTAAAAAGAAGACACGAAAGATGATCAACCTTCTTCTATAGATCCATGCAGAGAATATTATAGCCTTAAGTAATCTAATTTATGCAGTATGTATCGAAATTAAAATGTAAGCAAATAAAAGAAAACGAATTGACAAAATCTTGACGGGCACTTGGGGTTGAATTCGAGATAAGAAAATGTTATAAAACAACCCAGAGTGATAAATAATATGCGGGAGATCCAAAAAAGTATCTAAAAATAATAAAAATCTCACATCGATTAGACAAGGAACTCGAAGTAGTAAAGCAAGATATAGCAGCAAAAGAAGAAATATTAAGACGATACAAATTTGAACAGTGCAAGTAAAACAATCTTTGAAACAACGAAAGCTAATTTCATAAAAATTGAAACAGATAACTCAATAAAAATAGAGTAAGCATGTTCTAATCAACGTGACAGAAAGAAAAAACCGCATAAATGACTGCAGCAATGGAGAGTAAAAAGTATCAGAATAGAGATGACTATAGGGACCCAACTTATTATTATTGTGTTAATGAGAACTAATGTAAATGTAGAAAACATATCGTCCATTAATAGAGGAGCCCGACAATCCGTAATATGAGAACAGGTTAAAAGGCTTGATGTGGTCGATTATATATGAGCGGAAAAAAGAAAATCTTTACCATTGGATTCGAAAGATGATTAAAACAAGGAGAATATATAGTTGATGCGGAACAATTTCTAACTACTTCTCTCATTAAATGTAATACTATATAGGAACGTTTATCTATAAATAATATATAATATATACAATAAGTATGTGAACACCCATGAATCTGTACTAGAATTGTAGCGAAAGGACTATACTACTTAACAAATTCAACTCTAAATTACTATTTTACTCAAGGTTAAAGCTTCAATATTAAATCCTTCGGTTGGGTGAAATCAAAATCTAATTGCAATTTACTTAGGACCTATAAGCAGTTGCAATTGTGGAGTAAATAAACTGTTCGGTCCAAAATCCTGTGCAGCTTCCAGACTGAATCATTTCGTAGTAAGCGCGTTAAAAATATCGTGAAAATAAAACTCAAAATGAGCACAATATTTTGCAAAATTCAAATAATAAGAATATAAATTATTTACACTTAAACCTGAGAGGAACATTTCCAGGAAAAGAAACCGATTTCAGCTTTCGTATGATAATATACATATAACCCATTATTGATATAAAAATGTTGTCCAATACATTTATTTTAACAACGTGTTTCAAGATTTAAATATATTACACCAACGAACAATTCGAAAATATTGATACGTAAAATATTATCTCAACACAGAAGTATATGTTTAATAGATGTAAGAGATTATAATTATAGTTCGAGTTAATATTTCTTGTTAAACGTTAATACCAACGTATTATAGCGTAGTATAAACTCTGTGCACTTTGGAAATTTCTTGAAATTTTACTTTACACGATGATCATTTTGATAATGATGATTATAATTAGGATGCATGTTATTAATAAACATAATAAGTCGAACATGAACAATGGCTATGTATTGTTTTCAATAAACTGTTGTCTCTACAAATAAACTTTTAGAGTTACGCTACTTTAATAAATAAATGTAGAGAAATGCTTACACGCCAGGAGATCTTATATTGTAGATAGGCATTTATGGAAATATCTTTAGTTAGTCAGCAAATATGTTGCAGGTGTAAGCACATCATACAAGTGTATATATAGTTATTTAAGGAACTCGAAACCATCACATTTTACTCCAGCTTAGGTGGTGGATTACATAACAAACTGCATCATATTTTATAATGGCACAGTTGTATGAGATATTTAGATTTAACATAAAACCGTTTATATAATCATTTTGAAAGTATATAATCAAACTAGTTTAAAGAACTTTTTAATGACTGCCTTTTTTAACGAAATATCCGTGTTTGCCATTTTTTTTAAATAATGTGAAAAATCTAAAAAAAAAAATAGTTACGTATGACTTTCTTACAATATACATTTTTTATCGAAACCTAATGTTATTTAATCCCATTTTACAAAACGTAGTCCATTACCTGTCCCTCAATATATTAAGCATGCCTTTTTTTTAATTAGAAGAAGATTACACATATCATTTTATAATATGTCATAAGTAAAATACTTTACGCTTGTATTAAATGATAACTGTAATTAACCTGTTTATAAAATAGTTGAATGCATGATTTTTCCATAAAATAGAACGCAATTATTACAAAAACACAGCGGTATGTGATGGAAATCTATCTTGACAAGGAATGAGGTCATTTGATATAGAAAGTTCAACGGAGGAAAAGTTATGTAAACAATAAAAAATAATAAAAAAAAAGAAATGCGTTAACAAGCTCCAGGAATCGGAATTGGAGTAAAGCAACTTATTGATCTATGCAATGATTAAGTACAGATAAAACACAGTAACAATCTAGTAAGTCTTAATAATAAATCTCAAAATAGTACTTACGCAAAAGACTGAGCAATAGCATCACATCAGGAAAAGCGATTTTGTAAAGAATACGAACGTTTAATTATAATAGTTTAGTAGGTGCTTTGATATAATTCATATAAAATATAGTTATTTTCTTGATAAATTATAATAAATCTATACATCCAAAAGCGTCTCTTTTTCTTTTAAAAATATGCGGTATTTTTTTACACATGTATTTGTCTGGAAGGCATTAATTTTAATTACTCCATATAAGTTTTAACTCATATATTTTATATTCGACTAAAATAGTAATTTTATTAGCCAGTGCTATTATTTTGAAATATTAGAATTTTAGCATGGTTATATTATTTCTATTATTATTATTATGTCTTTAATTAGACAACTCCACACCAGGTTCGATAAAATCTATTCGGAATCTCTAAGTAGATACCTAGTAATAAGAATACTGCACTTATATTTACTTAGAATTATGTTTTGGGCTGCGTACTAATGATACACAAGTCAAGGAATAAAAGGTTTTCCAGTGATAGATTAGAAATTCAGATATAGCGTATCATATTTATGACAAATGGAAACTGCCAAACCTAATCAATAGATAACTGTCAGAAATACGAAATAAAATAAGAACGCAGACCACGTGGTTTCATATATAAATATCAGATAACACGGTTGCTTGAGAATCAAATATTTTGTCTCATTGCAGACTATTGAAAAAATACTAACATCTCTTGACATGAATGGTTTCAGAAATAAATGGCTTGGGACTATAATGTGCGTTCAACTATTAAAAATTTCGAATATATATATATATATATATATATATATATATATATATATATATATATATATATATATACATATATATATATATATATATTCATAAATTTAAAGGGAATTAGAACAGTAGTCTAAAAGGCAGCGTGTATATTAATGTGATACTAAAATTACCAATTTAATTAAAATAAAAGAACAGAACAGTGCTCGTTGTAATTCAGATATGTAATAAGCTCAATGGGCAAATATCATAGGGCTACTTTAATACTTAGAAATGTGATTGACAATTTAAAATTCAAATTAGAATTTAAAATTAAAAGTCTGTTCCAGGAGAAGGAACAACAACAAAGGCAATAATTTGTACGATCGTTTCGGAAAACAATGTTTTTATTGTGATAGACATTAAGTCATGGACAATAATTTTGACATATATAATTTTTAAAATATGTCTCCTCATCAGCACAAATATTGGGTGTTTTTCGTTTTAATTTATGAAAAAGACACCATAAATAAACCTAGCATGTTAAAGTAAGGCGGATGTATCTAGACAAAATTAAAATAAGAAGGAAATATTTACTAGACAAGCAAATTAATACGGGTTGAGGATAAAATATAAAAATAGAATACAATTATTAATCTGAATTTGGTTTAAATAAAGGTTATGATAATATATTTTCATAAAAGTTTAGAATTATATATATATATATATATATTTACCTTTTTATTTTTAACATTTTGAAAACTGTAATTATCGTAATAGCATGCATTTGGATTATATATATACACTATTCCTTAATTGGAATTTTTTATTTTGAGATGAGCATTTTATGTTAATCTTATTTTTATTTCGGACTATTAATAAAATAAAATAATAAATAAAAACAATTCCAATTAAGGAATAATATATATATATATATATATATATATATATATATATATATATATATATATATATATATATATATATATATATATATATATATATATATATATATACCAATCGGTACGGACCCGACTATGGAAGATCAGATAATAAATAAATGTGGATTTATAAGATCAAAGAATCCAACCTTGATCGCCCTTCGGCGCCCGTGGCGCAGTTGATAGAGACGTTGAATCTCTACGGTTCCAGATGAGCATAGTCTGAAGATAGCGGTTTCAATCCCACCCAAAGCGTGCCAGAGGTAATTGGTCAAAAATGTGGTGAGACGACAACAACTACGGATGGCAGTGATGGCTGAGAATGCAGTTAGGAGATTCGAAGTTCCTATCCGTCGCGGTTACCACCTGACAAAGGCCAGAGGAAGTTGGCCGAAACGTTGTGAACCAATAAAAAAGATAAAAATAAAACAACAACTAATAAAGATGAGGCTAATAGTCCGAAATAAAAATAAGATTAACATGCATTTGGATGTTGACTGTAGCTTATAAATGCATGAAATGTTGAATTTTCAAAAAGAACGTCAATGGAAAAGTTTATCTCGGTTAGAATATGTTTGTAAACGCTTAATTTAAAATTAATCAAATATGTAAAAAAGGGGGCGATAATCTTAGTTCTCTAATTAAACAATCAAAAGAAGATAATTAGTGTTTATTCTATTTATATTATATCATATTTCGAACTTATTGAATTTAGTATTTAATAATTTATTTATTTATTTCAAGATTGAATATTAATAAGTAACATTTTAATGACTTATGGTGGTTTATATTTGTTAAATTTAAACCAACTTTTATGACTGCATGCGGATATGAGTTCCTCTCTTGAATTTAAGAGGGTGGTTCTATTTTTTTATATCGGTATATTTTTTAATCTTTAGGGGTTCCTGTGTACAAAATGCACATAATCTATCCCCTGGTATATATGCTTTATATGATCCTATTATTTGCCATTTCAAATTGAGTCGCCAAATATGCTTGGATAGGGTGGTTTGGTTCAACAGGAAGTGTTTTTAAAGGAATGTTTATGGATTGAAATGTTATGCTTAATAAGTCCAAATGTTGACAAACAAGTAGTTGCGTCTTGTTTAATGTTATAAATTTCAGATAGATTAGAGGTTGCATTGGTATGTGGTGGTTTAGTCGGTATTTGATTGGTAGATTGGTTAAAGTTGGGTAGTTATTTAATCCGGTGGTCGAGTTATGGTTGCTGTTAAATTCATTTTAATTTGGGGTTTGTGATACTGTGCAGCTACACACTATATATTTTTTTTTATTTTGCATGAGCTTTGTAGAGGGATTTTATTGTTTTCTTTTAAAGTTACAGCCTGCTATATTTTGTATATTTGTATTTTGTATCTTATTAATGTTTTATTATTAGAACTAATTATTTTTTGATGAAAGTTTGTCATAGTTGAGTAAGCCACTTTGATTGTGTTTTTATTAAAGAAAATTAGTATGTGCACTTTGTACACAGGAGACCGTAAAGATTTTAAAATAGGGCGATATCAAAATAGAACCAGCCTGCTATATTCAAAGGGAGGAACTTATTTCCGCATGCAGCCATAAACGTTGTTTTATATTTAACAAACATAACCCACCATGAGTCATAAAAATGTTACTTATTAATATTCAATCTTGAAATTTAAGCTTAACTTTATACCCTTAATAAGAAGAAAAAATATCATCAATATTATTATTAATATTAGTTCATCTGATATATGTACCATTATTGTATATTATTTAAATACATATTTAACCTTAACCTATACTGCATTTATTAATTTAAATAAATAAATATATTATTAAAGATTAAATTCTATAAGTTAAAAATAGATTATAATATAAACAGAATAAACACTAATTATCCCCCTTTGATTATTTAATTGGAGAAATAGTATAATCTCCAACTTTCTTTTAAATATTTGCTTAATTTTAAATTAAGCGTTTACAAACATATTCTAACCGATATAAATTTTTTCCATTGAAGTTCTATTTGAAAATTAACATTTCATGCGTTTATAAACTACAATCAACATTCAAATGAATGCGTTGACGATAATTACGGTTGTCAAAAGGCGGAGAATTAAAAGGAATATATATATATATATATATATATATATATATATATATATATATATATATATATATATATATATATATATATAATTCTGAACTTTTATGAAAAATATATTATTATAACCTTATATTCAAACCACATTCAGATGTATAATTTTATTCTGTTCTTTTTATCCTCAACCCGTAATAATTTGCTTATCCAGTAACTATTTTCCTTTTAACTTTTGCCGTACTTAAAAATGCAAGGTATTTTATAGTATCTTTTACATATATTAAAAAATAACATCCATTATTTTAGCTGATGAGGAGAATTTGTTTGAAAAAATATATATGTCAAAATTATTGTCCGTGTCTCTCACAATAAAAACATTGTTTTCCGAAACGATCGTACAAATGATTTCGTTTTTTGTTGTTCCTTCTCATGAAGCAGATTTTTTAATTTTTAATTCTAATTTGAATTTTAAATTGTCAATCACATTACTATATATATATATATATATATATATATATATATATATATATAATATTAAATTTATTTATACAATCATTGATGATTACATATGTGAATATATACATATATATACCTATATATATAAATATATATATATATATATATACATGTAGCCATCAATGTGTGTATACATGAATTTAATATACTTGCTCTGCCCACTCATTGAGCCCTCTTTGGTAGACATGTTGTTTCATTGGATGTACTTCTAGGAAATTAAACTCTACTGGCTGTATATATATATATATATATATATATATATATATATATATATATATATTTATATATATATATACATATACGTATATATATACGTATACGTATACATATATATATATATATATATATATATATATATGATAGAATAAATATTATTATTATACCTCCTAGTAATTTTCAATATGAGCAAAAGAAGCAAGGATAAAAACAATAAAATACCTTCTCCTTTAGTCTTTATTGTGAGAACTCTCGTCAGAAAGATTAAAACCAGTAAAAAAAAAAGATCGATTATGACATCGATTTTGAATATTTCCCTGAACTTATCATTATTAATCATCAATAATGGGTATCCTGTTGACCTTATTGATGACTCTTTTCAGAAAGGTTGCGGATTTTAAATCCCCTAAAAGTTTGGACCCTGGAAATGTCCGGTTTATTTAAAATCACCCTGGATCGGGGGAAAGTGTAATAGACTTTCCAAACAGATTCGCAGAAGTATTTACGACTGCTTTAAGTCTGTGTCCTTGCGTTTGGTATATACTACGAGATCTGCTATTGGCCAGCATTTGGTTGCCAACCCGTGCTGTGCTGATAGATATAAAATAGAATGGTTGGAGGTGCTACATAGAGCGGACTCAAGAAACCATTTAAATATTTTGGAATCTGTCTCTATTGCGGTGTGTCAACCTTCTTCGTGCCGGCAAAAGGAACCATCCAACGCATTGTTTCTCTTTGCGGAACTTTGAATCTTTTCTCCCATTTTTTCCTCCCTCGTTGTGCCAATATTTTAATCGCTTTTTAAACGTTAATGAATTTATTTTAGTGTCCCCGTACTTTTGGTATATTCAATAAGTTCTCCTTTAGAACACTTTATGTTCGACATTATTTTGTAATCTATCGATTTTCTCCTGATGAGATGATAGCCGAAAGAGCTCTTGAGAAACTTCCGCTTATTTTTTTCAAAAGTTTTATTTGACTCTGTACACTAATTACATATGCACTACAAAGCAATGAGAAATAACGGAAGGAATACCAAGCAACACATACCACAACTACGTGTATACTAAGAAATATCACTATTCCAACCATCATTCGATGCATCTGCTTGACATTAAAAACACACTATCCTGTATATTTCCACACCCCGTTTGAAATAATACGACCCTATAAATATAACAATTGTAATTACAGATACAAATACTCAACAGGTCAAGACTAAAACACAGCAACATATGAAATACATTTTTCAGTCGATGTATCGTTGCATGTCTAGAATAACAACAATATATTTATACAACATCTAATTACGATCGTTTCCACTAGATACTATGATCTTCACCTTCACCGAGGTGCGCGACTTGACACACAAAAAAAACAGCCTCTTAATCACCTGCTAACGCACGCGTCACTGTAACGTCCAATGACAACAACCTTCTCACTCGACCTGCCTTTTATACCACTATCTCAATCCCTTCTCTTGCGCATGCGCCAGTAGATTCCTGACAACCTAGAGACTTCCGCTTATAAAAATCCAAGTTTTATTGTCGCGCATGCCTATACAAAGCACAAACACGTGGGCGTTTGTTTTGTTGGTAAGTACTACACGCCCCCCTGATCTGATTATCACATAGAGTGCACTCCGGGGGTGGCCTCTTAGTTCGTTGGCTTCAGCGAAGGGTGGTATTTACAATCTCGGATTCAGGTTGTGGTTCTGGTTCTGGTTCTGGTTCTCGTTCTGGGTTTGGTTCTGGTTCTGGTTCTGATCCTGCCTGATCAGACGAACTACAACTACCACTCTCTTGCTCGGTGACCTCACTCATCAGAAGCTCATCATCTGATGATTCATCGCTCTCTGTAGTTGTGGGATGTACTTCACTAGCTCTGCGAAGATCGCACACATTGCGTGGGGTTCCATCAACAAGGACCGACTGCTGGCTGACCACTCCAGATATTCGTCCTCGCTTGAACTTGGTGGTGCACTGGTGTCCAGGGGGTCTAACCCAAACTGGATCCCCCAACATGTATTTTTAATGACTCTCCTTGTCGATTGGTTTGACAGTGTCAATGTCCTTTATCCTAACACGGTATTTGTGTATGGCATTGGCCGGTGCTGTTGTTAGTGTCTTCCCATCCTTTGGTGTGATGTTATACCAATACGTGGCCTCCGTAATGGTACCTTGCTTTCTGGCAGCAATTCTCTTGATGCTGCGATGGCTCCTCTCAGCAATGTCATTCCCTGATGGCACATGAGCACATCGCAGTCATAGTCGGACACCCCACTCATTCAACAACTGACGAACTTGGCTACAAAAAGCAGCATCGTTGTCCGTCAATATCTCTTCCGGCGCACCTCGCTCAGAAAAGATAGATGGCAGTTGGCGGAAAACATTCGCTGAGTCCTGCCTGGTCATTTGCCGCCACACCGCAAAACGAGTGGGTCCACAGTCGATAAGGGTTAGAAAGGGCTTACCACTGTAATGGGTAATATCCATCGCTAATCGTTGCCACACATGCTCAACCTCCAATCGCCCCTTCTGCCATTGCTCCGGTGCAGGATCGATAGACTGGCATGCCTCACAGTGCTTGATGATCTGCCTGACATCCGCCCTTGTCACTGCCGGGTCCACACGCCTCGCAAAATACAAAGTTCTTTTGATACCTGGATGTCCACTCTGCACATGAATTCTTTGTATTTGGCATGAACTAATCGCGCCAACTGCTCAAGATAGAGCAGCGAACTCCACGTCTGTCTTCACAGCTTCATACCATTTGTGAGGCACACGGGTTAGTTGGTCTGCACGATTACAGTGTGATGCCACGAGCGTTACACTCACCGACAGGTCATAATCTGATACCATCCTCTTCAGGGTGTTTAGCCTCCGCCGGATTAACATCTCACTGGCTGCCTTAGTGCGGACTCTCGTTCGTCCCGAAAGAATGTCGGACACCCAGTGGTAGACGCAGAGAGAATCCGTGTTCTTTAACAGCCATTGCAGTGCGAGATTTAAACCCTTCACAACACCATCCAGTTCCGCCAGGTTGATGTGTTGAGCATCATTCACGGGTCGCAGCCAGCACGCGTCTTCAATTACATTTCCACGTTGCTCCAATAACACCCCCAATGCCAAAGAACTAGCGTCAACCCACACATTCACAGTGTCTCCATCGACACACCATTCTCCACGGGCAGGGTCCTCCTTGTTAACTCTCTCTAGGATTTCTGTCGTCATCAGAGTTAGAAGAGCATCATCAGATACATCATCCCCACCTGTAGTTACTAAACTTGCCCTGCGTTTGATGACGCCCACAGCTGCTCGGAGCCAGCCACACGCTGGTAAGTGACCAATAAGTTTCCCACACAGGGAAAAAATAGTCCGTCGCGTAATAACATCAGGGATGGTTGGAATCTCACTGCCACGCCTCCATCGTAAGGTACCGTCTTTCCCGCAAACGTCCAATCCTAATACCCGTGCTCCATCCCTCAGACGTTCGGGATCCTTGCACTCCAACCCGAATTGCGATAACTTTTCTCTGACGTGCGACGCAGATTGTACGTCTTCATTGACGTACACATCGTCAATATAGGCCGATCTTGCGTCCTCAGTAGTCTTTTCCTGCGACAACACTTGCACCTGCAAATAAGCCTTCCGCAAGTCTACTATAGACACATTGGAGCCCTTCTGGCGCCATTCTCTCAGCTTGCTGGCGCACGCGTCAGCATCGGCAGTGTACGTCTCAATGTATCTATTGAGTTCACGATAGTCCAGCACCGGACGAACTTTTGATTTGTTATGCTGGAATACCGCCATTAAGAGAAATCAGACCCTTAGGTGGTCCCAGCTTGTTGGGGTAGGTGATCAGCCATCCATCATGGATCCACCCCTCAAGTTCCTTCTCGTATTCATTACGGGCCTAGTCGGGTATCGAGTACTCTGCAATGCTATTCTTGAGTTCAGTTGGCGCCCTTTCTTTCTGTCCACTTCCACGATGCAGTCCATGCTTTTCGGTGAGGGTCGTAGTCCACCTAAAAACCAGGCCGATCAATGTGAACTGCAGCACACACTGGGGTTTCCAAAAATCGCACAGTCCCATCTCTTCCGATAACCACTCCCCCAGTGCCTTAATAGCATCATATCCCAACAGTACATCGAATCCCAGCAAATCCCCTCGCATCACCAGCACATTAATATCTGCGGTCACACCAGAGTCTGTGTGGACTTTGACAGTTCCGACTCCACAGCAAGCTTGCGTATTGCAACCTATTGTGGTTACTTTGATGTTCTGCTTTGTCCAGTTTCGACACAACTTGGCACTCATGATGGTGTGTGAGCACCCGGAGTCGAGAAGAGCTGAACAAGGCACTTGGTCTACGTACACATTTATTGTCGGTTGCGCTTCAATTAAATCTTGTCCGGGGAACAGGGCGGCGCTGACGTCCTGCCGCCTGATGCATTTCTAGTACAATTTTGGGATAAATGTCCATGACTACCACATTGGAAACAGCGCGGGCGCCCCCGCCCCTCGTTAGTAGAATTTCTTGCGAAATAGCCTCGCTGGCCGCAGCAGAAACCTCTCCCATTGGTCGTGGGTCTCAAACTGGGACTCTTTTCAGCATTCGTCTTGGCTGCCTGCGCCATCATTACAACCGGTTCCCTCAGGTTCTCCTCATCTCTGATAATGGCTCGAGCGCGTTCTAACAAATGTTCCATGGGCGTTACAGATACGCTAGTGGAAGCCCTCAACAGTTGCTTAACATGGGTGGGAAGGCCGGCCACAAACGCATACGCCAGTGTTTGCTCTGACACTCCATTGCCAAATAGAACTGCAAGTTTCTTCAGCTACGCGAAGAAGACGTCCACGGTTTCTCCTGGCATGAGCTTCCTAGCGGCAAATGTTTCGTAGGCCGTGCAGGGATCCATGGCAAATGCCTTGTATAAAGCATTTTTTATACAGGTAACATCAGCCTTCTCCACGGCACTAAGTTGCTGATATACACTTAGGGCGCCTCCAGCCAATCTCAGGGGGATCACGGTATGCACCCCCTTTACTTCACAGAGGCTGCAGGTC
>NC_136489.1:8533174-8870674 GCF_053919585.1 Euprymna scolopes
AGGTATTTAACCATAAATACTAAATTTAGCGATTTTGTTTGGCAGAAAAATCATTTTGAAGCGACAAAATTAATTAGGTCTAATTCCGACATTTATCTTTCTAGCCCAGATAAAGTATCGGGCGTTGTTACACTTAACAAAACGGATTATATTTCCAAAATGTTACAAATCTTGGACGATACAAATAAATTTCTCCGGTTGGGTGATTTAAGCCATGATGACACTTTTCGTATGGAAATAAAAATCCAGAAAAGATTTCGTCAACTTTATAAAAGCGGGTTTATTTCTAAGGAGATTTATGATAGAATCCGACCTATTGGCTCTTAAAGGCCTAGAATGTACGGTTTACCCAAGGTTCATAAATCTAACATTCCTTTGCGACCCATTTTATCTACGTTGGGTTCTGCACAACACGAACTTGGGAAATGGTTAGTTGATCTTCTTAAACCTGTGCTTTCTTTTTATTCGGTCCATTGTATCTCTGATTCTTTTCAATTCGTGTCTCATATACACAAATTATCTTTATCTAAGAATACCGAGTTCTTGGCGTCCTTTGACATAATAAGTCTTTTTACTAATATACCTTTGGATGAAACCATTGGTATCTGTGCTGACTATCTATATCTTGACCCCTCAAAATCTCCACAATTTCCTGAACGAATTTTCGTTGAACTGATGGAACTTGCCACTAAATCAGTCTCCTTCAGTTTCAACAACATTATGTACCGGAAAATTGATGGGATATATGTGGGTATTCCTCCTTGTCCTTCGCTTGCCAACATTTTCGTTGGATTTTTGGAAAACGAATTATTTTCCAAAATTACTAAACCAACATTCTATACACGCTACGTTGATGACACTTTTGGATGCTTTCCCTCACGGAGTGAAGCTGGACAGTTTCTTCGTCTTCTTTGCAACTTGCATCCCTCGTTACAATTTACTATGGAGGTCGAGGACTGTGGCTCTCTCCCATTCCTCGATGTTCGTGTTTCTAAAGTTGGTTCTACGCTTGAGACCTCTGTATACAGAAAACCTACATTTACAGGGCTCTATCTTAATTGGTTTTCCTTTGCCCCTCAGTCTAGAAAAAAAAACCTCATTAGCGCTCTTACACATCGTGCACTTATGATTTGTTCACCAAACCGTCTTGATGCGGAACTTGGGTAAATCACAAATATTTTTCTTAGCAATGGCTATCCCATAAATATAATACAAACTACTGTTGAACGTAACATTGCTACATTTAATAGTGTTACACGGATTGGTCCATCACGTTATCCCATTTATTTAAAATTACCATGGTTAGGTTCTGTTTGCCTTCATATAGTTGAAAGGATTTCTTCTGCTACTCAACGTTGTTTTCTAGCTACTATGCTTAGAGTAGTTTACACAACTCGAACCTTTTTCTCTTCTTTTCGTAAAGATGCTTTGCCAACCATTCAAAAGAATTCTGTTGTTTATAAATTTGTTTGTCAGTGTGGAGCTGACTACGTTGGTAAGACATCCCAAATATTACAGAATGTTTCGAGAACTTCCAGCCACTCCCAAGCTCATGAGTCCGCCGTCGGTAATCACCTGATTAGTATAAATGGGTGTTCTGGCCAATATTCCGATGGGTGGTTTTCTGTTTTATACAGTGCTAGGTCGAACTATCATCTCAATATCATTGAGGCGTTAGTCATTAATAACTCTCGATCTAGCCTGTGTAGACAAAAGATTTTGAAACATCAGTTGGAAATATTTACTGATTTAAAACCACCTGAACAGTAAGATTATATATTTTTTCTCACTGGTCTTCCAACTGAAACCAAATTCACCTCTTTCCTCATTCGATTCTTAGCTTTTAATTTATCATTGTGACGTTTCCTCATAGAGGGTCAGACGATAAGGCCTTAAGGAAATTTTAATAATTCTACCTGCCCCTTTTTTTTGTTTCTTTGGTATTTAAATTAAATTATGTTTCCTCTGAAATTTCTCCTTCCATTTTGCTGTACCAAGAATTTACTTATATATATATATATATATATATATATATATATATATATACATATATATATATATATATATATATATATATATATATATATATATATATATATATATATATATATATATATATATACTAGCAGGAGGCCCAGCTTAGCCAGTTCGTAAGATACACTTTTTATTAATACATATTTCGTATTTATAATTATATTATATTGGACTAATATAGTACTAATGTGACTCCTGCGCCACCACGGAGAATCGAAACTGAAACGTTTGCCTCATGATTTACGGTTTCCTTTTACGTTAATTCGTGAGCGATGAAAACATATATGACCGATTTTAACATGAACACATAGCCATGACTTTACCCGTGCATACACGTAATGCCAGTGTTTTACATTTATCGGACAAACGTTCTTTTATTTTGTACAAATTTTTCCTGGCTAAAATGCAAGTATAAAGTTTTGTACTGCTTCGAATACCGTATATGTTTTTGTTTTATATTAGACCAAAAAATGATAGATAAGTTTGATAGGCCTATTATTTTAGAAATATATGTACGTATAAATATACATAGAAGTGTGTTTTGGTTTACTGTAATCATTTTACAGAAGGATTACGCATATACAAATTAATATAATTATAAGAAATACTTAACTAAAGATGATAATCTCATAAGAAACAAAAACCTAATGCGGAATTAAGTAAAATGAAGCTTTAAAAAAATAAGTAAATACAAGACCGATGATGAGGGGAGATTCTGTCATAATTTCTCTATTGCCTATGACCTCACTCAGATTGTTCAGGAACCCACCCGTGTGCTCGACAAAGACGGCGAGTATGCGAGCCTACTAGACCTTTTTCTCACAAGTTGCCCTGAACTTTGTTCAGTTTCTGTTCTGTCGCCTCTTTGATCTTCGGACCACTTTGTTGTATCAATTAAGATAGAAATGACATGTAATAAGCCCCCAGATGTACCTCTCAATCGTACAGTATATCGATACACTAAGGCTGACTATGATAGCTTCCGTACATTCATATCGGATCTACATCTGCATCCCATGTTTAAAAAGGATGTGTCCACTATAGTATCAGACCTAACGGAATGGTTAATTTTCGGTATAGACCGTTTCATACGCTCGAAAAAGTTTCAGCAAAAACCTAATAGCCAGCCATGGTTCTCTCCAGAATGTGCTGCTGCCATTGCGCACATAAATCACTTTTTCCACTGCTTCAAACGTAATAGATGTATGGAAACTAAAGCCGTTTTCAGGACTGCCAGCAACCATTGTAAGAAAGTAATAAGGAACGCAAGAGAGTTGTATGCTCAATCTGTTAAGTCCAAAGTAGCTGAGCAGCGGCTTGGTTCCCACCAGTTTTGGCAAATAGCAAACAGAATCCTGAACAGAAGCGGACCTGAGCTAATCTCGTCAGCATCAGACAAAGCCAAACTCTTTGTCAAGAACTTTGCAGCTAATTCTACCCTTTTGCGACCAAGGAACCCAACCCCCAATATTTCCTCCTGTATCAGAAAACACGCTATGTTATATACGTATATCTGTACGTGATGTTGCCAAGCTAATCAAAAACCTTGATTCCAGTAAAGCAACTGGCCCTGACGGTATTCCAGTTATAGTACTAAAAAAACTTCAAGCGGAACTAGCGCCCATACTTACAAAACTGTTTAAACGTTGTCTGAAGGAGAAGAGTTTCCCATCTCCCTGGAAAATCTCATCAGTATGCCCTGTATTAAAGAATTCAGGTGATCGATCATCCCCCTCTCACTACAGGCCAATAAGTCTCCTGTGATTCATGAGTAAGTAGCTGGAATCTGTGTTAAATACAGAAGTAATTAACAATCTCAGCAAAAATAACCTTCTTAGTGACACACAATATGTTTTCCGTTCTGCTAGATCTACAGCAGATGCGCTTACAGTTATATCTCATGAGATTAGCAAATCTCTCGATGGAGGCAACCTTTCTAGGGCAATTGCTCTTGACATATCTAAGGCCTTTGATAGGGTATGGCATAAAGGTTTACTTCATAAGATCTCTAGCTATGGTATAGCTGGAAATGTCTTCTCAATTATTAAATCATTTCTTTCTGATAGGTTCATAAGAGTAGTAGTTGAGGGGCAAAAATCAGAAGCTCACAGTATTAATGCCGGTGTCCCTCAGGGGTCCATTCTGGGCCTAACTCTTTTCCTGATCTACATTAATGATCTTCCAAATCACATCCTTACATTATTTGTAGACATTTATGCTGACGACACTACCATTATTGGTAGCACATCTAAGACAGTAAACGACCAAGTTCTCTCCAATTCTCTCTCCTCTGATCTTGAGCACGTAGTACAATGGGGAAAGGAGTGGCTGGTTACTTTTACTGCATCTAAAACCAAGCTTCTCTCTTTACATCATCAACATTTTGATCAACATCTGGCATCAATTGAAAGTAATTGCTCACGTCTTCAGGAGGCCTCTTGTTTTGACAAGCTTCTTGGCTTGACCATTACTCCTGATCTTAAATGGAACACGTACATCAACTCTGTTGCCAAGGCTGCTGGAAAAATGGTGGGATCTTTCTATCGATCCGGTAGATTTCTCACCGCTGATGCAATTCTCTATGTATATAAGAGTTAGGTACGTCCAAGGATGGGATACTATTGCCACATTTTGGCAGGAGCTGCTAGAAATGACTTGTTCTGCCTTGATAGAGTTCAAAATAGCATTCGTAGTTACGTAGGAGATGTTATTTTCTCTTCCCTGCAACCTCTATCTCACAGAAGAGACGCTGCTAGTTTGTCTCTGATGTATCGTTTTTTGTATGGAAAGTGTTCGACTGAGCTTCAGTCTATGGCCATCCCTCGCCTAACTTTCACAAGAAACGCTCGTCCAGCTGAAAACACTATCAGTAATTATCCCCACTATTTTTCTGTGCCTAAACCTAAACGTAGATTCTATGAAAAAATCCTTTTTCTTAGACCTGCACGCCTGTGGAATTGTCTTCTGTTTGACTTCTTTCCGGCTGACTACAATATGATTGTGTTCAAGTATAAAGTAAATAAGTTCTTGATGAGCCGTTCAATATAAGTTATCAAATTTACCGTATTGTCATTACTAATGATTACTATATTGTCCAATTTCTACTGTACATTCTTAAACCCTTATCATTGCGTGGTCTCTTGACCTTGATTATTTGGTGATGCCTATGAAAAAATAAAAACAGGTTTTTGGGACGAATACACTTCCACAGCACAGATATAACCATCTTGCACTTACTTTGTTTTTTTATGAATAGAAATGTTTAAATACGAATAGCAATAAACAAAATCATGTATATATATATATCGGATATAATAAAATAAGCAGCGGAGAGCGGACACTTTTCGTAGGATGAACTTTCGCTTGAATTCATTCTTCACATCCACAACTTATTTTGGTACGGCTTTACTCTGTCTCATAATATATTATATATATATATATATATATATATATATATATATATATATATATATATATATATACATATATATATATATGTTTATATAATAAGAATTCAGATAAGTTTACCAACTGATCCAAGATTCGAAACTAAAGTAAATTATAAATATTAATTAATTAATATTTATAAAGTAATCTCATCAAGATTTAAAAGCTCGATAAATCCAAAGAACAATAGTTAATAAAACCACTTTGAAACATTGTTACAAACATATTTCATTTATAAAGGAACCACTAAATAAATGGATTGTACTTTATCCGCGGAATTGATTTTATTTTATATTTCTTCATATTTCATTTGTCCTTCAAAAACTCCTGCTGATAATTCAATTCTCAAATAATAACTTTTAAATTTCAGTTGACGTCTTTTTTGCTCATAAATGTTTAGCGCCTTCAATGTAATCTGGGGCATTTTTACATTGTTTTTTTTTTCTATTTTAAAATTATTCCAATCACAATTCAACTTTTTTCCCTTCCTTCTTTCTCTTATTCACACATTTTCCTTAATTCTATCTTGCCTCGACAGCCGAGCTGTATATTTGATCCATTTCTTTTTTACGCACATCTTATCTTTCTTTTAAGAACATATTGGAATTCTTTCCCATTTCCTTGTAACTATTTGTGAATTATTCCACCGATTTCTGTCTTTTTGAATACTTTGGGTAATCTTCCAATTACGCAGTTCTTTTCGATTTTACTTGTGCAAATGGAAAGTTTCTAGGATTCTGCATCTTTGGATTTTACCGACATTGTAAATTTTACTCTTCATCACACTATCGATTCACCGGAACTCACTTCTGTATTCACCCTATTCCTTCTGCATCACTTTTTTTCTTAATTGTAGTTTCATTTAATACTTTTACAAGCAGAATCCGATCCCACATTTTGCTAAATCTTACCGTCTGATGAGAATGTAAGTATTGCTTCGAAACTCCGCGGATTAAGGACTATCTATTTATGTAGTGGTTTCATTTTTTATATTAAATATGTTTTAACTCTTTTTCAAAGTGTTTTAACATTTGTTATTTACTACTTGTTCTTACATATATATATATATATATATATATATATATATATATATATATATATATATATATATATATATATGTAAGCTAGAGGTAGATCCTCAAAGAGAGGAAATATCCAACTAGCATCGTCAGAATTCATAGATGGACTAAGTTATAAAATCAAATAAGAATGGAAAAATCGTAGATGAAGGGAGTTAGAAAAGAAGGGGGTGGAAGGTAGATTACGTTGGAATTTAAAGTAGTAGTAGTGTATACGATAAGAGATGGGTTTATAATTACATATTAATTATGTGTTAATTCTTATAACCGTTTTTTTTTTAGTTTATAACGGTTTAAAATTAAAAGACGCTATTCTTATTTATAACGGCATAAGTTACAGTTAATTTAAAGGATCACCATGGCAACAAGTTGGAGAGTAAATGTTAGTGAGCATGGTGTGGTGGGAGGGGGGAGGAACGAGTTGAAATTGGTGTTTAAAGTGATTTAGTCGGGCGGGGAGCGATTGAAAGATATTAATTGTTTATAAAAAAAGGAAAGAAAAAGAAAAGTAAAAATAGAAGGATAAATTAATGAATTATACGTAACAGGTTTATTTTGATAGTATAATGATAGGTAAGAATATCAGTAAGAAAATAAAATAAATTAAAAATTAAAATAGTCATAAATACTTGTTTATGATAAGTAAATAAAACACACACATATAAATGCACATACAGGCGTACACCTGTACAACGTACGGAGACACATCAACGGGGGGAGAACACATGCCTTAGTATATATAAAAAACACAGATACATAAACACAAAAATATAAATATATATATGCATACATATACATGCATATATATATAATATACATACATACACGCACATATATATATATATATATATATATATATTATATATATATATATATATATATATATATATATATATATATATATATATATATATATATATATATATATATAAATTAGCCGGGCAGGTAGAAATTATATGTTACAGGTTTATTTTAATAAAATAAAATATGTGAAAATTTCAGTAACTTAAATAATAGATTAATAAAATTAAGGAAAAATTATGATAATAAATAACACAAATACACAGATACAAACAAACGCATACATATGTACGGCCTATGCACATACGCCAATGGGGGAATATGCCTGAGTATATATAAATATATATACACAAATACGTAAATATACACACATATATACATATACAAACATATATATAAATACAAATACACATGCATACAAATACAAACACATACACATACATATATATATATATACATATACACATACAAATATATATATATATATATATATATATATATATATATATATATATATTAGCTGGGAGGGGGGATTGAAAAATATTTCATAAATTATATAATTTATTATTTTTTTTAATTTTCGGGTGTTGTAGTTGAAAGAAAGAGAGAAGGAAAATAGGAGGATAAATTAATGAATTATAAGTTATAGGTGTATTTTAATAATATAGAGATAGGTAAGAATATCAGTAAGTTAATAGAGCACTCTAGTCCGTTTTTTTCACCACTGGTAAATATATATATATATATATATATATATATATATATATATATATATATATATATATATATATATATGTATATATATATGTATATACATATATATATATGTATATATATATATGTATATATTTACGTATATATGTGTATATTTATGTGTGTATATATATATATATATATATATATATATATATATATATATATATATATATATATATAACGCGATAGAGTTAAATATTTGGAGAAGGACTAACATGGATAAACAAAGCTTCTAAATGAATTGTAATATGTATTATTTACATTTATAAATTTTCTGAAGAATATTTATTTATTTTTCAGTAGATTTTACTTACTTGGCAGTAAATTTATTGAAAATATTTCAAAAGTTACAAATAATTTTACATTGTGCTTTTGAATCTATTGAACGGGATTAACTAAACAATTTTCGCTCCAATCTTTCCCAGTACTTTAAAATCATGTGTTTTTACATGAAATTCGCATTTCCTCTCAGGCAGTTATCGCTCACTCCTATTCTTACTTTTTTAAATCTCAATTTATGCTTTATCTAAACAAACAAATTTGAGATTGTTAGTTTTAATTCAATTATGATTTCATGATCTATACGAAATTATACCCAGATCATAAAATGGCGTTCCAATCATCTTTCAATATGTAAAATTTTCTACACTGTTATCGCCAAAAACACATTTGACAAACTAAAATCAATTTTAGAATTTAAATATTAAATAAAAATGTAAGGTAGAAACATATAAATACACATTATCCCCAGACACAATGTTATCGCCATAGTCAAAGTTATATATGTTGCGACAGTGTGATATTAATTGTGCATTTCTGATTTTTCAAATGTAAGTTTTAAACGTCATGATCAAGATTAGTTGATTTGAAATCAATAGAAGCTGTTTTGGTTATTTCATTATTTTTCACACACATTCCTAACATAATATATTTTAAAAGAATTTAAATTTCTTTCTTACGTATGATATTTAATTTTACAATGTCTATAATACCTTATATTTTATGCCATTATAAAGTGGTGGTTTCTCATACATTAATCATTCTCCCATTCCGGATTTAGGGGTTCTGTCTTGGAATTTCCTTTGTGCTCCACTAATGTAGTTCTTTTTCTACACACTAGAAATAAGAATAAACGCCATATTATTTATTATCAGCTTCAGAGTCATGTATCCGCCGTGACCAATGATATTGTCTCCCGGCAAAATACCGTTCAATTTATAAACCAGTAATAAGGAGAAAATGTGACTCTTCACGAGCGATAAATTTACAGCCTTGAAGTGATGTTTTATTACGCAGTTGCTGCACGTATTGCTATCGCTAATTCTCATGCAAGAATGCCTTCCATAGTTCCGAGTAAATATTCTACCTGACAGTGTGCCGATGTTGTCAAGTATTGCCCGTTTAAGTCTATTTGTGACTGAATAATCTCTGTTAAAACGGCCCATGAATATTTTTTTCATCTATATATATATATATATATATATATATATATATATATATATAAGCGAAAATGTATGTGTGTATGTGTGTACGCTTTTCCTCGATGTCCACAAAAGGCTTCTTTCAGAGAAGCGCTTGCTTGGTTCACAACTTCTTAACACTTTTTATATCATCTATAAATTGTAATATCTCAGAGTTACCCACGGAGCTCGCCTGCCTATTTACATTTATTGACTTTCAAACTTTAATTATTCTACATTTCCCGCATCGGCACGCGTTACATTCGGTTTTCGGTATTAAAAAAAAAGCGAAACTCGACTCTAATCACAGGCCAAAAGTAACGTTTGTTCAATGTCGACTTCGTCATATCAGAATGTAGCTTTCATTTCGCTCTTCTTAATAAACAGGGAGCGGGTTTTTAAAAACAAACAAACCGATGTATTCACCTCATTCAAAACTGTCCCGCACAAAATGTTAACTGCTGAATACCTATCGCCGTCACGTCAATCAAAAACGCGCACCTGTTTTCCAACTGCGCGTCGTGAAGGCTTCGTTTTTTTTTCACATACCCCGAAAAACACCCGGGCAACGCCGAGTACCCTCGCTAGTATATATATATATAAGCGAAATTGTATGTGTGTATGTGTGTACGCTTTTCCTCGATGTCCACAAAAGGCTTCTTTCAAAGAAGCGCTTGCTCGGTTCACAACTTCTTAAAACTTTTTATATCATCTATAAATTGCAATATCTCAGAGTTATCCACGGAGCTCGCCTGTCTATTTAATTTTATTGACTTTCAAACTTTAATTATTTCACATCTCCAGCATCGGCACGCGTTACATTCGGTTTTCGGTATAAAAAAAGCGAAACTCGACTCTAATCAAAGGCCGAAAGCCAGTTGTCTCAATAGAGCTAAGTACCGTTTGTTCAATGTCGACTTCATCATATCAGACTCTAGCTCTCATTTCGCTCCTCCTAATAAACAGGGAGCGGGTTTTTAAAAAACAAACAAACAGATTTATTCAAAACTGCGAATGGAAAATTAAATTAACTGTCTTGGACATACATTTTTAGATTTTACCGTAACTGGATACCTTACCTTTGACCTGACTATCCATTCACGTGAAATCACATTTTTCTTCACCATAATCCTTCTGCTCCACTTTTGTTATCAAGTAAGGTATTTTACTTACTTGCAGTTTCATGAAATACATTTGTATGCAAAATCCGATCCCGCGCTTTGTCTAATTCCTACCCTATTATGAGAAGGACCGTATTTCTTCGAAACACAGCGAATTAAGGTCTATCCACTTATTAAGTGTTTCCTTTTCAAATTAAATATATGATTAACTCTTTTTCAAAGTGTTTTTAACATGTTTTATTAACTGTTTGCTCTAATTATTAGCTCTTCCTCGTACTTGGTTTTATCGAGCTTTTACATCTGGTTGAGATTACTTTATAAATAGTAATTCTTTAATATTTATAATATACTTTTGTTTTACCATCTTGGATCATTTTGGTAAATTTAATTGTAATTTTTATTTTATATATATTTTATTTTGTATACATATTTTATTTTGTATATATATATATATATATATATATATATATATATATATATATATATATATGCGCGTGTGTGTGTGTGTTGTGTGGGTATGCGTATGTGGGGGGATTGTCTTTAAAATATGCAATACACAATACTTTTATGAAAGCGTTTCTGTCGCCAATTATAAAAGAGGGCGTTAATCAAAGTAACAATGATTAATAATTTATCGCATTCATGAATGACTCATCAACATGTATGATTCATACCCGGTAAGAATGACACACCTGCATGAGTAAATGATAGTGTAATGTGTGATTGTCAATTATTATACTGCTGTCACTCTGTAGGGTCCTTATAGCCAGCCTATCTTCCCAACAGAGGTTTGATTTAGGAGGCATCGCTTTCTCAAGTACTTGTCTCACTTTCCATCTTATTCCATCACCTTGGGTTGATAGGATTCTGAAGGCCATATCTTCTATGTGTGTTATGATATCCAAGAATGGAACGCATTTGGTTGTTGTTGCGAAGTTGAGAACTTTATTAGTACTGCTTCCTCTGAGGGACTCAGTTGGCAGCTGCTGAGGTTGATGACCGCTTTCACAGGTAAGCGGTGTTTTGATGTTACATTCCTCTGGTATTTGAGCTTTTTGAGCTTCTTGATTTGGCGTTCTTTGACCTTCTCACATTCTTTTCTGTACGATTTATCAAGACCTGATTCGATTCTCACCCTGTCCTCCTCTTGAGTCACCTTGACAAAGAACGATGTTAAGGTGTTTTAGATTTGGTTCCTTCGTTTATGTTTATTCCAGCGGGCGTGTTGGATCCTTTCGCGAACGAGGGCACGCCCTGCCATTTCCGCGGTTCTACGTGCCTTATATATATACATATATATATATATATATATATATATATATATATATATATATATATATATATATTTTAGAGGAAACACCATTTAATTTAAATACCAAAAAACAAGAAATGGGCAGATGAAAATAATTTTTTTTTCCTTAAGGCCTTATCGTCTGACCCTCTAAGAGGAGACGTCAGAATGATAGATTAAAAACTAAGAAAAACGAATGAGGGAAGTGGGGAATTTTGGTTGCAGTTGGAAGAACAGTGAGAGAAAAAAAAAAAAAAAAAAAATTAAAATTCTCACTGTTCAGGTGGTTTTAAATCAATGAATATCTCCAACTGATGTCTAAGAATCTTTTGTCTACACAGGCTAGGTCGAGAGTTGTTAATAACTAACGCCTCAATGATATTGAGGTGATAGTTCGACCTAGCACTGTATAAAACAGAAAACCACCCATCGGAATATTGATCGGCACACCTATTTATACTCAACAAGTGATCGCCAATGGCAGACTCATGAGCCTGGGAGTGCCCGGATGCTCTCAAAACCTGGTGTAGTCGAATATCCCGAGGGATATGTTGGGATATTCTCATTTCTAATCTTTGGGACGTTTTGCCAACGTAGTCAGCTCCACACTGACAGACGAATTTATAAACAACAGAGTTCTTTTGAATGGTTGGCAAAACATCTTTACGAAAAGAAGAGAAAAAGGTTCGAGTTGTGTAAACTACTCGAAGCATAGTAGCTGGAAAACACCGTTGAGTAACAGAAGAAATCCTTTTAACAATATGTAGGCCATCAGGACCCAACCATGGTAATTTTAAATAAATGGGACACCGTGATGGACCAATATGTTTACCGCTATTAAATGTAGTAATTTTACGTTCAATAGTAGATTTTATTATATTAATGGGATATCCATTATTAAGAAAAATATTTATGATTTCACCAAGTTCCGTATCAAGACGGTTTGGTGAACAAATCATAAGTGCACGATGCGTAAGAGCGCTAATGAGGTTTATTTTTCTAGACTGAGGGGCAAAAGAAAACCAATTAAGATAGAGCCCTGTAAATGTAGGTTTTCTATAAACAGAGGTCTCAAACGTAGTACCAACTTTAGAAACACGAACGTCGAGGAATGGGAGAGAGTTACAGTCTTCAACCTCCATAGTAAATTGTAAAGATGGATGCAGGTTGCAAAGAAGACGAAGAAACTGTTCAGCTTCGCTCCGAGAGGGAAAGCATGCAAAAGTATCATCAACGTAACGTGTGTAGAATGCTGGCTTAGTAATTTTGGAAAATAATTCGTTTTCCAAAAACCCAACGAAAATGTTGGCTAACGAAGGACCAAGAGGGCTGCCCATTGATATCCCATCAATTTGACGGTACATAATATTGTTGAAACTAAAGGAGACTGATTTAGTAGCAAGTTCCATTAGTTCAATGAAAATTCGTTCAGGAAGTTGTGGAGATTTTAAGGGGCCACGGTACAGATAGTCAGCACAAATACCAATGGTTTCATCCAAAGGTATATTAGTAAAGAGACTATTAATGTCAAAGGAGGCCAAGAACTCGGTATTTTTAGATAAAGGCAATTTTTGTATCTTGGATACGAATTGAAAAGAATCAGGGATACAATGGACCGAATAAAAAGAAAGCACAGGTTTAAGAAGGTCAACTAGCCATTTACCAAGTTCGTGTTGTGCAGAACCCAACATAGATAAAATGGGTCTCAAAGGAATGTTGGGTTTATGGACCTTGGGTAAACCGTACATTCTAGGCCTTTGAGAACCGATGGGTCGGATTCTATCATAAATCTCCTTAGAAATAAATCCGCTCTTATGAAGTTGAAGAAATCTTTTCTGGATTTTTATTTCCATACGAAAAGTATCATCATGGCTTAAGTCACCCAAACGGAGAAATTTACTTTTATCGTCCAAGATTTGTAACATTTTGGAGATATAATCCGTTTTGTTAAGTATAACAACGCCCGATCCTTTATCCGGGCGAGAAAGGTAAATGTCGGGATTAGACCTAATTAATTGTGCCGCTTCAAAATGATTTTTTTGCCACACAAAATCACTAGATTTAGTATTTATGGCAGAAAACCTCCGACCTAATTCGCCCAACTGAATTTTAACACTAGTTAATTCATCAGTAGAGATAGGCGAATGGTGTTTTAATTGAGTATACAATAATTCAATTTCACTAAATACTGCGATTTGATCAACAGAAGGGGGAGGAATGCAGAATTGTAAGCCAGCAGATAAAACAAATTCTTCTGTATTGGACAAAACATGAGAAGAATAATTAAATATATGTTTATCCAAATTTGTTATAATCCCAAACTTCTTAGTAATTAAATTTTTTAAATATTTATCATAAGAAGAAGTACATTTAATACGGGTAAATTTATCACCGATGGATAAAAACCTAGAAAAACGGAGTTTATCAAAGAAAGATAATTCTTTCCAAACCATGGCCCAAAGAAAAAGGTGTTTACTACGTAACGAATTATATGTATCAGAATTAAACAGGATCTCATCTTGTAGAAAAACACGTTGAACTGCCAATGTATTTCTACATTTAATTTTCGAAATACGATGGCAGATATAGCCGGGAGCAACATGATTAAGGCGGCAAGATTTTAGAAATTCCATCCTACACTTCAAAACGATTAACTTATTTTTAATACGTATAACCTTGTTTAACGTTTTGATAAATTGTGAGTTGTACCGACCTCGAAAATATGTAAGTAAATTTTTGGTACAACAGAATGGAAGGATAAATTTTAGAGGAAACATCATTTAATTTAAATACCAAAAAACAAGAAATGGGCAGATGAAAATAAATTTTTTTTCCTTAAGGCCTTATCGTCTGACCCTCTAAGAGGAGACGTCAGAATGATAGATTAAAAACTAAGAAAAACGAATGAGGGAAGTGGGGAATTTTGGTTGCAGTTGGAAGAACAGTGAGAGAAAAAAAAAAAAAAAAAAAAAAAAAAATTAAAATTCTCACTGTTCAGGTGGTTTTAAATCAATGAATATCTCCAACTGATGTCTAAGAATCTTTTGTCTACACAGGCTAGGTCGAGAGTTGTTAATAACTAACGCCTCAATGATATTGAGGTGATAGTTCGACCTAGCACTGTATAAAACAGAAAACCACCCATCGGAATATTGATCGGCACACCTATTTATACTCAACAAGTGATCGCCAATGGCAGACTCATGAGCCTGGGAGTGCCCGGATGCTCTCAAAACCTGGAGTAGTCGAATATCCCGAGGGATATGTTGGGATATTCTCATTTCTAATCTTTGGGACGTTTTGCCAACGTAGTCAGCTCCACACTGACAGACGAATTTATAAACAACAGAGTTCTTTTGAATGGTTGGCAAAACATCTTTACGAAAAGAAGAGAAAAAGGTTCGAGTTGTGTAAACTACTCGAAGCATAGTAGCTGGAAAACACCGTTGAGTAACAGAAGAAATCCTTTTAACAATATGTAGGCCATCAGGACCCAGCCATGGTAATTTTAAATAAATGGGACACCGTGATGGACCAATATGTTTACCGCTATTAAATGTAGTAATTTTACGTTCAATAGTAGATTTTATTATATTAATGGGATATCCATTATTAAGAAAAATATTTATGATTTCACCAAGTTCCGTATCAAGACGGTTTGGTGAACAAATCATAAGTGCACGATGCGTAAGAGCGCTAATGAGGTTTATTTTTCTAGACTGAGGGGCAAAAGAAAACCAATTAAGATAGAGCCCTGTAAATGTAGGTTTTCTATAAACAGAGGTCTCAAACGTAGTACCAACTTTAGAAACACGAACGTCGAGGAATGGGAGAGAGTTACAGTCTTCAACCTCCATAGTAAATTGTAAAGATGGATGCAGGTTGCAAAGAAGACGAAGAAACTGTTCAGCTTCGCTCCGAGAGGGAAAGCATGCAAAAGTATCATCAACGTAACGTGTGTAGAATGCTGGCTTAGTAATTTTGGAAAATAATTCGTTTTCCAAAAATCCAACGAAAATGTTGGCTAACGAAGGACCAAGAGGGCTGCCCATTGATATCCCATCAATTTGACGGTACATAATATTGTTGAAACTAAAGGAGACTGATTTAGTAGCAAGTTCCATTAGTTCAATGAAAATTCGTTCAGGAAGTTGTGGAGATTTTAAGGGGCCACGGTACAGATAGTCAGCACAAATACCAATGGTTTCATCCAAAGGTATATTAGTAAAGAGACTATTAATGTCAAAGGAGGCCAAGAACTCGGTATTTTTAGATAAAGGCAATTTTTGTATCTTGGATACGAATTGAAAAGAATCAGGGATACAATAGACCGAATAAAAAGAAAGCACAGGTTTAAGAAGGTCAACTAGCCATTTACCAAGTTCGTGTTGTGCAGAACCCAACATAGATAAAATGGGTCTCAAAGGAATGTTGGGTTTATGGACCTTGGGTAAACCGTACATTCTAGGCCTTTGAGAACCGATGGGTCGGATTCTATCATAAATCTCCTTAGAAATAAATCCGCTCTTATGAAGTTGAAGAAATCTTTTCTGGATTTTTATTTCCATACGAAAAGTATCATCATGGCTTAAGTCACCCAAACGGAGAAATTTCTCCGTTTGGGTGACTTAATTTATTTTCATCTGCCCATTTCTTGTTTTTTTGGTATTTAAATTAAATGATGTTTCCTCTAAAATTTATCCTTCCATTCTGTTGTACCAAAAATTTACTTACATATTTTCGAGGTCGGTACAACTCACAATTTATCAAAACGTTAAACAAGGTTATACGTATTAAAAATAAGTTAATCGTTTTGAAGTGTAGGATGGAATTTCTAAAATCTTGCCGCCTTAATCATGTTGCTCCCGGCTATATCTGCCATCGTATTTCGAAAATTAAATGTAGAAATACATTGGCAGTTCAACGTGTTTTTCTACAAGATGAGATCCTGTTTAATTCTGATACATATAATTCGTTACGTAGTAAACACCTTTTTCTTTGGGCCATGGTTTGGAAAGAATTATCTTTCTTTGATAAACTCCGTTTTTCTAGGTTTTTATCCATCGGTGATAAATTTACCCGTATTAAATGTACTTCTTCTTATGATAAATATTTAAAAAATTTAATTACTAAGAAGTTTGGGATTATAACAAATTTGGATAAACATATATTTAATTATTCTTCTCATGTTTTGTCCAATACAGAAGAATTTGTTTTATCTGCTGGCTTACAATTCTGCATTCCTCCCCCTTCTGTTGATCAAATCGCAGTATTTAGTGAAATTGAATTATTGTATACTCAATTAAAACACCATTCGCCTATCTCTACTGATGAATTAACTAGTGTTAAAATTCAGTTGGGCGAATTAGGTCGGAGGTTTTCTGCCATAAATACTAAATCTAGTGATTTTGTGTGGCAAAAAAATCATTTTGAAGCGGCACAATTAATTAGGTCTAATCCCGACATTTACCTTTCTCGCCCGGATAAAGGATCGGGCGTTGTTATACTTAACAAAACGGATTATATCTCCAAAATGTTACAAATCTTGGACGATAAAAGTAAATTTCTCCGTTTGGGTGACTTAAGCCATGATGATACTTTTCGTATGGAAATAAAAATCCAGAAAAGATTTCTTCAACTTCATAAGAGCGGATTTATTTCTAAGGAGATTTATGATAGAATCCGACCCATCGGTTCTCAAAGGCCTAGAATGTACGGTTTACCCAAGGTCCATAAACCCAACATTCCTTTGAGACCCATTTTATCTATGTTGGGTTCTGCACAACACGAACTTGGTAAATGGCTAGTTGACCTTCTTAAACCTGTGCTTTCTTTTTATTCGGTCCATTGTATCCCTGATTCTTTTCAATTCGTATCCAAGATACAAAAATTGCCTTTATCTAAAAATACCGAGTTCTTGGCCTCCTTTGACATTAATAGTCTCTTTACTAATATACCTTTGGATGAAACCATTGGTATTTGTGCTGACTATCTGTACCGTGGCCCCTTAAAATCTCCACAACTTCCTGAACGAATTTTCATTGAACTAATGGAACTTGCTACTAAATCAGTCTCCTTTAGTTTCAACAATATTATGTACCGTCAAATTGATGGGATATCAATGGGCAGCCCTCTTGGTCCTTCGTTAGCCAACATTTTCGTTGGATTTTTTGAAAAACGAATTATTTTCCAAAATTACTAAGCCAGCATTCTACACACGTTACGTTGATGATACTTTTGCATGCTTTCCCTCTCGGAGCGAAGCTGAACAGTTTCTTCGTCTTCTTTGCAACCTGCATCCATCTTTACAATTTACTATGGAGGTTGAAGACTGTAACTCTCTCCCATTCCTCGACGTTCGTGTTTCTAAAGTTGGTACTACGTTTGAGACCTCTGTTTATAGAAAACCTACATTTACAGGGCTCTATCTTAATTGGTTTTCTTTTGCCCCTCAGTCTAGAAAAATAAACCTCATTAGCGCTCTTACGCATCGTGCACTTATGATTTGTTCACCAAACCGTCTTGATACGGAACTTGGTGAAATCATAAATATTTTTCTTAATAATGGATATCCCATTAATATAATAAAATCTACTATTGAACGTAAAATTACTACATTTAATAGCGGTAAACATATTGGTCCATCACGGTGTCCCATTTATTTAAAATTACCATGGTTGGGTCCTGATGGCCTACATATTGTTAAAAGGATTTCTTCTGTTACTCAACGGTGTTTTCCAGCTACTATGCTTCGAGTAGTTTACACAACTCGAACCTTTTTCTCTTCTTTTCGTAAAGATGTTTTGCCAACCATTCAAAAGAACTCTGTTGTTTATAAATTCGTCTGTCAGTGTGGAGCTGACTACGTTGGCAAAACGTCCCAAAGATTAGAAATGAGAATATCCCAACATATCCCTCGGGATATTCGACTACACCAGGTTTTGAGAGCATCCGGGCACTCCCAGGCTCATGAGTTTGCCATTGGCGATCACTTGTTGAGTATAAATAGGTGTGCCGATCAATATTCCGATGGGTGGTTTTCTGTTTTATACAGTGCTAGGTCGAACTATCACCTCAATATCATTGAGGCGTTAGTTATTAACAACTCTCGACCTAGCCTGTGTAGACAAAAGATTCTTAGACATCAGTTGGAGATATTCATTGATTTAAAACCACCTGAACAGTGAGAATTTTATTTTTTATTTATTTATTTTTTTTTTCTCTCACTGTTCTTCCAACTGCAACCAAAATTCCCCACTTCCCTCATTCGTTTTTCTTAGTTTTTAATCTATCATTCTGACGTCTCCTCTTAGAGGGTCAGACGATAAGGCCTTAAGGAAAAAAATTTTATTTTCATCTGCCCATTTCTTGTTTTTTGGTATTTAAATTAAATGATGTTTCCTCTAAAATTAATCCTTCCATTCTGTTGTACCAAAAATTTACTTACATATTTTCGAGGTCGGTACAACTCACAATTTATCAAAACGTTAAACAAGGTTATACGTATTAAAAATAAGTTAATCGTTTTGAAGTGTAGGATGGAATTTCTAAAATCTTGCCGCCTTAATCATGTTGCTCCCGGCTATATCTGCCATCGTATTTCGAAAATTAAATGTAGAAATACATTGGCAGTTCAACGTGTTTTTCTACAAGATGAGATCCTGTTTAATTCTGATACATATAATTCGTTACGTAGTAAACACCTTTTTCTTTGGGCCATGGTTTGGAAAGAATTATCTTTCTTTGATAAACTCCGTTTTTCTAGGTTTTTATCCATCGGTGATAAATTTACCCGTATTAAATGTACTTCTTCTTATGATAAATATTTAAAAAATTTAATTACTAAGAAGTTTGGGATTATAACAAATTTGGATAAACATATATTTAATTATTCTTCTCATGTTTTGTCCAATACAGAAGAATTTGTTTTATCTGCTGGCTTACAATTCTGCATTCCTCCCCCTTCTGTTGATCAAATCGCAGTATTTAGTGAAATTGAATTATTGTATACTCAATTAAAACACCATTCGCCTATCTCTACTGATGAATTAACTAGTGTTAAAATTCAGTTGGGCGAATTAGGTCGGAGGTTTTCTGCCATAAATACTAAATCTAGTGATTTTGTGTGGCAAAAAAATCATTTTGAAGCGGCACAATTAATTAGGTCTAATCCCGACATTTACCTTTCTCGCCCGGATAAAGGATCGGGCGTTGTTATACTTAACAAAACGGATTATATCTCCAAAATGTTACAAATCTTGGACGATAAAAGTAAATTTCTCCGTTTGGGTGACTTAAGCCATGATGATACTTTTCGTATGGAAATAAAAATCCAGAAAAGATTTCTTCAACTTCATAAGAGCGGATTTATTTCTAAGGAGATTTATGATAGAATCCGACCCATCGGTTCTCAAAGGCCTAGAATGTACGGTTTACCCAAGGTCCATAAACCCAACATTCCTTTGAGACCCATTTTATCTATGTTGGGTTCTGCACAACACGAACTTGGTAAATGGCTAGTTGACCTTCTTAAACCTGTGCTTTCTTTTTATTCGGTCCATTGTATCCCTGATTCTTTTCAATTCGTATCCAAGATACAAAAATTGCCTTTATCTAAAAATACCGAGTTCTTGGCCTCCTTTGACATTAATAGTCTCTTTACTAATATACCTTTGGATGAAACCATTGGTATTTGTGCTGACTATCTGTACCGTGGCCCCTTAAAATCTCCACAACTTCCTGAACGAATTTTCATTGAACTAATGGAACTTGCTACTAAATCAGTCTCCTTTAGTTTCAACAATATTATGTACCGTCAAATTGATGGGATATCAATGGGCAGCCCTCTTGGTCCTTCGTTAGCCAACATTTTCGTTGGATTTTTGGAAAACGAATTATTTTCCAAAATTACTAAGCCAGCATTCTACACACGTTACGTTGATGATACTTTTGCATGCTTTCCCTCTCGGAGCGAAGCTGAACAGTTTCTTCGTCTTCTTTGCAACCTGCATCCATCTTTACAATTTACTATGGAGGTTGAAGACTGTAACTCTCTCCCATTCCTCGACGTTCGTGTTTCTAAAGTTGGTACTACGTTTGAGACCTCTGTTTATAGAAAACCTACATTTACAGGGCTCTATCTTAATTGGTTTTCTTTTGCCCCTCAGTCTAGAAAAATAAACCTCATTAGCGCTCTTACGCATCGTGCACTTATGATTTGTTCACCAAACCGTCTTGATACGGAACTTGGTGAAATCATAAATATTTTTCTTAATAATGGATATCCCATTAATATAATAAAATCTACTATTGAACGTAAAATTACTACATTTAATAGCGGTAAACATATTGGTCCATCACGGTGTCCCATTTATTTAAAATTACCATGGTTGGGTCCTGATGGCCTACATATTGTTAAAAGGATTTCTTCTGTTACTCAACGGTGTTTTCCAGCTACTATGCTTCGAGTAGTTTACACAACTCGAACCTTTTTCTCTTCTTTTCGTAAAGATGTTTTGCCAACCATTCAAAAGAACTCTGTTGTTTATAAATTCGTCTGTCAGTGTGGAGCTGACTACGTTGGCAAAACGTCCCAAAGATTAGAAATGAGAATATCCCAACATATCCCTCGGGATATTCGACTACACCAGGTTTTGAGAGCATCCGGGCACTCCCAGGCTCATGAGTTTGCCATTGGCGATCACTTGTTGAGTATAAATAGGTGTGCCGATCAATATTCCGATGGGTGGTTTTCTGTTTTATACAGTGCTAGGTCGAACTATCACCTCAATATCATTGAGGCGTTAGTTATTAACAACTCTCGACCTAGCCTGTGTAGACAAAAGATTCTTAGACATCAGTTGGAGATATTCATTGATTTAAAACCACCTGAACAGTGAGAATTTTATTTTTTATTTATTTATTTATTTTTTTTTTCTCTCACTGTTCTTCCAACTGCAACCAAAATTCCCCACTTCCCTCATTCGTTTTTCTTAGTTTTTAATCTATCATTCTGACGTCTCCTCTTAGAGGGTCAGACGATAAGGCCTTAAGGAAAAAAATTTATTTTCATCTGCCCATTTCTTGTTTTTTGGTATTTAAATTAAATGATGTTTCCTCTAAAATTAATCCTTCCATTCTGTTGTACCAAAAATTTACTTACATATTTTCGAGGTCGGTACAACTCACAATTTATCAAAACGTTAAACAAGGTTATACGTATTAAAAATAAGTTAATCGTTTTGAAGTGTAGGATGGAATTTCTAAAATCTTGCCGCCTTAATCATGTTGCTCCCGGCTATATCTGCCATCGTATTTCGAAAATTAAATGTAGAAATACATTGGCAGTTCAACGTGTTTTTCTACAAGATGAGATCCTGTTTAATTCTGATACATATAATTCGTTACGTAGTAAACACCTTTTTCTTTGGGCCATGGTTTGGAAAGAATTATCTTTCTTTGATAAACTCCGTTTTTCTAGGTTTTTATCCATCGGTGATAAATTTACCCGTATTAAATGTACTTCTTCTTATGATAAATATTTAAAAAATTTAATTACTAAGAAGTTTGGGATTATAACAAATTTGGATAAACATATATTTAATTATTCTTCTCATGTTTTGTCCAATACAGAAGAATTTGTTTTATCTGCTGGCTTACAATTCTGCATTCCTCCCCCTTCTGTTGATCAAATCGCAGTATTTAGTGAAATTGAATTATTGTATACTCAATTAAAACACCATTCGCCTATCTCTACTGATGAATTAACTAGTGTTAAAATTCAGTTGGGCGAATTAGGTCGGAGGTTTTCTGCCATAAATACTAAATCTAGTGATTTTGTGTGGCAAAAAAAATCATTTTGAAGCGGCACAATTAATTAGGTCTAATCCCGACATTTACCTTTCTCGCCCGGATAAAGGATCGGGCGTTGTTATACTTAACAAAACGGATTATATCTCCAAAATGTTACAAATCTTGGACGATAAAAGTAAATTTCTCCGTTTGGGTGACTTAAGCCATGATGATACTTTTCGTATGGAAATAAAAATCCAGAAAAGATTTCTTCAACTTCATAAGAGCGGATTTATTTCTAAGGAGATTTATGATAGAATCCGACCCATCGGTTCTCAAAGGCCTAGAATGTACGGTTTACCCAAGGTCCATAAACCCAACATTCCTTTGAGACCCATTTTATCTATGTTGGGTTCTGCACAACACGAACTTGGTAAATGGCTAGTTGACCTTCTTAAACCTGTGCTTTCTTTTTATTCGGTCCATTGTATCCCTGATTCTTTTCAATTCGTATCCAAGATACAAAAATTGCCTTTATCTAAAAATACCGAGTTCTTGGCCTCCTTTGACATTAATAGTCTCTTTACTAATATACCTTTGGATGAAACCATTGGTATTTGTGCTGACTATCTGTACCGTGGCCCCTTAAAATCTCCACAACTTCCTGAACGAATTTTCATTGAACTAATGGAACTTGCTACTAAATCAGTCTCCTTTAGTTTCAACAATATTATGTACCGTCAAATTGATGGGATATCAATGGGCAGCCCTCTTGGTCCTTCGTTAGCCAACATTTTCGTTGGATTTTTGGAAAACGAATTATTTTCCAAAATTACTAAGTCAGCATTCTACACACGTTACGTTGATGATACTTTTGCATGCTTTCCCTCTCGGAGCGAAGCTGAACAGTTTCTTCGTCTTCTTTGCAACCTGCATCCATCTTTACAATTTACTATGGAGGTTGAAGACTGTAACTCTCTCCCATTCCTCGACGTTCGTGTTTCTAAAGTTGGTACTACGTTTGAGACCTCTGTTTATAGAAAACCTACATTTACAGGGCTCTATCTTAATTGGTTTTCTTTTGCCCCTCAGTCTAGAAAAATAAACCTCATTAGCGCTCTTACGCATCGTGCACTTATGATTTGTTCACCAAACCGTCTTGATACGGAACTTGGTGAAATCATAAATATTTTTCTTAATAATGGATATCCCATCAATATAATAAAATCTACTATTGAACGTAAAATTACTACATTTAATAGCGGTAAACATATTGGTCCATCACGGTGTCCCATTTATTTAAAATTACCATGGTTGGGTCCTGATGGCCTACATATTGTTAAAAGGATTTCTTCTGTTACTCAACGGTGTTTTCCAGCTACTATGCTTCGAGTAGTTTACACAACTCGAACCTTTTTCTCTTCTTTTCGTAAAGATGTTTTGCCAACCATTCAAAAGAACTCTGTTGTTTATAAATTCGTCTGTCAGTGTGGAGCTGACTACGTTGGCAAAACGTCCCAAAGATTAGAAATGAGAATATCCCAACATATCCCTCGGGATATTCGACTACACCAGGTTTTGAGAGCATCCGGGCACTCCCAGGCTCATGAGTTTGCCATTGGCGATCACTTGTTGAGTATAAATAGGTGTGCCGATCAATATTCCGATGGGTGGTTTTCTGTTTTATACAGTGCTAGGTCGAACTATCACCTCAATATCATTGAGGCGTTAGTTATTAACAACTCTCGACCTAGCCTGTGTAGACAAAAGATTCTTAGACATCAGTTGGAGATATTCATTGATTTAAAACCACCTGAACAGTGAGAATTTTATTTTTTATTTATTTATTTTTTTTTTCTCTCACTGTTCTTCCAACTGCAACCAAAATTCCCCACTTCCCTCATTCGTTTTTCTTAGTTTTTAATCTATCATTCTGACGTCTCCTCTTAGAGGGTCAGACGATAAGGCCTTAAGGAAAAAAATTTTATTTTCATCTGCCCATTTCTTGTTTTTTGGTATTTAAATTAAATGATGTTTCCTCTAAAATTAATCCTTCCATTCTGTTGTACCAAAAATTTACTTACATATTTTCGAGGTCGGTGCAACTCACAATTTATCAAAACGTTAAACAAGGTTATACGTATTAAAAATAAGTTAATCGTTTTGAAGTGTAGGATGGAATTTCTAAAATCTTGCCGCCTTAATCATGTTGCTCCCGGCTATATCTGCCATCGTATTTCGAAAATTAAATGTAGAAATACATTGGCAGTTCAACGTGTTTTTCTACAAGATGAGATCCTGTTTAATTCTGATACATATAATTCGTTACGTAGTAAACACCTTTTTCTTTGGGCCATGGTTTGGAAAGAATTATCTTTCTTTGATAAACTCCGTTTTTCTAGGTTTTTATCCATCGGTGATAAATTTACCCGTATTAAATGTACTTCTTCTTATGATAAATATTTAAAAAATTTAATTACTAAGAAGTTTGGGATTATAACAAATTTGGATAAACATATATTTAATTATTCTTCTCATGTTTTGTCCAATACAGAAGAATTTGTTTTATCTGCTGGCTTACAATTCTGCATTCCTCCCCCTTCTGTTGATCAAATCGCAGTATTTAGTGAAATTGAATTATTGTATACTCAATTAAAACACCATTCGCCTATCTCTACTGATGAATTAACTAGTGTTAAAATTCAGTTGGGCGAATTAGGTCGGAGGTTTTCTGCCATAAATACTAAATCTAGTGATTTTGTGTGGCAAAAAAATCATTTTGAAGCGGCACAATTAATTAGGTCTAATCCCGACATTTACCTTTCTCGCCCGGATAAAGGATCGGGCGTTGTTATACTTAACAAAACGGATTATATCTCCAAAATGTTACAAATCTTGGACGATAAAAGAAAATTTCTCCGTTTGGGTGACTTAAGCCATGATGATACTTTTCGTATGGAAATAAAAATCCAGAAAAGATTTCTTCAACTTCATAAGAGCGGATTTATTTCTAAGGAGATTTATGATAGAATCCGACCCATCGGTTCTCAAAGGCCTAGAATGTACGGTTTACCCAAGGTTCATAAACCCAACATTCCTTTGAGACCCATTTTATCTATGTTGGGTTCTGCACAACACGAACTTGGTAAATGGCTAGTTGACCTTCTTAAACCTGTGCTTTCTTTTTATTCGGTCCATTGTATCCCTGATTCTTTTCAATTCGTATCCAAGATACAAAAATTGCCTTTATCTAAAAATACCGAGTTCTTGGCCTCCTTTGACATTAATAGTCTCTTTACTAATATACCTTTGGATGAAACCATTGGTATTTGTGCTGACTATCTGTACCGTGGCCCCTTAAAATCTCCACAACTTCCTGAACGAATTTTCATTGAACTAATGGAACTTGCTACTAAATCAGTCTCCTTTAGTTTCAACAATATTATGTACCGTCAAATTGATGGGATATCAATGGGCAGCCCTCTTGGTCCTTCGTTAGCCAACATTTTCGTTGGATTTTTGGAAAACAAATTATTTTCCAAAATTACTAAGCCAGCATTCTACACACGTTACGTTGATGATACTTTTGCATGCTTTCCCTCTCGGAGCGAAGCTGAACAGTTTCTTCGTCTTCTTTGCAACCTGCATCCATCTTTACAATTTACTATGGAGGTTGAAGACTGTAACTCTCTCCCATTCCTCGACGTTCGTGTTTCTAAAGTTGGTACTACGTTTGAGACCTCTGTTTATAGAAAACCTACATTTACAGGGCTCTATCTTAATTGGTTTTCTTTTGCCCCTCAGTCTAGAAAAATAAACCTCATTAGCGCTCTTACGCATCGTGCACTTATGATTTGTTCACCAAACCGTCTTGATACGGAACTTGGTGAAATCATAAATATTTTTCTTAATAATGGATATCCCATTAATATAATAAAATCTACTATTGAACGTAAAATTACTACATTTAATAGCGGTAAACATATTGGTCCATCACGGTGTCCCATTTATTTAAAATTACCATGGTTGGGTCCTGATGGCCTACATATTGTTAAAAGGATTTCTTCTGTTACTCAACGGTGTTTTCCAGCTACTATGCTTCGAGTAGTTTACACAACTCGAACCTTTTTCTCTTCTTTTCGTAAAGATGTTTTGCCAACCATTCAAAAGAACTCTGTTGTTTATAAATTCGTCTGTCAGTGTGGAGCTGACTACGTTGGCAAAACGTCCCAAAGATTAGAAATGAGAATATCCCAACATATCCCTCGGGATATTCGACTACACCAGGTTTTGAGAGCATCCGGGCACTCCCAGGCTCATGAGTTTGCCATTGGCGATCACTTGTTGAGTATAAATAGGTGTGCCGATCAATATTCCGATGGGTGGTTTTCTGTTTTATACAGTGCTAGGTCGAACTATCACCTCAATATCATTGAGGCGTTAGTTATTAACAACTCTCGACCTAGCCTGTGTAGACAAAAGATTCTTAGACATCAGTTGGAGATATTCATTGATTTAAAACCACCTGAACAGTGAGAATTTTATTTTTTATTTATTTATTTTTTTTTTCTCTCACTGTTCTTCCAACTGCAACCAAAATTCCCCACTTCCCTCATTCGTTTTTCTTAGTTTTTAATCTATCATTCTGACGTCTCCTCTTAGAGGGTCAGACGATAAGGCCTTAAGGAAAAAAATTTTATTTTCATCTGCCCATTTCTTGTTTTTTGGTATTTAAATTAAATGATGTTTCCTCTAAAATTTATCCTTCCATTCTGTTGTACCAAAAATTTACTTACATATTTTCGAGGTCGGTACAACTCACAATTTATCAAAACGTTAAACAAGGTTATACGTATTAAAAATAAGTTAATCGTTTTGAAGTGTAGGATGGAATTTCTAAAATCTTGCCGCCTTAATCATGTTGCTCCCGGCTATATCTGCCATCGTATTTCGAAAATTAAATGTAGAAATACATTGGCAGTTCAACGTGTTTTTCTACAAGATGAGATCCTGTTTAATTCTGATACATATAATTCGTTACGTAGTAAACACCTTTTTCTTTGGGCCATGGTTTGGAAAGAATTATCTTTCTTTGATAAACTCCGTTTTTCTAGGTTTTTATCCATCGGTGATAAATTTACCCGTATTAAATGTACTTCTTCTTATGATAAATATTTAAAAAATTTAATTACTAAGAAGTTTGGGATTATAACAAATTTGGATAAACATATATTTAATTATTCTTCTCATGTTTTGTCCAATACAGAAGAATTTGTTTTATCTGCTGGCTTACAATTCTGCATTCCTCCCCCTTCTGTTGATCAAATCGCAGTATTTAGTGAAATTGAATTATTGTATACTCAATTAAAACACCATTCGCCTATCTCTACTGATGAATTAACTAGTGTTAAAATTCAGTTGGGCGAATTAGGTCGGAGGTTTTCTGCCATAAATACTAAATCTAGTGATTTTGTGTGGCAAAAAAATCATTTTGAAGCGGCACAATTAATTGGGTCTAATACCGACATTTACCTTTCTCGCCCGGATAAAGGATCGGGCGTTGTTATACTTAACAAAACGGATTATATCTCCAAAATGTTACAAATCTTGGACGATAAAAGTAAATTTCTCCGTTTGGGTGACTTAAGCCATGATGATACTTTTCGTATGGAAATAAAAATCCAGAAAAGATTTCTTCAACTTCATAAGAGCGGATTTATTTCTAAGGAGATTTATGATAGAATCCGACCCATCGGTTCTCAAAGGCCTAGAATGTACGGTTTACCCAAGGTCCATAAACCCAACATTCCTTTGAGACCCATTTTATCTATGTTGGGTTCTGCACAACACGAACTTGGTAAATGGCTAGTTGACCTTCTTAAACCTGTGCTTTCTTTTTATTCGGTCCATTGTATCCCTGATTCTTTTCAATTCGTATCCAAGATACAAAAATTGCCTTTATCTAAAAATACCGAGTTCTTGGCCTCCTTTGACATTAATAGTCTCTTTACTAATATACCTTTGGATGAAACCATTGGTATTTGTGCTGACTATCTGTACCGTGGCCCCTTAAAATCTCCACAACTTCCTGAACGAATTTTCATTGAACTAATGGAACTTGCTACTAAATCAGTCTCCTTTAGTTTCAACAATATTATGTACCGTCAAATTGATGGGATATCAATGGGCAGCCCTCTTGGTCCTTCGTTAGCCAACATTTTCGTTGGATTTTTGGAAAACGAATTATTTTCCAAAATTACTAAGCCAGCATTCTACACACGTTACGTTGATGATACTTTTGCATGCTTTCCCTCTCGGAGCGAAGCTGAACAGTTTCTTCGTCTTCTTTGCAACCTGCATCCATCTTTACAATTTACTATGGAGGTTGAAGACTGTAACTCTCTCCCATTCCTCGACGTTCGTGTTTCTAAAGTTGGTACTACGTTTGAGACCTCTGTTTATAGAAAACCTACATTTACAGGGCTCTATCTTAATTGGTTTTCTTTTGCCCCTCAGTCTAGAAAAATAAACCTCATTAGCGCTCTTACGCATCGTGCACTTATGATTTGTTCACCAAACCGTCTTGATACGGAACTTGGTGAAATCATAAATATTTTTCTTAATAATGGATATCCCATTAATATAATAAAATCTACTATTGAACGTAAAATTACTACATTTAATAGCGGTAAACATATTGGTCCATCACGGTGTCCCATTTATTTAAAATTACCATGGTTGGGTCCTGATGGCCTACATATTGTTAAAAGGATTTCTTCTGTTACTCAACGGTGTTTTCCAGCTACTATGCTTCGAGTAGTTTACACAACTCGAACCTTTTTCTCTTCTTTTCGTAAAGATGTTTTGCCAACCATTCAAAAGAACTCTGTTGTTTATAAATTCGTCTGTCAGTGTGGAGCTGACTACGTTGGCAAAACGTCCCAAAGATTAGAAATGAGAATATCCCAACATATCCCTCGGGATATTCGACTACACCAGGTTTTGAGAGCATCCGGGCACTCCCAGGCTCATGAGTCTGCCATTGGCGATCACTTGTTGAGTATAAATAGGTGTGCCGATCAATATTCCGATGGGTGGTTTTCTGTTTTATACAGTGCTAGGTCGAACTATCACCTCAATATCATTGAGGCGTTAGTTATTAACAACTCTCGACCTAGCCTGTGTAGACAAAAGATTCTTAGACATCAGTTGGAGATATTCATTGATTTAAAACCACCTGAACAGTGAGAATTTTAATTTTTTTTTTTTTTTTTTTTCTCTCACTGTTCTTCCAACTGCAACCAAAATTCCCCACTTCCCTCATTCGTTTTTCTTAGTTTTTAATCTATCATTCTGACGTCTCCTCTTAGAGGGTCAGACGATAAGGCCTTAAGGAAAAAAAATTTATTTTCATCTGCCCATTTCTTGTTTTTTGGTATTTAAATTAAATGATGTTTCCTCTAAAATTTATCCTTCCATTCTGTTGTACCAAAAATTTACTTATATATATATATATATGTAGAGAGAGAGAGACAGAGAAAGAGAGAGAGATATGATTAAATGCGTGCAACATTGTACATCGACATTACATAGACTTTTGATGCTAGTCATGGTAGGAACACATCACTAACGACATAACCGGCATAACCGACTCCAATAAAATTATATTTATCTGATGAATTTTTTTTTGTCTCGTTATTGATTTATTTACTTTCTTTTTCTACAGGTTGATGTAATTTTAATGCGTGTACAACTTATGATAATAGTGGAAGTATTTCTACAAGCTGTTTACTAGTAATGTCTGTTATGCAATGCAGTTTATGTAGCCCATCTGTTTAATAGGTGTTATGCATGATTGATAGAAGTATATGAGAGGATATATCATACCTTCTTCTATATATGACCGACGTCTTCTTTGTGTCGAACACAGCTGATGGGTGTCAAACGAAACATACACGTACACCAGTTGACAACAAACAAGAACACCCACTGAAATATGGGCGAGTGTCTCTAAGGGACCACATGTATACCTATAATATTTTATATATATTTTTTTTGATTCCAGCTCCCTCATGTTCCCTCCAGGAGTCGGCCTTAACGTTCTACATTATCGTTGTCCTAAAGGCTCCGCTTCTAAGCTGAGTTGGAGCACACGTCCGCATTGGCCTGCTGAATACCCACAGTTGAACACCTTCCCCTGGTTTGCTGAAACTCTCAGATTGACGAAAAGGTTCTTGTTTTCTTTGTCCGGTGATCTAAGCGATTAAAAGACACATCTCTTTAACGTTGCTTCGGGTCAGCTATCTAAATATGGTGTGGTCAATATCAGTTTTCAGAAACATATGCCATTTAAATAAAAACACTCTTTACATGTTTCTACTACTCACTATTTTTTCCAACTAGATTTCACACAACCCCGGCTTAAGTAAAATATCACATACCATAGTCATTAAATTCTTAATAATCTTTCAATGGATTTTACCCATTTTAATCAGCCAAAATCCCCCTTTTGTCACCTCATGCATTCTGCAGCTATATGGATTAGACCACCTCACGATCAATATCGACTGTTTTTCAGCCACCCCTACCCCAAAGTAAAAGACATAAGCGTCCTTCTCTTTACCCTAAAATTCGACGCCATAGTGTCCGATAGTTTGTCTGACACTTTTTCATCCGTGTTTGTAGCTATTCATTAGAGATTTGTATTATTTTAAAACTACATTTTACGTTTAACTTCTTTCATTTTTTTAAGTTCAATTTTGTGGCCTAAAGCAAAATATTCCCCTTAAAATGTCCCGTGATCAGGTTGTAATTATTCACGATACTCAGTCATACGGATTCACGCTAAAGCAGATGTAAATTATCTTGTGACATTATTATTCTGTTTCGCATTGGCGGCATATACTGCGTTCTTTTTACGACTTAATACGAGTAATTTGCAAAAGAATCATTTCACTGTCATCATTCACATGCGTGTGTGTTGAAGGAATCCGCCCCGCAAAGTATATCCCCTGCCAGTCATGCCTCACAGAAACCCGTCCAAATGTTTAATTTGCGAAAAATTACCAAACAATCAAGGCGCTCCACTAATCCCTTAACTACTCTAATTCCGGTGGTGATGTGTTCGGAATACAAAACCGCGGTCATTCGACATTCACCCTCTCAGAAATTTAATTTTTTTAATTCGACTTCCCTAAGTTCTTAGGTTTTCGGCAGAATCGATTTTATCCCTTTTTTATTCCTCCTCTTCTGATTAACAGCATAATGCCCAGATCTGCTATCATACTTCAAAACATTTGTTAGAGGATTTTCTTTGCCCGAAGGATTTGGCATTTTTAATCAGCCGAAGTTCACAGGCGGCATCATTCTGCAAATTCACTCTATGTGGAGCAGCATTATTTTTCGCTCTCTTCTAGTTTCTACTAACTTGTTTTTTAACGCCCATAGAGTTGCAGTACACTACTCCTGCCTGCTATGCATGCCAAAGAATTAAGGTTTTGCCCGGTGCATAAAACACGCTATATACAGGATGGCACAAATATCATTTTTCATACTCGACCACAGTTCATGTTGCCTCATGTGCTAGCCCTTAAAACATCTACCCCCAAAAGTGCCTCAATGTTACAACACGTATTTTAAAAGCAACGGTGCCTTATTTTAAACATTTGGCACAACAAGGCTTACGATTTTAAACACTTTTATAATGATTGAAATTAAATCAAACCCATCCGATATGCTTGATAATTTCTCACTATGCGTGGGTGTCAGTTAATATTTTTCTATGTGTCTTCCCTTTCTCAGTACATCGCTCATTTCATCGATTAGTTTAACATATAACATCTTTTTTTCGTCTGATACTTGGAGTTCTATTATGTTCTCTTCATAACTAGATTTTCCCTTTTTATTTTTTTGCGTTCCCTTGTTTTGAAACTGTTTAACCATAAAGTTTCACTTCTAAATTTATTGTGTATGCGGTTTTTTCTTGGGGGGGGGGTTAATTAAACATTGCTCTTATTTCTTTTAATTTTTCTTTTTTAACTGTTTTTTCAGTGAATTCTTTTTTTCTGTATTTTGTTTACATTATTCATGTCATTTAATTATTTTTATTTTCTTTAATTTTCCATCTCTTTTCTGTTAACGTAGTTTGTGTTTGTTTGTAAAAACAGCCAGCTTTTCTTAACAGCATATTTCTTATTAAATAAAGTTTCTCTGCTGTGAGTTTCTTTTTTTTTAATTTTAGGTGGATATTCATTGCCAATGCCACAGGTCTACGGGCAATCAAATAAGTATATGTAAGAAGGGGTTCATATTAGAATGATATAATATATGAAAGGAGAGTTCATACCTTTTTTATATATGTTCGGCGTCTCTTTGGTGTCGATCACAGCTATTGGGTGTGAAATGAAATATACACGTATATACAGGTTACAACACACAATGAAAAATAATGGACTCTGGATGTATGTCTTTAAGGGAATACAATCACAACCGTTTATATTTTATCTATTTTATTCTAATTGTCTCTTGTTAACTCAGGTGTCTGTCTTAATGTCTACATTATCTTTCTTTCATCCGCTTCTAAGCTGAGATTAGAGCAAGCTTTTTCACGTTCCATTGGTCAGACGAAAACTCCTAACCTGTCTAAAAAACTTCTTGTTTTCTCTTTTTCAGTGACGTGCCTGATTACATAACATGTCTCTTAAACGTGACTTCTAGTTAGCTGTCTTAATGTAGCGTGGCCAGGATTATTAGTAATTATTATTTTGGACTTCTAAATTGTTATGTTTATAGGTACAACTTAGACTATGAACTTATCACTAAACTATTTACATAAAACTTATTTCACCCAAAAAAAGCTAAATCTATTGAACCAAAAGAATAAGTGTCTTCTTATCTAGCAAGCCCACTAGCGTTATCCGGAATCGGTGTTTCCCGGGGAAATTATTTATTTGATGTTGATATTAACTTATCTGTTCTTTGAATCATAATTTTAATTTATTTCCCAATTTCTTCACCTTGTAATAAAAGTTGTAATCTTTTATATTATTTTAATAGAAATGTATTCGTATTTTTTCTTATTAGGAAGCGATTCAGCATATTAAATTGTGTTAATTTGTGGTTAAATTGATTTGATTAGTATTTGTTACCTAAATTTAAGATTAGTTTTATTGTATTTATTTATGTATTTATACTTTTTTATCTATTTTTTTAGAGGGAGGTCTTGTAGTAAGGGACAGTTTTACTAATAGGTTAGCCAAATTATTTAAGAGAGGAGTGGTATCTATTCTAGAATGTAAAGGTGTAATAGTATGATAAGGAGTTTGTTGTTGAAGCTATAAAATCTATCTAGTACAGGATGATCCGACTTTCAGTTATTTGTTTAGTTCCGGTTGTAGCTTTTATATTAGTAGTGATTTAGTTTATTCGAAAAGTGGCATCCTTGAATTCTCTGCCTAAAATATAAATTTACTATATCTATTTGAGTTCCGGTAGGTGTTGAGGTATTTGTGGAATGATGATGGTTGTGCCGTGTGTAATTTGGGTCTTGTATGTATGGGTCTCATGGTAATGTTCAGGCAATTTTCTTACAGACGGGGCGCTATAGAATCTATACTCCGTATGTGCGGTAAGATTTGTATGTGGGGTTCCATGGGGAAAAATATCCAGTGCGCACAAATATGCGTTTGAAAATCTGTGTGGGCCAGTAGCATATCAAGGTCCTCCCTTTTGATAGCCCTACGGATAGCTGCTGTGATTCTGTCACCAGGTGTTGCATTTTAAGGGATCAAGTATTCGAAAATAAACATTTTCTGCTCGTTTTTTCTTGGGGTCCATGGGGTGTTTTGTGATAGGGTTTCGATATCCCTTTGTTTCCATCAGTGTAATGAACTGTTTAGTGCATTCCATAGTGTCCCTAATTTTATTGCACTTGTTATTTCATGGGGGCAACCTCATTAGCTTCGTATCAAATTATGGTCTAAGTATGTGCGACTTTTAATGTACGAATAGGTTTCGTCTCTTTGCTTTTCTAGAGAAATTTGATGTGATAGTCTTCACGTCTGAGAGTTTAAGGTTAAAATCCAGGAGTAATAGGGATCAATCAGCGGCGGAGTGTTCAATGCTGCATTTTATGTGTGTGTCGATATCGGAGAATGTGGTGTAGATGTGAGGATCGGGACGTTCCAGACATATTTTGACAGAAATAGGACGGACTTGAAGGTGGTGAGCCTATTCTGTCGATGTACGAAATGGCTAGGTAGTTGGATCCTAACGGCAGTCCTGTGGCATATCTGTAAGTTTTGTGCTAGAATCTAAAGAATGTGTTATCGACTACTACGACTAAATACTTGTTGATATCTGAGAGAGTAAGGTCGTAGTAGCATAAATCATTGGATGAGCTATGGTCGATGATAATGTTTGTGACACTAAAAAACAACATTTGTCACGGAAGTCAGTTTGAACAATAGACTCGTCATTCCTTTATGTGCATTAAGAATTGGGGTGAATATACAAGAAAACGATTCTTCATTAAAAAAACATTCGCGGGTTTTAAGAGTACTCCTCTCGACTCATTTATTTTTGACATATTTGCGTTAAAAAAATAGGTTGTGTCTATTTAAAACAAAAAAAAATGCCTCGTATGGCGAAGCTGGCTCCGGACGACCATGCACCGATTCACAGTTATCGTCCTTCGCTGTCGAATGTGTATTTACAATTGTATATGTTGCTTTGTTACCTACACTGATTGTTATAATTAAAAGTATGGCTATGGGTATGCTTTCTTTGAATATAAATCTATACTTTTTATGTATAAGGGTGTACGTATGCATGGGTGTGTCTGTATAGATATGTTATGTGTATGCGTGTGTGCATGTATGTATATGTATGTGTGCATATATATGTGCGTATGCATGTGTATACATGTGTATGTATGCATGTGTATACAATTTTTCCAGTTAAATACTATTTTCAGTAATGGATTATTATCTTTATTTAACCGTAAAATATTACCGTTAGGATTATAAAAAAAATAACACGTTCTATTAATACTTAGCGTATTAATAGAACGTGTTATTATATTTTATAATCCTAACGGTAATACTTTACCTTAATCTTTGCCTTAGTTTTACAAATTACTCACAAATAGTATTATTTTATAAAATTTAGTTTAATCCTCCCATTTAAAGGACATTATAAATATGTATAAGATTAACAAGAATAACACCTTATGCATCAAATGATATTATTTGAGTTGACTGGATTAATTCGATATAGACAGATTAAACAAATCAAGATAAAATTAGTTTAATTGGTTAAAAGTGTTATGTTAATTTAAAAAGCGTATTATTCCATTTGCTTGTTTTCCTCTCCTTTTCTTTTATTTTTATTTTCTCTAATTATTTTTCTTTCTCTTTTCCTGCCCATTCTTTATCCGGTACAAAACGTGACCTATTTAAGCGACCGGTCAAACTTTTTTATGGTTGTTTTGAACTTTGACTAAAGAGATCACACACACACACACGCATATATATATATATATATATATATATATATATATATATATATATATATATATATATATATATATACATATATATACTAGCAAAAGTACCCGTCGTTGACTGGGTTCAAAAGCTACCTACAGAAAATGGACTCTGATTTATTAAAGGTTATGAAAAGGAAGAGTTGTAAAGAGATATCTTCGAATTTATGGGTATCAAAACCAAAGCAAAATATGATGAAAGTAAAAATAGAATAGATAAACCCCATAATTAATTATACCATGCATGTTCACACTGATGCACTTATCACATTATTCCGTGGATCTATATTAAAAAAAAATGTTAAATTGTGTGACATATTTCCATTCTATGGAGGTCAGGCTCGAACGAACACTCCATAATATTATTATACCATATTTCTTCAAACTAAAACATAATTCTAAAAGTATACTTAAACAAATAGATATGAACATTCTTTTTTAAAGTTTTTGCATATTTCTATTCTATGAATGCCAGGCGCGAAGTCAGATTTAAGTTAAAACATACTTATCAAAGTATTCTTACGTGCATCTATATAAAAAAAAAACACTTGTAAACGTTTTTTTTTTCATTTTTAAATTTGTTATTCCCATACTTTGTGGACCAGACACGAACGGAGACCCCAGAATTTTTACGAACCACCGTTCTGCCAGATCAAACATACCCATACCTGTGTCTCGATACATATTCTATCATTATATGTAATCATTTTTTTTTTAAAAGTCAACCATATAGGAACCTATTCGTGACCAGGCACACACATACATACACAGACATTCAGCTTTATATATATATATATATATATATATATGTATATATATATATATGCATATATATACATATGTATATATATATATATATATATATATATATATATATATATATATATATATATATATATATATATATATACGGGTTCATCCCCTCTATCCCTTCATTATAGCCTTTTCCCTAACCACTAACGCTACAACCCAGTAATAATATAGGTTTCTAATAAAAAGGTTTCCACCAAACCTTAAAATATTTTTCACAGGACCCATAAATAATAATTACTCCAAGGATATGCCCGACCTGGGTATCTACTCAGTTATGCCGATTAACCAATATACAGCGTTGATCTTATTACCTCACTGCTTTAAAGAGCAGTTATCATGGATTTTTCCACGCAATTTCGATCTAAAATATTAAATATACTTTTCTTCAAATTCATTTGCTATATTATATGATTAATCAATTAATTTGGACTTTGAATTTTCATGTCTCGCTGTCTTTAGCAAATATAGTACACACCTTTAGAAATATTTGCTAATATTTTCTCCTCGAAAAAGATTGTAGACATCGAAACCCTATAGGTTAAGGAGATAGCATTTGTAAAGTACTCTTTGTCTTGTCTTAGAATAACAAAAATCTTTGATATGAAATCCGACATATCACTTCAAAAATGTGTTTTAAAATTCATCGAATCACTATGATTAATCTATTTGCTCTATCTTGCATATCGAGCAATTCTTATTTAGATAGGATAATACTTATATAATATTACTGCCTGTAATATTTTTAAATTTATATCACAGGTTTCCATACCATCTGATTGTTAAATAACTTTATTCTATATATATACGAATATATATATATATATATATATAAATATATCTATATATATATTTGTATATATATATACATATATGTGTACACACATATATATATATATATATCTGTATATATATTTATATATATACATATATGATATATGTGTACACACACACATATATGTGTGTATATATATATATATATATATATATATATATATATATATATATATATATATACACGTTTGGAAATCTTTGTTAATGTGTTTAACGTTAAATCATTTGAAAATCACCCCTTCTCAGGTACATGCTATTATAAAAAACCTAGACATCTCAACAGCATGTGGACCAGATCTCATCCCGGCTGTGCTATTAAAAAAATGCTCTGCCGAGGTTGCTCCAGTTCTGTCCAAACTTTACAATAAATGCCTTAACGAATCTTGTTGTCCCGACTGCTGGAAAACCGCCTCTGTGGTACCAGTCTTCAAGAATTCTGGTGAAAGAACTGACCCACTAAATTATCGCCCCATTAGCCTCCTCCCGCTTTTCGCCAAAATATTTGAGTCCTTAGTTAATCAAGCCCTAGTCCAGCACCTAACAGCTGCTAAACTCTTGACTGACAAACAATATGGATTCAGGCAAGCCCGTTCAACAGCAGATATCTTAACTGTAGTTTCTGAATGTATATACCGTTCATGGGATAAAAAAAGGGGAGGGTAGAGCGGTGGCCCTTGATATATCTAAGGATTTTGACAGGGTATGGCACGATGGTCTTCGAAGGAAAATTAGATCATATGGAATCACTGGAAGAATTCATAATGTAATTAAATCCTTCTTAAGTAATAGAAAAATCAAAGTTGTCCTCGACGGACATACATCCAAACAATATGACATAAATGCGGGAGTACCTCAGGGGTCTATCCTTGGACCTCAATTATTCCTGATATTCATAAACGACCTCCCTGATAATATTGTTTCGGAGATGAGTATATTTGCCGATGACACCACTCTCTATAACAGATATGAAGGGAAAACAAATGAACACGTATCCAAGGAAATGGCAGAAAGACTAGAGGATGACCTCCAATCCGTAGTGGAATGGGGACAGAAATGGTTGGTCACATTCAATGCTGCTAAGACTAAGCTTGTTTCCTTCAATAACTACAAGAAACCTTCTCTACCACCAATAGCAATGGCCAAGAACACATTGCCTGAAAGTACTTCTTTTAAACTCCTCGGCCTAACGTTTACAGGGAATATGAACTGGAATAGATACATTGAGAGCATTGCCAAGGCTGCTGCAAGGAAGGTTGGCTCCCTCTACCGTGCTAGAAAACTACTTACGCCTGCCAGTATCCTATACCTCTATAAGGCAACCATTCGATCATGTATGGAGTACTGTTGTCACATCTGGGCTGGTGAATCTGCTGCTTGTCTTTCGCTCCTGGACAGGGTTCAATAAAGAGTCGCCAACCTGATAGGTCCTGAACTGTCATCTAGGCTTCAACCTCTGCCCCATCGACGAGATGTGGCATCCCTCTGCCTGTTCTACAAATACTTTAATGGTGAATGCTCTGACGAACTGCAAACACTTGTACCTCCCCGACGTAACTACCCCCGACAAACCCGACAAGCTACTAAGTCTCATCCCTTTACAGTAGAGATCCCTAGGTGCAAGAAAGCCTTTTACTCCAATAGTTTCTTCCCCCGAACTTCGGGTCTTTGGAACTCCCTTCCGGGATTCTGCTTTCCTAACTGCAATGATATGCAGACGTTCAAGTGTAATGTTAACAAACATCTTTCTACTCTTCTCCCCTCATAATGACCCCGCTAATTATTTCCCTAATAGTAACGCCCTGCTTAAAAGTTGCACTGTGCCTTGTTTGGGGTGAAAATTGAATTAAAAAAAAATCAGGAGCCCTCTGGACTATATTTAAAAGCTGTGTTAAGATGTGGATTGGTCCTCTAACTTATGAGATCAAAGTTAAGGCGTATACTCCAATCGGGGGGATGCGTGTGCTTCACATAAAAAGAATGCAGACAGCCGTTAAGGTATTTAATGTAAAGACACATTTATAGTTTAAACTTCTTTCTAAGGAACGAAGAAACTGATGTCCGCCAGTTGCTGTTAACTGTTAAGATGTGTTGCAATATCCGATGTTCGGCGTATATTTCGTTGGTGGTTCCCCTTGTTGGCTTATTTGCGGTGATCTTCAATAAGCTAGGTCAATAACAGAACCAGATACCGATTTCGGATGTTACCAGAAAGTGATTATCTTTGATATGCCACATGAATGTAGTAGCGGGATGATAGAGTAGTTTAGTTGTGATGATTAGTGTAAAAAAAAAATAGATAGGTACAGGAAAAGAAACTTAAAAAGTGCCAGTCGATACCCTTGGTAATCCGTTGCTCATAGTTGCGCGACGATCACGCAGAAAGACTTGGCCAAAATCACTTCCATCGTAAGTATTAGGAAACCACCCACGCGGAAATCAGCGCTCCGAGTCACCTGATTCTCATTTTCCAAAGTTCGCCGTACTGTTTTGCAAACTTTAGAGCAGAGGATAGACAATATAATCAGAGCACCTTTCTTCCTTACCGATATTTTACCAATAAGAATTTAACAGCGCTGTATAGTAGCGATAACGTAAGATTATATATATATATATATATATATATATATATATATATATATATATATATATATATATATATATATATATACATATATATAAAGCTGAACGTCTGGATGTAGGTGTCTGGTCACGAATAGGCTTCAATATAATTGACTATTTTAGAAAACTGATCACATATAATAATAGAAGATGTATCGAGACACAGTAATGCGTACGTTTTATTTGGCATAATGATGATTAATTAAAATTGGGGGGTATGCGTACGCGCCTGGTCCACAGAGTATGGAAATAAAAAAAAATAAAAATAAAACTTTTACAGGGGTCTTTGATAAAGATATATATATATATATATAATAATATTTTCATGAATATGGTTTAACTTAAATAGGTATGGTATAATACAATTGTGGAGGCTGCGTTCGCGCCTGACCTCAATAGAATGGAAATAGGCGCACAATTTAATAAATATTTTAAATATCTATCTGCGTAAGTATACTTTCATAATTATGCTTCAGTTTGAAGAAATATGGTATAATAAAATTATAGCGTGTTCGTTCGCGCCTGACCTCCATAGAATGGAAATATATCACAAAGTTTTACAAAGTTGTGTAATATAGATTCACAGAATATTGTGATAAGTGTTTTAGGGTGAACAGGTAGTGTATAATAAAGATTGAGTTTAACTATTTAATCTTTACTTTCATCATATTTTGCTTTGTTTTTGATACCTTAAATTAGAAGCTATCTTTTTATGACCCTTCCTTTTCATAACCTATCATAATTTCATAAATCAGAGTCCATTTTCTGAACCAAGTCAACGACGGGTATTTTTAGAGATATGATTCCAGCATTCACAATGTTATCTGTTCTTTACTTAAGCGATATTAACATTAATGGAAAGTTCGAAGTAAAACGCAACTTATTCACATTTTTTGGCAGTTTAATAATTCATCATCAATGAAATATCTAAAATCAATTTCGATTTTACCCTTTTTTATTCCTAGCAAAATATAATAATGGTATAAGTTATCGCATTTAATTTTTCAGTGAGAACTATACAATTTCAAAAGGAGTTTTTGTGTGATTTTGCTATGAACATTTATTAATATATATATATATATATATATATATATATATATATATATATATATATATATACAGAGAGAGAGAGAAAGAGAGAGATACAGACAGAGGGACTAACGGAGTAATCGAGTGGGGTGGAGAATTATACAGAAAAGAGAATCACGTAATATGGAAATGTTGATAATTCAAAATATCTTGCGAAACCTGTCAGTAATATTGTTATGGGATTTCTTTTATTGAGTGTTAGATAATATTTCAAAGCTTATCTACTTCACTCAGTGTCGTTAAATCACTTTCTCAATAGACTTCAAAGAAGCCCTTTCTTTGATAATGGAAAGTGCCATCATGCCTGACAGTGATTTCTGTTTAACGCAATGTTATATCAAATACGTCGTGCTTGCTTAATATTGTACATGCGCCCTAGTATTAAAGAAAGCAATCTTAATCTTCACTAAAGAACCAAATCGAATTAGATTTATTATAACACATGAATGTACATGTACCTTAATACGTGAATGTTCTTTTCGAATGCAAAACAGGACTTCCTCTCGTGACATTTCGAGTTTTAGATTATCCTTACTGATTTTTTCTCCAATGTAATGACACTTCTATTTTTAAAGTTTTTTCGGGTTTCTTGTTTGTTGAAACTAGAATATTTTCCAGTTGGGTTTACTCTGTTCCTCGAGTTTAATTCTTTGAATCAGTATAACGACTCTTTAGTGAATGCAAAGAATTTGCCGGAAACATTAAAATGTCTGCTCGTTCGATCACTGTTATAAATTCTTTATCTCACTGTTCTTCTCTAACGGCTTCGTCTACAATGTATTATATTTCATTCTTTTCATCTTTTTTCCTTTCGTTTCTAATAGACTATATATTTACTAAAGTTAATAATTCCTGTTATTATTAAGAACGCATGGAAAAACTGAGAGAATATACCCACTTATAAGAGATGGCCTCAGACTCCGTAACCTGGATTTATGTAATGTGAATGAATAGAATCTAATAAAAGAGGGCCCAAGTATAGACTGTATGCAAACTATGTCCCAAATCTATAAACATACTCAAAAACGGAGAGAAATATTCTTATGTAGTTGCGAACTAGTGAAAACTAAAAAAATATCGGTGGTTGGTTAATAACTTCATTGTAAATTACGTCCAATTATATTAAAATAAAATCAGCATATTCCATCATGCCTCAAACTTAAAACTACGTTTATTTTTCTGGATATAAATGTTGTAAACAATATCTTTATGGGCAAAACTATTGATTATTCAAGCTTCACTAAACAATAGTTTCTAAATTAAATGTAAATTGTATTTGCATCTGAATCTGTATTGAAGTATATTTCTCATGAAAAAAAAAATTGAATTTTACGATTGAGTTATTCGTATTATTTTCTTCAGTCATCACGACATGAACCAAAATAAATAGGGAGAAGATATCTTTAATCCAAGTATAGATGTTAAAAAGCACCCCCATGTTAGATACAGTTAACTTATTTTGGTATAGTTAATTGGTTATTAAATTATTAATTAAAATACATTTTTAAAAAACTAAATACGAATATAATGGTGTTTCTCAATAACATTATAAAAAGTAATGTTTTAACTATTAAAACGTATCAAAATGGCTTACTTGTCCCTATTAAATTGCTTCTCCTCGAGGTAAACATTCTAACACAAGGTCGCTTTTCATGTGAGGAAAATCCAGCTCCTCAAATCTGAGTCTCTTAATATGAACAAAAATAAACAAGGAAAGAAAAATGAAGTATAGTATCAGAACAGATACTAACACTTGCTCTCACGCACAAGATCAGTTGAATATTTATTAAGAATCTTGAATGTATCATGACAAAGTAAATTTTGTACTTTAATAGGATTTTTTAAAAAAACTCGTTTCATTAGTATCATACATTTTTTTTTAAATTTTCAATAAGATTAAATGATAAAAAATATTTACAAAAAATATAAACTGTTATAAAATATTTACGTGTTTTTTAGAAAACCATTCTAAAAATAGAAATCTTAAGATCCGTGCAAAATGAATGGGCGATTCCAAAAATGGATAAACATTTGACCCCTCATCCCTCCATTTAGAATTTCATAAAAAAAGGAAAACATATAAATATGTACTTTCATGTAAAAAATTAATGAACAAAGAAAGCCGTAAACATTGGGTTTAACTTGAAAATCAGCAAAAAATCTACAATTCTTATGCTTAAATAGAATCTATTACGTCCATTTTAAATTTGCACAATAATTGTAGAACAGGCAGAGGGATGCAACGTTTCGTCGATGGGACGGAGGCTGAAGCTTAGATGTCAGTTTGAGGCCCATAAGATTTGCGACGCTTTTTTGAACCCTGTCAAGGACGAGAGACTAGTAGCCGATGCACCAGCCCAAATATGACAGCAATACTCAATGCATGGGCGCCTGGTTGCCTTATAGAGGTACAGGATACTTTCGGTTGTTAATAGTTTTCTAGTACGGTAGAGAGATCCCACTTCCTTGCAGCGGCCCTGGCAATGCCCTCGATGTAATTGGTTACACTCATGTTTCCTGTGAACGTTAGGCCAAGGAGCTTTAAAGACGTACTCTCAGATAAAGAGTCGTTGGCCATTGCTATAGGTGCTAGAGAAGATTTCTCGTAATTATTGAATGAAACCAGTTTAGTGTTGGCGGCATTGAATGTGACCATCCATTTTTGTCCCCATTCCACTACTGACTGGAGGTCATCCTCTAGTGTTTCTGCCATTACTTTAGATACATGTTCATTTGTTTTGATGTTGTGCCTGCTATAGATTGTAGTTTCATCAGCATATATACCCATCTCAGAGGCAATTTTGTCGGGGGGTTCCTAATTTCTGTGCTTCGATGCGTTTTTTGGTGGGGTCAGTAAATTCCTCTTAGCTGTCGCTATTTCTTTCTTAACGTTACTTCTAGCTTCTATGTACTTCTGTCTGTTTGAACTGGACATGTCGGTTAAACCTGCGGAATGCATGCTGCCTTGGAGCAATGGCAGTTATGCAAGTCGAAGTAAACCATTGGGGAGAGTGGGGCTTGCTATAGAATTTCCGCATGAACATGCGCTTCGATTGCAGTTTTGAACCATTCAGTGTTCTCATTTGCACACTGTTCAGCAGGAAGAAAACAATATTTTCCCATGGGACGTCTCTTATAAGATCTCTGATGGCTTCCCAGTCAGCCTGTTTATAATATCTCGTTCTTTTGAGCACTGGCTCTTCAGTTTTGGGTCTAGAGTTTAGGGCGATTTCAACCATTATCACTGCATGATCAGCGTTCCCAAGTGGGCTGTCGGCATTCGTTATACAATTATTAGGTGCTGTGGTCAAAAACAGATCTAAAAGTGATGCGTGTTGTTCTTCCTGATCAGGGAAACGGGTTGGAAAAGTAACAATTTGTGATAGGGAGTGAGATATAGAGAAGCTATGATGCCCGCTTCATCTTTGTAAGTAGAGAATCCAAGCCAGTTTTTGTGATGGACATTAAATCACCAATGCATGTACTTGTGCGCGAGTGTCGAAGGAGAGTGATGTGTCTATGCTCTCAGATAATATGTTTATTATGGTGCAGTCTTGGGTCGAGGGAGAGCGGTAGAGAATGTAAAAGTGTCTAATGTTGTGTTGCCTAATTAGTCTAAAGCACATAAAGGCTTGCTCATCCGTTTCTAGGTTTGTTTCTCTAGTCAAGGGAAGGGTATTACGAATGTAACTCGAAGTCCGTGCATATGTCTGCCAGAGTCCTTACGGCAGAGTGGGAGATATCCAGGCATGTTAAAGTAGCAAGAAGGGATGGAGGAGTGTAGGTAAGTCTCACTTAGTGCTAAGATATCCGGGGTATTTGTTAGGAGAAATGCTTGAACATCAGCTAAATTAGTTCTAAGCCCACGGATATTTGTGAATGCAAGCCTCAAGGGAGGAGACAAGTTGGGTTTGTTTGTCCCTAAGCCTGGTTTAAGCTTATTTTTAGATTGTAGTGTCATCATATTTTTAAACGAGTTTCAGTTAGGTTAGGGGGGCCGAACAGGAGGTTATGTAGAGTATCACACATTCCTCACAAGTAGACCACCAGCTGACCCTCCATCAACTAGGACTGTGGCCTCAGGAAAGCCTACTGGGAATGAGTGCAAGGTCACTTTCGATGCGAGACATGGATCTGCAAACATCCCGATATTATACAACTGTTGATGGACCAGCCACTCTAAGCGTTACCAAAGAGTTAGGCCTCCTGTACAACCAGTGGGAAACAGCAGCCAGTAACTGTCAATCCGGTACCCTCAACCCATCAGAGGAAGGTCAACACAATCTTATTGCTCAGGCATATATGGTACTCAAGCACTCTTAAGTGCCCACCTTAGGGGTGGGGTGTGTCGGGAGTGGGGAGACGTCTTTCATTGCCCTTGACAAGAAACAAGATCTACCACTGGGTGTTTCTCTCGAATCACTGTGATAGTATCTCAGCGCCTGACTAGGGAAGCCGGGCGATAGACAGAACCTATTTACTCCTTCAGCAATTTAGGTTTGCAAACGAGCAATTTGTTTGAGTCACCAGCTCTAGGAAGGTTGTCATCCAAGACTGAAGAGGCCTCCCACCCTTTGGTTTAGTTTCAGAGTTTTCCTTCTCCTCGACGGATGATCTGGAAAGATCTACTGGGTTCGTCACAACTGAGAGGGTTTGTTCCGGGCCTGGGTTCTAATCCAGGTATTTCTGCGACCCCGCGTGGTTAGTTAATGTTACTAGGTTAGTTTGTAGATGTGATATGTTATGTTATTACGCTGAAATATTAAGGTTATTATTTAGAAAACGATTCTACGCAAAGTTGTTTGTAACTGTTTTGCATTAGATCCACCTTACACTTTAATTAAAAATATTGTGAAAACTATATACTACACTTCAAATAGCTCTGTAAGAAAGATTTATTAGCACCAGAAATTCCTGCTTTTTTATAGTTTAATATTTCTGTAAACTTGAAAAAATATTCCGATCCTTCTCGTGACAATTCATAAAACAAAAAGATGCCGTAACAATTAAATTAAACTTGTAAAATCAGATCTAAAAAATAGCACAATTCGTATACTTAAAAAAAATCTGTTACGGCAATTATAAATTAAGATAATAGTAATTTCCTATAAACATGTATAGTAGGCACGAAAAATCAAGTTGTTGTTTTTTTTTTAAACGAAAATAAATTTATAAAAATCCATTATTTCTGAGTAACTTTTTTTTCCAGAAAGATAAACCCCTGAATTTTTTCATTTGGAAAAAAGCATAATCTAAAACTTTTTCTACTATTTTTAATTAAATTTTAAATGTGAAATGTTCCCCAAAAGTTAACAATTGACATTTTTTGTCTTGCACAAAAAACGTACATAAATATTTAAAAAAATGTTTTTGAAGTAATTAATTTATTTATTTGTTTTCTAACTAAGATTTAGGATGATTTTCTAAGAGAATATGCAAACATATTATAATAAAAGTACCTGGATTTCAAATAATTCCACTTATTCATATAGGCAACCAGTTACTTAGCGTCGATCTAGAGTCTAGATCGACAATGTTTACGTTTGCATTTGATAAAAAGCAAACTATGGAATACCAAACAGACCAAAAAAAACTTATTTTTCAGTGACGAAAATTTAAATATATCATTAACGCTGAGGCTGACCAGTACCAGATGGGTGACCATTTGTATGAGTTTGGTTTTTAATGTGTCTGTCTGTGGGGGCCAGGCTCCCCAAAATGGGGGGCCAATTTAAAGTAGAATAACAAAAAAATTATTTCAGCGCGTTTGGTCCACCGTAGTCGAAAGGCGGCAAACGTTTTCAAACGGGATCGGAAAAATGATACTATTTTTAACACAAAGGGCACAATATTCATCGATTTTTTTGTATCGATTATTCACAGCATGTCATGTTTATTAATGGCCATGCATTATTCGGCTACCTAAAAAGAAATTGTTAATTTGTTTATCAAAGATTTTAAAATGGCTTTTTTCGTATAAATATTATTTTTTTTTGTTTTGCTTAACTTAAATTAATTATTTTACTTAACATATTCACCGAATGTTACATTTCAAAACTCAAAAGCGGTATAATTAAACACAATCGAAGTTCCGATATTCAGACGTCAAAATAAGGTATGAAACATTTTTTTTCAAATCTATAATTCCGTCCCTTACAACAACACAATATGTTGTGTTCAGTTTCAGATGATTATTTTAAGCATATGAGTTACCCCCACAAAACAAGGGAGGTTTGTAAGCATATATATATATATATATATATATATATATATATATATATATATATATATATATATATATAAATATCGTTTATGAAAAGTAAGTCCACTGTTATAAATTCATTCTTCTATTAATAATCGCTGAAAATTTCGTATTGATCGGATAATTACCTGATTGTTGGTAGATTTTTAAAAAGAAGCTCCGTCAAAAAGTACTTACCTACCCCACCAGTTTTGGCGGTGCCTAAAGTATAGTTTTATTTCTACACTAATAGTTCAACCCCGATTTTCTCGCACCCTATGTAATGTTCATATCTTGCCCTAATTATTAATACACTTTGCGTAAGATCTCAAATTTACAGACCAACATTTTTATGAGTAATTTTGTAGAGCCCGCAGATATATTTTCTTTATTTGACCCCGATTTTGTAATCCTTTACATTAATTATTTTGGTCTCATACATAAAGATACATAGGCAATAAGTGTTTATTTACTATACTATATACGTAAATATTATGAAAGTATATATCATGTAGAGAATTTGCATGAATACTGCACAATCTTTGCGATATTTCGTGTCAGTGACGCGACTCCTGAGGGTGACGAGCGTAGTAATAGGCCATCAGATGTTGACATCAATCAACATTCTACCTTATCCCGAATACGATCCATACGTTAGTTCTACCTACGACAATTTTTTTAAGCATCTGGGCAATAATCCCGCGTAGGAATTGCTTCTAAAAACCTTCGGATTTTCAAAAACGTCTTCAGTGACTTAATCGCTACCAAAAACGCAAGCTTCTAATTTTACTGCACGAATTTACTTTTTTAAGTTGACAAAAGTGTGTTGATACTGATTGTGCTTATGTACGTCAATAGATATTTGTTTGAGCTGATATAATTTCATATGAATTAAAAAGTAAAATATGGCAAACCCTTTCTTGTTAATTTGATATATATATATATATATATATATATATATATATATATATATATATATATATATGTATATATATAGTAAACTATAAGTATATACTAAAAATGAATCTTGGAAAAGGAAACCACATATAGAGGATGCAGAATAGAATGAATATAGCAGTTGCCGTGAAATTTGATAGGTGACGGCTAAAATGATTTCAACTTGAAATGTATCTGGACCTGATGTAGTCCAAGGATCCTAGTTTTCAATTTTCTCAGGTGCCCCTACTTCTTGCAACAATGCTAAACTGCTGTTTGATGACGGATATTTTCACTGCTTGGCTGACAAAGGCAAGTACTGTCCTGAATATGAATGGTGAAGCAAAAATAAAAACTTTAGATTAATAGTCTGCTTTTCAGTCATGTGGAGACTGTGCACTGGCATATTGTACAACAGAAAGGCTGTTCTGAAATTACATTTCAGCTATGAATTCTATCTATGTCTTAAACACCAGATCATTACCTATTATTTTATATAATGTTATGATATTTGAGTAAAATATAAATAAATGTAAATGTTTGGACACAAAAACACGTAAAACTTTGGAATATGCGCACACAGACTGATGCCGTTGAACATCCAAGACCTGACATAATTTTATCAAATAAAAGCACGAAAAATTTGGATGCAAGAGTGCAAGAGAAAGAACAAGAATAAAAAAGTAAATTCCAAGATGTGAAATGGGAATTAAGTTGACTCAGAAAATGTAAAGACGTCCCGGTGATTTGTAATCGCAACGCTTTAGACCATAAGAAAAAACACCAAACATGGCTTCATTAAATTGACATGATACTTTCTTCTTCGATTTTACAAAAAAAAAACATGTTTGTTAAGAAAAGAAAAACTGTTTAGGTATAGCTTTAATATCAAAACCGAAGTTGGAAAGAAATAAAATTATAAATAAAAACATCGGAACCTTAGGACTACTATGAAAAAAAAATAATGCAAGCAAACACCTCGATGAATAAGCAAGTCAAACTGATTTGCATTGTAATTGAAATGTTTAAGACCATAGCTAATAGTCACCATGAATGGCTTAATTAGATTGACAAGACAATTTTTTTTCCCAATTTTACAAAGAGCTTGCCTGTTATGAACGGCGACAGTGTTAATGCAGTTTCACAGTAATGTCACAAGAATTCACCTGATGTTCAAGAAAAATACAATAAAAATATCTAAAGGTATAGACTACAAATCAATAATAATAATAATAATAATAATAATAATAATAATAATAATAATAATAATAATAATAATAATAATAATAGTAATAATAATAGTGATGATAATAATAGTAATAATAATAATAGTAATAATAATAATAGTAATAATAATAATAGTAATAGTAATAATAATAATAGTAATAATAATAATAATAGTAATAATAATAATAGTAATAATAAAAATAGTAATAATAATAATAGTAATAATAATAGTAATAATAATAACAATAATAGTAATAATAATAATAAAAATAATAATAATAGTAATAATAATAATAAAAATAATAGTAATAATAATAATAGTAATAATAACAATAATAATAATAGTAATAATAATAATAATAATACTAGTAGTAATAATAATAGTAATAATAATAATAGTAATAATAATAATAGTAATAATAATAATAATATTAATAACATTAATAGTAATAATAATAATAAAAATAATAATAATAATAATAGTAATAATAATAATAGTAATAATAATAATAGTAATACTAGTAATAATAATAATAGTAATAATAATAGTAATAATAGTAATGATGATAATAATAATAATAACAATAATAATAATAATAAGGATAATAATAATAATAATAATAATAATAATAATAATAATAATAATAATAATAATAATAATAATAATAATAATAATAATAATAATAATAATAACAGAATCTGCAGAAATACAGTTTTTGCCACCCCAAAAGACTACATTATGAACGATCTAAAGTTGAAAATCGGAACAATATTTCTTAGTGAAGTAAATGTGACATAAACATAACGATAATCAATATAACACCGATAATTCTGTAAGCAATGGGAGCACTCCTCCTAAATTTAATCAAAACTATAAAAAGGGCCCAAAGGCGAAGATTGGGGCTCAATGTTGGAACCCGCTGAGATCTTTAAAAAATATTCGAATGCTAAACTGATTGACCTGAGCATTAAACCATATAGAGACTGCAGCAAAAGTAAAATAAAAAACAAACAAATACGCATTCGTACTCATAAAGTGTTGTCTCGCATAGATTTAACATAGTGAATGGCCAAGAGAGATAGCAATAACCAGACATTAACAACTGAGTGGGAGTAGACAGAAGCATTAGAAAAGCTTGTTGCCATCCAAATTACATTGACCCATAGCAAGCAATGTTGCGTTAGTCTGCTTGGGTTATAGAGCTACACCGATTAATAATACTAATAACAGAAATATAGCATTGCCTGTCTTCCGCGTCCATTTACTATATCCTGGATACATTCAAGTTTAAATCTTCAACATTTAATAGAACATTTTAAACTATTCCCCTCATTATTTTCACAAATCTTTTGAAGAACGCTATCATATATTATATGAGTGTAATTACAACTGAGATGCAAAGAATATATACTATATGCAATGATTATTTATTGTGAAGTGTGGTGTAGGTAAAACATAAAACTCCGGTGGATTGGTAATGAAAGATTTGATCATTCGCCTCGGTTGGCATCCAAGAAGGGTTAAATAAGCCACATTTTACTCACTTATGCAAATTTTTATAGCCAAGTAAACTAATCAAAGCGGGATAACTTATCGGCTTCCATAAAGCATAAAAGACTCAAGAGTCTTTCATGTATTTTTCCATCATCTACTTGACTGCCGCAAAAAGTGTTTATTGTAATGTAAAAATAAAAAGTTATTATATTTTCACAATTTCATGATAGTAGAAGAAATATATTAAGTAAATTATTTTCGTATTTTTTTGTCTTTCGCTTTACGTTTAGTTGTTCCATTTCATTCAATATGTAGGTAAACCAATTCTACTGCCGGCGTCTTAACATTGGGTATTGTAAACCCTTTTATTTTCGCCCTGTAAGCGGCTCAGAAACGTGTTTCAATTAATGTTTAACATTCCCATGACTTACCTTATTACTCAGATTGAATTTTCTATTTGGAAACATTATTTTGTATATATATATATATATATATATATATATATATATATATATATATATATATATATATATATATATATATATATATATATATATATATATATAGCTGAATTACATGTGTGCATTCATTTATTGCCATTTATATCACATATTAAACGCAGTTACGTACACAATAAGATTTTCGTGCGTAGCTTTACACGTTGTCCTATGATATATTTTAATGTTTCGTCTATGTATTTTAAGCGTTGATATTGAATGTTTTCTCTACTCTTGAGAGTCTTGAATAATAATTAGTTCACTAGAAGCGTTCACACGAGCAATTATAAGATTGCTAAGTGTTAATGATATATGGTGTTTTCTAGGGTGGTGTGCGGAAATATTTCAGATTTCCAGCGTTCTGCAGAGGAGTTTCTCATCATTTAAAATCGAAATGCAAATGAATGTAATTGTCAAATTATCATTGATGACGATACGTGTGCTTATCTTGATTTTAATTGTCAACAATCCTCCCCCAAATCCCTATACTATTCTCACGCTACTGCTTTTGCTGCCACTGGCGTTCTGCATTTCATATTTTTTACACTATCTGATCATTTATTTACATGTTATGGTCTAACAAGAACACTGATAGTAACAGCCGAGATATTAGTTGTAGAATAGTTGCTAAGCATAGAGTAATATTAGTAGTACTATCATTAATAAATAAAGCGTTTTCACCTACAAGGAATGATAAAAAGTAATAAAACTCGGGATACTCAATTAATTTTAATGAATAGAATTCTATTTGCGAGTCATTGGCATGACTCAAAATAATCAAGGTCATAGTAAATAATTCATTAGTATAAGAGGAAGTAACATTAGTGTTACTTTTCCTTAATATACCACACAATATAGAAAAAAAAATTTAAAAATTGATCACCATAAATACGTATTGAAAATACTTTTATTTTACTCTTTTATTGATTAAAAATGGTTTCAAGTAACAATAGATGCTGGCGTTATTTCCATATTTTCATAACTTAAAATTGAAGGTAAATAATACTACTAGAATATCAAAGTATATTCGAAGATTTTAAATATGGAAATTATGGAGCACTGCTTTAAAATAAGGGCCTTATTTCATAGCATTCTCCATCGTTCCTTTCTATTTATGTAATGGCTATACAACTCAATAGTACAATAAAGTTCCAGAATTGCAAAAATCGATATATATATATATATATATATATATATATATATATATATATATATATATATACATATATATATATATGTGTATATATATATATACACACACATATTTATATATAAATAAAATTATATATATATATATGTATATATATATGTATATATATATGTATATATATATATATGTATATATATATATATATATATATATATATATATATATATGTATATATATATATATCCCAGGGAAGTGTATAGAGGTGAAGACCTGTCATCACACGAAGTGATATATTTTGATGCGCTAATCATGTATGTCGATTATGAGGGAAACAATCCTTACGTTTCTGCTGGTGTAAATTCATCTACTCAGCTCTTCTTCAGGAATATCTTTGTGAACTTAAAAATCTCTATGTCAGATTCCTGATACAAAATTTGTATGAAATTGTTAATTAAATTTACTAACAAGACTGTTGGTCTGTGTGCCAACCTCAACGCAAGAAACTGGAGGGAAGAGTCGCAGAAAGCGTGTATATTCATTTTATTTTTGTCGTGCTGAGAAATTGGGCACTGCTTTAGCAAGAAAACTTCTTTTGGATAACCAGAATACCATTAGAAATCAGACTCAGCATTTAGAACGATTTTCTGGCGAAGTATATTATAAAATGTTGAGTGTTTATATTCAGAGTTGTAACATTTAACACATTAAATGTGTACACTTCTTTCTGTACGTCGTCCCTCATGTAAATAATACTTGTTTGCTTATACGGCTGTAAGATAATAGGGGCAATATGTAAATGTGTAATCTCATAGTGTAATTTTAATAAGGATAATACGTATACACTTAAATAGAATCTTAATAAGGATAAAACGTATACTTGTAAATAGAATTTTATCCAAAGATAGGTGAATTGATTTGGAATTAAGGATCAGATTCATCGTGATATGTTGTTGCCGGATGATACAAGAATATGCCATTACATTATAAGCGAGATAAAAAAAAAGTTTGTTTTAAATGAGTTTCTATCGAAAGCTATAAAGATAAGACAAGCAAAGCTTTATACGAAACACGGCGAGCACGATAAGGCGAACATTAATGACAAGCCCGGAAACAACCATAAACGTTTGTACAATAAGGTTTTGTACATTTTGTTGCAACTAACACATTATCTTTCATCTAGCAATTACTGATATAGATATAACATTTTAAACGATTTTTTTAAAAGTGCAATAGAATGCACATTACATGAAATAAATCCAAGGTATTTTTTGATTCAATTTAACTTACATTTTTTTTTATCTTACTTTGTAAAATTTATAAAAGTTCAAATTGAATCTGTACCTTTATTTATAAAGCATATAGTAAACACATTTTATTTAACAATGTTCATGCCTTGGATCAAATGATTTTTTAACTTGTAAATATATGTAAATATATATATATATATATATACATATATATATATATATATATATATATATATATATATATATATGAGAGCAAATAGTTAATATAACATGTAAAAAAAAACTTTGAAAAAGAGTCAAAAACATATTTAATCTGAAAAGGAAACACTTAATGAGTCGAAAGTCCGCGGATTAAGGGCTATCAACTTATTAAGTGTTTCCTTTTCAGAGTAAATATGTTTTTAACTCGTTTCAAAATGTTTTTTTACCATGTTTTATTAACTATTTGCTCTAATTATAAGCTCTATCTCCTACTTTGTTTTATAGCGATTTACATCTAGTTGAGATCACTTTACAAAGGGTCATTCTTTTATATTTATAATATACTTTAGTTTTACCATCTTGTATCATTTTGGCAAATTTAGTTGTATTTTTTTTATTTTATATATATATATACATATATATACATATATGTATATATATACTGATGTAAATACAGTACTGTTACGTTGTATGTTAACTCATCAGTGCGGCTAGACAAGCACCTTTATCTAGCAGTGGATTGAATCTTCAACCCCCTCTTTGATAGTCGGCAGTTTTAAGCACTTAAACGTACATTGTGTTCGTAAACGGACTCATCAAATGTTCATTAAATAAGAGTTCGCACATCACCTTTACAGGGCTCGAGTTCTTTCCTTATTTAAAATTAAATGAAAAGCATGATATATATATATAAATATATATATATATATATATATATATATATATATATATATATATATATATATATATATATATATATAATATTGTGTGCAGAAATTCCCATCCGGACCAAAGCACCATAGGTATTCAACCAAAGATGCCACACACATGTATTATGTTTAATATATTTTCTTAGTTAACTTTAAAACGCCATTTTGACCACATTTAGTAGTTATAATATATTCCTTCATTCCATCCTACAAGCAGCAGCATCAATATCACAACCACCTTTAGAGGAAGTAATTCCTTGTTTTTCCTCTAAATGATAAGCCATCTTACCGCTTCTAGTAATCACCTTGCGGTATTCCTCACTTTGGACGGATATGGGGTTGCACTCTTCGTAAGTGGATCGTAAATTCATTGACATAACATAATATTCCTTTGCCGGTACAACGCATGATAAAGTCTTTCCAAATTAATTCTGTTCGTATTGGAGTGAATAAGCGCTGGCTATTCCGATATTCTGAAATTAGGGTATTAGCATGATAAACGAAAGATAATGTGGCATTTAAACATATCACCGCAATGATACCTATTTTGCTATATCAGTAAATTGCTTTCTGGGTCGGTTAGTACATTTAATTCAATAATTAATTCTATTTCCCATGCATACTTAGCTTTTTTTTGTATTCTTTTTTAATTCATTTTCGTATGCTTTATTTAGCCATGTGCTATCTACTGTATTATCTTTCTGTATATATTTTCTCACATACACAAACACACACACATACACACAATCTCTCTCTCTCTTTTCTCTCTCTCACTTGCTTCAAAGACAAGACAACATAATTTTATTTATTGCTCCCCTCTTTCTAACTTATTTCGTTTGTATCTCGCTGTATATATTCTGCCCATTTTAAAACTGTTACATTATTTTTTTTATAATTAACAATGTTCATTGTTTTTTTTTTACTCTACTTATTAAAAAAAGTAAATAGAATTACGTAACCTTACTTTAAGAATTTATATTTTTAGTTTTTTATCGCATATCTTTTCAAACAATTATGTTTATTTATTTGAATATATTATATGCATCGTACAACTGTGTTGATAATTTCCATTTTCCTCATCGATATCTCAATTGATACCCCTGCACGAGTGTTTGAAAGTAAAGGTCTGATTTTAATCACAAATAATGATTTTGTACAACGATTACCTACGTTTCATGTTAAAGGAGAATTTCATTACATAGGAAATTGAATACGATGGAGTATTTTACTAAACTTTAATGGCCGGACTGTTTCCTAACATTGCGCACACGTTAATTTTTTTACAAGGAAAATTTGAACATGCGTCGACCTGCAAAATTTTCTTTAGAATGACTACTTTTGTGAATTTCGACTATGCTGATGAATAAAATGGCATTCATATTTTACGGAGACAATTACTTACATAGATATGATGATATGTATTTTGTGTTGCAATTAACTTGGTGCCAGGTTTGTACACACGAGCGATAAACAAATCTACGTAATTCGTTTCTACCGACACTATAACCCCAATTATATTTAGTAATTGCGTGTGGGTACGCTGACACCAAGTATTACGGTTTAACTTGGTGGGAAATTTCAAGCCGTTTTAATTAAAAAGGGGTTGTCGACTATGAATGCCCTTCTATACATGGGGATATTATGGATGGCTATTCCGAACGCCGTTCTTAACACGGGGAGTTTGTCATTTTCATTCGTGACGCTGCTCGTAAGGTGGTAATACTCAAACAATTGATGTTAAAAAAGTCGTTAATGTTTTGTTTTACCCGGTAAAAAGGACGAAATAAAACTGGAATTTAAGTTGATATTATTGCTGGAAAATATGAAAAGATGCACACTCATACAACACACAGAGACAGCTAACATTGCTACCACTGATTTCGATAAATCTGAAAAGTCCATTGAGAATCCCAAACCTTTAAAAGTATGTTTCCACTTCACATTATTATTCTGATGGACCATTTTTCGTACGATAAATTTAATATGATGATATAATTATAAAGCAGTACCTTCCCGTTATCGCCAGTTTAACCCAAATTCTTTCAGTTTGTCTACAGCCGCCAGTGTCCACGATTGTTAAAGGGACGGCAGCGGATACCAACAACAACACTTTCCTTTCTTTTTTTTCTTTTTTTTGCGAGGGGTCACACTTCCAATTTGCAACGATTAACGTGTCCCACCACTGTATATATATATATATATATATATATATATATATATATATATATATATATACATATATACATATATATATATATACATATATACATATATATATACATATATATATATGAAATTTAATTAATTTAAAATTTATATACATATATACATTATATATATATATATATATATATACAGAGGAAGAGAGAGGGAGCCAGAAGAAGGAGGAGCGAGAGAGATGGGTGAAAGAGGAAGGAGAACGAGAGAGAAGAAGAGAAAGCGATTGAGAGGGGAGCGAGGGAGAGAGGGAGAGAGCAAGAGAGAGGGGAGAATGAGAGAGAGAGAGGAGGAGCGAGAGAAGAATAAAGAGTGAGAGAACGAAAGAGAGAATAACGACGGCGAGAGAGGGGGAAAAGCGAGAGATGGAGAGAGAGACAGAAAGAGACATATACAGTAACAGAGAATGTATGATTCGCCCGCTACGCATTCTTTTTAACACCATGTCTTGTTAAAATTGTATTTTGTACAGTTATTTTCTTAGTTAGTCCTTACTTATTTCTCCCGCAAATTAAGAAAAATCCCCAAACTCCAGTTTGCACATAACAGTTATTATTATGTTTAGTCTTAAAATGCCAATAATATTCGCAGCTCAAATCTATTTGTTATCTTATATTACTTCTTTGCATGGAAGATAATCCTACCCAAATTAAGTTGTAATGCTCATATTGTAATCGTTATTAACAATGCTATACATACTAGAAGCCACTAATACTAAACAAATTAATGCGTGTTGCTTGAGAACGCATATAGATTCTAATGGAACGAAAGTAAATCAGTGTAAAACCCATGACACACATAAGTACTAAAATATTTATTAGTCACAGATTATTATATTGTTCGAAGTTTGAGACATTCACCACTTCTCAAGTATTCTCCGTTTTCATTCTCTCTGAAAAAAAACAAAATAAAACTGTATCCTTCAGACTCAGACATTGCGCAAGGTTTTGACGCGAGCAAAACCTCATAAAAAAGATGGATGATAAGAACAAAAGAATCATTGTAATGGCTGGCGAATCATTTTTCTAACGATTATAAATAGAAATATCAGCAACAATACTCCGACCAGATCAATAAAGCTTGCCTGCAGATAGACATAGATTCATAAGAATAGAGATTACAAACTAAAACACTTGTACGAATAAGAAAGCCAAACAATTAAAACAATATAGAAAAGAAATAAAGGTGAAATACATGATAAAGTTGTTTGGGGGGCAAATATGTACTAACCTCAGAACTGCATCAGACAATATAAACTTCCCTATAGTGACTGTATCTCGAAATTAATCGATATCAGAAAAATACGCGAACGCAATAACGACCGCTGTCAACGCGCCAAATATATTTGTAGAGGCTGTTATATATATATATATATATATATATATATATATATATATATATATATATATATGTATATATATGTATATATATACATATATATATGTATATATATACATATATATATGTATATACATATATATATATATATACATGGTATGCAAGTGTGGGTGTGGGTGCGCGTGTAGTGCATGGCGTGTATATGTGAGATAGTGTAAAAAAAGATTTTCTACAATTATAGATAGGTACGTATCAATTCGATTGACAATTATCGCGTTAAATGAGAACATCGAACTACACATCTTGCAGAAAGAAACCGACCTAAAAAAGAGCACGAAGAGCACAAAAGATGGGGATATTAGACAGGATGTAAAGGCCAATGGGTGTCAAAAGTACCATTGGACTCTGAGAAAAAGAAATCGAGTTAAGCCTGTGAGAACACAAACTATGATTTGATCTACGGCATTAACATGACACGACACAGGATAACGAAGGAGAAGAAGATGATAAAAAAGAAGAATACGAAAAAATAGGAGAATTCGTATTATATCATTAGAACAAGCAGTACGTATAAATAAGTACGTTAAAATAAAACATAAACTCATGATATGATTACACTTACAAACCCCTAAAATGGTAGTAAATCTAAAGATGTTCATTTTCACCCTAAATTTAGGAAAGCCCGTTCCACACAGACATCCTAACTGTAATCTAAGAATGTATATACCATTCACTGGAAAAAGCGGGGGAGGGTAGAGTGGTAGATCTAGATATATCTAAGGCTTTTGACATGGTATGGCATGAGGGTCTTCTCAAGAAAATCAGATCATACGGTATCACTGGAAGAATACATCACATGATTGAATCCTTACTAGATAAGAGAAAAATCCCAGTTGTCCTTAACCGACGTAAATCTAAACTGTCTGATATAAACGTGTGAGCCCCTCAGTGGTCTATCCTTTGGCCTCTGAAATTCATAATATTAATAAATGCCCTCCCTGACAAAATTGTCTGTGAGATGGTTATATATGCTGACGGCACTAAGCTCGATAACAGACACGAGAGGAAAACAAATGAACACATATCAAAAGAAACTGCAGAAACATTAAAGACGACCTACGATCAGTAGTGGAATGGGGAGAAAAAAGGGATGGTCACATTCACTGCTGCTAATACTAAATTTGTTTCCTTCAATAATTACAAGAAACCTTCCCTACCGCCAATAGCAATGCCCAATTACTCTTTATCTGAAAGCACATCTTTAAACTCCTCGGCATAACGTTCACAGGAAACATGAGTTGGAACAATGACATTGAGAGTATTGCCAGGATCGCTGCTAATAAGGTGGGTTCTCTCTAACGTGCTAGACAGGTACTAACGCCCGAAAGTATCCTATATCTCTATAAGGCCACCATTCGCCCATGTATGGAGTATTGTCGTGATATTTGGGCTGGTGCATCTGCCACTAGTATCTCGCTCCTAGACAAGTTTCAAAAGAAGTTCGCTAATCTGATAGGTCCTGAACTGTCATCTAAGCTTAAGCCTCTGCCCTATCGACGAAATGTTTCATCCCTCTGCCTGTTCTACAAGTACTTTAACGGTGGATGTTCTTACTAACTGAAAGTACTTGTACCCCCTCGACGTAAATGCCTGCGACAAAGTCGACAAAACAGTTAAATCTCACCCTTACCAGTAGAGATTCCTAGATGTAAGAGAGCCTTCTACTCCAGTAGTTTCTTACACAGAACAGGTAGACTTTGGAATTCCCCTTACGCTCCCTGCCAAAATTTACTGAAATGCAGAAGTTCAAGTGTAACGTTTACCTACATCTTGCGGCCCAACTCCCTACACATTACCCCTGATGATTATGTTCCTGACAGTAGCCCCCTACAACAAAGTAGTAAGGTGCATGTTTTGGGGTTGAAATGTAATTAAAAAAAAAAAAAGATTTTAATTATACTAAGATTTCTGCCCGGCTTTGCCCCGGGTGTTTGGAGGTGTATGTTAAGCAAAATAAAAAGAAAAAATGGTATATATTTTGGCCCCTATTATGACTCCTTAAAATTCATAATGTAGGGCTCAAACGGAACTATTTTTTTAAATCCATGTCCATGGAACCTATATCTAAAATCTCAAGTGTTTACACCCACAATTGGCGAAGAAGTTTGGTAAATCGTTGAACTTTGACTCCTTAACTTCTAGCCGAAAACGGATTACAAAATTATTCCAAATCTCTGTACAAATTTCGAGTACTTAGACTTGACATTTACAGAAGCCCTTAGTCTTGGAACCAAATGGGTCAAACAGGACAATTATCCAAAGCATACGGCTAATTTAGTGAAGAAATGGCTTTTGGATAATGAAATAAATATCCTGAAGTGGTCAAGTAAAAGTCCGAACTTGAAACCAATGAAAAACTTGAAGGCGGTGGTGAAGGCGATCGTGAAACAAAGGAAACCAAGAAACCTATGATTGTTAAAAGATACTGCCAAGGAAGAATGGTTAAGTTTTCCTGTTGATTTTTGTAGGAATGTAGTATTTTCCTCTAGAAAACGTCTGGAAGCTGTTATTAAAAAAGACACGTTTTGCAAGTGTCTATTTGTAAAAGGTGCCAATAAATTTGAAGTCGTCTGTTTTTGATATCATTAATAATATTCATTTTAAATATTTTATATTAAACTAAAAGTATTTCAGGAGATTAATATATCGTCGATATATATGATCATCACCACTTTAAAAAATAATTAGTGAAAACATGTTTTATTTCTAAAAAAAAAACGTACAAATGGAAAGGTGCTAACAATTTTGGCTTTAATTGTATATATATATATATATATATATATATATATATACAATTATATATATAATATATATATATAATATATATATATATAACTACTTCATTTACTCACATGAAATTAATATACGAAAATATAAATGTATGCGTAAACTTTAAGTATTTACTTCAACTCTGCTCAATACGTAGGTAGAGCTAGTTAGTAAGTTATAAAATATATCTGACTATTAAGCTACACTGAATATTCCGCGTTTCATATATCTAGGATTCTGCAGGCTTACTGAGCCTAAAGCGGATTGAACACGGAATATTCAGTGTATCTTAATCGGCATATATATTTTATAACTTAGTATATCTATATTTTTTCTACATACAACATGTGACCGCATGCGTTTTACTTTGCCCTCATCAGCCGCTAACCAGAGGTGATGACAGTTTCGGTTGCTAAAGCGGGACTACCACCCCTGGCGCCACCAGAAGCTATTGCTGCTGTGCAAAGCAATAAATAGGATAAAAAAATACCTGGCATATTCAAGCCGAGGAAAAACGCTGTTTTAAACTTTTCATTTTTTAACTTTTAATTTTAAATTTTATTATTAACTCTTTAATTTTACCCTTTTTTTCCTTTTTTCCTTCTTTATATATATATATATATATATATATATATATATATGCACCCTTTTTTCCTTATATATATATATATATATATATATATATATATATATATATATATATATATATATATATATATATATGCACCCTTACGCGAATATTTTTCGGAATCACGAAGATTTCAATCCCGAGCGATAAAGCAAAAAATAAATAAATAAATAAAAATACACAAAGAAAAAAATAAAATAAAAATAAAAGCATTCCCCGCCGCCTCCAACACACAACGCCCACCATATCCTTATGTAGCTAGAGTGATTCTGCGAGGTTCTCACTTCCGATATGACCCTAAAAATTGGTAGGTCGCTGTTTCCAGACTCTTTAGCTAAGGTTAACAAATGTGTCCAACGTTTTGACCTAATTTGTACTAATTACCGCTGTTTTCTTATTACACCTTTGACTTCAAAATTCGTAACTAAATTTTATCTTGTCTTACTTTTTTGTTCTGTTCTGAAATCTTTCTCAAATATGCTGTTAACAATATCGTCTTGTTACATGTAAAACGGAAAGAAAGAAAAAAGTCACATATGTACACTAGAACCTCCCAAATTAAAATCTTGAATAATTATCTAAACTCAAATGTAAATTAATATTCAGCAGACTTCACAAATTGATAAAATGTAGTTATTGGATTTTAATTATAAGGTTTAGCTAGAATTATTCAAACTTGAGATATATAATGCGAAAATATCAACCCATTAATATGGGAGGGGAGATAATCTTCCAAAGCGTCCTGAATTCATAATTGAACCCCGGATTTTACTAAGTAGATATTACTAAGCCCCTTGTACCCATTCTCCTCATTTTTTTAATGAAGAGTAGATAATACAGTGGATGTGTTATCGCAGCTCCAGTAACACTCGCTTCTCCTTTTTTTGTCCCTCAGTCCTCATGCAAACGAACGATAATTCTGACAAAGGGTGAATGAAAAGCTGCTTTAAAAGCCAGTAGTATTTGGTAACCAGTAGTGTGAGATGTCAGAAATTTTTGCTGTCTCTATGTCTATACTTGTTGCCATGTCACTAGTAAGGGTGCTCGATGTAAACTTTTCGTCTGGGCTGGCGTTATCTGTCTGATAGTCAGGGACCCGAACCTTGGATTAACCACAAAGGAGGCTGTCCTATCAGCATGCACAAAGTACTAGGATTGCTGTATTACCATTGTGTGAATGGGCTCTGGACCATGTAGTAGTCTCTGGTTGGGACGCTCGATGCTATACTAGTCGGTAATTGTTACGGCTTTACCTTTTCATGTGCTACAAACAAAAAGCCTGTCTTTTTCTCTCTTACTTTTACTCGGTGTACTGCTCTAACCAAGCATGCCGGCATTTCCACAAATCCCAATCCTCAACATGAAACATCTCAAGAAAAAAACTCGGATAAACCTAGAAGCCATCTTCCAACCTAGACCCCTACTAGCATGTCTCCTTCTCCAACATCAGGGGTCTAAGTTCCAACATTCCAGAGGTTGAAACCCAATGACAGGAGACGAAACTGGACATATTCGTTTTAAGCGAAACTGGAATAGGGCCGACCACTTCCCTAGATGAGTTCATAATTAACGGATACTCTACTTTTACATCTAAATCTGACCCCAAGATCATCATGTACCTACATTAAAGATGGCTTCCCATGTTGCAGGCATATCTCTAGAGAATATCCTAATTTACCTCATATGCGCTTCCGGGTTGCACTTGCTTACACCACTGCATTTATATTTGCAATCTATCGGCCCCACAAAACGGAGTTACTATTTTTAAGAGCATATCTGAGAAAATAGATCACATCCTGTCTGCGCACCCCTCGGCTTACATCCACATCTGTGGTGACTTCAACTTCAATAATGTGGAATGGCTGAAAATAAGACGGATTATAAGTGGAGGTTCTGTCATGATTTTCCCACTGCTTATGACCTCACTCAGATTGTTCGCGAGCCCACCCGTGTGACCGAGACTAAAGGTCAATATGCAAGCCTCCTAGACCTTTTTCTCTCAACTTCGCCTGACCTATGTTCATGTTCCGTTCTTTCTCGTCTAAGATCGACCGACCTCTCCGTCGTATCAGTTTAGATAAAAATGAAATGTAATAAGTCCCCAGACTTACCCCTCCACAATACTGTATACCGATATTCCATGGCTGACTGGGATAGCTTCCGTACATTAATATCTGATCTACATCTGCATTCCATCTTTAAAAAGGATGTGCCCTCTATAGTGTCAGACCTGACCGAATAGTAAATTGTAGGCATATACATATTCATACCATCTAAAAATTCCAACAAAAACCTAACAGCTAGCCATGGTTCTCCCCAGAATGGGCTGCTGCTATCGCGCACAGAACTCACTTTTTCCATAGCTACCAACGTAATAGATGTACTTAGACTAAAGCTGATTTCAGAGCGTCAGCAACCACTGTACAAGTGTATAAAAAATGCAAGAGGTGGTTGAATCGAAAGTAGCTGAGCAGCGGTTGGTTCCCACCAGTTTTGGCAAATAACAAATGGGATACTGAACAGAAGTATGCGTTCTATCCCAACCATTATCAACGGACCAGGGGTAATCTCGTCAGCTTCAGACAAGGACACACTATTTGCCAATAACTTTGCAGCTAATTCTACCCTGTGCGACGAAGGCTATCAACTCGTATTTCCTCATATAACACAGAACAAGCTAGGTAACATAAACATATCTCTGTATGAGGTCGCCAAGCTAAATAAGACCCTTGATTCATGTAAAGCAACTGGCCCGGACGCCATCCTAATAAGAGTGTTAAAAAAAGCTTCAACCCGAACTTGCTCCCATAGGATGGAATACTGTTGCCATATCTGGGCAGGAGCTGCTAAAAACAGCCTATCCTGCCTTGACAGAGTACAAAATAGACTTCGTGGCTTAGTGGGGGATGCCCTTTTCTCTACCCTGCAACCTATCTCCCACAGAAGAGACGTTGCGAGCCTGTTCTTGATTTATCGTTATCTCCATGGCAGATGCTCGTCTGAAATCCAATCCAGCTGAATCCACTGTGAAAAATTTCCCCCACTCTATATCTGTGCCTAAATCAAAACGCGGATTCCATGAACAAAGCTTCTTTCTTAGAACTGCACGCCTGTGGAACTCTGTTTCGTCTGCCTGCTTCCCTCCGGACAACAACTTGGATGTCTGCAAGTCCAATGTTAACACATTCCTAATCAACCGCCCCCTTAAGTAAACACTTCAGCAAATCTCCTCACTAACGTATTGTACTTGGAATAACCCTTATCCCGGAGTGGCTTCCGGGCCTTGATAAGTGGTGATCACTGTGTAAAAAAAAAACTTACGAACTTTTTAAGCGTTGCCTTAAGGGGAAGTGATTATCATCAGTATGCGCTGTATTTAAGAAGTCAGCTGAGAAGTCATCTCCCTCTCAGTACAGACCAACAAGTCTCATGTGTTCCATGAGTAAGTTGCTGCAATCCATATTAAATAGAGAAATAGTCTACCACCTCCACAGAAATATCCTTCTTAGTGACACGCAATATGGTTTCCGTTCTGCAAAATTTACTGCAGATGTGCTAACGGTTATATCTCATAGGATAAGTGAATCTCTTGACAGAGGTTTCCTTTCCACGGCAATTGATCTTGGCATATCAAAGGCATTCGACAAGGTATGGCATAAAGACCTACTTCACAAGATCTCCAGCTACGGTATAACTGGACACATTCTGTCTATCATTAAATCATTTCTCTCTAATAGGCTCATAAGAGTAATGGTTGATAGACAAAAATCAGAGACCTGACGTATTAATGCTGGAGTCCCTAAAGGGTCCATCCTGGGCCCAACTCTCTTCCTGATCTACATCAATGATTTCCCTAAACACATACTTAAATCATTCGTTGACATTTACGCTGATGACCCGACCATCTACGGCAACCCATCAAAGGCTGTAAATGACAAATCTCTCTCTGATTCTCTCTCCTCTGATCTGGAACGAGTGGTTCAGTGGGGGAAGAGGTAGCTAGTTACCTTTAATGCATCTAAAACCAAACTCCTTTACATCATCAACGCTCTTATCCCCATCTGACATCAATTGAAATGAATTGCTCTCGTCTAGGAGAAGGCCTATGTTTTGACAAGCTTCTGGGCTTGACCTTCACTCCTGATCTGAAATGGAACACGTACACCAATATGTTGCCAAAGTCGCTGGGAAAATGTTGGGGTTCTTCTACCACTCCAGAAGATATCTCTTTACTGATGCAATTATCTATCTATATAAAAGCGAAGTATGTCCACGGATGGAATACTGCTGCCATATCTGAGCAGGAGCTGCTAAAACAGCCTATCCTGCCTTGACAGAGTACAAAATAGACTCGTGGCTTAGTGGGGGATGCCCTTTGTTCTTCTCTGCCACCTCTCTCCCACAAAGGGACGTTGTAAGCCTTTCTTTGTTTTGTCGTTATTTCCGTGGTATATCTATGTCTAAATCAAAACGTGGATTCCATGAACAAAGCTTATTTCTTAGAAGGGCACGCCTGTGGAACTGTGTTCCGTCTGCCTACTTCTCTCCTGACTTCAACTTGGATGTCTTCAAGTTCAACGTAAACAAATGCCTGATGAACCACTCCCTTAAGTTGACACTTTAAATATCCACACTAACGTACTGTACTTACAAAAACCCTTATCCCTGAGTTGTTTCCGGGCCTTAAAAGTGGTGATCACTTTGTAAAAAAATGTTACTAAGGTAATGTTAAAGGATTATTACTAAAAATCTAATAACCTATGAATTGTTATTCATAATTTTAAAAAAGATTTTTTTACAATATTCAGGTAAAATGTACAATGCATTCTAAGGAAATTGAAAATTCAACAAGCAAAGTAAATATATATAGACATATTATATAATATTATTATTAACTACAGCTACTCACATGTTTAAAAGACATTTTAATATCATATAACCGTACGCTATGTCAACAGTGTTTTTTTTTCATTGAAATATGATCATTATCTCAGTACTATAGAAAAATGATTTTATTATAAAAAAAAAAATAAAAATGGTTCTGGAGTCTGAAGTAAAGGAAAATTAATTTTGCTAAAATCTTCTATATGTCCCAAGTACACATTTGATTTTACATAAACATTTGTGTTTATAAACTTATCGAATTACAATCTTGTTATGAATATATATTAAAACAATGCTAGAATTGTTATTGTTTTTTGTTTGTATTTTTTCTTCAAGAATTCAAATATATATTGGGATTAATCCACATTAGTCCGAGATTTATGTTGTAAATGCTGCACGCGTTTTTTGTTATCTCTTATACTTCTTCGTTTTACAATACCTTTTTACAGTGAGTTACATATACACCTGTTCTAAAAATAGTAATTAATATATTAAACCAAAATATATACTTTAATATTTAACGAATGTTTTTTTAACTTACTCTAACATGTGCTAAAAAAATACAATATGAAATAAAAAAAAAACATTCATGCGGTTTACCGAAAATAAATATGGAATGCTCCTATCCTTTAATAACATATAAACATTTTATTCATATTTATATGTTGCGGCAATTGTAGTTTTTCAAATAAAACATGAAGTATAATAAAGTAATCGCTGTATTCAACTACCTATATGATGACAGATCCGGTTCTAAACACGACGACTTTACCTTAAACTGGTACTGCGTGGTATTTGAGGTAAAATGTTTTAAAATGTAGTAATTTCCTTTAGCATATATGACACACGAATCCGTGTGTATAGAGCATCATGCTTTAAAAAAATCAGAACTAGGGTATATTGCCGGAAGTTTAGTGAACGTTGTACGAGACTATACATTATGTTTGTTGTTTTAATATATTGCAAATATTCGCAATTTTATGGATGAAACGCTACATATTATATTGCGCATGTAATTCTTAATCAGAACAATTGTTTAATATATATGAGAGACGTTGATTTTTACAAACATTAAAATAACATACACGATTGTCAGTTTTAGTTACGAACTCGAAGGGTATCATTCCTCAACAGATTTTGAAAACCTCGTTTCTAAATGACTAATCAAAATATCAAACCTCCTCAATGATACAAATGGATCATATTCCTTTAACCAAAATGTTCTATAGAGCAGCATAGATTACCCGAGTAACCAAACTTCATACTGTGTAAATTAATATTGTTTAATGAATTCCAACGTGTAATTAGTAACACTATTAAGAAGTACTTATGAGAAATACTTCCAAAGCGATCTATCGAAAGTTTGAAAACGAAAGAAAATAATAAGCATTTCGGAAGTCCTTAAATATCCGCAACGAAACTTGTTACCTTACATCACTCTATTTATTAATATGATATATTTTCCTGATATACTTGTAGTCAATAAAATAATCGTGCAGGATTGTAATACCCAATGAAAATATTCGTATTCATATTACAAATTTTCTCGATTAAAATAATTGGATTCACTTGTATGTATTCCTCCTGTTTCATTTTTACAATAAAACGTTTCGGGTATAATTGTGACCATAAATATACCTACTAGTCACGATCTATGCTTTATCGTTATATTTATTTTTAATCATTCCGCTTTATACAACAACATAAGCGTTTCTTTTACAATTAACCTTAGTATTTGCGTTCTAATACTTTTACGTGGGCATATAGAATGTTTTATCGTTTACGAGTATGGATGTGACTGATTGTATTTAACACCTACACTGCAGCTGAGAGCATAGTCAGATATTGCTCATCAATTTTATCTTAAGCTTCATGTGAAATATTAACAAGTATATAAAAACTGGAACAATTAACAAATATGTGAACGGATTAATTAATTCCGTTGCGCAAAGTAGATTCCTCAGTATATTTTGTGTGTGTTGAGAAGTAAAAAGCTTGTATACAATTATACATTTTACATGCTATTTTATTGGCGCCAAGGAACTAATATATATTGTATTTAAAATGAAAATAATAAAAAAGAAAAGCGAACAATTTATGAAAAGCACTAAATACACTCATGCACTTTATTTATTTATTTTTTTTTACATTGAGGTCACAACTTATCAAGACTCAGAACCCACTAGGGGATAAGGGTCAATGCGTGCAGAGTAATCAATTGGATAGTGTTTTAGTCTTCATTAGTATTGAAGATTTGATAATGTGTCATAAGGCTGGCCGTTCAAAGAAATAAGCTTTGTTCATGGAATCTATGTTTTGATTTAGACACAGATAAAGAGTGGGGAAATTATTGAGGGTGGTTTCAGCTAGACGGATGTTATCGTAAAAGATTGGAGAGGGGGAACAGAGATTGGAGCTCCGACGAGCACTTGCCATGGAAATAACGATAATACAAAGGTAGGCTCGCAACGTCTCTTCTGTGGGAGAAAAGTTGCATGGAAGAGAAAGAGGCATCCCTCCCCACTAAGCCACAAAGCCTAATTTGTACTCTGCCAAGGCAGGGTAGGCTGTTTTTAGCAGCCCCTGCCCACCTGTGGAAGCAGTATTCCATCCTTGGACGTACTTGGATTTTATATGGATAGAGAATTGCATCAGTAGTGCGGTATCTTCTGGAGCGGTAGAAGGATCCCACCACTAGCGACCTTGACAACATACTTGATGTACGTATTCCATTTCAGATCAGGAAAAAAGATCTAACCAAGAAGCTTATCAAAATATGCGGTCTCCGCAAGACGAGAGCTATCTATTTCACTTGATGCTAGATGGGGATAAGAGCATTGAGTATGTAATGAGCTTTGTTTTAGATGCATTTAAGGTAATCTCTTCCTCCACTGTCCCACGCGCTCAAGAGAAATTTGTCATTTACGGCCTTTGATAGGTTGCCATAGATGGTCGTTTCCTCGGCATAGATGTCAACGAATGATTTAAGTATGTGTTTTGGCAGGTCATTGATGTAGATCAGGAAGAGAGTTGGACCCAGGATGGAACCCGGAGGGACTCCACGATAAATAATGCGGGCCTCTGATTCTGCCCATCAATCACTATTCTAATGAGTTTATCAGGAGAAATAATTTAATGATTGAAACACATTTACAGTCATACCGTATGCCGAAATCTTGTAAAGTAGAACTATATACCATACCTTATCGAAGGTATTTGATATATCAAGAGCAATTGCCTTTGAAAGTAAGCCTTTGTCGATATATTCGCGTATCCTATGAGATATAACCATTAGCACATCTGCTGTAGATCACGCAAAACCTAAACAATGTTGCATGTAACTTAGAAGATTATTTCGGATGAGGTAGTTGACTATTTCTCTATTTAATATGGATTGCAGCAACTTATCTACTTTCAACTTTCAGAATAAAAATACAACGCAGAATTAATGTGCTTATAGGTAGAAAACGGCAAACTTAATTTAATTCATTCAAACTGTGTTTTGTGGAAAATAAGTACAGAGTAGCAGGAGGAAAACAATCACATTTCTAAAAAAATATTTCATTGACCTTGCCTTTTTCGAATTTTCATGTTTAGTCAATTAGTCCGAACTAACAAAAAAACATTTTTATAAATCATTGAGAAAATTATCCGAAATTGTTTTTCATTGCAAGTAAACAGTCGCAAATATCAAGTGATTTTAAATTGAACTGTCTGATGTATAAAGGTAAACAAATTAAGAGCGCACATTCCGTCCAAACTGATTCGAAACTACCTCTAATTTTTTTATGTAATTGTGTTAAAAAAAGATTGAAAAATATGTAAAATTCGAAATTTATGTATTAAATATACACAATATATATATATATATATATAAAAAAATATATATATATATACGTGTGTGTATGTGTGTGTGCGTGTATACACAATGCATGTTCATTTGTGTACTACTAATAAATGTATAGGTATATATTCATATATATATATATATATATATATATATATATATATATATAAATATATATATAAAGCTGAATGTCTGTGATTGTGTATTTGTGCGGGTCTGGTCGCGAATATGCCCCAATATAGCCGACTATTTAAAAAAAAAAATGATTACATATAATGATAGATGTATCGGTACACAGGAATGGGAATGTTTGATCTGGCAGAACGGTGATTAATAAAATCGTTGGGTCTGCGTTCACGCCTGGTCCACAAAGTATGGACATAAAAAAAATGTTTAAACAGAACGTTTACATGTGTGTTTTATATAGATGTACATAATAATACTTTGATACGTATGTTTCAACTTAAATAGGGATGGTATAATACAACTGTGGGGTCTGCGTTCGCGCCTGGCCTCCATAGAATCCAAATACGAACAAACTTTGCATATCTATCTGCGTAAGTATACTTTGATAATTATGTTTCAGTTTGAAGAAATATGGTATAATAAAATTATGGAGTGTTCGTTCGCGCCAGACCTCAATAGAATGGAAATATGTCACAAAGTTTAAGAAGGGTTTAAATATAGATCCATAGAATATTGTGATAAGTGTTTCAGCGTGAATAGGTATTGCATAATAAATTATGGTGTTTATCTATTTTATTTTTACTTTCATCATATTTTGCCTTGCTTTGGATACCCCCGAATTCGAAGCTATCTCTTTACAACCCTTACTTTTCATAACTTATCACACTTTCATAATACCGAGTCAATTTTCAGTAGGTGTTTCTGAACCCAGTAAACGATGTGTACTTTTGGTAGTATATATATATATATATATATATATATATATATATATATATATATATATATATATATATATATATATATTTATATATATAAAACTACTTCATTTACTCACATAAATTTAATATACGAAAGAATAGATTTATCCGTAAACTTTAAGTATTTACTTCAAAAGTGCTCAATACGTAGGTAGAGCTAGTTAGTAATTAATAAAATATATATGGCGATTAAGCTACACTGAATATTCTGCGTTTCATCCACTATAGGATTCGTCAGGCTTATGCGCGAATTCTGTGGTTGTTTTTGTTTTTATATATGTTGAGGATTTTTAGTTAGCCAATCAGCTTTCTAGTATCCACCGCGCTCCTTCCTATCAGCCAATGGGCATGCATTTTGTCGAACAAAGTATCTGTTTTAGAACTAGGTTAGTGGTTTAAAAAAAAGGAAAACGTCTACCTTAAACCACTAACCTAGTTCTAAATCAGATCCTTTGTTCGATAAAATTGTGGGATCTTTCTACCGCTCCAGAAGACATCTCACTACTGATGCAATTCTCTATCTGTATTAAATCCAACTACGTCCAAGGATGGAATACTGCTGCCTCATCTGGGCAGGAGCTGCCCAAAACAATATATCTTGCCTTAACAGGGTACAAAATAGAATTCGTGGCTTAGTAGTGGATGCCCTTTTCTCTTCCCTGACACCACTCTCACAAAAGAGACGTTGCGAGCCTATCTTTGTTTTATCGTTATTTCCATGTCAAGTGCTCGTCTGAGCTGAAATCTTTGTACCCGTCGCCAATCTTTCATGAACAACACCCGTCTAGCTGAAACCGTTGCCACTAATTTCCCTCACTATATCTCTGCCTAAATCAAAACGTAGATTCTACGAGCGAAGCTTCTTTCTTAGAAGTGCACGCCTGTAGAACTCTCTTGCGCTTGTATGTTTCCTTCCTGACTTCAACTTGCAGGTATTCAAGTCCAACATAACAAATTCCTGATCAACCGCCATCTTAATTAATGGCGGTTTTTAAATATCCCATACTAACGAATGTTACATGCTTAATGGCTGCCCCCTTTTCATGTAAGCAAAAAAATATGGAATTAGTGAAATGTAAATATGAAATAGGGTAGTCAAGTATTCGAACTTGCGAAGCTAGATTTGGAATTGCAAATTCCAATCATATGTTAAAATTAAAACAGAATGCTATTGAAATAAGGAATGTGGAATCGCAATTGTTTAGCTCATACAAAATAGTTAGATATATGTTTATTGGAAAAGTTATGTAATAATGGCATTTGTTTCTGTGAAAATTAAAACAAGGAAGTTAATCGTCTATTGAAATCGTTAACCTATTTAGTAAAGATGTTATTTTAAAAATAGTTTACTGAACTCGGGGTCATGTCAAGTTTGGCAACATGACGCATAACCATCCAACGGGCTTTATGAGCACATGTTTAATCATGCGATGACGTGACGAGTTCTCAATATAAGTAGAATTTTAGCTGCAGTCTGAGAGAAGAGGAGATGAGTCGGGGAGAAACAGCCGAGAGAGAGAGAGAGAGGTCAGAGTCGGCTGCTGAGGTCAATCCTTGGAAGCGGAATTTTAGAGAAGAAAAAGCCATGTAAAGAAACTTTGAATTGCTCAAGCGAATTAATGGGCCGGTCATGAAGCAAAGGACGTCATCATGTTTGTGTATCTGCGTCTTTGTGTTGTGATTAAACTATATAGGTGTTGGCCATTTATATTATAAGAACTTTGTGAAAATCCTCATGTCAAAAATAGGTAAGAAATATATGTATCAATATTTATAGAAACACTCCCGTTCATACAGAACACTCAAACGTATAAGTGTCAAACCCTCGGTCTATCTATCTATATGTCAAATCTCCTCTCATTGGGTATTATAAGCTGTCGGCTCTCTTGTATTAACATGTACCACAAGCAGGAACATATTATGACATATAAACACTCATAAGACTGTCTCTATCACTCTCAGCCTCTCCTAAGACGAACAACAACAACAATACAGTATATACGCCATAATAATAATCCCACAAATTACATAATACGAATACTACAACACTATTCAGTTGATTACTACGCACACAATGACACTTACCCCCGAGTGGCTTCTGGTCCTTGATAAATGGTGACCTTCATGGAAAAAAGACATCATGGATTCTTTTAAGGGAAAAATGATAAAGTACTACTTTATTTAAGCCGTTGAATATATATTTCACATACGAGGTGCCTTTTAATAGGATCCAGGCGTTTTTCGTATGGGTACTTTATTTGGTAGTGTTAAGGAATAGAGAGGGGGAGAGAGAGAGGAGTAAAATTATAGTGTAGACACGTTGACCGGAAGTAAAAGATCAGCTGATTTGATTGCGTGTGAGTCATGTGATCAGGTTAGCTGAATCGTTGATATTTGATTTGGACTCAGAAGACAACGGACGGCTTCCCGTTGTCTCTTCCTCTTCACTGGAGGGGGGCGAACGCTGACTTGTGTAGAAGAAGAACCCACACAGGCCGATTTCACTTTCCACCGTCTGCAAGACATCTGGGAAAATTGAAATAAACGATAGAACCAATTCCTTGTCTTGGAGTGATTGTATCTTCATCCAAAAACAGGTAGGAAGTCTCCCTCCAGGACGAGAAATTCCAGATGGTCCAACATCGAAGAAGCAGAGGTAGGTTCTGAAAATACATGTCACTCACACACGATTCCCTTTATGATACAACATAAATATATAATATAAGGCGTCATCTCTTCCAATCAATTATTAGAGATGACTCAACAAACACTCCACCCTTTATTATAGAGACAATATAACAACACTCTCATATAATTTTATGATACGACGACGCAACAAACACTCATTTCCTTTATTATATAGACAAACTATAAACGCTCATTTGGTGTCGTGAGTGTGAAAAAAAAAGAAAAACCTCGAGCCTGGTGGTTACCATAAAAATATATATTATATAGACACGACGAAAAGAAAGAAGAATAGAAAAAAAAGCAATGCACACGTAGAACCTTTTCACGAAGAAGGACAAGGAAGACATACAGACACACGGGTGTAAAACTTTATATATAGAAAATAGTTAAAAAAATGTTTATCGTATTAGGAAGTAGCTCGTTATGAACGAAGAAAAATATCACTTAATGTAAAAATTAGAAGGGAAAACCAAAGAATTATGTTATTCTGTTTAAAGCAAGGGACCAATGAGACAGTAAGAAAATGTAATGGGAACACGCACAAATGAAATTGTTTGGAAATGTGTCAATCATAACTTGAAATATTTACACCGTTTCAGAAGTTTATAGAGAAAATGACCACCGCTTGTTTTGAACTGGGTTAAAAAAAAGAAAAGAAAAAAGAATTGATGTTCTTTTTTAAGCCGGACTGTTTATGTAAATCGTGAATATTGTTTTTCAAGATTTAACAGCATTTTTGAACATTTTTAAAAATTAAAGAAGGTTGTTTTATGTAATTACTTAGAAGTTAATGTTCATTGTTAGAAAAATGTGTATTGATGATTTGATATTGTATTATATAATGTATACTTGCTGTTTTCCAGTGGTCTACAAAATAGTAATGAAAAAAAAAACAAAGAAAAAAAATCAGAAGATTAGATTAAGATAAAATGGTCGGTCTAGTCAAATTAAAATTTTAAAAAGGGGGCAGGTTTAAATTTAGGTAGGCGGATAACTATAATTTGACGAGGTTCACAGGACCCTGCAAGGGGGATTTTTAAAAAGGTTTTTCGATTATGAAAAATGCAATTTTAGCCGTCTGTATGTAGCTTGATTAATCTGACCGGTGTGACGGTTGAAAGGTCATATTCTTAGCATACAATTAAGACGGGAGTACTGCATGCCTATGGGCTTAAAAGGTTTGTTGTATATGCAACGAGGGTGCACGATAGAATGCACCCACATAGATTAAACTTGCAGATGGAGCAGCCTGAGAGCTTCGGCTGATTGAAAATGTCCAATCTTGAGAGTAACAGATCTTCCAACGCAAGAGCGGACGTGTAGTGATGACGTGACCACTATGTAGTGAATCTGAAGTAAGAGAAAGGGAAAAAAATAGAATGTATGCCGCTGATACGTAAGAACTAAGAAGTCAGAAATCTGACGAATGAGATGTCGGCAATTTTTTTGAGATATTGGCATGGGATGGCTGAATGACAACTGTTAACGAACATGAGGTTACTTTACCCACATCCCTGATTGATGGCATATGGGCCGTGAAAAAGGGTCCGGCCGAATAAATTATTTAAGACGGGAGACATAGAAAACATTCTATGTTTGCGCCGTATATGTATTCAAACGCTCACTTGCTGCCGTTCTTGAACCAGAACACTCAGAAAAAGTGCGGAAAGTAAAAAAAAACAACAACGTAGGGCCCTTTCATTGAACAACGATGAAGAAAAACAACAAAATATAGACACAACGGAAAAAAGACATACTAAAATTATGTATAGTAAGATATTATACGCTAAATTAAGAGAAATAAAAACAAAAAACATATAGCTCGATCGACATACAGGTAACGAATTGTTGATTTTACATATGAGAACACAGAAAGAAATGGTATGTTACGGTGTAGAAAGATACACAGTGGGAATTGAAAAAAGAAAGATATATCAATCGACATACTGATAAAACAAAAAAAAGAAAAAAAGAAGAAATAGAACCTATAAACTTTAGTTAGAGAGGGGAATGAGATGACTTGTCACGATTACAGAGAAATACGTCAATCAAATATTTGTTATGAATTTCTAGGTTGAACAATTATATACAGTTAACATTGTAAAAGCTTTGCATACTTTTAGGAAAAGACAATGTGTATTTTTTGTTTGTTAGTTAAGAAACAATGGGTACTTTCTGCTAATGTGGAATTGTTTTTTTTCACTAACTGTACGGTTTTTTGTTGTGATAATTTTTTTCTGGTGTGGAAAAATGTTATTGTATGCAAACTGTTTCATGAAATGTTAAACGGCATGTATTTTGGATGAAAAAAAAAGAAAAACACACAAGTGTTGTGTTAGGGTGATGGGATTCTGTGATTTCGAGTAGGATCAAAATGGAAAAATTCCATGCATGGAATCCCGATATATTTCGCTGAGCTATATGCCTTGAAAGGCAGTCGCGGTTACCGACGTGGGAAAAATGTTGTTCCAATATAGCATAGCGAAATGTGTTTCTGTCCAGCGTCAGGGAGCAATTGGATTTCCTCTGACGTGGCGTAAGTGGCAGTAGAGAAAATGGCAGAAAAGGCCATATTAAAAGTCACTCAGATAAGTAATAGGTGATATTTATTTTCAGAAAACCCAAAGTGTTGGGCGACGTGGACCAATTTAGTTTATATCGATTGTTATTTTGTGTTGAATTATGTTTTATGAAGGATTGTCTGAAAATTTTAAGTGCGTCGTTTTTTTTTTTTGTCTTTGGAAACGACTATGCATTTTAATTGTAAATGTCTATGTATTTTTTGTAAACGACTGTGATTTAAAAATAAAATATATTTTTGAGATTCTGTGAGGTGGCCAAATGTTATGTTACCTTACCTCAAAATGTGCTGACGTGGACAATTTTGGGTTTCCACGAATCTATGTTTTTGTTATTTTTATTTTTATTGGTGAGATTTATGAATGATTATAAGAATTTTTTATAATTCATATTTTCATACGATTGATGTTTTCTCACATCAAAATTGTTCAGGTTTTTTCTTGTACTTGGACATTTTTTTTAGCAGAATGACGAGGAGTGAAGTTTTGCTATGTTGAGTTTATTGAGATAATGAATAATTTATAAGTAAGAACATGCTGTTAATTAATTTAATAATGATAGTAATAATAATGGTAAGATGTTAGAAAAGGGAAAAAAATAAGATTTAAGCAGTGTACGAAAAAAAGAACACTACTGGGTTGAATAATAAGTCGACTAGTTCTTAAGTTTGAAAGAGTCAAAGGTTCAGTCGATATTTATTCTAATTTTCGAAATGGTTGTAGAATAATTTTTTTGTCGTTTTTTCGTGGGATTTTTCTCCGGATGCGTAATTCGGCGGGAGACATAGGAAAATGCTCTCGTAATATTATAAGAAACATCTTTTATCTCGTATGAGTCATATGATTGTAGAAACGCGTTATAGCGTGACCGGAGATATTGTGATCTCTTCATGATTCTAAGATGCGAGATGGAGGCCATGGGGTCACAGAGAGTTGTTGACCTTCGAGGGCGAAAGGATTCGCGCAACATGGTGCTATTTGTAGATGTAATTTTATTTATTTGAATTAAGATGTATTGAATAATGGTATGAGAGTTCCTTTGCCAGTGGGGTGAGTTTAAGATTCCCTTAGAAAAAGTGGGTAGTAAAAAAAATGTATGTCTACGTTATACATTTTTATAACTAATGGTGGAAGGAATGTTAAGGAGTAGAGAGAGGGAGAGAGAGTAAGAGAGAGGGGGAGAGTAGAATTATAGTGTAGACACGTTGACCGGAAGTAAAAGATCAGCTGATTTGATTGCGTGTGAGTCATGTGATGAGGTTAGCTGAATCGTTGATATTTGATTTGGACTCAGAAGACAACGGACGGCTTCCCGTTGTCTCCTCGTCTTCCATGGGGGAGGGGCGAACGCTGACGTGTGTAGAAGAAGAACCCACACGGGCCGATTTCACTTTCCACCATCTGCAAGACATCTGGGAAAATTGAAATAAACGATAGAACCAATTCCTTGTCTTGGAGTGATTGAATCTTCATCAAAAAACAGGTAGCAAGTCTCCCTCCAGGACGAGAAATTCCAGATGGTCCGACAGCGAAGAAGCAGAGGTAGGTTCTGAAAATACATGTCACTCACACACGATTCCCTTTATGATACAACATAAATATATAATATAACACGCCATCTCTTCTAATCCATTATTAGTGATGACGCAACAAACACTCAACCCTTTATTATAGATACAACGTAACAGTAGTACACAAATGAAAATCTCATATCTTTCGAATAATTCTCCTCTGATTCAAAACACTTGTATCGTGCCAACAACTTATGTAAGGTCCCTTAGAAGTGTCTTGCTCTGAGCGTGTTAATGAGGCTTGTCACAGCCGTTTTTATCTTCTTAATTATCTCATAATGACAGGCTCAGGTTTCCTTTAGAATGAGTAATCAAGTTTGGTGTTCTGCATTCATTACTCCTCCAACAGAAAACCGTTGCATTCTTTACATCTCTTATATCACACGAAAGCTTATTCTTGATTCAGGCGTGATTGTCCAAAAGCGGTATAGAGAATGCGATGTTTTTGTAGCATATTACCTGAGGTCAAAAACACATATTTTTTTGTATTTGGTTCTTCTAACGTGTCCTCACGTCCAGATCCATCTTTGAAATTCACCAGTTGTAACAATTATGCTTAATTCGGGTGCATTTCAATTCTATTTTTCTTGTTCCTTTACGCCTTAAATTATGAGAAATAATAAAGTCACTCCTAGGGGGTATAGCAATGACTTAATCAATTTTAAAGCGTCTACAACCATTTGAAATGTCCATAAAGATCTTGGGAACTTATTGTAAGAACTTCGTATACGTCAAAAATGCACTACATGTATTTATTTTGTTAATAAATATATTTTTGTTTCACACACGATATGTGCAAATTATTGCAGATATGTCAAATGTAAAAAACCTGTGAAAATAAATCGTTTCATTGTCTCTTATTAGAGATTGACTGCCTGTAAATCTAATGTAAAACTTATAGCAAAACACTAATCTTAGTATTCTAATTTTTAGACTTATATTCAATTCCCTCCAATAATATCTCGCTTGGCTTGGGTATTGATAAATGTTGACTCCACAAGGAGAATATATTCGACATTCAAAATAATAATTTTTCATCGGATTGTAATATTAGTCCTGCTGTCAGCCAAGGGGTAGAATTACCTCACATCATTGAATCAGTTATCTGTCTTCTCATAAAAGAGCAACATGTCGGAACATAAGTCGTGCATAGCATCATAAAATCAAAGTCTAATCCGATCTTCAATAAATGATAGAAGTCAAATCTATTCTGACAAGTTCTATTCGCTGTTTTGACTTCATCATCTGACAAGATTTATTCAATCGGAAATAATATAAGAGAATTTGTTCGACATCGTAAAATAGCATCGTCTAATTTCGGTTTAAATTCCAAATATAATAGGCAAATGTAATACACATAATAAGATATATATATATGGATGAAAAACATAATAAGATATATCTATAGATAAAAAACAAACACACACTCTCACACACATACACACACATGTATGATTTTGGGTTTTTTTCTTTACACAGTGGTCAGGACTTATCAAGGCCCGGAAGCTTCTGAGGTATAAGGGTTACTGCAAGTGCAGTACGTTAGTGTGGAGATTTGATGAAGTGTTTACATAAGGGGGTGGTTCATTACGAATTTGTTTACGTTGGACTTGAAGACATACAAGTTATATTCCGGTGGGAAGCAGGCAGACGGAACAGAGTCCCACAGGCGTGCAGTTCTAAGAAAGAAGTTTGTTCATGGAATCCACGTTTTGATTTAGGCACATATAAAGAGTGGGGGAAATTTTTCACAGTGGATTCAGCTAGAAGGGCGTTTTTCGTGAGAGATTGCAGACGGGGGACCAGAGATTAGAGTTCAGACGAGCACCTGTCATGGAAATAACGATAAAACAAGGATAGCCTCGCAACGTCTCTTCTGTGGGAGAGAGGTTGCAGGGTAGAGAAAAGGGCATCTCTAACTAAGCCACGAATTCTATTTTGTACTCTGTCAAGGCAGGATAGGTTGTTTATAGCAGCTCCTGCCCAGATATGGCAACAGTATTTCATCCTTGGACGTACTTGGCTTTTATATAGATAGAGAATTGCATCAGTAGTGAGATATCTTCTGGAGCGGTAGAAGGATCCCACCATCTTTCCAGCGACCTTGGCTACAGGCTTGATGTACGTGTTCCATTTCAGATCAGGAGTAAAGGTCAAACCCAGAAGCTTGTCAAAACACGAGAGCCATCCATCCCAATTGATGTCAGATTGGGATCAGAGCGTTGATGATGTAAGGATAGGAGTTTGGTTTTAGATGCATTAAAGGTAACCAGCAACGTCTTCCCCCACTGAACCACGCGCTCGAGATCAGAGGAGAGAGAATCAGAGAGAAATTTGCCATTTACAGCCTTTGATGTGTTGCCGTAGATGGTCGTGTCATCAGCATAGATGTACACGAATGATTTAAGTATGTGTGTAGGGAGGCCATTGATGTAGATCAGGAAGAGAGTTGGACCCAGGATTGACCTCTGAGGGAATCCACCATTTATACTGCAGGCCTCCGATTTTTGTCCATCGACCACTACTTTTATAAGCCAATCGGAGAGAAATCCACCAAGAGCTGTGATTATCGCGCATTTTCTACACATGGTAATTAAGTTTCTTGTTAGCCAATCAGCTTCTTAGTTGTAACCGCACCGATCAGATAGCTGGGCACTTAAAGGACAAATGTACAGTTTATCCCATTCTCCTCGCCCATTTTTTATGGGAAGAGTTAGTTATATCCGTTTGTGTATATTAAGCTTCGATACATTTGATCTAAATGTGTGTGTATGTGTGTGTGTGTGTGTGCGTTTACATATATACATTCTCATGTGCACATAGAGGGAAAGAGGCAAAAAAGGCTGGCACAGAAATAGGGATGAATATATTGTATTTTACTTTATATGTGGGAAATTAAGTTCGTTTTGTTTATAAAAATTACTTATTCAATGAATATATATATATATGTTCATTTATTTTATTTTATATATGAGTATTATTAGTAGTAGTATTAGCAGGATAATACGATTATTATTATTATTATTATTATTATTATTATTAATATTATTAATGTAAAATTATTTAGTCTAAGACGTTCCGTGTATATTACGCCTGAAAGGAACATTAACTACCCTATATTTTAAAGATACCCATCATTTATTAAACTGTAATAGAGAAGAAGCTAATCGGCGTTACGTTCACGGGAACCATGAGCTTGGCAGATACATCGACAGCATTGCTATGGCTGCTGCGAGGAGCATGGGCTCTCTCTAACGTACGAGAATATTACTTATGCCTGAAAGCATTCTGTATTTCTACTAGGCCAACGAGCGCCCATGTTTAGAGTATTGCAGTTACATTTAGGCCGGTACATCTGCTATGAGTCTCCCCCTTATGGCTATGGTTCAAAAATGAGTTACAAGAATACAGGTTCTGTAATATTTACGTTTTTTACCCCCTCAACTAGAATCCCCCTGACAAACCCGACAAGCAATAAAATCAAACACTACGCAGTAGATACCCCCAGATGCTAGAAAGCCTCTTATTCTAACAGTTTGTTCCTTAGAACAGTTAGTATTTGGAATTAACTCAGGGTGTCTGCTTTCCCAACTGTACTTAAATTCAGAAGTTTAAGTGTAATGTAACTAAACATTTTGCTGCACATAAAAATATCTCTGTGATTATGCCCCAAGTTGTTTCTCCTTAAATAAAATGAGCACTTTGCCTTGTTTGGGGGTGAAATTGCAATATAAAACTAATAATTAAAGTTAGGAGATTAAATGAGATAGGTAGAAAGTCGGGACAACCAGTGAAATTAGTTAAAAATTCGAGGGAGCAATGGCGTGGTAACCATACTAAATGTGATAGAAACAGTCTTGCAACTTTACAAAAATAAACGCACAAATAGATTCCAACTTTACAAAGAAAGATAGTTTGGAATAAAAAAGTTGAGTAAAATATAAAAACCGAGGCCCTGTCTTACATTAGAAGAATTTTCATTACAGGTTTCTGTCAAAGCAAGACACAAGCTGGGGCATATATGTTTACCGATTGTCCGTAGGTGTTTTCGCCTTTGTCTTCTAAATAAATCTATCTATAAAGTACGACCTTTAAAACCACAATCGCATTTATGCATACACGTACGTACACTAGCACACAACCATACAGAGTCATTTTAAGATAAGAATTACTTACAATATCACACACACAAGCTTAATAAGTTAAGATCTACAGAACAAGAGAATATATATTCTTTACCAAAAACAGCCTACAAGCAGTTACATTTCTATTTACTTAATATTTTACATTTCTGTAAATATTTATAATATTTATATTTTTTCTTACACTCTTACGATCCAGTAGTCTAAATAGTCTGTATACGCCAGATGAACTAATCATTGATCTCAAATATTAATATTATATATATATATATATATATATATATATATATAGAAAGAGAGAGAGAGAGAGAGAGAGAGAGAGAGAGAGAGAGAGAGAAAGTGAGGAAGCATGGATGTGGAAATCCTTTTACCGGAATACGATGTCCACCATCTTAAAAATATACTTTTAAAAATCTAATGGATAAACATCTGAAGAAGATGGTGGGGGCAAGATATTTTTAAGGAAACATAAATTGTAAAATTGCCAACCCATTAATGAAACACCTGTAATGGAAAAAAAATCCAGGAAATAAACGAAGGTTATTAAAATGAAAACGTGACTCTTTTAATTTGAAATATATATATATATATATATATATATATATATATATATATATATATATATATATATATATATATATATATATATATATACATATATATGCAATTTGGTTTCCTGCCTGTGTGGCTGTATGTAACAGTAAAAATCTCAACTATACAACTCTGTCAATGTTTGTCTGCCAACTTCAAACTTCTTATAAATAGAATTTGGTGAACTCTCTTTTATTATGTCGAAATAAAAAAAACGCGGTAGGTGTAATTCGACTAACAGGTTATTGATATGCTTACGCTAATATATATTTATAATTTTAGCAGTGTTTTTTAAATTTTTTTTTTCATAATAAGTAAAGCAAAGCTAAAGATTTTGGTTTTAATTTTAGCTGCTGACACTAACATATCTTAATCGATACTACATTTTATCTGTAATTATTTGTATGTAATCCTTCTGGAAAATCAAATTTGTGTGTATGTTATTAAAAAATGATCCATGCTTCGATTTGATAAAAAGGTAATGATCATTTTAAGTATGCATATGCTAAAAATTATGCCACAATAAGTTTATGGGATCTCATGAAAAAACTACACAATTAAATGATCTTTAATCTAAATATCGATGAAATATGTTTTACTGAATATGCCTTTTGGAGAATTTAGATAGTTTTGTCTAGTATTAGATAAAATTGTCAATTGAACATTTTTAATTACTCATGCAATTACAATATCTTCAATTATGCGTGTATAGAGTGATTCGAAATGTAGTTATGTTGTTAATGTAGGTTTTAGTTAAATTTATTATTCTAATATTATAAAATGTAAGGATTCACCATTGAATTACATTTCTGTTCAAACAACATATTCGTAACTTCAGAAACAAATCATTGAAAAGAAGAAGAGGAGTGATTCATTTCTATTCACGAAGCGAGATAAAATACTAAGAAAATGTTATAAAATGTGATGATAGAATACAAAAAATAGTTGACTAAGAACCATTACGTATTTTTTATTGTGAATATTTCATCTGTAATACATAAATTAGTTGACATATTGTTAGAAAAAAACATAACAAAAACATTTTCGGCTCCGTTAAGTTTTTACTAGAATGTTAAAATAAAATAGGGAAATAATTTTAAAAAAAATCGATTACATATTCAGTCACAAATGAATATTAGTAGACCTCGTGTGAATTGCATGGTAGTTGAATATTTTTAAAAGAAACAATTAATAAAATTGATTAAAAAATAAAACAAATAACGACTAGTTCAAAACATTTTTATAACAAATACGTTTACTCATTGAAGCTAAAAAATCTAATTTAAAATATTTAGATTTTTTCAATGAAAATCCGGCACAATATACATTGTTGGTTTTGTTTTTGTTCAGATTAATCTATAATATAAATCTTACCTGCCTGTTTAAATGTATCTATGTATGTGTGTATGTATGCATGTTTGTTTGTATTTCTTGCAAAACATTTTGACAGGTGTGATGGATTTTAAGGAGATGGGCATCGTTTTTGAGCCCGTTCCTTCGGACAAAAAATATAGAAAAATTGACCCAAAACAATTTCTTCCCCATTAACTGGGCATTTTCTACAGGGGTGTTACTTTTTCGCCGATATTTTCGAAAGCCATTACCTAGTTTCGATTGTCTAACCTGAATTTAAAACATACGTCACTTCTAGCTTTGCGGTGGGCGCAACTGCAAACGCGTAACGTTTTTTTCACTTTCTTTTCCTCATTCGCGCTAATGGTTTGAGGCTGCCTGCTGACTCCCACGTTTTTGTAAATTATTGTTTGCTTCACATACACTGTTAGACACACTTCTACTTTTTACTACCTTCCCGTTACGGGTTCAAGCCTGCGTGCCAACATTTTTTTTTTTGCTTAACACACACCTACAAACGCCCGGGCATCGATAGGCTTGTAGGGTAGTCTATGATATAAATCTCACCTGGCTGTTTACATAACGAAAAAATGGTTAAAAACAGTAATTGCTACACACTAATGTGGACATTTTTCTACAGGGAGGGTCGCATTTTTCGCGGATATTTTCGAAAGTCATCCCATATTTTCGATTCGATTCACGGGGGCAGCGGAAAATGACAAGATCGGTACGATTTTTAAGTGCAACATCCCAACGACAATGTCGAAAAAATTGGCGAAAAACTAACTCATTCACCCTAAACTCGTTTTGTATAAGAGTTTTTTTGCCAACATTTTAGCAAGTCATCGTCACAGTTGGATTGACGTCGGCTAAGTTCAACGCTTTTGACATCGGCTAAGACCTCAGATTTTCTTTCAATTTCCTTTCCGTCCTCACTTGACGTGTTCGAGCCTGCTTGCCTATTACCACTTTTTTAAACACCTCCCTTCACTCTGGCTGCCTTCATTTGTTTTGATTCCCTCCCCACGCTACTACAGTTTTTATAATATCTCTCTCCACATTCACGAGTTCGAACCTACGTGCCTATTATCATTTTTTTTGCTCACCGCACACCTACAAACACTCGGACAACGGCGGCCACCCATGCTAGTATAGTACATCAATAATAAAGGAATAGTTGTAAATTTACGGGCACAAGCGGTTATAATAAATAAACTCCTCTAAACATGACTTCTTTAAATTATAAAATAGCCAATAATAAGTCGTAAAGAAGAAGCCATGCTTTATTTTGAATGTATCTGAAAAGGGAAATGGTTTTAATTGCTTTGAACTGAAACGGGGGAAAATTAGTGCGTTTCTTCATTTATTACTGTTTTCGCTTTTGACGTTTTTGTAACCTAGGACGTAACTTGACATTTGTAATATTAGGGAAATATTTTACTTTCACTGGACAATTATGCTAACACCGATAATGCACTTTAGTCTTATTTCGGTAATCATTATTATACCATTACTCTGCAGATTAAAGTAAATTCTCGGAAACGATGATTTGAATAAAATTGCTTAAACTGAATGCGCATACTTCCACGTAAAATACACTTGTCTATTCCTGTTATACGATATTGAGATTGGAAATAAATTTAGATTGGACATGCATATTCACACATATGCACACATACGCACATGTATGTGTGTTTGAGGGATGCGTGTATGTGTACCGGGAAAACAACCTTTCAGTAAATATATGTACACAAATAAATACAGCTACCGACCGCTGGGAGGGTAGGTTGCCATAAGTCATGCTGCGTGTAGTACGTCAGTCGAGGTTATGGCAACTGAGTTATTTTGGTAGCATTTTAGTTGTCGGATGTTTATGGTAGATCTAGTATGTAAACTCTCACAGGCCTGTTGATTGCTTTATGTCGGAATGTCGAGGTGAATCATGTGACTTACTTTTTCAGGGGCAAGTTCTTTCCTCCCACTTTCTGAATTAGGCCCTATCCCTCCATAAGAGATAGAATAAAAATCATGTGATCATATGTGATTGAGTGAGTTAGTCAGAGCGAGTTAGAGAGAAAGTACACGCATCAGGTCGGTTAACAAAGTACCACATTTTACTACGGATATTAAACTTATTATTGTTATTTTTCGATTTAACTATACGATTGGCAGGTAGCAATTGATAAATCTACGATTAACATTCGAATTTGTAATACCCTAGTGTGCCAAAAGTATTTTACAACAAGTATTTTACAATGGCTACACAGAGGCGATTCTCAAATACCTAAATGTTTCATAAGTTGCGGGTTTCACGACTAAACCATCGACTTTTCCATTCTTCAGTGTTTTAATACTATCATTAATAAAAAATAATAAAAATTATTCTACATAATACTGCAAAAAGGAATTTACGTGAAAAATATTCAGATTAGCATTATTAGCAACTTAAACATCTTTAATTTGTAACTTGGAAATGGTAATACTTTCTTCATTGTTGTTATTATCAAAGTATTTATTGGTCTTCAAAGTCTGCCACACGCACATTAAGTTACTAAAAGATAAAATATATTAGTTACAGTCGATAAACTTATTGTAAAACCAGCATAAAAAGGTAATTTCTTTAAAACTTGTGAATGTCGTGTAAAACATATTCCATACTGCTTGACAATAATTCTCTATAGAATTTGTTCGTTATGAAATAAACATATTTTGTAGAGTCACTTCCTCCCTCAATCTGCTGATTTTACTAGATAAGGACTCTGACAGACACATACACGGACTCGGAGTTTACATTCGTAATACCCTTCCCTTGTCTAGAGAAATCAACCTAGAATCGGATGATCAAGCCTTTATGTGCTTTAGACTAATTATGCAACACAATATTAGCTACTTTTATTTTCTCTACCGCTCTCCCTCGACCCAAGACTTCACCATAATAAACAAAGTCTCTGACAGCATAGACACAGTACTCTCCATCGACACTAGCGCACAAGTACATGTATTTAGTGGCTTTAATGTCCATCAAAAAAAATGGCTTGGATTCTCTACTTACACAGATGCAGCGGGCAACACTATCATAGCTTTTCTATATCTCACTCCCTATCACAAATTGTTACTTTTCCAACCGGTTTCCCTCACTAGGAAGAACCACACGAATCAATTTTAGATCCGTTTTTGACCACATTTCCTGATGATTGTATAACGAATGCCGACAGCCCACTTGGGGACGCTGATAATGCAGTGATAATGGTTGAAATCGCCCTAAACTCTAGACCCAAAACTGAAGAGTCAGTGCTCAAAAGAACGAGATATTATAAACAGGCTGACTGGAAAGCCATCAGAGATCTTATCAGAGAGGCCCCATGAGGGAATATTTTTTTCTCTTCCTGATGAACAGTGTGCAAACGAGACCACTTAATGGTTCAAAACTGCAATCGAAGCGCATGTTCCCATGCGGAAATTCTATAGCAAGTGCCAGTCACCCCAATGGTTTACTTCGACTTGCGCAACTGCCATTGCTCAAAGGCAGCATGCATATCCCAGATTTAACCGACATAAGCCCAGTTCAAACAGACAGATGTACATGGACGCTAGAAGCAACGTTAAGAAAGAAATAATGACGGCTAAGAGAGAATTTACGGACACCACAAAAAACGCATAGAAGCACAAAAACTAGGAACTCGTGACTTCATGGAAAATCTACAACAATGTAGTAAATAATGGGCAATGAATAATTCCCCCACTAGCCAACAATCACGAGGCTGTTTGCTCAGCAACCGAAAAGGCTAACATGCTTGCCAGTCGGTTTGCCTCAAACTCCACACTGGACCCTTCCAACCACCCCCTACCTGAATATCCTATGCGGACAGGCGCCACGCTACATGATCTGAAAATCACCCCTGCTGAGGTGCATTCTATCATAAAAAAAACCTTGACACTTCAAAATCATGTGGACCTGATCTTATACCAGCTGTGCAATAAAAAAGTGCTCAGCCGAAGTAGCTACAGTTCTCTCCGAACTCTACAACAAATGCCTTCATGAATCTTGCTTTCCAGGCTGTTGGAAAACTGCTTCTGTGGTACCAGTATTCAAGAATTCTGCCAAAAGAACTGACCCATTAAATTATCGCCCTATTAGCCTCCTCCCACTTTTTGCCAAAATATTTTAGACCTTAATTAACCATGCTCTAGTCCAGCACCTTACACTTCTGACTTAGCAACAATATAGATTTAGACAAGCCCGTTCTACAGCAGACATCCTAACTATGATCTCTGAACGTATATACCATTCACTGGATAAAGCGGGGGAGAGAAGAGCGGTAGCTCTAGATATATCTAAGGCTTTTAACAGGGTATGGTATGAGGGTCTCTTCAGGAAGATTACATCATACGCTATCACTGGTAGAATACTTAACATAATTAAATCCTTCTTAGATAAGAGAAAAATCCAGGTTGTCCTCGATGGTCGTACATCTAAACAATATGGTATAAATGCAGGAGGGCCCCATGGGTCTATCCTTGGACCTCTACTGTTCCTGATATTCATAAGTGACCTTCCGATAAAATTGCATCTGAGATTGGTATATACGCTGATGACACTACACTCTATAACAGGCACGCCAGGAAAACAAATGAACTTATATCTAAAGAAATGGCAGAAACACTAGAGGATGACTTCCAATCAGTAGTGGAATGGGGACACAAATGGATCGTCACGTTCCATGCCGCAAAGACTAAACTAATTTCATTCAAGAACTACAAGAAACCTTCTCCACCACGTATTGCAATGGCTAACGACTCTTTATCTGAGAGTACGTCTCTCAAGCTCCTTGGATAACGTTCACAGGAAACATGAGTTGGAACAATTACATCGAGGACATTGCCAGGGCCATGCTAGAAAACTACTAACACACGAAAGAATTCTGTACCTCTAAAGCCACCATTCGCCCATGTATGGAGCATTGCTGTCATATTTGGGCTGGTGCATCGGCTACTAGTCTCTCGCCTCTTGACAAGGTTCAAAAGAGAGTCGCCGATCTGATATGCCCTTAACTTGCATCTAAGCTTCAGACTCTACCCTATCGACGAAACGTCGCATCCCTCTGCCTGTTCTACAAGTATTTTAATGGTGAATGCTCTGATGAACTGCAAGCACTTGTGCCCCCACGTCCTGAACATCCTCGACAGACCCGACAGGCTGCAAAATCCCACCCCGACACTGTAGAGATCCCTAGATGTAAAATATATTTCTACTCCAGTAGTTTTTTCCCCAGAACTGCTAGACTTTGGAATTCCATTCCAGATCACTGCTTCCCCAACTGTACTGACATGCAGAAGTACAAGTGCACCGTGAACCAACATATTGCTGCTCTACTCCCAATATAGTGCCCCGATAGTTGTTGCTCCTGATAGTAGCCCGAGACACCAAATTGGCAACGTACCTTGTTGTTGGTGAAAATGTATTTAAAAAAATGATTCTCGCGTATACTGAGAATACTTTTACCATTGCCAATTGACGTAAATTATTAGTTGGACTGATGGGTTATATGTCATAAAATGAGTTATTTTATGAGAAATATCAAACCATATTCTAAATAATTGAATACAAGTGTATATGTTCCATTCCGGCCATTGAAACCGAAATTCTCATGAATTCCATTGTATTCCTGATAAACTGGCTCATCTGAAAACAAAGGCAGTTTTCCGAGTACACAGAAAGAGTGCCGTTACATCACATATAGACACACGGCATTCCTTGTGTGTATATATATATATATATATATATATATATATATATATATATATATATATATATATAAACTACAACATTATCACATTTCATAATTGAGCATCATATATATATATATATATATATATATATATATATATATTTCTGTAGAAATATACTTTCTCATAATATATACCACTCCTTATTTAAGAAGCTCAATTTAATTAGGGAATGATCTTTAAATATATTTTTTTTTACTTTTGTAAATTATTTAAGTGGAAGACATGTGTTAATAAATTAAGTGGGAAACATAATCTAGCAAACGATATCGTTCAGCCCCCAAAGTAAACTAAGCGTACACCTCTAAAAAATCTTCTCCAAATTAACCAAAGCGTGTGACATATTTTATTGCACTTTAACATTTACAAAGTGATAAACTTTACTGACAGCACGTTCTTTACCACACAAAATATAACCAAATCCGGAGGTGGAAACTTACGGAATACGTAATATTTGCTTTGATTAGCATATTCCAAAATGAAATAAATTACATTACCTATTACAAACGTTGAAGGATTTAAATGATTGGTAATGTAGGGTAAGCTCTACTATGAGGTAGATAAAGTACTAATATTTTAACGAAATAACAAATATTATTAAAAGAGAGCATCTATATTAACATTTAACAAATTCAAAAGCTTTTATTTAATTTTATGAACCTAAACCATTTAATCTTAGTTAACTCTCTTCGAGAGAAGTGATACATTTTTACGATTTATTTAAAAGGCAAAATGACAACACAAATATTAAATTTCATTAGATGAAGAGACAAACGGATCCTTCGCACAACTATTAAAATAAAATATGGATTTAACCCTACAGATTTCGACAGTAGTCGCCATCTTCTTACTAATCATAACACTGTCTACAACTGGTAAATAAGAATCAGCAAGCCGAAAATTCTAACAAATTGTAAGTCAAAATTACATAAATAAATACATTTATAATCTGATTGAAACTACAAACGGAGAGAATCGCTCTCATATTTTTAATACTAGTTCCATTTAACTCATCTGATTTTGAATAAACCTAAAAGTGACGATAAACATACAAAAGTTACATTTTTTTCACTAATGTAACATCCGTATTCTAGCGAACGGATCACGTTTAATTCATTTACAGATCAAAGTCTGTATCTCCCCAAAACGTATATATTTGAAGTTTAAAAAATAAATTTCACTCTCTTAAAAAAATCCCATACTTATTAGTCTGACTGTGGAAATGGTGGTTCGACATAGATTTGCTCATGTGTGTATGTGAGATAATGAACGTAGAACGCTAAAAGTCAACAGAAAATCGGTTGTATCAAATTGCCCTGTCATAATCTTATGACATGGGCGCCGGAATCTTTTAAATATATCCATAATTCATAGACATCACTTGTTCGAGAGTGATGTTGAGGAAAGCAGGTGTCGAAGTTCACATGACAAGTCGCCCTCTGTCAGCTGGTGCCGTTCACATAATATGAGAGGATTAGTTCTCTTATCAAACCGGTAGTCACCGTCATCAAAGAACAACACCAAGAAAAGAAACCATATAGGTGTAAAACAATTACAAACCCGTATAGGTTTAACTATTAATTTATCTTTTGTCATTCTAGTGTATAAAGAACAGCTCTGTTTATTATTAGGACTACATGAATATATTTCACTAATCGGCGTACATCATTCTCTTTTATGCTACATGAGAATTGATGCCTTATCATGTAGATTATTCGAAATAATTATCTCGATTTTAATAAAATTGTTAAAACGCTAATAATTATTAATGAAGTTATGAACCCAATGATTTCGGCGATCTTAGTTACAACTTCTTACCGTATAAAAAAAAAAATGGAATTTTGGATTCAAGTCAGTTCAGTGTAAAACTCCGTGTTTAAACGATCTAAACGTGACTACATTGATTCTTCGTCGACACATTTGCTATGAAGAATAAGTCTACACTCGAGATCCTTACTGTATTGATTCTTCGCATCTTTGGTTTTCTACGACCAGCTTGGTTCAAATTAATATCTCAACACTTTACAGTAATTTTCACAGTATATTTACAACTACAATCGGACGGAAATGCACCTTGTCTAACCCTGTAATATTTAAATAGAATTCGGTGTTACCTTCTACAAATGTGAGCTTGCAAGAAAAGGTATATGTATATATACATATATATATTTATATATATATATATATATATATATATATATATATGTATATATATGTGTATATATGTATATATGTATATATATGTATATATGTGTATATATGTACATATATATATACATATATATGTATATATATATATGTACATATATACATATATATACGTACATATATACATATATATATATATATATGTATCTAAATATATAAATATATATATAAACTTTTTACCAAAAAAAACCTATACACCATAGTGAAAATAATATACGAACAAACCCTAGGAATGCCTTTTCATCAACAAACGTCGTTGATCGTTGGTATATACACAATATAAACAACAAATATATTATAACGTAGGAGTAATGCTCCGAAATATACGAAATATAGGAAATATACGAGTAAAAAAAGTGTATTGGAATCTGTATATATATGTATATATATATATATATATATATATATATATATATATATATATATATATATATATATACATATATATTTATATCTATACTATCAATAGCACCCGTCGTTTACTAGGTTCAAAAACAGCCTACAGCAAATGAATGATTTATGAAAGTATGATAGGTTATGAAAAGTAAGGGTTGTAAAGAGATAGCTTCGAATTAATGTTTATCAAAAACCAAAGCAAAGTATGATGAAAGTAAACATAAAATAGATAAACCCCATAATTTATTATACCATACCTGTCACACCGAAACACTTATCACAATATGCTGCTGATCTCTATTAAAAAAAAAAAAACTCGATAAACTTTGTGACATAGTTCCATTCTATTGAGGTCAGGCGCGAACGAACACCCCATAATTTTATTATACCATATTTCTTCAAACTGAAACATAATTATCAAAGTATACTAACGCAGATAGATATGAAATGCCTTTATTAAAGTATGTGCCTATTTCCATTCTATGAAGGTCAGGCGCGAACGCAGACCCCACAATGTTATTATATCATCCTTATTTAAGTCAAAACATATTCATCAAAGTACTATTATATACATCTATATCAAAAACACTTGTGCACATATATTTCAATTTTTAATTTTTTTATTTCCAAACTTTGTGCACCAGGCGCATACGCATACCCCACAATTTTTGAACCTGGCAAAAGTGGCTTGCTATTAAAACGAGCAAGCTTATTTATTTGACCAAATATTACTCTCGGTAAAGGGCCGGCTTGCGCAAAAAAAAAAAAAATTAAGACCCATTTAAAATCTTTAAATGATATTGAAATCCGTCGGCGAAATATTCTGAAACAATCCCTCTTACAAACATTGGTACAAGGTGGATTTTCAACTAAATGTTCCAATAGTAGATTTCCAATCGCATGACAAGTGAAAACGACGTGGCTTTCAGGTTCAATTTGTCCTACGTGGAGAGAATTGAGATTATCGATGATATTTTTTTTTTATGAAGCAAAGGCTGCAAAAGTGTCATCGACCTATCTAAAATATACTGAGAACTTTAATATATTACTAAACAGGGTTGTCGCATTAAATACTCCAAACATATCCGCTAATACATGGCGCAGGGGACTTCCCATTTGAACGCATCGATCTGACTGTACATTACGATATGAAAGCTGAAGTCAATTGACTTTTTTCAGATCAACATGAGTTCAACAAATATATTTTAAAGGAAGTGTGGAGGAGGGTGATTGCTATTATAAAGTGATTACAATTATAAATGATCTCCTGTAGCGGGGCATGGGTAAATAGGCTGCAAAACCCAAATGAGCACATACAATTGTTCGCAAAACAAACATGAAAATGTGTAAATATTCAAACAACCTGAATAAATCAGTAACGCAATATTTAGTCCATAGAGCATAGATAATAGACCCTGCCCTAGGTGCATAACCCGCCATAGAAAAAATACGTCTAAGCGGGAAGACTTTTTATGTATTTAAATTCATAAATTTAGGCCTTAATAAACCAGAAAGTTTTATTTTTCATACTCCCCTTCTTAAAGTATAAAAGAAAAGTATAAAAGGCATTTCTGGATTTTTCTGTTATTTTTATAAGTGTTGTCGCACGTTTCAGCGATGTTTATGCAAACCAACTAGTCTACATCATTCCAAATAACAAGAATTTTTGACATAATCTACTCGATTAAGTATAATTACACCAGCACCTTTGTCTGATTTACATATATTAATATGTTTATTCGATTTCAATCATTAATGCTTTTGACGTGCCTGACCAAATTAAATCACCTTAATCAATAACCGAATCATAGAAAAAAAAAGAAACACAAGACAGAACGGTTGTTACATGTAAGAACTGTTATCCGGCGAGATAAAATTATGCTAAATTTGGGAAAAATAAATCCAAATGCTGAAAGTAATTGTTTACAATATATTTGAGGCAACGCAGATATACAACCTCTTAGACAACACTGCTGACTAAAAATTTGAGAGCACAAGATTAGAATAATTAAAAATAGTTTTGCCTTCACTATGATAGTCGCGCCGAAATATGAAGGGAATAAGCACATCTTATTACTTACAAAGCTTATGGGATATACGCTAACCAGATAATACTTCACAGTGGGGAAATATTTGGTGAACCGAAAGAAATCAAGGAAAGCTAAGGAAGGTTTTATGCGGAGAAGGAACGCAAACTTAGAATTAATGCAAAAATCAAGTTAGCTGATTAATTTAGTTTTATTTCATCCATTATGAAAGCCCGGCTAATTGTAAGACTAACTGAGTAATTGTAAGTCTAACTGAGAGTAAGAATTCCCTTGCTAATAGGAAGTGGAGCGACGTTTTCTTCAAGAGAGGAAAGAAGACAAAAAAGATAATTTAATCGATCTAATATCAATTTTTAAATTCGAGAAAACAATTCATTTCAGATATATGGAAATTATTGTACCAATTTCGCAGGAATTTTGTTAATGCGATATATACATATATATATATATATGTATAGATATACATATCTCGAGTTGTTAGACTGAAAATTGACATAGTAGTTTGGTAGAAAAATGTGCACACACAGACAAACACGCACAGACAATTTAAATTATATATATATATATATATTAGTGAAATTGTCTGTGTGTGTATGTGTATGTCTGTGTGTGTCTGTGTGTATGTGTGTGTGGCATAAGGAGTATTGAGATTTTGGAAAACGTCATAATCGGTTTGCGGCCAGACATTTTACTGTCAAGGTTTAAAGTTCAAGGATATGTCCTTTGAAATCCATACAAAACTTTTCCGCCAATTTGGAGTCTAAGAACCTAAATTTTTACCCCATTGGTTCTATTTGGGCTCTATTCCAGTTAAAAGTTTGATCCACCTCTAAGTAACTTACCGCTTTAATTTCATGTGTTTTGACGCAAAATTGGCGGAGGAGTATGACAGAGTTTTCAAAGGTCATATCGTTGAACTTTTACAGCTTGACAGACAAATTTCCCCAAATCTAAATACCCTTATGTTCAATATCGAGTATGTGATTGTAAATTAACAAAGTTGATAGGGAAATGTACACAGGCTCACACACATACAATGTTATATATATATATATATATATATAGATTATATTATACCCTAAATATTTTAATGATTGCAAAGTATGAACAAATGATTCGTGCGACACCATTTAAAATCGAAACCAAAACGTTTAGATCATATGATTTGAATACCTGATATTTTACAACATTTGCTTCAAGGCTAAAGATGACAACATGGACCCATATATATATATATATATATATATATATATATATATATATATATATATATATATATATATATATATATATATATGTGTGTGTGTGTGTGTGTGTGTGTGTATGTGGGTGCGTGTGTGCGCGGGTATCTATGTCTGTAGGTGTGCACTTCTATCAATCGATCTGATACATTCATTAGATACATAATACTAATGATTATGATATTTTTTCAGTTAGATATTGGTCGGTTGTAAATTCAATATGTGACATGTTATTTCGAAATCTTACGGAATTTATGTATATATATAAATATACACACACGAATATATTAGTATAAATTAATCCTGACTTGAGAAAGTTGCATGTGTAGCCGCACTGATGAACTGTGAAACAGCGAAACCATACTGTATGTTGATGACTCTCTTTCTCTCTCTTTCGCTCTCCATCTCTCTCTCTCTATCTCTCTCTCTTTATATATATATATATATATATATATGTGTGTGTGTGTGTGGGGGCAAATAAGTTTCAATTATTTATATAAAAATACAAAGGCATGCAAGTTGCTCTTGTATTAGTATACAAACGTGCTCTTATGGAAAGTTATTCACATAGAAACATTCATTTGTGATTATCAAAAAAAAAACGAGGGGAGAGCCTGTTTCATTACTATGATGATCTGTTTATCCGGTTCATTATTGAAATTTTCCTCTCTCTGTTGTTAGACTATAAGAAATAACGATTGTCATTGATGTTCGCCTCAAGCAGATATGATTCAGAGAATTCTTGGCAAATGTTCATTATAGGAGCATGGGAATTCAAGAGCACCATGTGATAGTAATGTTTCAATCATCGTAACTCTTCAATAAAAAGGGAGGAAATATTTCGCTTACGAAATATCCTCGTATTAAAAAGAGTTCTTGGCTGTGAAAATATCTAAAGACAATTCTGGAGCGCAAGTAACTTGTGTGAATTTTACAACTTGTGTATTAATAGATTACACTTTGTAGGTTAATAAAGAGAACACAGCTTCTGGAATGAACCTTGTATTTGCATATATGTTTATAAAGTCGGAAAAATTTGACATGGAAATTAATGCAGGTATCAATTGTCTAACAATTCAGAAGTTTATTTAAAAAAAAAAAACAATTTTAGAAAGTGTAAAGAGTAAGTTGGCAGTAAAGAAAATATTGTTCTGCATGATCTTTTTATGAGGTAACGTAGGGAATCATTTTACGTATATAAGATATATATATATATATATATATATATATATATATATAAGATCCCATACAGAATATACATATATATATATATATATATATATATATATATATATATATACATATATATATATACACATACACATACATATATAAATATATATACATTTATATATATACACATATATATAACTATATATATATAACTATATATATATATAACTATATATATATATATATACACATATATATACACATACACATACATATATAAATATATATACATTTATATATATATATACACATATATATAACTATATATATAATTATATATATATATATATATATATATATATATATATATATATATATATATATATATATATATATAGGTCGGCTTTTTCAACTGCACAAATAACTACTTTCAAAACGTTGAAAAATGATGTCCAAATTCATCATAAAATATATTTTTCTTTAAATTATTTTATTGTATTCAGCAATTAAACTTAAATACCAAAACAATTCGAATTTTTATTACGGTATCGGTGTCACTCTGGGTACATATCGCTGAAATAAAATTCGAATATTAACGAAAAATAACAATATAATACGTTATACTAATAAATATTTAGATTTTTTTTTATTTCGTCTTTTTAGATGTTAAACGAAAATATCCAACTTAAAAAGGAATTAAAACGTTATAACATGTGATTTCATATATACATATATATATATATAAATATATGCATATATATATATATATATATATATATATATACATGAAAGTTTTATTTGTTGGATAAATATCCGGAATCACAGGTTAAAGGTATTACCCCGTGGTCTTATATGTTTACTGTTTACGTTTTATATAAACTCTTGAATTATTTCTACACCTAATTTTCTCGTTAAATATCGCTCAAATATTTCAGTAAAATAGACTTAAATACAAAAAAGACAACGTATATAATTATGCTTATTTGTTTCCATTATTAAAAAAAAATGCGTTTGGTCATTACAACAGAATTGCTGCGTCTGTGTTCGTGTTTATGTTTTTAATACACTTTTGAATTATCTCTGCACCTAATTGTTTCGTTAAATATCGCTGAAATTTTTCATTAAAACAGACTTAAATATATAAAAATACAGCGTAAATAATTATTCTGATTTGTTCCTATTTTAAACCGATAGTGCTTATTCATTAAAAAACACTTTACGAGCCGAACTACGATTTCTCTTTAAGGTAAGTAAACAATAGTTTAACTTATTGTATTTATTTCAAATTTTATCAAATTTATTAAAAAATGTTTAGTACTTATGCACGTATGTTAGGGTGCTGAAATAATAACATTATTATGTACAATTTTTTTTTTTAATTTCGAATTCAACTTGAAAGTACGTTTATTTAAAATAGTAAGCAAACAGAAGCGTATAAGCACCGAAATTGTAAATCAAATGTATTTAATATTATTTATGTAATTTAATTTCAAAGTGTTTTTTCAGATATTTGATTCCAAATATGTCGAAAATCTGACATTTCAACTCGCAGTAAGAATGGAATAAAATTACCCAGTCTACCAACACTATTAAATAAAATGGAGACTCCAATTTACCGACAAATTATTCATCCTCACCTTTAGAATTTTGCTATCTCAAAATTAATACCAAAGGCATTTATACATATGTGAAAATCCGTTAATCCATATTTACCTTTTTTAAGTTAAATGAATATTAAATAAAAGGTGACTATACTATGTTTAAAGAAGGTAAAAAATGAAGTGAAAATCTCTCCCTTCTTCCCCAAAATTTCTCTATAAAAAAAAAAACTGGATTCACTATTTGATATTTCGTCCTGTTTTTGCAGTATGCCGGTTTTAAGTTGTAAGGACCCTCCCGTAAAATGCAATAGAGGAAATTGCCAGTAAGCACATTATTTTAACATCCCCTCTTCAACAAGTGGTAAACTATTTTCTATTTTTTTCAAATGGCTGTGTGGGATTATCTTATATTCAAACCAATTTCCATATTTTAATGCACACTAATGTTTATATACATCTATTGAGATGCATTTTAGTATAAGCAAAATCTTATTTTTCAAGTTCCAGTTTCCGACCGTAAATAAATAATAAAAGGAACACAGCCGGGTCGAAACGTACTTTTCAGCTTGTACCAGTTAATAAAATGGCTATAAAAATAAAAAAAGGACGAGAGGGTTTAATAAAAAATGTACATTAATCACCTTTAACTAAAAATTTCCAGAGTAATATTTTCTCCACCCTCTTACTCATCTTTTCAAAGTGAAGACCCAGGGAAAGAATGTTTGCAACCAAAGAGTCATCCCAAAGCGCCTCATAACTTCATCAAATTTCGTAGATGTGATTTTGAGTTGATGAGGTGGGAGGGCATATCTTCTAATCTTTAAACCAGCCATGCCAATGCTTTGCTCTTGGATTTGCAGACCATAAGCCTTCTTATACCCAATATTTTTATAAGCAATGTTCGTATTGATAAATGTAAAGTTGGCAGGCCAAAAAATATGTATAAACTAATGGCCCAGGACAACATTTATCTTTTACAATAGTGCCACCATATGAAAGAAATATCTGCCACACAGAATTCTTACAGTGGTGAAGCAGGTGCTGTTCATGCATAGCAAGTGATGGATCTTTTGAATGAATTCAACAGTAAAGACACTATCTGGGATATCCTTCTTCACAAATCTAATACCAACACAGGTTGTGAAGGTGGAATGGTTGCAATGTTTTGAAAATATTTTTTTTTAAATCTTCATACAATTCGATGCACTTTCCACCATAACTATCTACCTTTCAGGGCTCTTTTACACACATGGATTGTTCTGCAAAGGCCCTACAACATTCAGCAGGCCCCCGGATAAATTATGCTCAAAGGATTGTCATGACTTTTCTCAAATATCATTGTCCACTATTAGCAGTCATCTGAGTTCAATTCTGAAAACTGATGAAATAAATGACTTCGGTTGTGACAAAAGATTACTGTATTAATCCACAGTAGATATTTATAGAGGTAAGGTTGACTCTAGATATGCTTCGTGGAAAATAGGTCCTTTAAATAAGGCAAGATGACTAACTTTAGCCATTAGGCTCATGTTTTTTTTTTATGAATACGTGGTTCATACCCACAAAAACTCATTACAGAACTCCAGAAGTTAAGACATTTTATTGTAAATGTGCATGCCATTTGTGGGTTTGAAATTAAAAAAAAAATCTACAATCAGCAGTTGCACATTTTTATATGATCCAGCACGTCATGGAATCCAGCAGATAGCATTAAAACACATACGAGGCAACGAATTTAGTTTACTCCCTGAAAACCTTCTATATTCAACGGTCAAATCTAAGAAATTTGAAGTAAGAGTAGAAGCTTTAAAAAGAATTTTGACAGTTAGGTAAGTAAACATTTATTCATATTTCAACGACTCAATTATTTTTCCCAATTTATACAATTTAAAAAAAATATCTAATATCACCATAATTATTAAACCAGTACACATTGAAAATATTTAATATCAAATTAATTTTTATACTCTTTCAGAAGTGGGGAGTCAACAAAGAAACGGTTAGAAAGAATGCTAAATATTAATTTTAATGTGAAACAATTGATAGATTGTGCATTGGGTGGTACTTTTGAACTACCAATGACGGAAGATTTCTTTGATTCTTAACTTTGAGAATCATTAATTAATGGCAACGAGCTGGACTTGCTAGATTGCCCGCTACATTATCAAGGCTTGGAAGGGGAAGTCAGTTAACAACGGAAGCATTAAAAATAGTATCTGGTTTTGAATCAAGACATCGGCACATCACAGCCGAAATTTTGTTTCCGAAATTGAGATCGTCATTTTAGTTTGAGGCTTCTTATATGGCGCCATTTGATTCTATATATTTAAGCTCTATCAAAATAATGATTCGTATTTTTCTTATTTATTTGGTTGTTATATTTCATTTATAACAGAAAAAAACAGTTTTCAGATAGCGAAATATTACTGCTTGATTCATAATATAAAAATACAGTTTGCTAATTAAAATATACGATAACTTCAGGACTTGTCAATCACCGCACCAAAAATAACAGTTTCAGTTGCATGTAATATAGTTTCCGCTCTGAGATATCAACAGCTGATATGCTAATTTTGATATTACACAGAACCAATGAATTTTTGGCATACGTTTCATTTCTAGAGCGGTAGTTCTTAGCATAAGGGTTGACACTAATATTTACTTTATAAGATCTCTAGCTACGGAATAACTGGAAATGTCCTCTCAAGCATTCGATCCTTTGGCTCTGATAGGTCTATTAAAGTGGTCGTTAATGGGCAGAAATACCTACTTCACAGTATGAATGCTGGCATACCCCCAAAGATCAATATGTGGCTCAACTCTCTTTCTAATCTTTATCAAGGGCACCACAAACAATATTGTTCCATCATTTGTTAACAGCTATGCAGACAATACTACCATCTATGGCAACCTACAAACGCCGACAAAAACCAGAAGTGTTCTGATTCCCTCTCCCCTTACCTTAAACGTGTACTGCGCTGGGGTAAGGAATGGCTGGCCAGATATAATACATCGAAAACAAAATTTCTATCGGCTCACCACTAATGGTTATATACCCAGCTAATTGAAATAAATATATCATCCCAAATGAACATTCTTTGCCTTGATGAAGTGTCCTGTTTTGACATACGTCTGGGTCTCACAACTCACCTGAATCTGAAATAAAATACCTACATCAGATCCCTAACCACTCCATGAAGCATCTCTCCCGCCGCGATAATCTACCTGTAAAAAAAACTCAAAGAGGTAGTACTGCTCCAACATAAAGGGTGGAGCTCCAAAGCATACGCTTTCCTACCTGGACAGAAAATCTACTTAATACTTAAACCTTATCCTAGAGTTGCCGAGAGCCTTGCTAATTTGTTACCCTAATAAAAAGAAGTGGGTGCAGATTTTTAATTTTCAGATTATTTATGAGTTTTATATTCATATTATTTTTTATAAAATAAGAAGAAATCAGCTGATTTGAATACTGAAATTCTTTTGCCAGTAACACCAATATTCTAAACAAACATTGCAAAAACGAAGAATTATGCTCAAGCATTTAATTTGATTTTTTGTAGTGACACTTAATAAGTGAAGACACGGCTTTTGGTAAGTGGAATTGTTTATATTCCGATAAAAATATTAACCTACCCTAATATATATATATATATATATATATATATATATATATATATATATATATACATATATATCATTGAATTTTCACCCCAAACTGCACATTGCCCATTTGTTGTACGGGGCTACTATCAGGTGCATAAGCTTCATGGGTACTGTGTAGGGAGTTCGGCAGCAAGATGTCGGTGCACGTTACACTTGAACTTCTGCATGCCAGTACAGTTGGGGAAGCAGGGGCCAGAAAGGGAATTCCAAAGTCAAGTGGTTCTGGGGAAGAAACTACTGGAGTAAAAGGCTCTCTTACATCTAGGGATCTCTACCGTGAAGGGGTGGGGTTTTGCTGTTGGTCTGGTTTGTCGGGTATTTACGTCGAGGGAGCACAAATGCTTGTAGTTCGTCAGAAAATTCACTGTAAAAGTACTTGTAGAATAGGCAGAGGGAAGCCACATTTCGTCGATGGGACATAGGATGAAGATTATATGACCGTTCAGGACATATTATATTGGCGACTCTCTTTTGAACCTTGTCTAGGAGCGAGACACACGCAGCAGATGTGCCAGCACTAATATGAAAACAATATTCCATACATGGGCGAATGGTGGTCTTATAGATGTATAGAATACTTTCGGCCGTTAATATCTATCTGGCACGGTAGAGAGAACCCAGCTTCTTTGCAGCAGTCCTGGTAATGTTCTCAATGTAAGTGCTCCAACTCATGTTTACTTTGAACGTATGGACGATGAGTTCGAAAGGTGTAATTTCAGATAAAATGTTATTGGGCATTGCTATTGGTGGTAAGGAAGGTTTCTTGTAATTATTGCAGGAAACATGTTTAGTCTTGGCAGCAATGAATGTGTCCATCCATTTTTGTCCCCATTGCTCTAGTGTTTCTGCCATTTCTTTAGATATGTGTTTTTTTTCCTGTCGTGTCAATTATAGAGTGTGTTGTCGTCAGCAGATATGCACATCTCACATACAATTTTGTCGGGGAGGTGATTTATGAATATAAGGACTAACAGAGGGTCAAGGATATACCCATGAGGCACTCCTCATATTGTTAAGATGTACCATCGTCAAGGACAACCTGGATTTTCTCTTAATTAAGAAAGATTTAATTATGTTATCTATTCTTCCAGTGATACCGTATGATCTGATTTTCTTGAGAAAACCCTCATTCCATACCCTTTCAAAAGCCTTAGCTTTATCTAGAGCTTCGGCTCTACCCTCCCCCGCTTTGTCCCGTGAATGGTCAGTAAGAAATTTAGCATCTCTAAAGTAATAAACTAGAGCTTGGTTAAATGTTATGGCGAAAAGTGGGAGGAGGCTAATTGTGCGATCATAATATATTTATTTCTATCATTGTTTGAGTATGGACTCGTGATAATAAGACAACTCTATAATTAAATCATTTTTTAAAAATAAATATTTTTTTTGCATAATCTTTCATATAAAAAATCTTCCAGATTTATTTTTGTTTAATATCTGACACATCAATTCAATCTGGCTATGAGCATAGTGTGTTTTTATTTGTTATTGTTATTTGTGTTTGGGTGTCATCGTGGTGAACGTTCAATGGGATTTAGCAGCGTATTATAATTTTCCACAAATATTTATAAGCTAGCGTTAAACATACATCTCTGTATTTTAAATTCTTGTGTTTCTTTTAAAATGTATAAATAGTTTCCATTTGAATGTCATTTTCTTTTGTTCTTTTCACCTTGTAATATGTTGTTGAATACACAATATTTCTATTTGTTATGTTGGAAACAATGCATTGAATATGAGAAAATATTTCCTATTTAAATACCATAAAATGTCGAAGAACTCAATTACAGCCATTGATCGACTTGTATGAATATTAACTGCAGATATTTTTTTTTTAACATTCTGTATTTTCCATTCCCGAATTATTCATGTACATTTTCCCTAACAATATGTTATTTTTTAAAATATGAAACAATTATAAAATAATCTCTTTATTTCTTATTATAGGAACATTGTGTAAAAAATAATAGAACCAGTATTAAAACAGATTGATATTGTTTTTGTTAAAATATACGATCTATTTTTACATATGTATATGCAAAGCTTCATGATTTTTATAAAATTAAGTGAAACAAAATGCAAAGAATAAAAATTAGAAGGTTGCTATACAAAGCTACACCATCGTGCATATGTGCTTGCCAAAAGACCTCCGGTAAAATACTTAAATTAAAATCATAAGAGTAATTTTTAATATTTGAAAACTGCCGGAAGATGTATTCAGTTTTATGAACTTGATTTAACTTTTATGAAAATATCTAATCATATCATAGGCTATCAGCGAGATAAGATGTTTATATCGAATAAGAACGTAAACTTTACTAGACAAAAAATAAGCTGTATATGGTTATAAAGCACAGATTTTTCCTGGCACAATGTAAAGTGACGGGTTGATATAAGTGTTTTTTCTTAAAATATTCGATTTGAACTTGAAACAACAAGGTTGTAAGCCTACCTTTATAATATCCAATATTTCATCTGAGTATGAGCTGCTTTAAACACCATTCCTTACTTGCAAGAGTTCAAACCCAGTTTCGAAAGAGAGTGACTCATACGTTGTTCTCTTCCCTGTGGTTATTTTCCTACATCAGGGACACCTGGTGTTTCGTTATTTTTATGGACCATGCTCAACTCGGCACAATGCATAGTCTAATCCTGCCAAACTTTTACAAACAACACTCGACTTTCTATGATCATTATCTATATTTTTGACACTCTCTAACAATACTTAAATATATACGTAGTTACAATAAACACAGCATTTTACTAGAGCAACCCGATTAAGGCACTCTGATTGCTTTATGGCTTAATGCAACATGTTCAAGTCTAATTTAAGTAAGTATTTGCTTAGCTACGCCCCAAAATAATAAAATTATTCACAATTTACACAACTAATGTGGTCCTGGATATGACCTTATACTATATCCAGTGGTGAGACCCCAGCTTTCGGGCTTTCGGACGTGTTAAACCACCCTTTAATTGTCAATGCTCCCAGGTCCATTCTGACCCGGAGTGGTAGTACCTGTTAGGATCCACACTATGGGTTAAATAAAACCCGACTTGAAAACAACAAATATATCCTATTAAAGAAATGTCTTCAAAATCTTTGGATTCGGCATTAATTAACCTGAAAAGGGTTGATATGCCGTAAAACAAACAAAAAAAAACAATTAACCATCCAACCAACACAACTAATGATAACAACACTGCCGTTCCGTTGATCACTGTCCACGCTTGAACACTTATCTTCGAGTGGCTTACCGGCCTTCATAAGAAATAAATTCTTATTTAAAATATCCGTCCTATAAGCCGCTTAGACATCATATCAGCTGTCTTATACTGTTTTGTATTTAAGCCCTCGAATCGGATTTACATTATTTTACAAAAACTGTATTATTAAATATCTAGATAGTTTACCATCATCATTAAATGTTCCCATCAAGTCAGCAAAGTATTCATAGGTTTTACTTTCTTTTAATTTTATTCCTGGATATTAATTTCTTTTTATTTAGGACTATTCGTGTCATATTTTATAGTTGTTGTTTTTCATCTTTTATTGGTTTGTTTAAAATGAAATAAAAATATATATATATATATATAATGCTCATTTCAAAACGAATTCCAATTAAGGAATAATGTATATTTATTCCTGGATATTTAAAACTCTGGACAAATTTTTCCATCCATAAATGATATACTAACATAATTTCATGTGAGTGATAGCAGTATACAAGATATTGCTACGGATTATAATGCTAACGATAAGGTGTAACTTGAATATTTTATATTACATACATGATAAACACTACTTGGAGACGAAACATTTGCATGGGAAACAGATAATGACGAGTAAAAAGTCATTGCATCAATTGCGCTCGAAACATAATCATTTATTTCGAATGTGTCCCTATAAAATAAAGAAAAACACGTACTGTTAAATTCTTATATGAAGCCTTTGAGACTGAGATAAAGCTTTTCAAATATATTCAGGCATAATCACGTTGACACAACGATTCTCGCCAGATCCCCAATCAGTGCAAGATTGCTGACCATTTGGGAAGGCGAGGCGCTGTATGTGCCACGAGGTTAAATACCAGATTAAGAAACTAGCACGGTCAATCTGTCTCTCTAGGGTAGATAGAACTCTCTTAAGCCGTGGCTAGAGACCTTGTCTAGGTATGGCGCCACGATAAAAAATACGCTTTATATCTCTGGAGAACACTCGAGTATTCAGCTACGGACAAGATTAGCATGGCACTTCACAATCGGGTGACGAGTTCAATCAAGGCTGCAGCCAACCTGGATGGATGGATGAGCGTAAGGTGTAAACTTTAGTCAAAATTGATTGCTCTTTCTTATATCTGATTAATTAGATTATCGACAATTAATACTTTAGCAAGCAAACTCCGATCCCGCATTTTTCTTAACTCTACCATCTGATGAGAAGGAAAGTATTTCCTCGAAACTCCGCGGATAAAGGACTATCCATTTATTTATTTTTTTTAAACTTAAATATGTTTTTAACTTTTTAAAAAAAGTTTTTTCTGACATGTTATATAAACTACTTGTTTTTATTACACGCCCTATCTCCTATTTGATTTTATCGAGTTTTTACAACTGGTTGAGATTACTTTTTAAATATTAATTCTTTTATATTCATAATTTACTTTAGTTTTTCCATCTTGGATACTTTTGGTAAACTTAACTGTAAATCTTATATATATATATATATATATATATATATATATATATATATATATATATATATATATATATATATATATAAGAGTGTAGCCATCAACAATTGTTTTTTTAGCCTATTATCCTATTTTTATTGTAAAATATTTTTATAACGCGTTTCAAGCTTAGGCCCGCTCTCTTCAGATATTTTCGTAAAAAAAGTTTGTTTTTTTTTAAGTGGGAGTTTTAAATGTAATTTTTACATCTGGGTCTACTAACTGTGTTTTTCAGAGTGACGTGGTCTCAGAGATTATGCCCCCAACAGTAAGTGTTGGTAGTGTCCAGTCAGAGTTAAGTTGAAAAAGGGGGCTTTTGGTCCATTTGGTGAATGTTTTTATGTTTTTTTATGACTTATTTTCCCCATATATAGCACACACTCACACACACACATATACACACATGCACATATACACATGCAAACGCATACGTACACAGGCATATACGCATATACACTCGCACATACATATAAATATGTGTAGGAACATAGATATATAACTACTCACCTACACACTCACACACGTACTCACACACATCGACCCACTAATAATCACACATATATTGGTTAATTTTCCCCCCAAAATCAAAACACGCATGCATACATGTACTTAATCATTCAAACATAAGTACACGCACACACACAAGTAAGACGGAGAATAGGTAGGAGAACATATATGTACACACAAACACATGCACATACGCACGCACATATACATATACATGTACAATTACATACATACACGCATACATACACATACACCCACATATATACACATATGTGTGTACATACACATACATATACATACGTATAATTTCTAATTGTTTAGTTTAGGAAATGGTATTATACTGGATATGGACGCTTTGTTGTGATTGTTTTGTTTCGTGTGTGAGGGTGCACATTTACCAAAGTATACATGCGTCTAAGTGTATTATGTGTTTTGCCTATTTATGTGTATAATTATTGAGAGATGTTTAAGACGGGGTTCTTGTGTTAGTAAGTAGTAGTTGTGACTTTGGAAGATGGGCATTACCTCGAATCTTCCTCCACTGCATGTGTTTATATGCTGTGATACATGCACATGTCTATTTTTCGCGATTTTGATGTTGGACCGGTGTAAGGCTACTCTATTAATAAGGTTTTTTTGTGGCGCCTATGTAGGATTTATCGCATGCTGCCTATTTTATTACATAGATCACGTGTTTGAGGTGCAATCTAGGTTTGTTTTAATTTTGAATGTTTGTATGGGGTTCGTGAATGTGTATGTGTTTCCCTTTAATATTATGTTGCCCATTCCACATCGTTGTTTGTTGGATTTTGTGACTCCTTTTGTTGTGTCTTGATTGAGTTTGGATGAGGTAAGAATACGTTTTAGGTGTTTGGGTTTGCGTTTGCTTTCTATTATTTTTGTTGTGGTAAGGAATTTGTTTAGTTTGCTGTTTTGGTTAAGTAGAACGAGTTTGTTCGTTTTCTCTGTGAAAAGCTCTGTGTTGTTTGTTTTGTGGGTGGAGACGTATGTAAGGATTTGCTCTTCGTTTCGTTCCTTATGGATTCTCAAATCTTCTACTGGTATATTTATTTCAAGTTGAATCTCTTTATCTATAAGTTGTTGTGGGTATTTTGTTTTTCTTAGATTTATTCGTAGTTCCTTGAGTCGGATTGTCCGAAGGTCATTGTCCGTTATTATGGTGCAGATTCTACGTGCTAGCGTGTAGGAATGACTTATTTGCAGCTTTTAGGGGGGTGACTTTTAAAGTGTACGTATTGTTTGATGTCTGTAGTTTTGCGGTAAATGTCTGTGATAAGTTTATTGTCTTTCATCTTTATCAGTATTTAAAGGACGGGTAATTCTATGGTGAATTTAATTTTTGGGTGTAGGTTCTGGAGTCTGGTGTGTAAGTCTGTGAGGTTGAATTCGAAGGAATTATTATTTAGGATTATGTCTATACTATCGATAATGAATTGCTTTGTGAATCTAGGATGTAGTGTTTGTGCGTGTCTGTTAATCCAAATGTTATTGCTTATGTTCCTAATTCATGGGGTATATTACTATATAAACTGCTAACGTCAAATGTAACTAATAGTCTCCCCTTTTCTACTGTATGTTGTAAGGTAGTAAGACAGTTCGGTAACGTGCCTTATGTAGCTCTTAACTTGATCTGTGAAAGGTGGTAATCAGATATCTATTAAGTTGTAAAGTCTGCTTGTCGAGCACGCTGGTCCTGCTACAATGGGTATAAATTTAAGGGCACTAGGGGTTGAAGCGCTAATATATTCTGACTGTCGTGTATCGATGGCAAGTTTTATTACGTCAGATTTGTGTATTTTGGGAAGTCCGTCGAAATTGTTGGTCTTTGAAATGAAATTTGTGAGGAAGTCCTTTAATTTATTTTTTTATATTTTGTTGTGTGTTGTACAAAGTTTTGTGATTTTTTAGGTGGTGGTGTAATCTGTGTTGGTACTAATGCGTTTATAGTAGTGTTTGCCGTCTAATTATTCTGTAATTTTTGATTCATAATAAGCTTTGTCCATGATTACTACGGCACTGCTTTGTCTGCATCTTTTATTTATATGTCATTATTATTATGGATCTTTTCGAGTACTTGGTTTTGCTTATATGTGAGGTTGCTTGTGGTTTTTTCTTTTTTTTTTTTTTGATGTAAAGGTCTCCGCGATTTTTAAAGTAGGTGTCCAGTTCTTTTGTGGTGTTCTGTTTGTTAGGGGAATATGTTTATTTGTTTTTTACTACGGATTCATCTTCGTCCCTTTGCTATCTAGTGTTTCGATTAGTCTAAATTTCCGTTCGTATTCTTTAAGGGCCTTTTTTAGTTCCGCTATATTGCTTTTAGGGGTGGGACAGAATTTGAGGCCCAGCTTCAGTATTTCTGTTTCGTCCTTTGATAAGGTGTATGTGGGTAAATTGATGATTTTGGGTCTAATTTTTTCTAACCTGGAAGTGTTGTTCCTTGGGGGTTTCCTAAAAAATGGTGTGGGTTGTTTGTTTCCTTGTATTGAGGAGTTGTACGTTTTAGGGTAATGTGATGTCTCCTGGTAAAATAAGTGGTGTGTGCATTATTGTGAGGGTTGAGTGATAAATGATTGAATGGGGTGCAATTATATGTTGTTCGTGTTGGATAGTTGTGTTTCAGTTGAAATTGCTGTTGCTGTTGAGGATATATGTATTGTTGTATAGAGTTGTGTTACCAGGGTTTGTTGTAGGCTAGGTTTGTTTGTTGGGAGTGGCGTTAGATGGGATATTCTAATTGTACCCGTTGATGGGCGAGGTGCGTTGGGAGTTTGCTTCTTTGTGTTGGGTGAGTGTTGTAGGAAGTGCTTAGAATTTTGTGATGTCTATAGTAGTTGCTTTGTATTGTGGGTGTATTTTGGTAAGGGTTGTTTAGTAAAGGTATTCTTGAGTTGTTTGTGTTGGCGATGTAGTGTCTGTGAAATTGGATTTTGGATTGTGTTTGCTGAGTTGGGTGGTAATAATTTTGTTTATATTGCTAAGGATTGTATATATTGGGGTATTTCTCCGGAGATGTATTGTGCGGTATGTTGGGTAGTGTGTTGTGTTTGCTAAGCACGTGGGTTCTTGTGTAATTTTGAGTTTTTATTAGTGTGCGTTTTGGTTGGGGTTGTTGTTGTTGTTGGGAATTGTGTATGATGTGGATAAATTGTGGTTGCTTCTTTGTGTGTAGTTGTATCTGTTGTGTATGGTGTGTGTTTCATTTCTTATCTTTGTTATGTGATCCCTGTGTTCGTGAATATCGTGTAAGAGTGTTCTGCTCCTGGTTGTCCTTGTAGGTGTTTGTCGATTGCTTACTTCTTTCTTTTTCCGGTAGGTTTTTTTTAGCCATGTTATTTTCCATCCAATGATTTCCGTGGAGATTTCCTCCTCGTTTTTTGCATTCAGATTCCCAGACCTCCATTAGGGGTTGGTGTGTTTCCTTAGGGCAAAGTTCCTTGAGTTTTTTAAATATTTTATTGTCGATTTCCGTGTAGTTCTCCGTAGAGTGTACTTTCTTGTCTTCCTGTATGTCGATTTCGGCCTGAAGTTTTGAAATATTAAGGGCTGTTTTGAGTTTCAATTGTTCCTCTGTATCTTGCAGTGTCATTTTTTCCCGGAATTTATATGGTATGAATTGGTCCTTACTCATTAGATATGTCCGTTGCTGCTGTTTTGGAGATTCTATTCCTTGGTTGTAAGTAATTCATTCTGTATTATCCTGTTGGTTGGATATGCGCTGGATTATCCTGTCTATTTTCTCACTTAGTTGCTGTAATCCATCCTTGAGATGTGTGTGTTTTATGGAGAGGTTTGTCTGTGAATCCATCAGGTACTCCAGAGAGTGTTTTTTTGTTAGTGACATTCTGTCGTTGTAGTAATTTATATTTAAAGTTATAGTTGTGTAGTTACAACAAGTAGATAAATGTATATATTAAAGAGTGTAGCCATCAACAATTGTGTGTTTTGCCTCCTACATATATGTCTATGTATGTGCGTGTGTATATGTGGATATGCACGTGTACGTATGGTTGAGCATGTGTATATGTACATGTATGTATATGTATGTGTGCGTGATTGTGTGTGCTATACATGGAGAAAGAATGTCATAAAAAACAAAAAAACGTTCACCAAATAGACCAAAAATCCCTCTTTTAACTTAACTCTGATCGTACACATAAAAACCTAGAACCCAATCCTCCACCGTAGACCCATCAGTGGTCTACGTTCAAACCTTCCGAAATTACAGGAGACGAAACCGGACATATTCTTTCTAAGTGAAACTGGCATAGGACCATCCACTTCTCTAGACGAATTAATAATTAAAGGATACTCTAACTTAACAGTTAAATCTTGCAACCCCAAATTTAACATGTGCATGGTCTATGTGCCTACATCAATGATGGCTTTCTATGTGGTAGGGATATCTCCAAAGAAGCCCCTAATTTACCCTATATGTGCTTCCAGGTCGCACTAGTTTACACCACTGCACTTATATTTGCCATCTATCGCCCCCACAACAGTGGGGTTACTATCTTTAAAAGCATATCTGAGAAAAATTGCCACATCCTGTCTGCTCATCTTTCGGCTAACATTCACATTTGCGGTGACTTCAATGTCCATAATGTGGATGGACGACCCACTCAATTAAAACCGATGACGAGGGGAGGGGGTGTCATTGCCTATGACCTCACTCAGATTGTTCACGAACCCGACCCTGTGCCCGATACACCCGGTCAATATGCACGCCTTCTAGACCTTTTCTCCACAACATCCCCTGAGCTGTGTTCATGTTCCGTTCTATCTCCTCTGGGATCCCCAGACAACTCTGTTGTAACAGTTAAGATAAAAATGGAATGTAATAAGTCTTCAGAAGTACCTCTCCACCGTACTATATATCGATACTCTATGGCTGATTGGGATAGCTTCCGTACATTGATATCTGACCTACCTCTGTATTCCATGTTTAAAAAGGATGTGACCTCTATAGTATCAGACCTGACCGAATGGTTACTTGTAGGCATGTACCGATTTATACCATCTAAAAAATCCAACACTAACCTAACATCCTGCCATGGATTTCCCCTGAATGTGCTGCTGCCATCGTACACAGAGATCACTTTTTTTTCCATAGCTACCAACGTAATAGATGTACGGAGACTAAAGCTGCTTTCAGGACTGCCAGCAACCACTGTAAAAGAGTAATAAAAAATGCAAGAGAGGCATACACTCAGTCCGTTAAATCCAAAGTAGCTGAGCAGTGGCTTGGATCCCACCAGTTTTGGCAAATAGCAAACAGGATATTGCACAGAAGCGTGCGTTCTATCCCAAATATCATCAATAAACCTGAGGTCATCTCAACAGAATCAGACGAGGACTGACTATTTTCCAAGAACTTTACAGCTAATTCTACCCTATGGACAATGGCCATCAACTCCCTGTATTTTTTTTCATAACAAACAACACGCTATGCAACATACAAATATATGTGCGTGAGGTCGTCAAGCTAATTAAGAACCTTGAATCCAGTAAAATAACTGGCCCTTACGGCATTCCAGTAATAGTGCTGAAAAAGTTCGAACCAGAACGTTCCCCAATACTCACAAAACTGGTGGAGCGTTGCCTTAAGGTGTAGTGCGTTTCAACACCTTGGAAAACCTCATCAGTATGCCCTGTATTTAAGAATTCAGGTAATAAGCTATCTCCCTCTCAGTACAGACCAATAAGTTTCCTGTGTGTCATGATTAAGTTGTTGGAATCAATATTAGATAACGAAGTAGTAAACAACCTCAACAGAAACAACCTTCTTAGTGTCATGCAACATGGTTTCCGCTCTGCAAGATTTACAGCAGACTTGCTAACTGATATATCACATAGGATTAGTGAATCTCTTGACAAAGTATTCCTTTTCAGGGCAATTGCTCTTGACATATCGAAGGCCTTCGATAGGGTATGGCATAAAGGTCTACTTCACAAGATTTCCAGCTACGGTATTACTTTAAATGTTTCTCAATCATTAAATAATTTCTCTCTTATAGGGCCATAAGATAAGTGGCTGATGGACAGAAATCAGAGGCCCACAGTATTAATGCTGCAGTCCCTCAGTGGAAAATACTCGACCAAACTCTCTTCCTGAACTACATCAATGATCTACCAAAACACATACTAAAATCATTCGTTGACACCTATGCTGATGGTACGACCATCTATGGCAACACATCAAAGGCTATAACTTAGAAAGTCATCTCTCATTCTCTCTCCTCTGATCTTGAGCCCGGGGTACAATGGGGAAAAGGTGGCTGGTCACTTTTTATGCATCCAAAACCAATTTTCTATCTTTACATCATCAACGCTCATATCTCCATCTGCCATCACTTGAAATAGGTGACTCTCGTCTTGGGGAGGGTACATGTTTTGACAAGTTTCTGGGTTTGAGCTTTACTCCTGATCTGAAATGGAACACGTAAATCAAACCTGTTCGCAGGGACGCCGGGAAAATGGCGGGATCCTTCTACCGCTCCAGAAGATATCTCACTACTTATGCAATTCTCTATCTGTATAAAAGCCAAGTACGTTCAAGTACGGGTAAAGCTGCCACATCTGGGCAGGAACTGCTAAAAACAGCATATTCTGCCTTTACAGAGTACAAAATACACTTCGTGGTTTGGTAGGGGATGCCCTTTTCTCTTCCCTCCAGTCTCTCCCCCACAAAAGAGACGTAGCGAGCAATCTTTGTTTGATCGTGATTTCCATGACAAGATCTCGTCTGAGCTCCAATCTCTGGTCCCCACCTCGCCAATCTATCACGAGAAACACCCGTCTGGCTGAAACTACTGTCAATAATTTTCCCCACTCTTTATCTGTGCCTAAATCCAAACCTACATGCCATGAACATAGCTTCTTTCTCAGAAGTGCACGATTGTGGAACTCTCTTCCGTCTCCCTGTTTCCCACCTGACTACAACTTGGATGTCTTCAAATCCAACATAAACAAACCGCCCCATTAAGTAAGCGACTCTATCAAATCTCCAATACTAATGAATACTAAAATACTATCTTATTGATTACTGTACACGAATAACCCTTATCCCTATGTTGCCTCCTGACCTTGATATGTGGTGAGCCCCATGTAAAAAAAAACAAAAAAGCGCTTACTGTTGGGGACAGAATGTCTGAGACCACGTCACTTTGAAAAACACATTAAGTATCAGCGGATGTAAAAATAACATTTCAAACTTCCATTTAAAAAAAAAAAAACCTTTTTGCAAAAATATCTTAAGAGAGCGAACTTAAGCTTGAAACGCGTTATAAAAATATTTTAAAATAAAAATATGATAAAAGGCTAAAAAAAAAACCCCGCAATTCTTGATTGCTACACTCTTTTAAGTATACATTTTTCTCTCGTTGGAACTACACAACCATCACTTTATATATATATATATATATATATATATATATATATATATATATATATATATATATATATATATATATATATACACGCAAATACGCTATTATCACTGAAAGTAAGGTGTTGAAAGAGAGGCAAAAAGAAGGGTTTCAAGTATGTTTTTAGTTTCGCATATACTACAGACTGTAAGGTATGACATTTATGCATTATTTTTATTTCATAAACTTCAAGGGAAAAGATCTAGTGTCACCAAGTCATTCTATGAAAACTGTATAAAATCGTCCTTGTTACCGTATTTTATGGCGTGTTCTCAAGTACATGCGAATGTTATCTATGCACATGGTTAAGAAAACACATCAGCGGCAGGTGTTGAACGCGCAATGTTCGCGTATCTGCTGGTAGGTAAGCGCTAAATAAATCTAAAAAACGACTTGAATTTAAAGTAGTTGTAATAATCCCATAGAGACACACCCATTCTCATTAAAGCAGCGTTTGTTTTCGGTATTAATTTCCAATATATGGGAAACTATTTTACACTTATATGTGCGATATGCGTCCAGAATAAAGTTTAATTTACTACCACCTAGCGATCTAGCAAAATAATATATTAACATTTATCATGGCTAATCTTAGGTACCAAAGAAACGGTTGCGTAGAACTTGAATTTACCACATACCCCATAGGGATTAGTTAATATCTTGTTTCCGAGGTTATTTTGTGCGGCCTTGTTACGCGTTTGCAAATTATGGCGTATGTTTTATTCAATAACCGCATTTAAAAAAAAGTGTTTGATTACAGTTTTTGTTGTCGACGCAGTGCCTTCTACTCAGAGCACAGTAGAACGAACTTTATTAACCCTGCCTTGCAATAAAAAGTATTTTATATCGCATTAATTCATGCAATACGGTCACGTAACTCTTTCCTATGGAATAGGTATAGCTGATGTTTTGGGAAAAAAGCTCATCCTGTCTTTGTTTTGGCAGAAAGAATATCTTCCACAATATCAAATAGGTAACAGACATGAAAGTAGAAACATCCACGTTTTAATGTTCCCCCATATTTTCATGATAAAATTGTGAACCGGTTTTATTTGTTAAATATCCCATATTTTAAGCCAGATATATTTTTCAAATGATTAGTTTTAAAATAGTTCACTTGATGATTAAAAAATGATGAAATCAAACATATTTTTCGATAAATGGAAACACATCGTTTGAATTTAAAAAAAAACTATTTTTACTTATGAGTGAATATCACTTTAATGTGTCGTGAGACCGAAATTAGCTGCATCATATACTCTTCCGCTATTTTATCAAGATGTGAAATAACACGCCCAGAGGCGTTGTGTCCTAATAACGTACTATCAGCAGCAGCACTAGTCCTATACGAAACATACTACTGCTCATAATTGACAGCATCGGAAAATAAGTGTCACTTACAAGTTATCCTATTCTTGTAAACTTTAAGATTAATATGACCTTCTATCAATTTATCTGTGCTACGTATTTTTTTGTTTTTGTAGTCCACACTAAAGTGCGCATGATTTTATTTTAATTAGGTATTTTTTTATATGTAATTTTTATTTTTTCACAATGAATTTACTTAATTGCTATTAACCCTGGAAATTTTATTTTGGTTGTTACGTTGGTAATTTGACCGGAATTGTTTTACACGAATTATACGTTAGATCTTCTTTTCCAATAAATTTAATTACAAAACAATTAATACTACCATGTGTAGTATAAATGTTACGTTGCGCAAGGACCCCAGGTTGGGAACGGTCGTAGTTAGTAAGTTCCCCGCTGCAACAAAACCTAGCAGCCGACTTTTATTGATCGTCTAGTTTGTTTAGAACTTCGGTTGTCATGACAATTGCCAAGACAGCAGAGTTATTTCCCCCTTGACAGTGCATGTTTTCCTCTTACAACCGCTTGTCATGACAGCATTGCCGGCTCAAACAAAATTAACATGCACACAAAAATCAGACGTAACTCAGCACCCTAATTAAGACGTAAGGCACGCTGGCTTTTTGTATAAAAATATATTTTGTGTTAGAAATAATTTTCTCATTCTGTACATAATGAATTTTAACAGTTCACAGTTTAACGATGCGGCTTACTTCTCTGTCATTCAGTGATGGAGCGGGTGGGGGGAAAGACGTTATGCTCTCGACAACGCACGTCTTCTGTGGTCCTCAGACCAGCTCCTTCTCCACTCCTTTCTTTTCCTTCTTCTTCTGTACTCCAAAAATAACGTCCTTATATTGGCATGCGTTTTTGCTCGGTATTTTTCCATTCCCCTGGTCTATCAACTCTGTTATCGATAATGGATCACACATTTCCCGATCACGTTTTCAGTTTTGTTGACAAATGCATTGCTGCCTCTGACCCAGAGACATTGTAACCCATTTCTCTACAGCTGACCAACTATTGAATTTGTTTATACACATGCGGCGCCAACCTCGTGCCAGCTTCACATGACATTCCGACTCCTCCAATATAGTGCAAGGAATGTCACGTTTCAGCCAAAAAATACGTCTCCCCACAAACTTTCATTTTTGTAAACAAAAAAATCGTCGTCCGATTTCTCTGTTTACGACGTAATAATTTTTTCGATTCAACTGATGAACAATCGATTATTCGATGTCCACCTTTCAAATCTTTTATTATTTTTTTAAGAAGTTTTTTTTTCACAGGTCTGTATCGGATGGGCCAAGCCATCCATTACATAACATAACACAGCATATTTAACTATGCATATATTGAATAATTACTTGTGATTACATTTATTTTATCTGCTTTATATCATAAATTGCACTAGTAAAGTTTGTAGTCTGTATACGCGGTTCTTATTTTTGAAAATTATTTTGTATTACACAGAAATAAATGAAACTTAGCCGCTGAGGTATGTTAGAAGCAGCAGCAGTTTTATTCGTACAAAAATAACTAAATCGGTGCGCTATGCGGCATCAGAACTGTGAAAGAAAAAATGTCCCTCTTAATGAGAATCGGAAAAATCGTATGCCGGCGCAAAAGAGTCTTGTAACCCCGTGCTCGTTTTTGAATCTTTAAAACATATCTACCGACGATATGGGTTTGGAATCTTCGTTGCAGACGAGGCTGACAAAGAAAACCTTATAAAACAATACGGAAAACAATGATAGCAAATTCATTCTGTTAAAACATGAAAAAATGCAAATTCATTTCTGCCTTTTGTTTGTTCCATTGCGACTGTCTCAGACACGTGTTGGTGTTGGGTTCGAGTGTTAAATATAATGACACTGTTGGATAAGATTAACGACCACATTGCATAAATACCATGCCGCATAAACACGTGATTGCAATGAATTGGATACCTGCGTAGATATGAGTCGCTGTTTGTATTACTATATTTAAACAAACTTCGAGAAAATGTAAATAAAATTCACATTTATCAGCATGTAGAAAATACATTATAAATTATTTATTTAAAAGTATACGACCTCATATGCAATTTCTTTGCATTGGAAACAACCAGAGAAAACTTGCTCACGAGAAAATTATTATATGAAACAAGAATACATACTAAATTACATATTGTGTAAGAGCATCTCTAAGGAAGTTTGATGCTTTTTGTCGGGATCGTATATTGTTATTAATTATTGAAGAATAAAATAAAGATAATATTATATGTTACTATTTACAATACCTCCACACGGGACAGAGTTAGACACCAGGGTCGTTTTTTAATGTGGAGAAAAGGAACAAAAATAAAAATTGTCTCAGTTGTGCAGGATGCCCCCTCAACTGTGAGAGAACAAGAAATTGAAGATCAGCATCTGCAGAACATATACTACACTTTGATCTTGTCCAGAAGACCAAGCCATTCATATGTGAGTTAAAAAAAGCGATTGTCGAAAATTACTCTTTAAGGATGTTAAGCAGATCTAAATTAGAGCTAGGGTTGACAATTGCTCAAACGAGAGATGCATATTTATTTTAATAATGGATCTTACTATGGTTTAAGTTTAAGGGGTTACTTTTCGATAAATGACTGGTTCGTTGGAATCGTTAATAATATTTGTTCTGCAGAAAATCATTTAATTGGTGTGTATGAAGAAGGTTGCTAATTATTCAATCAGAGCGTAACATATTATGACTTAATGGGCGGCGATTCGGTAGAGAAGTAGCCCTAGTTAGCTAAGATGCCCACTAACCAACAATCACGAGGTTGCCTCCTCAGCAACCGAGAAGGCTAACATGTTTGCCAGTCGGTTTGCCTAATACTCCACACTGGACCCTTCCAACCACCCCTACCTGACTTTCCTATGCGGGCAGACGCAAGTCTAGACGATCTGAAAATCACCCGTGCTCAGGTGCATGCTATCATAAAAAATCTTCACACTTCAAAAGCATGTGGACCCGATCTCATCCCAGCTGTGCTATTAACAAAATTGTTCAGCCGAAGTAGCTCCAGTTCTCTCCAAACTCTACAACAAATATCTTAATGAAGCTTGCTGTCCGGGCTGTTGGAAGAATTCTGGCGAAAGGACTGATCCATCAAATTATCGCCCTATTAGCCTCCTCCCATTTTGCAAAAATATGTGAGGCCTTAATTAACCATGCTCTAGCCCATCACCTCACAGATGCTAAACTTCTGACCAACCAACAATATGGATTTAGACAAGCCCGTTTCACAGCAGAGGCCCTAACTGTAATCTCTGAACGTATATACCATTCACTGGACAAAGCGGGGTAGGACAGAATGGTAGCTCTATATCTAAGGCTTTTGACGGGGTATGACATGAGGGTCTCCTCAGGAAGATTAGATCATACGGTATCACTGGTAGAATACTTAACATAATTAAAGCCTTCTTAGATAAGAGAAGCATCCGGGTTGTCCCCTACGGCAGTACATCTAAACAATATGATATAAATGCGGGAGTGCCTCAGGGGGCTATCCTTGGACCTCTATTGTTCCTGATATTCATAAATGACCTCCCCGACAAAATTGCCTCTGAGATGGGTATATATCCTGATGACACTACGCTCTATAACAGGCACGACAGAAAGACGAATGAACACATTTCTAAAAAAATAACAGAAAAACTGTAGTGGAATGGGGAGAAAAATGGTTGGTCACACTCAATGCCGCCAAGACTAAACAAGTTTCATTCAATAATACCAAGAAAGCCTCTCTACCTCCTATAGTAATGGCCAACGACTCTTTATCTGATAGTATATATTTCAAACTTCTTGGCCTAACGTTCACAGGAAACATCAGGTGGAATAATTACATTGAAGGCATTGCCAGGGCCGCTGCAAGAAAGGTGGGCTCTCTCTACCGTGATAGAAACTACTTACACTCGAAAGTATCCTGTGCCTCTATAAGGCCACCATTCGTACATGTATGGAGTATTGCCTTCACATTTGGGCTGGTGTATCTGCTACTAGTCTCTCGCTCCTTGGCAAGGTTCAAAAGAGAGTCGCAAACCTGATAGGCCCAGAACTAGCATCTAAGCTTCAGCCTCTGTCCCATCGACGAAATGTTGCATGCCTCTGCCTGTTCTACAATTATTTTAGTGGTGAATGTTCTGACGAACTGTAATCACTTGTGCCCCACGACGTGATCACCCTCGACAAACCGGACAGGCTGCTTAATCCCACCCCCACCCTGTAGAGATCCCTAGATGTAAAATATATTTGTCCCCCAGCAGTTTCTTCCCCTGAACCGCTAGCCTTGTGAATTCCATTCCAGGTTCCTGCTTCCCCAACAGTACTGAAGTGCAGAAGACTAAGAGTAATGTGAACCGACATCTGGCTGCCAAAATCCCTACATAGTACACCAGTAGTTGTTGTCTTGATTGTTGTTACCTACACCAAAGTGGCAATATTCCTTGTTTGGGGTGAAAATGTAATTAAACAATCCTCTACACACAAGAGGTTACAGAACAATGAAAATTAGATTTAAATTCACGTTGTTAGAGGGTTTGGAGGTTTGAAACACTCGTCGCCCGCTCTGCATCAAGTAAGGACACTCCAACTTTAACCGATCGATAAGCAAATAGTTGGTGGTTTAAAAGAAAAAAGAAGGGTCTGTTTGAATACGTTTCAAGGGTACAATGAAAAATTAAATCGGCATTTTCATTCCATTCCTCCTAAAAGAAAAGGTACATAATTCTTTTTATTTTCCCTTCTTATTAATAATTAATCTTTATCAACACCGATAAAGCTTTTGGACTACATCAACCAACGCACACTCAACGTACTAACGAATACGGCTGCCCTGTATACCTTTCGAAAAATCAATAAGGAGCAATACCCTTTTGCTATATGGGAATATTACCTTCTCCCTTGGACCTATTTTCTGCCCACCTTGATTTATAACACCGAAGGACATAGCACTCCTTCCGATAATGGACTGTCCAGGTTGTATCAACTTTTCTTTTTTCGTATAATGTGTTTTTATATAATTATACACAACGACTCAAAATACTATTTTCAATATTTGTGCTGAAAAGCAAAATCAGCGTCCATTCACAGCTGAACATTTTGCTAACCTCATTTCATTTCCTCTGATGATATTAGTCATTATTGAAAATCCATGGATTAAGGAAATTAACATAACCCCTTATATATATTCCTTTTGTCAAACTATACATTTTTAATTCGAATATCTGTGTCTATATGTAGTTTCTTTTGAGAAGTTCACATTTAACCACCAGACTTATATAATGCTCTATTCGTAAATATTGAGTTTTTCCTTTTGGCTAGCATCATCGGGGAAGTATTACTTCAAGTAATATCTATCAGGATTTTTAATCTAAATTCTACCAGTGTCTTTTCTCACTGATAATTGATCTTTATACAAAAACGACATTCGGAGTCAATGTCGATTCATTATTATTATTAATTGTAAATTATCTTAAGGAAAAACAACTAACTAAAGTATTTCTTTTAAGCGGGCGGCAAAGAAAAGGGGAGTATAAAAAGTGCTACACCCACTCTTGTATAAACCATATCTCTGTGGAATCGATGGAGACTGCGTCGGTAGACTGTTGTCGAACCAGATAGGAATACACTTGGAACTGTATTAAGATTACAGGTTTCAGATTGTTTACTGAAGGAAGAAAATTATTCGCATAGTGTTATACATAGATGTATTTCGTAGAAGAAAATTATCTTGCCTGAGAAGCTACTAGACTGTATTTAATTTTATGCTGAAAAAAAATCTCCATAAATATGGATAGTTAGCGGTAACTTTTATTTATATTACTTTAACTATGGGGTGTGAATATAAGTATCCATAGATTATTTAAGATTGATACACGTTTTTATTGCATAAAAACATAAGTGTTAAAAAATTAGATAATAAAAAAGTGTGTATCTTTTTTTTTAAAATAAGGAATGCACAAATATGTTTCATTAATTAATTGAAATCATCGTAATTACAGAAATATACAAAGGTTTATTATTAATCAGACAATTATTTTAATAAACAAATTATTTTTTTAATTAGATTTACAACTTCTGTCGCTAAACAGTACAAGAGTTCAAAATTTAAATTACAACTAAAAAAAACTAGACCATTATTCTGGATATATTTCTTAGCCGTACAAAGGTTTCTATGATAATTAAACATAGATTTTTCTCATGTCTAAAGAGTAGAAATATATTGGAGGATAAGTAACTAAACTTTATAAGTATCTCTAGTGGTAGACAATACCGTAATGGTGAGAATACATAAAGGTTCATATGCCAATCTTAAGACAGATTTTTCAATATAAACTTTTCTATTTAAGATTTCGTACGTCAACGATCATTAAAACATAAAATTTTGCACTCCTTTTACATAATTGTGTATGTTACCATTATAGGTTACATAGAAAAAAGACACCAAGTAAAAATGATACAGACTCATAATTATGAGACGATATTAGTCATAGTATAGTTGAACAATGGATTTATACAAGTGTAGTTATATTTATCTTAATGTTTCGCCGTATGTCCATGTTTGTTCTGGATAGGTATAATAAGCCAATACTTGAAATGCACTACTCTTTACATATGTGACGTACATTTTATGCGTATCACACATAAACGCGAACATTTATATTACATTTTTTCGACTGTGACATTACCTTCAGATACATTTTAATCAATAACCCCCTCTCATTCTTTATTGCCAGATGTGTGTTTGCGTGTCGACATGACTAACGAGACAACTTTGTTTCTTCTCCTCTAAAGGGCGTCGTGCCAGTTGTATGAATCACGCTTATTTCTAAAGATGCGAGGAAGAAAAACGCGACTATATGTTGCTTTCATTGACTCGTTTTCATTTTGATTACAGCAAGTCTTATTTTAGAATAAACATTACAAAAAAAACAAACAAACTAGATGCCATATGACCGAACACACCGCGAACTTTTCCCCTGAAAAAATGTAGTCATTAGATTAAGATGTACTATATATATATATATATATATATATATATATATATATATATATATATATATGTGTGTGTGTGTGTGTGTGTGCGTGGGTGTGTGTGTATCTATATGTATATATACACACATATATATGTATATAGTAAGTTATGAAATATATATGATGATTAAGCTTACTAACTAGTTCCACCTCCGTATTAACTAACTTAACTTACGCACTAGCTCTACCTACGTAATGAGCAATATTGAAGTAAATACTTAAAGTTTACGCATAAATTTATACTTTCCTATATTAATTTTATGTAAGTAAACGACGTAGTTATATATATGTATATATGTACATATATATATATATATATATATATATAGAGAGAGAGAGAGACAGAGAGATAGAGAGAGAAGGAGAGAGATAGTTTAATAAATTATTTTCTTTTTCATTTCGAACATTTATGTATGAATTCAGTATGTATCTTTCATTGTAACATTATCATTTGTTCGTCTCTATTTTCCGGTCATAGGTTACTTAAAAAATAGAGCATTGTATACGAATAATTAAAGAAATTTACTATTCGAGACAGAATACATATGTGATTCCTATTTGCTTTTGTTTTACATTTTCTTTACATAAGCAATCACGAATATCCAATCATTCAGGTCACTCATACATGGTCAAACAGTGTATTTTAATTATTGTTTATATTTCGGGCAGTAAAGATTTATAAAGATAGATGTAAAAACTTCAAGTGGATGTATAATAATATGAATATCCATTAGAAACGCATAACCATATAAAAACACTCGATCTTCAAGGTGGCCTCATATAAAACTCATCCTTATATAAAATAAGTAAAACCTTATAAATTGTATTTGTTTCGAAACAAGATGAAAACATTGAGGTTTGTTTCATATTGTTTCTAAAAACGGTTCTCATCACAAAGAATAAAAAGTTAGCAAAATAATATATTCCTCAGCCAGCTTAAATATTGCTAATAAGCACAAACACTAAAACAATGCTTAGATACTGAAACAATCAAAAGTATTAACGATTATATAAACAAGGCCTTCGAATTGTAAATCTATGCTTGAAGATGAAAAGAAAATGTTAGAATTTCTTGAGATGTAAATAAAAAGATGAGTTTCTTTTGGTATTATTGTAAACATCGGTAAATCCATTAGTAGAAAGTATGTTCGTAAATCTGATGAATCCAGATAATATAGATCAATAATTGTTGCATAACTAGTAATGTAGGTTGGAAGATGTATCTTGAAAGTGTATAGTAAAATAGCTTGAGGTGTAAACGCTTCCAGGTGCAACTAAATACAGAGAAGGTAAAGACTGCTACAATCGGCGAGAATCGTTATTAAATGAAAAGTAACTAAAGAAATATAAGATTATATATGAGTAAGTTAGCAATATATTTATCAATTCTGTTAAGTATAAAAGATCACCTTAATAGAAAGCGTCGAAGTGCGTGTAATTAAGAAATTTGAAAGAGAACAGCCTTAACATACGAATTTATGAATAAAATCACTGCTGTAAATATGATTTGCTTTAACAGGGATACAAAGGGACGAATTTTCACACAGATAGATGTATAATAAAAGCTATGCAATTGAAATAGCATGTGGAACTTTAAATTGAATAAATAATATATGACATATATATGATATATTTAGGGCTGCGGTGTTCGTTTCTTACGTGTTTGTTCATAATCTAGAATAATAGAATTGTATGTTTCCATTCAATGAGAATAGTTGGAACGTTATGAGGGAGAAATCATTATTTTTGAAAGGCGAAGTGTAATGGTACTTGTAAAAGTATGAGTGCTCAATCCAGTAAATAATCGGGGTCAGATCAGTAGAGATATACTTGTTATACAAGTACCCGGTCCTGTCTGGGTTAGTGTGAGGACTTCACAGAGAGAGAGAGAGGGAAATATGAACTATTTCCTCTTTAGACCTGAGCAATCGTGATTGTGTCGCTCGTATGAAATAAGATAACATTTTATAATAAGGAATACATGTGTGTGTAACGGCGTTAACAGTTACATTAGATGGTGAGTAAAGTTTTAGATGAAATAAATTTGTATGTGGCATCTCTTATTGAAAACAAATCGTAATTAATCCAAAGAAACATTTCTTCAATCAAATTATTTTATAGACATATTTAAGGTAACCAATGCAAACCGATACAACGCAGGAAAATTGATTAAAATTACGAAACATATATTGCATATGATGTCTATGATGTTCCGTATTCCCGGCCTTCTGTTTGTTTTCTCTACCTTAGTAAACTTTGTTTTAACTTGCTGTCTACTGTTTATATAATATTTATAGAATTAAAAAATGGAATATTAAATCGAAATTGCAAGTATACTGATACAAATGTAGATTTTGCGAATATATATTTGTCAAATTTGTTATCATCCTAACCAATTCAGTTAAAATCCTTCTCAAGATAAAACATTGTAAGTTGAATGTATTGTGCGTTTACGTGCCATAAATTGACAACGTTTATGTTCATAGCACACTAATGTTTGAATTATTCATAGAAAAGAAATTATTAGGACCAATACAGTACGTAAATGACTCAGTAGTTTTAACATTTTTTAGGGTGGAATATCACGTTAAATTTTAAGAAGATTTTCGGGCGTAAGTATCTCACAATTTTTAAATAAATTAACAAATTCAAGAATCTTCTCGTATAACTTAACAGTAAAATTTATGAAAACTGATGACACATAGTGTCATATTGATAAGATTAATGAACTTAAGAAGCAAAGTACAACCCATACAACATCACATGAATATATGTGTGTGTATGTTATACAAGTCATAGACAAGTTAAAATATTTACAATTAATGTTGAATAGAATGAGCGAATTAATACATATATTACCTGGTCGTACATAATTTATAAAACTTCTACATCTTTATCTAATCAAAAAATATTTACCCAATATACATACACAATATATATATATATATATATATATATCCTTATATATATATATATATATATATATATATATATATATATAGAGAGAGAGAGAGAGAGAGAGAGAGAGAGAAAGAAAGAGAGAGAGAGAGTGGGCCAAAATTAGGGTCCTATTTTTAAAAATTCATAAATTCATGTAAGTTTTAAGAAGAGTTTTTCGGCCAAAATTTGTTTTGTTTATTTCAAAAAAATCTTGGAAGGGTCAGTCTACACACACATAAAGTTTGGTGAATTTAATTTTGTGGAAGTTATTCAAATCTAAAGATAGGACCCTTATTTTGGTCCCCCTGTATATATACATTATATTATATTATTGATAGTATTGTTTAAACAAAGTCAACTCCTATATGTTGCTCTATACCGTTATTATTCTTACCATTTACCATTACTATTATATATATATATATATATATATATATATATATATATATATATATATATATATATGTATATATATATATATATATATATATATATATATATATATATATATATATATATATATATATCAATTAAATTATTTCTCTCCGATAGGCTCATAGGGGTAGTGGTCGATGGACAAGAATCAGAGGCCTGTAGTATTTATGCTGGAGTCCCTCAGGGGCCAATCCTGGGCCCAACATTCTTCCTGATCTACATCAATGATCTCCCTAAACACATACTTAAATCCTTCGTTGCCATGTATGCTGATATCGGAGAGAAATGATTTAATTGGTATATATATATATATATATATATATATATATATATATATATATATATATATATATATATATATAAATATATATATATATATATATATATATATATATATATATGATTAGTTTTTTTTTGGAAAAAGAACTCCAGCAGAGTACTCAATTAAAAGGAAAATCCAAATTTTAAGAGCGTATTTATAATTTGTATTTTGTGTACAGAAAGTTGTTAGTTGAGACAGATCATTGGTACCGTCGGTTTCAAGCCCGATAATAAGGCCCGTTTAAGGTATCCTTGTCAAGCTCTCTTCAGCCAATATTTTTACCAATATTCGAATATTGGCTGAAGAGAGCTTGATAAAGATACCTTAAACATGCCTTATTATCGGGATTGAAACCGACGGTACCAATGATCTGTCTCAACTAACAACTTTCTGTACACAACATATACACAATATATACATATATATATATATATATATATATATATATATATATATATATATATATATATATATATATATATCAATTACATCATTTCTCTCCGATATACTCATAAGAGTAGTGGTTGATGGACAAAAATCAGAGGACTGCAGTATTAATGCTGGAGTCCCTAAGGGGTCAATCCTGGGCCAACTCTCTTCCTGATCTACATCAATGATCTCCCTAAACACATACTTAAATCATTCTTTGATATCTATGCTGATGACACGACCATCCATGGCAACATGTCAAAGGCTGTAAATGACAAAGTTCTCTCTGATTCTCTCCTCTAATCTCGAGCGTGTTGTTCAGTGGGGGAGGATGTGGTTGGATACCTTTAATGCATCTAAACCCCAACTCCTATCCTTTAATCATCAACGCTCTGATCCCCCATCTGCCATCAATTGGGATGGATGGCTCTCGTCTGGGAGAGGCCCCGTGTTTTGACAAACTTCTGGGTTTGACCTTTACTTCTTATCTGAAATGGAACACATACATCAAGTCTGTTGCCAAGGTCGCTGGAAAGATGGTGGGTTCCTTCTACCGCTCCAGAAGATATCAAACTACTGATGCACTTTTCTATCTATATAAAAGCCAAGTACCTCCAAGGATGGAATACTTCTGCCATATCTGGGCAGGAGCTGCTAAAAACAGCCTATCCTGTCTTGACAAAGTACAAAATAGACTTCGTGGCTTAGTGGGGGATGCCCTTTTCTCTACCTCGCAACCTCTCTCCCACAGAAGAGACGTTGCGAGCCTATTCTTGTTTTATCGTTATTTCCATGGCAGATGCTCGTCTGAAATCAAATCTCTGGTGCCCCCTCGCCAATCTTTCCCGAAAAACATCCCTCTAGCCGACTCCACTGTGAAAAATTCCCCACTCTTTATTTGTGCCCAAATAAAAACGTAGATACCATTAAAAAAGCTTCTTTCTTAGAGCTGCGCGCCTATGGATCTCTGTTCCGTCTGTCTGCTTCCCACCGGACTACAACTTTGATATGTTCAAGTCCAACGTAAACAAATTCCTTATGAACCGCCGCTTAAGTAAACACTTCATCAAATCTCCACACTAACATAATGTACTTGCAATAACCCTTATCCGTGAGTGGCTTCCGATCCTTGATAAGTGGTGACTATTGTGTAAAAAAAGGACATATATATATATATATATATGTATATATATGTAGACAGAAAAATATACAATTACATAATATATACTGACATACATTCAAGTACACATTCACACACAACTATATATATATATATATATATATATATATATATATATATACAAATGTATATACATATATATATAATTATATATATATATATTTATGTATACACGCATATATATAGCGAGAGAGAAATACACAGTTACATAAAATATACTTAGATATATTCAAGCACACCTTCACACACGATTATATATATACATATATATATATATATATATATATATATATATATATATATATATATATATATATATATATGAATATAAATATATATGGGGGGTGAATGTGTGCTGAATGTATATATATATATATATATATATATATATATATATATATATATATATATATGCTGATGAAATGTCTTGAGGGAGTTAAAAGTTTTTTTATCTCTAATTAAAATTAAATTACAGACAAATCACATAAGCTTAAAAAGATCGCCAAGATTTAGGTGAATGTCAATCACATTCCAATTTTATAATAACTATTGGGCAACGCATCAGAAATAATGTATTTTCGCGCCAATAAAGCCACTCATATTGTTTCTCATCACTTAGTGGCAACATACTTCGAAGCTAAGTTAGCCAAGCTCTCTATATAAATAAATAAATAAATAAACAAAAAATGTATACATACACATATATATTTATATATATATTTAGTAGAAATGCTAATTAATAAAAAGCTGAAGAAAGTGCTCAATACTGTTGTAGAGCAAATATGCGTTTTATTTTTTATTATCGTTTTTTCTGTTCAGTTACATTTTTGTTTCAGCTTCGCGATCGTTTTTTTTTTTTTTGCGTGTATGTAGCCTCCTAAGACTTTACAGAAAAGTTCGTTTATAGTGGAAATAAACGAACTTTTCTGTAAAGTATATGCAGGCTACATAACGCTCAAAAACGGTCGCGTAACTGAAACAAAAAACTGAACAGAGAAAAAACGGTAATAAAAAAGAAAACGTATATCTATCTATATATCTGTCTCTCTCTCTCTATATATATATGTATATATATATAAATATATATATATATATATATATATATATTAAATACTGATAGATTTTGTATTTTATATATCTTCCCACAAATACAAGGCATGACGTGTCTTACTTTTAAAGTGTGACTCTACTAAAATATCGTTATGCCATGATAGTTTAAATGAATGGAATTAGATTGTTTTTCTTGAGGAAATTATCGGCATGGATGAAGCTTAAAATTTGAAGGTTAATAAGTTCATTTAGCCCTATCAATGTTGTAGTTTTCCTTTTTAATGAAAGCGTCATAACTTATCTAGGCTTGGAAGCCACTCAATTATTAATGATTTTTAGTGTAATAGTCATCTGGGCAATAGCATAGTCAGTTTAGTAATTGAATTTTCATATGATTTGGTTGTTTAAAGAACAGTTCAAGAAAAAAAATGTTATGGTTGGACTTGGAGACGATTATATTATAGTAAACTGGAAAGCTGGCACACGACAACAGTTCCACAATCGGGTACTTCTCTTAAATACCATTTGTTTATGGAATTTACGTTAAGATTTAGGCAGAGAAAGAGATTTGGGTGAAATATGCATAAATCCTTTAGCTAGACGAGTGGTTATGTCTGAAAGTTTGGAAAACTGGAGGGATAGATTAGGTGTCAGGCGAGCATTTACCATGAAAATAATGAATTTGTAGAGACAATTTCGCAACGTTTCTTCTGTAAGAAATGGTTTGCGGGACAGAGAAAACAGAATCAACTACCAGTTTACGGCCCGTTTTGACTTCTATCACGTAAATATAGGGTACTTCCAGCAGCTCTATCTCAAGAATTGCAATCGTCTTTCATCATAAGGCGTACTTGTTCCTTAAACAGGTAGATAATTACATCGAAAGTGAGGTATCTACTGGAGATGTAGAATGAACGAATTATTTTTCAAGAGGATGGATTTGATGTATAGGTTTATTGCAAAGTTTGTGTGAAGGTCAGACTCAGCAGTTCGATAAGACATGTAACTTACTGTAGATAGCACACAATCATTTAATTTCGGTAAGATGCGGGAATTCAGAATGTAGATTATTGAATTAGAAATGTTTGGTTTTAGATGCACTAAAATTACCCATCTATGTTCCTTCCTTGCACTACATGCTTAAGATAAGAGGAATGAGAACCTGAAGAATCTTGTTCATTTTCGGACATTGAAGTTTTGCAAAAGATAATTATATAATCTGCGTAAATGCCTACGAATGATCTAAAATGTTATTTAGAAAGCATTGATGAAGATAAGCAAAGTAGTTCGGTTAACGATAGAATCCTGAGAGACGCTATCGTTTGTACTGTATGATATCCAACATTGAATAGAAAGGATAAAAGGCCCGTTTCACCGATGGATTCAACTGTCATATCCAGGTTGACGAAACGAGACAAAATGAAGGTTTCCGTTCGCGGCAGCTTTATTGCAGCTAATTTCATACTAGATAATTGATAATACGCTACCAATCGATGGCCGTTTAACTTGAAACAAAAAACTGTCATTCTGGGGAAACATTATTTTTTTATTCGCGTTTTTCGTTTTCCAATATGATATAATAATGTAAATTTGATTAATGAAAGGAAGTCCTTACTATGTAAAAACGTCATTAATTTATTTAGCACGTCATTTAACATTATTCCTGCGAAGATTTTCACAAAAGGTCGCATCATATTTCTGCCAGCGTAAACAAACACTACTACACTTTCTCTAACCACGCACATATTAAGACACCATTTTTATCTTGCATTTATTTTGTTTTATATTGAAGTAAGAATTGTTAAATTTTTAGTTAGATGATTTGATTATATATTAAGTGTTACAAGTATTATTTTCATTTTTATGCTTATTAGTAAATGATTTTATTCATTTTTCATTTTATTTTAGCATTATTATTTATTTTCATAATTATTATTTATTTTCATAATTATTATTATTATTATTATTATTATTATTATTATTATTATTATTATTATTATTATTATTGGTGGTAGATTTTGTTTTGTCTATTCTATTTTTGTCTCTGTTTTGGCATATGCTTTCAATTTTATTGTTGTTGGTTTACTGATGAATTGTCCTTATGCGGTATACATTTTGAAGTCATTTACAAATGTGTTTGGTCACAAATATATTTCTATCAAATATTCCTATTCTCGTAAGTGAGACATACTGTTATAGAATCGAATATTTATTATGTACTAACTGATTTTAGTTGATCGTGTTTATTTATCGTCCTGTTGCTAAGGAGGACTTATTAAAGCAACCTAGTTGGTGTACAAATTCCATGAATCTACTTATATATATATATATATATATATATATAGATATATATATATATATATATATACATATATATATATATATGTGTGCATGTGTGTGTGTAGAGAGAGAAAGAGAGACAGAGAGGGAGGAAGAGAGATAGAGAGAAAACGACGGAAGCATAGCGAGAAAGAGGCAACGAAAATATACTGGTATTGACCGACCGATACAATATGCCTAGCTCAACTTTCAGAATTAAGTGTTAGTGATTCATCTCCTCTCGAAGCGACTGACCTTTATATGCCCTTGTATAAAGATGGTGGACTCGTTTTAATCAAGATTAAATAGCTCATAAAAATCTGACGCTTTTTAGTTAAATTGATACGCATATAATTGTGCATTCTCAGCAGTACTTGAACATTTATAATTTTTAGGCATTGCTGAGAAATTAAGTAAGAATAGATCACTTAAAATTAAACAAAGCGATGATATTATGCAAGATATGTTAAAATATTTAATTGATATTACCTATTTTTTTCTTTTATTGATTTTTGAAATCATGTATCTTTGCAATATCCTAGATGGAAACCATACTAAATCAATCCTCATTTTAACTATAAAGCAGTGAATTAAGTATAGAAAATATCGATAATAAATTTGTATACGTTATTGAATTTGTTCGCTTACTCTTTCGTAGCTATTGCTAGCTGACAGTGCGGCGTTTCCAATTCGTGCAATATGTTGTTTTTTTTACATTATATTTTAATTTATGCAGATATGGTGTGTATTATTCTTATAGAATCGACTCTCTACTGATTATTGTCTATTAAAAGGAATACTTAACCGTTGGATTAATTCGTAGCAAAAGTAAATAAAAGCATTGAAAATGAAAACAATAATAATAATGTTCATCAAATGCCCTCTGTGCTATTTACATTATAATCTCACAGGATATTAAGGCTTTGAGATGAATGCCCTGGAAGGGGTACTTCTGATTAATGTTTAGCTTTAAAATATGAAGACTGTAAAATTATTTGAGGACATTTTAAATTGTATCTCTTCTTTCATTGTAAAAAAAAATCATTAATAAGTAAAAAAAATTAAAATAAACTCATGATTTACACCAGAGCGTGAACATTTGTTTATTCGATTTGTTATTAATTTTTTTACCACTAAGCCATATTAATTAATATGGCCATATGAATTAAATCTGCTGTTAAAATGTTCAAATGATTTACGGAAATGTTATTATCACACTTGACCGGTTTCACGTAGAATACTCCCTTGTAAAAATGATGATTTCATCTATAAGAGAAACACTCTATTTTCAGATAGAATTATTTGGAATTTCGATACTTATTAGATACATTTCTGTACAAGATGTATTTAAGAACGCTATCAGGCATGTAAATTAGCTTTGTGTGTGGAAACATTGCCTGAGCTGTTTGCGTATCTAAAAGGAAGGAACTAACACATCCACAAATAACTGTTATGCTATAGAAGAGATTTCGTTCAAAATACACTGTACAAGCTAAAATTAATGTACATAAAATATATACACTCATTTTAATATGATTTATATACGTTAATTTTAAATTGGATTTATTGGAAATATATATAGTACAAATACTACGGTAAATAATAATCTTTCAGATTTTTCTAAACGTTCAATATTTTTATACATTACATATGCAAACTATAATATTGATAATCTGTGTCATCTGTATGTGTTCAAACTAAATTTAGGAAACTGCTGTGTTATATAAATTTCTTACCAAATTTTGTTTTTTAAACTGATAACAGTTAAATATATATAATTTCGCAAAAATATAAGTATAGAGATAACACTTACAGGGAACTTATATGCTTTTTTTCTGAAATCCGGGCGTAGTATATTTTCTAACATTACGCGTTTTTTTTTTCAGTGCTCGGGTTTTCATTGCAATGCTTGGAGAAAATTCTTGACAGATGGTATTTAACATTGATTTCGGAGTCGATTTTGGAAGAGCTAGATTTTCGTAAAATTTAAAACAGAACTGGTTTCATACCTTTCTTTCTCCGAAGTCAAGGTAACAATCAAGTGAGAGTTAAATAAGCAAAATTATGAAAATTAAAGCAATCGGTGTTTAGGTAAAAGCTGATTCAGATGTCTAAAATCAAATAATACATTTGAAACATCGTACTTGTGAAGGTATAGATAGAAAATCGACATATATTTACTTGAAATAAGAAGAATTTATCAACGATACTTTCCAAATTACGCATATCTTCTTTTTTAAGAGTTTATTAATTCACATTGCCTCTTCTTTTAAAACATTATTAGATAATCGTGTAGTACGCAAAACTTTCTAAAAAGTATTTCACGTCATGGTTGTAAACGTCCATCACATACCGGAACACCTTGTGATTCCTCCTATTACCTGGCTCCTTTTCTCTCCTCGACTTTTTTCCACTCCTCTTGATGATGTTCCTGTGTTACTTAGTCTCACTATATAGTTTCCAATCCCAGATCGTAGCAAGGAGAAGGCACTTTCTACAACCTAATAAATCGTTTTTTTTATTATTATTAAATATGGGATTTAATTATATCCCTTATAGTTGTGTATACCAGTAAGTGTACTAAACGCCAGGTTTTGAATCAAACAAAAAGATTTAGAATATTTTCTGAAGCACATGGGAAAATATATGGTACATAAGTAGACGATGGGCCGTTCAGTTGTCTATCTTGTTTCGGTAAATACGAGTAGTTTCCGTAATACGGTCAGTTGTTTCAAATGCAAGGAAAAACAGTTGACAATGGTGAAGTAGTCTAAAGACAGGGCAACTACTCCAAATTAAGAGCGATATTGTGTCATTGATTGAGAACACATCCTGACCTATCAGAAAAAGTGCCCACGAGATATTTGCTAAAGTCCCTCATTTATGACCGAGGAACTTAAAAGAAATGTGCGACTAAACTTAACAGAATATATATATATGTATATGTATATATATATATATATATATATATATATATATATATATATATATATATATATATATAGTTGGGGTATCAAAACCAATCAAAATATGATGAAAGTAAAAATAAAATAGATAAACCTCACAATTTATCATACCATACCTCTTCACACTGAAACATTTATCAAAATATTCCGTGGATCTATATTTTAAAAACTTCGTTAAACTTTGTAACATTCTATGGAGGTCAGGCGCGAACGAACACCCCATAATTTTATTATACTATATTTCTTCAAACTGAAACATGATTATCAAAGTATACTTACATAGATAATTATGAAAAGTTTTATTAAAGTTTGTGTATATTCCATTCTATGGAAGCCAGGTGCGAACGCAGACCTCACAATTTCATTAGACCATGCCTATTTAAGTTACAACACACTTATCATAGTATTCTTATGTACATCTATATCAAAAACACTTGTAAACGTTTTTTTTTTCATTTTTAAGGTTTTTAATTCCATACTTTGTGGACCAGGCGCGAACGCATTTTAATGAGCCACCGTTCTCCCAGATCAAACATACACATTCGTTTGTCTCGCTAATCCTCTCTCATTATATGTAATCATTTTTTTTTAAATAGCCAACCATATAGGAGCCTATTCGTGACCACACACACACACCCACACAGACATTCAGATTTATATTATATATATATGTATATATATATATATATATATATATATATATATATATATATATATATATATATGCGTATTAGAATTGCAAAAGGAGTGCAACTTAGTCTTATTAGCATTGAATGTCGCCATCCATTTGTGGCCCCGCTCGATTACGATCTATATGTCATTTTCTAACGATGTTACCATCGTTTTAAATCTATAAACGCCGTTCGTCCCTAGCGCATCTTATAAACTGTTTTATTATATAGAAAATATCGCATCTCGGACAAAATATTTTGAGGGACAGCGTTTATGAATATCAGGAATAATTAGGGTCCAAGGATCGACTCCTGAGGTACTCCCACATTAATGTTATGCTGCTTGGAACTACGTCAATCAATGACAGATTGGATGGTTCTATTTTCTTAGTAGAATCTAAATATATTTAGTATTCATCTAGATATACCGTATATTTATTTTTTTATTGGTAGCTGTTCACGCCAGAGTTTGTCAAAGGCGTTGGATGTTTCAGAAGCTATAGTACATGGTATATACTTTCAGAGATGACTGTTAAAACACCTGGAGAAAAAAAAACATTTCTAATTCCATGCTGTTTGCCAGAGAGAAGACTTATTTCCGAGGTGGTGAACTAGTGATTGATTATATAAGGTCTCAAAGATTTTAGACAAAGAAAGGCCGATACTAATAGGGCGATAATTTAGGGAGTCTTTTCCAACAAAATTCTTGTAAACTGGTACCACTGGGAAAAGTTTCAGCTATTAGGGAAGCACGGTTAAGCAAGGCATTTATTATAGAGATTGAAAAGCAGAGAGGCTGGCGCGACTGAGCGCTTGTTAGTAAATAAGGCATGAAGAGATCAGGGCCAACCTTTTTCGATTTTTATTTTTTTTTTATGGAGAAGGGGTAAATTTATCATAATCTCAAGTGGATCCTCTCTGCATAATTAAATTTGGGAGGGGGTTGTTTGTTGGCACTAAGATGGATTTTGAAGTGAATCGCCGGCAAGCATTACCGCCTAATCGGTTGTTATTATTTGATGCTGACTGATATTTTTCACAAATCAAAACATTTATTCATAAACAAATCGAACTAAGTATGTTTTAAATTTCTTCTTCTTCTCCTTCTTCTTCTTCTCCTTCTTCTTCTTATTATTATTATTATTAGTAGTAGTAGTATTGGTATCATTATTATTTACTAACCAGGTGTCGTAAGACAAACCATCTTAACAGATTTTCCTGTGAAAACAACTAGTGCTGTTCTCCTGAGTCTGAGTTACAGCAGGTCTTCCTAGACTTCCAGTATGCTCCAATTCTTCGGATAACATATGCAATACATTACATTTTCCATTGCCTATATTATTATACAGCCCATGTTTTAAATATGATGTTTTCTTTTTTTCAAGCATGGTTATATACGATTACCTCTTACGATTTTTTCAGCGATTTTCGTAAACTCCCGAAGTATGGCGGACGAAAAATCAATACAAAACGAGTCGCTCTCTGCATAAGTTCCAACCATATACCAGAGAATTTTAATTGTTTCAAACCTTCTATAAATAATAACAATGGATTTTATAACAGTTACAAACATATGCACACACGAACAGTTTCACACACAGACGCCCACAAACACACACACACACATATATATATATATATGTATATATATATATATATGTGTGTGTGTGCGTGTGTGTGGTTGCGTATTTGTGTGTTTGTGTGTATATATATGTTTATTACATTTTAGTAATTCAATGAATTTAAAATGCATATTTATTTTTTTTATTATTATATGTAAGACAAAGAATAATTTTTAAATATTATATCTCCTTATCCTATAGGAGTTTAATTGATACCGTCTCTTCAGAGGAGAACATATTAGCAACTAATTCTAAAGGTTTATAACTTATTTGCTAAAACCGGTAAGACATGGAAAATCACAATTAAAGGTTTTTAAGCATTTAAATATCATCGAGTAAGATAAGTTAACTAAAAGTATATTGAATTTCACATCAAAATTGCCTTGGTAAAATCCGAAGTGAATGTGTTTGGTAGCAGTGAGGTAATGTGATCCGATCTGTATTTTGAGTTATCAAGAGCACAAGGTATCTTTCCGAAGTAGGCATTTATTTGCTCTATCATGTATATTGAACGGTTTTGAGTTAAATGAAATTGCCCTTATAAGATATTACGCCCAATACTATATTGTAAGGCCTATACTCACATGTTTTCATACCAGTTGATTTGTTGGATAACTTTATTCCGCAGTGTTTGTATATATATATATATATATATATATATATATATATATATATATATATATATATATATATATATATATATATATGTGTATATATATACATTATATTATTACGTGGTTTTTAATGGCATAATAGACTGGTTTTAATAGTAATTGTTGTTAATTTTATGAAATTAATAATTACACATAATTTAGACAATTATTACGACAATAATTTTTTCAACTCACAAGGTGCAGTTATACAAGTGTTTTCCAAAGATTTCTTTTTGTGTGATAAACGTGTGGCTTGTGTCTGAATCTGAATGACAATAGTAACAATAGCCCTTCTCAGAATTCCAGTAATTTTTACCACTTTCGATATGCATTACAGATGATTTTGCAATATCGCAACAGCCTTTAAAATTTATTTCTCGTAGGCAGCGGCCGTTGGTATTTAATTGAATTGGGGTGACAATAGGTTTTCTCGCGGCCATAGCCCTATTTACACTCATCCAGCAGAGGTCCTTTGAGTGCTTCCTCCTATCGGTTTTCTCATCACCCTTGACCCCTACCGTATTTGGTATGATGCTAGTTTATTGTAACACACGCACATATAAAGAAAATAGCTCATCAAAGGACAGGGGCGCACGGATGAGTAACTTACAATTATACTGCTTCTTTTTTTATTATTTACTGTGATGTTCCTTGTGTTTTACATGTGCAGCTTTATCTGTATGTCGGATTTGTGTCCGTAGCGCATGTGAGTTATATTTCGCATTGAAGTGTTTTCCTTAGTATTTCTGCAATTTTCTACATTGTAATATGTTGCAATTTTTAAGCTAATCCTCTTATTCCAAGATCTCACATTATATTTCAAAGAGTGTCTATATTTTTTCAGCTACTATACTATTTATGGATCTATATTCACTTCTATATCTTCCATATCTTTTTCGAGCGTGTACCTGTGCCGCTTCTCCGTCTGGTTTGGCTTATCTCTGTGGTTTACTGCTTTTTCCACAAGGTCTCTCTATTTTTGTGATGTTCTAGAATGTTATATGGATTCACATGTTATATGGATTATTGTTTCTTTTCCTTGTTGACAAGTAATAAAAATTTTATTTTTTATTTTTTAAAACACAGTAATGAATTTTACGAACTCAATATTTTTCAATTTTTAAACTTTAAAAATCTATCGAAATTTTTCTATTGATTCTATTTTTACGATATTTTTAGGGTCAATGTGAAATGTTATGCTCTTTCCAATAAACCGAATATAATATTTTAGACAAACGTTTTATTTTAAATTCACGGCCCCCCCATTTTCAAGTGTCTAGTAAAAAGTGAATAATTAATTTACTCACCAAAGTTTTATATATCACAAATTGAAGAGAAAAGGTCAGTAAGTATTATATTCAAATTTAAACCAAAAAAGGTAGTGCTTTTTTAGAAATTTACCTGTAAAGTTCGAAGTTTAAAACCTTTTTTTTTCAAGCCACGTTGTTTGTTTTTTCTTCTTTTTTCTATGAAACCTTGGTCCTTGCTCCTTTAATTGAAAACAAAATAAGGGCTTCAATTACATTTTTCGAGTAGTTATAAGCTTGGAAAGACAGGGGGTAGAATAATTCACGCCCCCCGTTTTGAAATGTCTATTAAGAAGTAAATAATTTATGCACCGAAGTGTCATATATCACAAATTGAAGAGAAAAGTTGAATAAATAATATATTCAAATTTAAAACAAAAATTAGTGTTTTTTTTTAATTTACCTGAAAAGTCCGAAGTTAAAACCTTTTTTTTGTTTAAATATGTCGTTTGTTTTTGTTTTTTCGTTTTTGTTTTAATGAAACCGTGGTCCTTGCTCCTTTAATTGGAAAAAAAATTAGGGCTTGATATAGATTTTTCGAGGAGTTATAAGCTTGGAAAACGGGGTGGAATTATTCACTATTTTTCACGAAATTTCTGACAAACCTACCAATCTACCCATGTTAAGAGCAACTTTCGGAATAGACACCCCTAACCTTGCCAGAATACCCGAAAAGCTATAAAAGTTGACGCGTCGAATGTGAACGATGAGTTGGACGTAATGTAAAAATGTACCGAATTTAAAAGGGAACGAAATTCAAATTTTCGTTCCATTTTTACAACCGTAAAGCAAATTTTACCTAACTTACTGCATTAATGCTATTTTTTAAGAAACAAAATAGGTTTGGCTATAAATTCCTACACTCATTTCACCTTAAAAAATTTAGGTGACTGAAATAGGAATCTAATTGGATCTTTAATTTCCTGAATAGTATGAGAAAATTCATTTTTCATCGAGTTATATCGAATTCATTAATACGGACTTTAGGGGCTTTTTTCGTAATGTTACTGTAAAAATAATTTTTTTATTGTTACAAATTAAAATGCTTTATTTATATAAAAAAAGCAAAAATAAATTCTTGCGTTTTTTATTTTCTACTGAAAACCATAATTTTAGTAAAGGTATTTTTTGTTTAAACAAAATAAAACAGTTTCACTAAGAGTTAAGTAAGAATAATTAGTTCATTATATTCTGCGATCATTATTAGAAAAATCCTGCAATTTTCATTTGAATTTGTTAATTTCCTGATTGTTGGTGAATTTTTAAGTAAAGGGAGGAGTCAAAATGTTCATACACTTTGAGCGTCGGCATCATTTTGTGTGTACCTACGATTTTTCGATGAATATTTGATAGCAAAGCGACCACGTGTGGTTAATTTAAATTAAATTTCAATCACATGGTTGCATTATCAATAATCATGTGATTAAACCCATTGAAAGTTTACCGATATTGTAAACACATTCTGTTTACATTAGGACTGTAGTGTTTTTTTAGTGATGCAATTTTTGCAACTGAGATTTAAAAAAAAAACCGCGAGATCAGGAGAAAGAATCCTCCAGAAAATCGCTAGATTTTTAACTTTTATCGTCTGAAATTTTCAAAAATCCACAATCCCCCCCATATTTTAACTTCCTACCATAAAAAAATTATAAATATAGTATATTCAATATATAAAATGTTCCGTGTTTTCTCACTATATGTTTCTGGAATTATATTGAATCGGTTAGCTCCCCAGAAGGCTTACATATTTTATCAGCTAGTTTTGCTTGTTTTTTTTTCAGAGAGGGTATTTTTTTGTAGGAAACAAATCATAAACTCAAACTTTTTATAATAAAAGTTACATTGAAATATACTGCAAATTAAGCATCACAATAATGGTGCAACATTGAAATTAGAAACATAAAAAACAAAAAAAAGACTTTGTTTTAGCATATTAAATGTATTTAGGTTGTAAGATAATTAAATTCTTCTGTATTGGTATTATTTGTATAAGTTTTTTTTTTTGCTTTGTTTCTTGCTTTTTACAATTTTCGATTAAATACTTCTAAATAAAGCAGGGTTGCTTAGATCGTATTTTAAACAAAACTTCGGAGGTTGGAATGCCCCCCACCTAAAATGTACTTGGAAAATCGATTTTATAGCGAGATTAAATAATGGTTAGCCGTAAAAAGGTTAAAAACAAAACAAATAATCAATAAATAATTGTTACAAAAGGCAATAAATGCTACTTTTTTTTTACTTACTTGAATGGGTTTATTTTATGTTTTAAAGTATTTTCAATCGCTTTTCTTTATTTTTTAATCTAAAATTGAGGATGTGTGGGTGCACAAATATCTCCAGATTTTCTAGAATTCCCAGCTAGATTGCAAACAAAATCTCCAGATCTAGCAGGAAACCCGCTAAATTGTAACACTGGTCACGTGATAGGTTGCGGTAATAAATAATTGTTCCTAAATAAAAAATGGCGTATCGATACAAAGAAAAGCACCTATTTATCATAGAAAAATGAAGTATAATGTTATAATTAAAAAGAAATATATAAAAACATACATGGATATAGTAAACATATTATAACAAAACGTGGAAGCCATCCGCCCAGTGTTTTTTTAGACTTTTAATTGCGCACGAACCATTAGTTACATTTATATATATATATATATATATATATATATATATATATATATATATATATATATATATATATATATATATATATATATATATATATACTTACATATTGTTTTTTACACACGTTCACCCATAACAAGCTACATTTCCACAAAAAAAAAGCAATATGCAAGTACAGAGGAAATCCATAACGTATCATCTTAATAAATGCTCTCCACTATCAAACGGACTAGAAAACAACAATATGAAATGAAAGAAAATTTTAAAAAATCGCTTTCGGTCAAAGAATGTGAATCTAATTTCTTTTCATCAGTAGATGAGAAAAGTACTAATTTTACGAAATTCAAATATAGACACAACTGCCTTTATAACATTTGGAAATGAAATGCTCATAGAGGCATCAGATAAAATTGTAAATAATAATCCAAATAGTAAGAGAATGGAATCGTTAATCGTAATGGGGGTTAGGGTTATGTATGTAGATAATGTTAAAAATATATAAGTAGCTCTAAAATAATCGGAATCATTAAAAGAGAGCTATAATAAAAAATGAAACGAATAATTGGGGCCAGAGGAAAAAGTAAAGAAAGCAAAGAAGATAGATGTCAAGATAAATAGATATATTTTCCCGAGGCGCAAAAGCTATGCTCCATGGAAATCATGGATGCGTCTACTATTGGCAATAGATCACGTTCGATGAATTTCAAAGGCTTCAAATCATTGTATGGAGAAAATGACCTATTTCTGGAGAATATAGACTTTTCAATTCCAGATTACTAGACTTCACCCTTTTATCCGCGGCAATATATATTAAATGATCCTATGTTACGATATATATATATATATATATATATATATATATATATATATATATATATATACATATGTATGTGTGTGTGGGGGTGTTTCGATATATACACATATATATACACATATATATATATATAACTACTTAATTTACTCACATAAAATTACAATACGAAAGTATAGATTTATGCGTAAACTTTAAGTATGTACTTCAAAAGTGCTCAATACGTAGGTAGAGCTCTTTAGTAAGTTATAAAATAAAACATGCAGATTAAGCTACACTGAATATTCCGTGTTTCATCCATTCTAGGACTCTTCAGACTTATGCACATAATCCTGAAGAGTCCTAGAGTGGATGAAACGCGACAATAGTAAAGTTTTATGTTTAAAGAACATGAGTCAGTTTTGGGGGAAGTTAAGGAAGTTCAGCTAGGCTCGAATAGAGATAGGGATATAGGGAGCGGGAGGGGAGATAGAAGGAGACAAATATAGTGGTAAGGAAAGGAGGGGGTAGAATTTCAATTTTAAGTTTTAAGATTTAATAAACAATAGAAAGTGGTGGGGTTTAGGAGTGTTTAAGCTGTTAAACCAGACACAGGAATATATGAAAGGAGGAAAGAGAGAAAGATAGATAGATGGATAGAGAGAGAGACAGATAGTGAGAAAGAGAGAGAGAGAAGCAAGCAATTCAGCAGGTAGCGCTGGGCCGTAACGTTACGGAGTTGCGTACGTGTCAAATGTGTTTTGACATGTTAGGTGTTCATGTAGATTGTAAGGGCGCGTTGTTTGTAGTAACAAAGATGCATCTTCTCGAATAGGTTGATATATGTATATTTATATATTTAACTTTAGTGACTACTAAAAGTCTTTAAGAAATTAAAGTGAATATATATGCAAACACATGCATATACACACACATTTATGTATATATATATATATATATATATATATATATATATATATCCACATACAGACATATGCATACGAATACATATACACATAACCGCATACAAAGAAACATATATGCATATATAAGCACAGACGCATATATATATATACACATACACATATATACATACATATATACATATAGAGTATAATAGTGATATATATGGGTGTATATATATATATATATATATATATATATATATATATATATATACACACGCGCCTACATACATACATGGATATATATATATATATATATATATATGTATACATATACAGAAATATATAAATACACACACATATAAAGACGTACGCATATCTATAATATAAATAAAATGAAGTTATGATATATAAGTGGGTATAATTAATAAGGCAAGGTTAGGTAAATACATGATAAAATATATCCCAATACATGTGGTTGGTTTAATATTTGAGGGTTTAATTATCCCCGAAATAATGGTCACTTATATCCCGGCAGCTCTATACAGATCACCGTCAGGCAAGTCTCTATTTTATAATCTCCAAAAGCCTTGCTGATTCTATGCCTTATTTCCGCATCAATAGTGCTATCATTTATAAGGTGCTACCAAGGTAGACAACAGTTTTACGACTTCAAGGCGCTTTCCACAGACAAAGATATTACGTTCCACATACAGATCCTCAGGAGCGGAAGTGTATATGAATTTAGTTTTCTTAATGCTGTCAGTCTGGAGCAGGTACAGGCATTCGTAAAGAGATCCATCACTAGTTGCATATCTACTGGGGAGTGTGTTACCAGGTCGGCATCATCAGCATTATCAGAAAATAGGAGTTCCATAACAAGTCCACCACAACATGTGTTTGGCTTGGAATCTTCTAAGATCCAACACTTTCCAGTCGTTCGGAATCAAATATAAACACCCATAACGCAATCGTGGACACCATACAAGAGCACTGCAGTCAGATAGAGCGAAGACAATGTTGGTACAGCTATATCACCCTGCTTGACACCATTGTCAATGGGGTTTTTACTTAAAGCCATCCATTGCAGTTGACACAACCTTTCATTTTATGATTAAGTTGCTTGTACTTTTCCGTAAAACCAAGTGTACAGACACATTTTTCAGCATTTTTCAGAGAGCCTCCAGGTTGACTGTGTCAAATGCATTGGTTAAGTACACAAACACCTGGCGAAGAGGCATACGCTGCTCGATACATCTTTCCATAAGCTGTCTTGCAGAAAACACCATACCCACGATTCCTCGTCCACGTCTACAACCTGACTGTATTTTAAGAAGGTTATCAGAACATATATACTTTTCCAATCGGTTAAGCAAGAGCCGTAAAAATACCTTGCTAACCGCAGTCAACAGTGAGATATCTGCAGAATTTCTACAATCAGACATTGTACCCTTTCATTTGTACACCATAACAAGCTTGGCATATGCACAATCTCGGGCAACCGGGTCAGTCTGCTATACTGACAGAATCAAAGAGTGCACCACACAATGTACATTAACTCAACCATGTTTCAGCAGATCAACCGGAATGCCATCAAGACTAGGGGCCTTGTTCGAGTTTATGTTTAATGCAGTCAACATAGAGTCGGGGTAGCATTAAGTTCCGGACAAAAGGAACGTTGAGGGATACTTTCTATTCTAGCAACATCAACATTGGATGGGTTCTGAAAAGTACCATGAAAGTGTTCATGCCATCGATGCATGATTTCATCTGAGATTTTCAGCAGGGGAGTCCCATCCTTAGCCAGGCTTGGTGTAGTTGGAGATGAGAGGTAAGATCAGCTTCTTTTTTTTTATTTGGCGCATACAACACTCAACCTCTCTTCGAAACAAAGTTTCAAATAAGCATCTCACTTTCTATCAATTTGAAATGTAATTTGATTGGAATTATCAGAAAAGGAATCCCGATGTCTGAGAAATTTAAATCCAAGAACTCAACGCATTTTTGTAATAGTGTATCTCTTACTGTCTCCGAATCACAATCCGAGAAATTCACCTGGTTGAAAGCAGATTTTAAGGAACTCAGTACGACTGGATCCTTCAATTTGGAGACGTTAATACGCTTAGGCACTTTGATTCCATTGAAACAACATTTTTTATACGAACTTTCATTTTCAGTTGAGCTTTAACCATTAAATGATCAGTATTACAGTCGGAACCATGCATTACTGTAACTTTGAAAAATTCCCAAGATCAACACGTCTACAAAGTATAAATAAAGCAAATTGCCATGTGTAGACTGTGGATGAAACCAGCCCTCCTTGTGTTTCTGGTGGGAAAAATTTTGGTGATAAAAAGATTTAGTTTGCTGTAGAGATTGAGGGGGCAGCAGAACATTTTATTTGACACTACCAATTCCATATGGACCCAACGAATATCAGGTCACATTGTCTGATTCAACCACTTCATTGCCGTCACCAAGAACCACCAAACTCTCAGCACTTGGCAAACCGGTTATAACAGATCTACGCATATGATAAAATGAGGGAGTATAGTCTTCAGAAAAATTAAAAGTCGGCGCATAGACAGAAAAAAAAATTCATGTAACGACCAGCAACAAGAGAAATTCTCAATCACATTGCACGATCATTTATCCTCAGTGGGTGTTCGTTCTTATCAATTAAGGAGTTCTTAACAGCAAAACCAACACCAGCCTAACGCGTCACCAATTCAGATTTACCAGACCAGAATACCGTGTACCCGGAGTCACACTCGACCCGTTTATCGTCGCCTGCAATATGTGTCTCAGAGCGTCGAGCAATGTCCATAGTGTATCTCTGCAATTCCCTAGCCAACATGGCAGTTTTCCGTTCTAGTCATTACCATTGTCAATAAGTCTTCTAACATTCAACCTGGAGTGGGTCTCGGTTATTCCTGTTAATATGGACAACCAACAGCTGCAAGTTGCTGACCAGCAGGTCAAAGGTAGTTTTGTTTAGGACGCATATTCTTGTTCACTACCCAATACTTGGGTGAGCAGTGCTATCCTGAAAATCTGCTCATTCAGAACAAGCCCCACCAAGCAAATAACCCTCAAAATATTATTGCAAAAAGCGATGTTAGGCTAGGCTTTTGTCACCTGTGTGCTGATCAGATATTACATGCTTCCAGCATGTTGGGCCATCTCGCCTCCAAATTTTCCATCACTCTAGGAATTTTTATGATAAACAACAAAAGTATATATATATATATATATATATATATATATATATATATATATATATATATATATACACTCTTCTTTTGCGATGATATATATATGCATATATATATATAATCTTCTGTTGGGATGATATATATATATATATATATATATATATATATATATATATATATATATATATATATATTAATTCGAAAAAATATACAGATCTTTTGAAATTTTTGACTTGGGCGAAGGAATTAGAATTTATTACAACTTAAACATAACAATTTTTGGTAAAATTTTTGATAATCATTATGACGATAACCATGTAATATATTTAGGTACTATTTGTTATAACCATTATGACGATAGTCATTGATCGTTGCATTAATAGCAGGTATTTTCCGAAATACTATATACCTTTGATGGATACAAACAATTTCTCTGATTCATAACTATTTAATTATCAAATTATTGCACACCCGAATTTTCATGGGTCTTTAAATTAGTATGATAAAGCTTGCTTTTGCATTTTAATATACATAAATTTAATGATGTAAAGCTGATTTATATTCGTTTTGGGATGTAGCTTTTATATATTTTTAACTAAAATTTCCCTGATATATATATATATATACATTATGTATGTATATATATATATATATATATATATATATATATATATATATATATATACATATATTGTTCTATGTTATATAAAATAGTAAGATATTGATATTATTATAGTCTTTTATGATACTGATCAATCTGTATCTGAACGGTTTCCGATGGTACTTACATTCCGCCGCAGCCAATTGACCATTGCTCACACCCCAACTACAATTCATATTAATGTTACTATAGTCCCCTAGAAAGTCTAACACACACATTTTTTTATGATTTTACACGAAAAGTAAAATACCGAAGACACTTAGGGAAAAATGCTTGGAACATACAATTTTACCTTGCAAAAGAGTAAAAAGAAAATAAATTGATGAATTAAAAAAGGTATTATTCTATACAGCATATTCTCTACTTTTTATAATGTCTGAATGAAAATGCTTCTTAAATATACGCAATATATGTACATATATATATATATATATATATATATATATATATATATATATATATATATATATATATGGGTGTGGGAGTGTAGATATATGCATGCACACACAACAAAACACGCATATATATATATATATATATATATATATATATATATATATATATACATTATAAAGCTGATTGTGTGTGTGTGTCTGGTTACGAATATGCTCCAATATGGTTGACTATTTAAAATAAACTGATTACATATACTCATAGAAGAATGTATCGAGACACAGGAATTGGTAAGTTTGATCTGGCAGAACGGTGGATCATAAAAATTGTGGGGTCTGCGTCCGCGCCTGGTCCACAAAGTAAGGAAAAAAATTAAAAAAAAAAAAAAAAAAACGGTTACAAGTTTTTTTTTTATATATATATGTGCATAAGAATATTTAGGTAAGTATGTTTCAACTTCAATAGGGATGGTATAATAAAATTAGGGGTCTGCATTCGCGCCTGACCTCCATAGACTAGAAATAGGCACAACCTTGAATAAAGGCTTTTCATACCTATCTGCGTAAGTATACTTTGATAATTATGTTTCAGTTTGAAGAAATATGGTATGATAAAATTATGGGATGTTCGTTCGCGCCTGACCTCAATAGAATGGAAATATGTCACGAAGTTTAACAAGTTTTTTTTTTTTAATATAGATCCACAGAATATTGTGATAAGTGTATCAGTTTGAACAGGTATGATATAATAAATTATGGGGTTTATCTATTTTATTTTATCTTTCATAATATTTTGCTTTGGTTTTGATAGCCCCAAATTCGAAGCAGTCTCTTTACACCTCTTCATTTTCATAACCTCTAATACTGTAATAAATAAGTTCATTTTCCGTAGGCTGCTTTTGAACCCAGTCAACGACGGATACTTCTGCTAGTATGTATATATATATATATATATATATATATATATATATATATATATATATACATACATATATATATATATAACTGTTTTTGTGTGCCAAAATGTTGTCTCATTGTTACCGCAATGTAAGTAAAATATAATTACTTTTAAAAATATTGTCAAATGTCAGACTTCTTATAGATAGCACCCTGATAAACTCGACATATTCTCCATAAATTAATGAATCCGCATTTTTTGAAGATTATTTCGGATGTATTATTTTAAAATATAATAACAATTTCCTATTCGGTCAGAAGAGAAAGATTTGCTAATCAGAATATAATTCGTTTCAGCAGACATCACCGTAGTTTTTATCCTTACTATATTCCTACTGGCGCCAAACTCGCTAAGTTCGTACTGAATATAGAATATTAATGATGATAGCGTCTTGACAAAATCGACAAAAACCGAGAAATGGTTGTCATTTTAAACATATATTATTAAAAATGAAAATGTAATATTGGAATACACTTCTATAAATATATACGTAGCCAATACGGTTTATGAATATCGTGAAAATATTCTGTGATTTAACTTATTGCTACATCAAGCCCACACGGAACCAAACACCCATCCGGGAATTAATTGTGTGATAATACATAATTAAATACATATATATATATATATATATATATATATATATATATATATATATATATATGTATGTATGTATATGTATATATATGTATGTATATGTATATGTAAATATATATATATATATATATATATATATTTATATTTATATATACAGTCTTGCAACAACTCTCGACGATTTATTTTGTAAGGTTTAAAGATCCTAAATACTCTTCTTTATTATGTCATTGAGTCTCACTGTGGTACCTCAAGCTGTTTTTCATTAGTTCTAATTATATGAGATGGATTTTATTTTCCACTGGAAATCATCTAGCTAGAATACGTTTGTATATTTTATAGACGATGATTGTGAATATAATTTATGTGAGTTACTTGGACAACTATTTTCATATTCAGTGTTAGTCTACAACCATTGTAGTCACGCTTCGATAGGTCTAAGATGTTTAAACTCGGCAATCAGAAAAAAGATTCTGCACAGATACTTTTATAGGGTTTCATTAGATACAACGTAAATGCAAAATTTTGAAAATAAAATATCATTGTTATATTAGTATGCTTCGCACTGGATATTAAAACCTTTTACTAAGAGAATGGCATAACATAGAACAAAATATTACCTCGAACGTTTTCCGTTACGTATTGCTAAATATTTTTTACTAGTTCCTGTTTAACTTTACGAAAGTATGCTACATCCGTAGTTTAATCAAGGCCTTTACAATTTTAAGCTGAAACAAGACGTGTAGACCAGCAGAGCACGTTAAAATACCGGCTTGAATAAAATGTAATGACTAATTCAACTTTGCACTTTTTACCTCAACCAGAAAACACGCTACTCATGCCCCCCTACGGCCCGCATGTCTTTGACGATAGTGTGAACTCGATTGACATCCGATTAGACTCGACACCAAAACAAAGTCGATAATTTTGTTTGATTTGTTATTCTTTTTAATATTTAACTAATTCTGTAGGGTTTTGGATGGGGAAAGGTGTTTTCACTTAAAAAGAACTTCTTAACTTATTTGATTGAGCTAAGATAAGAAAATTGCAATGTTGAAAAGGGCAGTGCGACAATAACCATCAACTCCCTGTATTTCCTTCTATTACAGACAGCATACAAATATCCGTGCTTGAGGACGTCAGGCTAATCAAGAACGTTGATTCCAGTAAAGCAACTGGCCCTGACGGCATTCCAGTTATAGTGATGAAAAAGCTCCAACTAGAACTTACCCCCATACTTACAAAACTGGTTGAGCGATGCCTTAAGGAGAAGTGCTTTCCAACACCCTAGAAAACCTCATCAGTACGACTTGTATTTAAGGATTCAGGTGAAAAGCAATCTCCCTCTCAGTAGAGACCAATAAGTCTTCTGTTTGTTATGAGTAAGTTGTTGGAATCCATATTAAATAAAGAAGTAGTTAACCAACTCAACAGAAACAACCTTCTTAATGACATGCAATATGGTTTCCGCTCTGCAAGATCTATAGCAGATGTGCTAACTATTATATCACATAGAATTAGTGAATCTCTTGACAAAGGTTTCCTTTCCAGGTCACTTGCTCTTGACATATCGAAGGCCTTCGATAAGGTATGGCCTAAGGACATACTTCACCAGATTTCCAGCTACGGTATTACTGGAAATATTTTCTACATAATTAAATAATTTCTATCTGATATGTTCATAATAGTAGTGGTTAATGGGCAGAAATCAGAGATCCACAGTATTAATGATGGAGTCCCCCAGGGGTGTCCGTCCTGGGGCAAACTCTCTTCTTGGTCTAAATCAATGATCTCCCAAAACACATACTAAAATCATTCCTTGACATCAATGCTGATGACACTACCATCTATGGCAAAACATCAAAGGCCGTAAATGTAAAGATTCTCTCTAATTCTCTCTCCTCTGATCTTGAGCGCGCGGTACAATGGGGAAGAGGTGGCTGGTCACTTTAAATGCATCAAAAAAAATCTTCTCTCTTTACATAATCAATGCTCTGATCCCTATCTGGCATCCATTGAAATGGATGACCCTCGTCTTGGGGAGGATCAATGTTTTGATAAGCTTCTGCGTTTGAACTTTACTCCTGATCTGAAATGGAACACGCACATCAAATCTGTTGCCATGGACGCTGGGAAAATAGTGGGATCCTTCTACCGCTCCAGAAGATATCTCACTACTGATGCAATTCTCTATCTGTATAAAAGCCAAGTACGTCCAAGGATGGAGGGATGGAGTACTGCTGCCACATCTGGGCAGGAGCTGCTTAAAACAGCCTTGGCAGTACAAAATAAACTTCGTTGTTTGGTGGGTGATGCCCTTTTCTCCCTACCTGCAGCCTCTCTCCCACAGAAGAGACGTTGCGAGACTGTCTTTGTTTTATCATTTTTTCCATGGCAAGTGCTCGTCTGAGCTCCATGTTTTCGTCCCTTTCGCCAATCTTTCACGGGAAACACCGGTCTGGTTGAAACTACTGTCAATAATGTTCCCCATTTTTTGTGTCTAAATCGAAATGTAGATTCCATGAGCAGATATTCTTTCTCAGAAGTGCACGATTGTTTTACTCTCTTCCGTTTGCCTGTTTCCCACCTGACTATTACTTGGATGTCTTTAAATCCAACATGAACAATTTCGTGACAAACCGCCGCCGTAAGTAAGACACTCTACCAAATCTCCAATACTAATGATTACTACAATATTATCTCATTGGTATCCGTATACGCAATAACCCTTGTCCCTGAGTGGCCTACGAGCCTTGATAAGTGGTGGCACTCATGTAAAAAAACGATGAGTTTCTGAATAAATTGAGGAAATTAATCACGGCAGATGAACAATAAGTTGATTAAATATTAAGTTAATTCCAGGAGAATAATGTAATAGCGCCGGATTAATATATTTTTCTTTAATAATTTTATTCTTCACGAAAATAATCTTGCTATAATCAAACTCATTAGTAAATACACATAAATCTATTGTATTAAAAATGATTAGCACATTTTCTAGAAAAGAAACAAATATATAAAACGACAAAAGAATATTGAAACTTATTTATTATAAAATTAAGAAAAAATAACTTTTAGAATACAGTATTAAAATTATTCTTAAAAAAATGCAATATAAAATAAACAATGTACATATTCACAAAAACACATTTTGCTAATGGCTCTTCAAGTTTTCAAAATAAATTAAAAAATATATTTAAATCAACGATAGGTATTTCGGATAAGTTTGTTTATTTCCCCCTTATTATTAACGCTTGTTTATTATATTTCCTTATATTTTTCTGGCCGTTCTCGTCGGATGAAAGGACCAAATATAAATGAGTACAAACAAGTGTATTTGCCGTCAGATTATACTAAATTGAGACCTCCATAATATATACCGACTCATCACTTCTCCATATACCATATTAGATAGCAACCTGTGTTCATTGAAACATTTTTACTAAATAATGTATGAACTGTTTTTATGCTTCGCCCCCATTTTTCAAAAGACTGATCACACAGGACGAAATCTGGGTCCATCATTATGATCCAGAGACAAAAGCCCAGTCAATACAGTGTCAGCACTTGAACTCACCACCTCCAAATAAGGCAAGGGTGCAGACTCTGCTTGCAAGGTCATTCTCACAGTCTTCCGGGACCAGGACGGAGTAGTGATGACAGATTTCCTGGCAAAGGATACTAAAATTCCAGAAGCTTATTATGCTTCCCTTTTGAGGAAATTAAGGGAAGCTATCAAAATCATGAGGCAGGGCAAGGTTTGCAAATGAACCCTCCTACTAGAGGACAACGCTCCGGTCCACAGCTCGCATGTCGCCAGATCAGAAGCACGGGCATGTGGTTATGAAATCATCCCAATCCTCCCTACTCTCCTTACCTTGCACCTCTGACTTTCACCTCTTCCTACACATTAAGTTGTTTTTGAAAGGAACGCATTTCCCAGATGATGCAGCCTTTATTTCTGAAGTCACTTCGTGTTTAGAAGACAAACATGGCGTGTTCTAAAAAACGGTCTCCAGAGCTGCATAAAACGATGGGAGAAATGCATAACTCTGAATGGTTCCTATGTAGCGAAAAACTAATAACTGTGCAAAGTTTCGTTGCTCTACTGCTATGGCAAGTGGGCCAGTGGCATTACTTATTGCACGCCGCTCGTATATATCGAACAACGATTCTATGAAGGTGTCTGGTCACGTCGACTGTAGGCTTATTGCTGATTGACCCAATGCGCGGCAAGCAGGTTGTACCCCATGGCCGTAGTGAAAGTCGGGTAATATGTTGCTTCTGAGGCTTCCATAATCTTCATCCTGCAGCACTTCTCCCGTAGATTCTCTGTGCGTGAGATCTCAAAGTAGTTGACGGCCTGGTGGGCAGTACATCGCCCGGTATCACAATCGGGAGCGAGAGCATACAACTGGAGGTGGCCAATGTGGCAGTCACCCAGATTCTTTATATCGTTTCTTTGTGGCCCCTCTGTCACGGCGGCCAATAGAGGGTTTATGGTCAGGCGATGATGCACAATTCTTGAAACGTGACCGATCCACCGCAGCTGTGACTTCAGCAGGATGGTCGCGATGTTTGTTATTTCAGCCCGCTCAATGACCTCAACTTTGGTTACATAGCCTTCCCATGGTATACATTAATGAACCCCCAAATCATATCCTAAGATCACTCGTAGACATCTATGCTAACAAATCTTACATCTCTGACAATACTTTCAAGGCCTTAAATGACCAATAATTCTCTGATTCTCTTTCTCTGATTTTGAGCACGTTTTACAAGAGGCAAAGAGGTGACTGGTTAATTCGAATGCGTATAAAACCCGGTTTCTATCTTTGCATTATCAACGCTTTGATCCTTGTCTCGCACCAATCGAATTGAATGGTTCTAGTGTGTAGGTGTTCGAATTTAACAATAAGAATTCCGAATATAAAAAACCTCATCTAAGCCAAATTTACAGGCAACGAATCACATTTGAATAAAAAAAACAAAGTGACAACTGTTGTCTGAATCATCCAAATAATAATGCTGAGAAATAAAGCACGATTAGTTATTTTCACTTAACTTTATCAAAATACAGTGAGGCTTACTCTAAGCAAGACACTCTTACAAAAATATCACAATACATACAATTTTGTAGGAGAATAAAATACTTTTACTTACAAAATGTCAATAATATGGGGTCACTATATATAAACTCCCCTGATATTAAGTTATTTCTATAATAGTATCTAACAACTCTACTTAGGAAAAAGAAAATTTGTTGTTTACCTATCACGTATATTTTTGAAAGGATATAGTAATTCGTTCGAATTAGAACAACCAGAAGTAGTATACCTAACTGTCTATACCTCTCAGACATAAAATAATATTTTCAATAGTCAATGCATTGCAATCTATACCCATTAGGATCCAAAGGACCATGCACAGTCACTACATCTTCCCGTTCACAAGTTGATTTATAATTTTAGTGAATATATAAAAAATATATTCTTGAGGACGAACGCAAGGTCATTTTAATGGAACCACTACCGTCTTGGTAGATTTTCAGTTTTTGGAGTTTTAAATCGGATGATTTACTGTTGAACTACATTCTTATATGCGATTCTTTAATTATGTGTTGCACTCTAATAGAAGATTTACATTTTTGTGATAGCCAATTTTATCTTGGAATAAAATAGCAGACATGTCCACGCATTTTTATAAAACGTTATCTTATACCCATAAGTAACTCTGTCGACCGGACATAAATAAGAATTAACATTGTCATCGTTGAATGCCTGCGTTTGAAAAACGCAAATTAAGAACATTTGCATTTGTTTATATATGTATTTATATTCTTTCACATTGCGTTATTCTCCGATTAAACATCTGTTTGTTCTCTCGGGCACAACAGCAGAGTCTGCGTTTCATCATTAATCTCGCATTATATTCTAATATATCAACTCGTACATCTGTGCCTAGCTTTTACGACATCAGGCGCGCAAGTAAATTTTGCCGTATTATTTTTTTTAAAGGATTTTTTCTAGTAAATGCATGAAACAATGTAAGGGGGTTGCACAAACGAATAAGGATCATCACCTATTTATCTGATTTCTGAAATCATCAACGTTAAAGTAAGAGAAAAACTGTTAGCATGCAGAGAGTGTCTAAATTCTTCGGTTCTTTGTAAGAGTAGGAATCTGTATATTGTTGAGGGGATCAATAGACCAAAGAGTAAACAAGCAATACTTAAGAATCGGGAAATAAATCAGATAATTCTGAAGAACATATACACATAATAATATTTATAGAAATGACTGAGTTAGAAATATGTTGCGCAGAAGAAGATATAGTATAGCAAATTTAACTGCAACATACTTGTCTGCATGTTATCAATTACTTGCAAATCAGACAGAGATAAGCAATCAAACTATAACAAGAATACATCATACAGAGTTGATTTGTAGCGAAAGAATAGATGATACATTTTAAACTTATTTACGAAGAGCAGCAACATCAATGGATTTTATATATGCACTTACAGTGGGAAGAAGAGGAGCGATAAGTTCCAGAATCGATTATCTCGTTAAAGCAAATCCATTCTTGAGTATCTGAATGAGAGAAAGGAGCACATCGATAATTGAAATACACATGCTAAGTATTAACAGATTTCACGAAAAGAAACAACTTCTTACACCAACCAACAATTGAAGACACCTATATATATTGTGCCCGTTCATCTACATTAAGTATAACGTTTCGCAATCTGTCTAAAGCTCGTAATTTATTCTAAAATAACGTTAATTGGCACACATACAAAGAAACTAAAAAAAACACTGCCTGTAAAAACTCTTCGTGAACGAATTCTTAATTCATCGTTCAGTAAGTCTACTTGATTAACACGTCTGATTAAGGTGCATATGTTTCCCTTTATGTAAAGCATTCGCAACATAGTTTTTCAATAATCTTAAATATGCAATGCGTGTGATAAGGTGTAGACATAAATAATTGACAATCATTAATAACTTGGCGTATTTAAGGCATACATTGTAATGTATATGCATTACAAATAATAACGTTCAATAAAGTAGTTTAATTTATCATTACATGATCCAATTTTACACACGTGATAAAATAATAAGTTCTTAACCTCTAATTAATTTTAAATTATCACTATACTGGAAAATCATGAATAAAATAATTCATGAGTTTTAGGGCAAACGAAATATGGTCTCTACCGAAATCGCATATTTCTGCATAAAATCATGGGCAGTGCCGAGGTGTCTTTAACAGAAACATTTCATTAAATCCTTGTGGAAAAAAGAATATTTCTTCGATCCATTTCCAGAGCGTTTACAGGACATCTATTAACTTGAAACTGGGGGCAAGTTAAAAGCGATTTAGTTTGCTGGAAAACAATTTCAAATAAGAATTTAAAGGTTTCTATAAAATTGTGTGGACTTTACAAAATCGTAATGCACGCCTCGGTAGAAGGTATCTACAGACAAATCACCCCGAGAATATTCTTGTGAAAATAATACTACATGCAATATATTTTAACACTTACATATAAATTATTTCGAATCTTCAGATTGCAAGCTAAACGCAATATATATATATATATATATATATATATATATATATATATATATATATATATATATATATATGTTGTTTTGTTTTGGTTTTAGCGATATGTTTTGAATGAATTCAATTATTTACGAGGTATATATATATATATATATATATATATATATATATATATATATATATATATATATATATATATGATTTTAAAATGTAATTATCCACTAACACGTGTTTCGTCGGAGTGGCTGTATCTAGCGAGATTCGAAATCGGACCCAACAGTAATGAACCAAAATACTTACCCCTGCACCATCTCGCAAACTGTCTGGATATAGCGCAATTTACTCAGATGCTGTTTTGTTTTGGTTTTAGCGATGTGTTGTGAACGAATTCAATTACTTACGAAAGTGCATTTTTACCTAAATGCGAGTTGGGAATCATTTTCCCTTTTTAACCAATTTGGTACCCCCGCAAGCTACAACCGATCAGATGAGTCGTAGACGACGAAACACGTGTCAGTGGATAATTACATTTTTAAAATAATATGTATATATATATATATATATATATTATATATATATATATATATATATATATATATATATATACACTAGCTGTACCCTGCCACGCGTTGCAGTGGCTCAATTTGGTGTAATGGAAAAAAATTAATAAAAGAGAAAATGCATGTTTCTTATATTAGTACAGCAATCCACTGCAAAAAGTAAAAAAGAAGGCGAAACTGAAAAAAATGGTGCTCTTGCAGAATTTGATCTGGATCCTCGAGAGTTTATGTCAATCATTCATGTTTTGGACTTGACCAACAATCTGTGGATGAAGCCGAACGTAGAAAAAATGTTGAAACGCTAAATGCTTTTTTTTTTGTTTTTAAAAATGTGATTTAGTAATTAATATTTGGTTGATGGTGGGGGGAGGGGGTTACTATACACAGATTCGAAAAAGTCGTCCAAAAACAAATAAATGAAAGCAAAGGTAAGGTAATTTACGTTTCTACCTAATTGGATAATTGTTTAGTGTTTCTATGTAATGTAAAATGTTTAATTGGCTCAAAAAACAGAAATGGTCGCGAATTCTGTTGAATACGTTAAGTTTGGGAAAGTAAGTTGAAAACTAAAAACTATACAAAACAGTGTCTGAAACTAACCCGACATATGTTACCATGACATAGGCTGGCATAATGGATAGGTTTCTGACAGTATTTTGTATAGTTTTTTTTTAGTTTTAACTCACTTTCTCTAACTTAAAGTAATTAACAGTGTCCACCACCATTTGTAGCTTTCAAATGCACCAATAAACACTGTTTTTCGAGCCGACTAAACGTTACATTAAATGAAAAGGGTTTATATTACTAAACACAGATACAAAGAAGTTGTCAAAAAATAAATATATAACAAATAAATGTTATCAAAGGCAAGAAAAGTAAGTGTTCTACCTAACTGGATAAGATTTTAGTGTTTTTATGTAATGTATAATCGGTTCAAAAACATTCAATGTTTATCGGCATATCTGAAAAATACAAATGGCGGCAGACTGTATCGAACACGTTAAGTTTGGGGAAATTTTGGGAAAATGAGTTTAAACTAAAAATACTGTTAGGAACTCACTCAATATATGTCACCATGATGTAGGCTGGCATATAATCGGTGGTTTTAAACTTTTGCTCGATACAGGTGACGACTGTTAAAAATCCCTTTTAGTGATTACCTGGTGTGAGGATATTTGTACAACTAAACGGAAAATCTGTTCAAAAAAATCCGGTATTATTTTACTTCAAGGCCCGTTTCACGTTCATATATAACGAAATATTTTATTGTAGATTTCCGTGTGCTAAAAACGAATCTGCAAACCGTTTACGTAGCAAAAAAAAAGTTTTCATGACATTCATGAAATTACTTTTTCGAAAAGTGGGTGATCACTTTTCAATGTAAATTTAACTTAGAATGAGCACCCACTTTCTGGCCACCTGAGAGAGGGGCATTTTTCTGTTTCTTGGCTAAAAAGTTTTTTGTTTGATTTCTTTTGCATGGTAATAACCCCTTAACTCTGGGACTATTTTCCATTTAACAGCCGTAGCCTTCGTTTACGCTATGCGTAAGCATAAACGAAAGCTGTTTAGCCAATAAACATGGGAAAAATCCCCCCTCTCTCAGGTGGCTAGAAAGTGGGTGCTCATTTTAAGTTAAATTTACATGGAAAAGTGATCGCCACTTTTTCGAAAAAGTAATTTCTTCATATCATAAAAACTATTTTTTTGTGACGGAAACGGTTTGCAGATTTGTTTTTAACACACCAAAATCTACACAAAAAAATGTTGTTATTTACGAACGTGAGACACACAGCCCTTAATGGAAAATTATATCAAAAATCCGGGGGAAAATAGTTTTCAATAAGAACAGCAAATGAATTCGATAGAAAAAAAATGGATGCTATTTTTTTTCTTTCTGTGTGTTTCTTGGCTTAAAAGTCTTTTTGTTTGATTTCTTTTGCATGGTATTAACCCCTGAACTCTGGGACTATTTTCCATTTCACAGACGTAGCCTTTGTTTATGCTATGCGTGAGCATAAACGAAAACTGTTAAATATGCATTCGCGTACCAAACTGCCTTGTAAAAAAAAACCTTTAAGTCAATAAACACGAAAATAAATGCCCCTTCCTCAGGTGGCCAGAAAGTGGGTGCTCATTTTAAGTTAAATTTACATGGAAAAGTGATAACCCACTTTTCGGAAAAAAATTTCTTCAGATCATGAAAACTATTTTGATACTCCTTGGGCGTTGAGTTCCATTGCGACCCACAGAATTATTTAATGGTCGTTCCCTTAGTACCCCCCTAGTAGCAGTGTCAGAAATTTCGTGAAAATAGCGAATAATTCCACCCCATCTTTCCAAGGTTATAACTCCTCGAAAAATGCAATTCAAGCCCTAATTTTGTTTTCAATTAAAGGAGCAAGGACCAATATTTCATTAAAAAAATTTGTTAAAAACCTGTTTTTTTTTTAAAAAGGTTTTAAACTTCGGACTTTACAGGTAAAATTCTAAAAGAACACAATGTTTTTTTGTTTTAAATTTGAATATATTATGTTATGTATTGACCTTTTCTCTTCAATTTGTGAGTAAATAATTATGTACTTATCGGGTTCGCAATTAATTATTATTAGACATTTACAAAATGGGAGGCGTGAATTATTCGACCCCCTGTCTTTACAAGCTTATAACTCCTCGAAAAATGTAATTCAAGCCCTAATTTTTTTGTCAATTAAAGGAGCAAGGACCAAGGTTCCATTAAAAAAAAAAGAAAAAACAAATAACGTTGTTTAAAAAAAGGTTTTAAACTTTACAGGTAAAATTGTAAAAGAACACTATGTTTTTTTTTAAATTTGAATATATTATGCATTGACCTTTTCTCTTCAATTTGTGAGCAAATTAAATATTTACTTTCGGGTTACTAAATTAAGTATTTACTTTTTAATAGACACTTAAAAATTGGTATGGGGGGGTTCGTGAATTTAAAAAAAAAAACATTTGTCTAAAATATTATATTCAATTTATTGGAAAGAACATAAAATTCCACATTGACCCTGAAAATATCGTAAAAATAGAATCAATAGAAAAATTTTGATAGATTTTTAAAATTTAAAAATTGAAAAATATTGAGTTTAAAAATTGAAAAATATTGAGTTCGGAAAATTCATTAATGTTTTAAAAAAATATTTTTATTACTTTTAAAACAACTGTAATAGTTTATTTTGGAAGTATAATCCATAAATAAAATAAATAACCCACTTTTAACGGAGAAATTCCGAGATGTTTATATTGTATTCGCAGTTTCGTGTTAGGGGTGTCAAAAAGTCCTACAAAAATTCTGATACTGCTACGCATGCGCATGTAACCTTTTTTATTTATTTACTTACGTGGTGGAGTTTCTATACCGATAGGTTTTTTGAAATTTTTTCACTGGATTATTATTGATTGAACACTAACCAGATTATGAAAAAAAATTGAAAAAAAAAAATAATTTCAACATTTGAAAGGGATACTCACTTTTTAGTTACCACGTTCTGGTAAATCGGTCACATTTTATTTATTTATTTTTTTTTCTAAATACGGAAGTGTCTTCGGGAGATATAAAATGGTCGCATGTTGACGAAGCAATGTATCGGGAGGCGTACGGGATTAAAAATTATTGGTAAATTTTTAGATTAGGTCCACCTCCACCTCCTCAATTTTCTTTTAAATGACGACTTGAAATGGTTTTCGACTATGCTGAATACGAAAATCGCATCGAAATTTTGCAGAAATAAGTAGTTATCAAGATATAAAAAGTTGTATTATGTAATCTTTGGCGGCCATCTTTTGTACGTGTGTGTATTTGTTTATGGCGCGTGTGCACGTAAAAAGATTGCCGCCGAAGAATTCAATGCATAATACAACTATTTATTTCCGCAAAATTTCAATGCAATTTGCGTGTTCAGCATACTCGGAAACCTATAAATGTCGTCATTGAAAGGAAAATTGTGGAGGTGGACCTTATCTAAAAAAATACCAAATTATTAAACATTTCTCCAGCATGTTAGTGAAATTTATAATACTTTTAAAAAATTAAAAAGAAACAAAACAAAAGTTTTGAAAAAAAACTCACCTTTCACGAAAACAATTAAAAAAAACACACACAAACTGTGTGTGTTTTTTTTTGTTATGATACTTAAAAAAAAAATCTCGAAACTTTATTTTCATGAAAACAATTAAAAAACGTCCTGTTCTCTCTATTTTTTTTCTTTGAGAAACAAATATATTTCTGACTTACAAATGCGGTAGAGACTCATTATTTTTACTTTCTATGGTTTTGATATACCGCGTTTTTATTGCTTACAAAATGGGTGACTGATTTATCAGAACGTTGTAACTAAAAAGTGAGCACAGCAACACTTTCAAATGTCGAAATAATGATTTATTTTTTACATTTTTTTAAATAATCTTTTTAATTAGTGTCCAATCAATAATAATCCAGTGAAAAAAAATTCCAAAAACCTATAAGTATAGAAATAAAGCATGGGAGTAATGTTTGTACAATGTAACGTCGCCTTTCGCACTTTTACAAAAATTTGTTTTAACAAAGTAACTAAACCATTTATTGATAATTTGTCACGTGTACAAACATTTATTTATTTACGTAGGCTTAACTCCTTACATGAATAAGAAAAGTTTTACTCTTTAAGAATAATAAAAGAAAAAGTTACTGAACATTTATAAAAGGACTTCTTTTCATGAAGGACAGAGGAATAGTTGGCCGAAAATTCGTGAAACAACAACAATAAATACAAATGGTGCTAATGCAGAGAGCCGCGCTATTTTTTAAATCATATTTCCACGTTTAAATAACGTTTTACGATTTTTTTTTATTTATTCAATTGTAAGGTTAAAGTACAGAATAGGTACAAAACATCCTTACCTCCCCATGTTAAGAATGCCTTTTTAAATAATAACATTATTTCAGCACGGATCACTCTCTGCATGAGCAATCTTATATAGAAAAAAAAACTCAAAAGCAAGCAACAAACTATTTTTTTGGCCTTATATAATAAAGAAAAGATGTGTAAATAAAAAAATTTGGAAGATAAACAAGTGAAATATTTTTTTTGTTTTTGTTTTTTGTCTTATCGAGTTAACAGAAAATTAAACCTTTCGTCAAATCGTGGCTGTGAAATGAATCGAACCGGAAGTTCAGTTTTATCAACAGAACAGATTCGCAGAACCGATAAATAAGTATATTTATTTTATTTAATATTTTAATTTTAATTAGGTAAATTTATTTTTATAACATACAAATATACCTCGACTCTAAAAATTGGTTGTCTGAAAAGTTCAAATAAATTGGTAACGTATAAACATGGTTTTATTTCTTTAGAACGAACCAACTTTACATTTATATATATATATATATATATATATATATATATATATATATATATATATATATATATATATATACTTTGAGGTTGCTATTTTTCAAAAGTCGGTTAACCAATGAAATATATATATACCGTTCCCCATGTATATATATTAATGGAAGATTTAACCTTTAAAACTGTAGAAAAATATTTTTATCATTCGTTATAAAACTATTTATTCAGTACGTCATTTAATAACCTTCACTTACTTGCTTGTTCGAATTCACTATAGTACCAATGCAATTCAAGGGATCATCAGTTGTTTACCATGACACACTGTTTCAGGGAGTTAAAAATGAAACAGTATAATGCGCCATTGTGTTGATCAGACATTGTCTCCATCTGTGTTTAGGAGAAGACATTTTATAAATATCACATCTAGTTTCCTATTCGTAATTAAATTATCCAACCTATTTATGTTATAAAAATGAAATTCTTACCTGTGAGATTAATCTGCTTTCAAATTCAAAATGGATATACTTGTTTTATTTACGAAACGTGTATTGGGTTAATCCATTTGCCTACTTATCACCCCCACTATGATTACTATTTTGTATATTTACATTCTTTTTTATTGAAAATAAAATATATATAAAGGTAAAAAATATTTATAAATATTTACATTTTTGAAAATACATTACTAATATATTTTCGGGTGTACATTATTAATGTATTCTGGTTAATTTTAAAAAAAATTAAAGGCATCAGGATAACGAATAAATGCTTTATTTAACTGTTTAAGTATTTTACTTTGATACTCAATTTGTTTTATCATCTTATTACTAAGCTACACACTGGTGGTATAAAATCTATTAATTTTAACATAACGCGACGTATTTTACAAAAACTCTTACATAATGGTCCCATACAACATAAACACATCGCAGCTAACATAATTAAATCCTTCTTAGATAAGAGAAAAATTTAGGTTGTCCTCGACGGTCGTACATCTAAACAATATGATATAAATGCGGGGGTGCCCCAGGGTTCTATCCTTGGACCTCTATTGTTCCTGATATTCATAAATGATTTCCCGACAACATTGCCTCTGAGATGGGTATATATGCTGATGACACTACACTCTATGGCAGGCACGACAGGAAGACGAATGAACACATTTCTAAGGAAATGGCAGAAACACTAGAGGAAGACCTCCAATCTGTAGTGGAATGGGGACAAAAGTGGTTGGTCGCGTTCAATGCTGCCAAGACTAAACTAGTTTCATTCAATAATTACAAGAAACCCTCTCTACCACCCATAGCAATGGCCAACGACTCTTTATCTGAGAGTCCATCTTTCAAACTCCTTGGCCTAACGTTCACAGGAAACATGAGTTGGAACAATTACATTGAAGGCATCGCCAGGGCCGCTGCAAGAAAGGTGGGCTCTCTCTACCGTGCAAGAAAACTACTAACACCCGAAAGTATCCTGTACCTCTATAAGGCCACCATTCGCCCATGTATGGAGTATTGTTGCCACATCTGGGCTGGTGCATCTGCTACTAGTCTCTCACTCCTATACAAGGTTCAAAAGACAGTCGCAAACCTGATAGGCCCTGAACTGCCATCTAAGCTTCAGCCTCTGTCCTATCGACGAAATGTTGCATCCCTCTGGCTGTTCTACAAGTATTTTAGTGGTTAATGCTTTGACGAACTGCAATAACTTGTGCCCCCACGACGTGTGCACCCTCGGCAACCCCGACAGACTGTAGAGATCCCTAGATGTAAAAGATCTTTTTACTCCAATAGTTTCTTCCCCAGAACCGCTAGACTCTGGAATTCCATTCCAGGTCCCTGCTTCCCCAACAGTACTGACGTGCAAAAGTTCAAGTGTAACGTGAACCGACACCTTGCTGCCCAAATCGCTACATAGTCCCCCAGTAGTTGTTGCCCCTGATAGTAGCCCCCTACACCAAAGTGGCAATTTGCCTTGTTTGGGGTGAAAATGTAATAAAAAAAAGTTACTATCTTTATGCGGCATACGTACTATTCAACCGAGTATCTTTTATCAAATATTTTATAAAGAAAAATCCCATCCTCAATTTTTAGATCTAAATCAAGAAATGTAGCATGTTGTCCTCTATGTTCACAATTCAATTCTTACTCATTTGGATATATAAGATGTTTATTTTTTTCGAATTCACCGTTATCATTTATACATATAAGGGTATCTATAAATATCCTACACCCATCAAAACCATATTTTAGATATATCATTTGTTATTTGAGATTTGTCTTTACAGAGACTGGAATATATATCTCACTACTGATGCAATTCTCTATCTATATAAAGGCCAAACACGTCCAAGGATGAAATACTGTTTCCATATCTGGCCAAGAGATGCTAAAACAGCCTATCCTGCCTTGACAGACTAAAATAAATAACAGCATTTATATGTAGAAAATGTAATACCAACCGAATTTAAAATGACTAGTACGCAATAGAGAGTAAAGCTTATTAGAAAGAAAATGAACACTGTCAGTTAAACTTTACAATCAAAATTCATTGATTGTAAAGTTTAACTTACAGTTTTAATTTTCTTTCTCTTATATATATATATATGTGTGTGTGTGTGTGTGTGTATATATATATATATATATATATATATATATATAATTATAAACCTCACATGCCCTCTATTACTATTCTCTCTGTAAAACTTATCTTTTTCAATTAGGATTTTACTTTTCTGTGCTGATATTTTTTCTATAAGTTAAAAAATTATACAAATGCTCAGTTCTTGTCTCAGCGTTTCAGAAATATGCTATACTATGTAATATATTTTCTCTCGTGTTTCTTCCTATATATCTTTGTACAAGTTTGAAAAATAAAACGTCTGAAATAGTATAAAAAGGCGTACAGTTGCATCAAAATAAAAATATATCGATTTCCGCTCAAAACTCTTCACTTTGTATAGACCACATTTTTTCTTTTCGTTGGGATAACCGAAATACATCGGTATTCGCCTTGTCATTTACAAGAAGCATATTCATACTTGCGAATGAATACTCACTCTTTCTGCTACTCAATAAACTGCGTTTTTGATACATAGAGTAAAGAGATTACATGTTCTAAGACTGGAAAACGTCCAGTCTGTTGTGATGTGGAATTGGTTGTGGCCTAGCTATGTCTACACATGATGACAATCATCATCTCATGAAGAAAGATATCAAAGGATAGGCTGCCAAGATCTGGACAGACAATCAACCTTAGGCAAATAGCAGTGCCAGGAAATTCTGACTAATATAAAGTGTCCGGTCTCACTTGACCTTCTTTACAATCTCTGATTCAGTTGTTGACAGCACAGGATTTATTGATCAATGATACACTATCAAACGAGTCACTATTTCATCTGTAGTCAAAATAAATTGGAGACGCATGTAAACGAAATAATGAGAAATTCATTAGGTTTTTGATAAGTATATAACTCAGTATGTATATATCATTAATTTTAATTTTTGTAAAAACATTACTAAAATAAATTATGTTAGCCATATTAAACAATCGTTTATACGACATAATTACTTGGCCGCTTGAAGTATGCATAGATTATTGGGGTTAAGCAGTGTTTCGCAACTTCAGTATTAGGTTGGTAGGCGTTAAATATAAGAAGACGTTTACATTTCCCTTCAAGGCTATGAAAACATTTTTCCGTCCTTTCCCCAAAAATGCATGTGCATGATTAGAGACGCCTTCTGAATTTATATTCAGAAGAAAATAAATATTATGTTTGACACTCGTTAAAAATCCCTATGCTAAGCACAGCTTCACAAATGACTGTGTATTGATTTATATTTAAATTTAATTCTTGACATAACATATCCATAAATATAAATTCGTTCTTTTTGGACTGCTACCCTTATCTTTATAGTGGTTGTTAATTCACAACGGTTCAAGCAAGTGATATAGTACGTGTTGGCCAAATCCTGGCGAAACAGCAACTATGCAAACCAGGATAACAGATAATAAACAAATAATTACAAAAATTATGAAGCTGCATAAAAGTAGTTTTAACAATAAAAAATTTCGTTTCAACAGTCATTTGCTCCCCACTTTAAATACCTAAACCGTCCAAATGTAAATACATAGGCCTTAAAAATAGTTTTTTTTTTATTTTGTAAAAAACCAATTCAAGGCTAAAAATAGATGCATGATCAATGTTAATTCCTGTAGCATAACGTTAGAACAAGTGTTACGTGCGGATAGTTAAATTGAATTGAAGCGATTGTAAGCCTTATTATAATGAAATGATAGATTGGCTATAGAATTAAACGGGATGTCCTTGATTTCGCATGAGCTGAGCATTTTTTCCAATAGAAAAACTTATCTTCTTACTGAATTTAAATCAGTGCGTATTCAAGACAGATGGTGTTTAGCAGTTCGAATTGTTTTTGTAATCATTTCTCCCACAGTAAAACTTACAGGGGTTTTCTATTTTCTTTTAATCTGGCTAAAAATATATGCAACTTTCTTGTTATATAATTTGAATTGTAAAATTGATGAAAAAACTTCACAGTATTTTTTTTTAATGGTTAAAACATATTCGATACAAGGGCAATTGCTCTTATATAAAAATGCATTCATTCGGTACGCCATAAAAATGTACTCTACAAAATATCCAGCTATGATAGAGCACGTGGCTGGTTAATTTTAATGTATAAAAAAAACAAGCTTTTATCTTTAAATTGGTAACGCTCTGATCGCCGTCTGGCATCAATTGAAATGAATTGCTCTTTTCTGATGAGGTTCCATATTTTGACAAGCTTCTGGGTTTGACATTTACTACTGATTTGAAATTGAAAACGTACATCAAATCTTAATCCTGATGCGATTTTCTACTTGTATAAGAGCGACTATGTCCCAAAGTTGCCTCATCTGGCCAGGGGCTTCGAGAAATCTTTTATCCTGCCTTGGATGAGATAGAAATAAACTCTGTGGACTAGTGAAGGTGTCCTTTCCTCTTTCCTGCAACATCTTACCCATAGAACAAATTTTGGAGCATGTATCTACTTAAACGTTATTTTAATGGCAACTGTGTGTCCACGTTAAATCTATAGGCCGTCTATCTATACCGTGTCTCTAGTTTCCTGAAAAAACACTCGTCTATCTAATACCACTATCAGGAATTTCCCTACTTTGTTTCTACGCCTAAACCTAAACGTGGATTCTATGAAGAAAGCTTCTGTCTTAGAATCGCACGCATGTGAAACACAATACAGTTTTCCCGCTTTACAATTTACTATAATATTATCGGCTTTAAGTCTAACGGGAACAAGCTGTTGATGAATCGTCCCTTTAAGCAATCTAATTTTTTTTTTTATTACATTTTCACCCCAAACAAGGCAAATTGCCACTTTGGTGTAGGGGGCTACTATCAGGGGCAACAACTACTGGGGTACTATGTAGGGATTTGGACAGCAAGGTGTCCGTTCACGGTACACTTGAACTTCTGCACGTCAGTACTGTTGGGGAAGCAGGGACCTGGAATGGAATTCCAGAGTCTAGCGGTTCTGGGGAAGAAACTATTGGAGTAAAAAGGTATTTTACATCTCGGGATCTCTACAGTGTGGGGGTGGGATTTAGCAGCCTGTCGGGTTTGTCGAGGGTTCACACGTCGTGGGGGCACAAGTGATTGCAGTTCGTCAGAGCATTCACCACTAAAATACTTGTAGAAAAGGCAGAGGGATGCAACATTTCGTCGATGGGACAGAGGCTGAAGCTTAGATGCCAGTTCAGGGCCTATCAGGTTTGCGACTCTCTTTTGAACCTTGTCAAGGAGCGAGAGACTAGTAGCAGATGCACCAGCCCAGATGTGGCAGCAATACTCCATACATGGGCGAATGGTTGCCTTATAGAGGTACAGGATACTTTCGGGTGTTAGTAGTTTTCTTGCACGGTAAAGAGAGCCCACCTTTCTTGCAGCGGCCCTGACAATGCCTTCAATGTAATTGTTCCAACTCATGTTTCCTGTGAACGTTTGGCCAAGGAGTTTGAAAGATGGACTCAGATAAAGAGGCGTTGGCCATTGCTATGGGTGGTATAGAGGGTTTCTTGTAATTATTGAATGAAACTAGTTTAGTCTTGGCAGCATTGAACGCGACCAACCACTTTTGCCCCCATTCCACTACAGATTGGAGGTCTTCCTCTAGTGGTTCTGCCATTTCTTTAGAAATGTGTTCATTCGTCTTCCTGTCGTGCCTGCCATAGAGTGTAGTGTCATCAGCATATGTACCCATCTCAGAGGCAATGTTGTCGGGGAGGTCATTTATGAATATCAGGAACAATAGAGGTCCAAGGATAGAACCCTGGGGCACCCCCGCATTTATATCATATTGTTTAGATGTACGACCGTCGAGGACAACCTAGATTTTTCTCTTATCTAAGAAGGATTTAATTATGTTAAGTATTCTACCAGTGATACCGTATGATCTGCTTTTACTGAGGAGACCCTCATGCCATACCCTGTCAAAAGCCTTAGATATATCTAGAGCTACCGCTCTGCCCTCCCCCGCGTTGTCCAGTGAATGGTATATGCGTTCAGAGATCACAGTTAAACGATTGCTACGATATTGTCCCCTATACTTTTGTACACGCATTAATCCTTATTATCAGGTTGCTTTCGGCTTTTGATTACCGGTGATTCTTCAATTATTCGTCAGATTCCAGATAGAACACTTGGCGCATACAAATTTAATTACAGAGCTATGTGAAACAGGAATTCGTGAGATATGCTCTCGAGAGTGTAATATCTAAAACAGAATAATATAGGATAACACAATAATGATTATAGTAAGTGTTGTCTTCTCGAAGTGTCTGCGGTTTTTACTTGGGAAACCGTCCTTACATCAACACGAAAATGAGTTGAACTAACTGCTGCTGACAAAGGGTGAAGACAAAGCTGCTTTCCAGGTCGGTAATACTCTGTTAAAATTAGGCCGAATTCTCTAAAAAAGAAGCATGAAAAAACCTAGAACCCCATCCTGCAACGTAGACCCCTGCTACCAGGTCTCCTTCTCCAACATCAGGGGTCTGCGTTCCCAACTTCCAGAGGTTGAAACACAAATACAGGAGACGAAACCGGACATATTATTTCTAAGTGAAACTGGCATAGGACTAACCACTTAACTAGACGAATTCATAATTAAAGGATACTGTAACTTAACATCAAAATCTGACCCCAAAGATCGCCATGGGCATGGAATATGTGCCTACATCAAAGAGGACTTTCCATGTGGTAGGGATATCTCCAGAGAAGTGCCTAATTTACCTTATATGCGTTTTCGGCTCGCACTAGGTCACGCCATTTCATTTATATTTGCCCTCTATCCCCCCAACAACAGTGGGGTTACTATCTTTAAGAGTATATTTCAGAAAATTGAACACATTCTGTATGCTCATCCCCCGGCTATCATTCACATTTGCTGTGACGTCAATGTCCATAATGTGAAATGGCTGACCAACTCAAATAAAACCGAGGACGAGTGGAGGTTTTGTCATGATTTTGCCATTGCCTATGACGTCACTCGGATTGTTCACGAACAACCCCGTGTGCCCGATACACCTGGTCAATATGCAAGCCTTCTAGACCTTTTCCTCACAATTTCCCCTGAGCTGTGCTCATGTTTCTGTTCTATCTCCTCTGGGATCCTCTGACCACGCTGCTGTAGAAGTTAAGGTAAAAATTCAATGTAATACGTCTTCCTCTCTGCCGTACTGTATACCGATACGCCATGGCTGACTGGGCTAGTTTTCATACATTCATAGCTGACCTACCTCTGCATTTCATGTTTAAAAAGGATGTCATCTATAGTATCCGACCGAATGGTTTATTGTAGGCATAGGCCGATTTATACCATCCAAAAAATTCCAGGAATAACCTAACAGCCAGCCATGGTGCTCCCCTTTATGTGTTGCTGCCATCGCGTACAGAAACCATATTTTCCAACGTAATAGATGTACTGAGACTAAAGCTGCTTTCAGGACTGCCAGCAATAACTGTAAAAGATTTATAAAAAATGCAAGAGAGCTATATGCTCAGTCTGTTAAATCCAAAGTGACTGAGCCGCGGCTTGGCTTGGTTCAAGCAGTTCTGGCAAATAGCAAACATGATCTTGAAAAAAGCGTGCATTATATAACAACTATAATCAATGGACCTGAGCGCATCTCGTCAGCGTCAGACAAAACCAGACTATTTGCCAATACCTTTGCAGCTAATTCTACAATATGCGACAATGTCCATCAACTCCCTGTATTTCCTCCTATAACACACAACACGCTATGCAACATACAAACATCTGTGAATGAGGTCGCCAGGCTAATCAAGAACCTTGAGTCCAGTAAAACAACTGGCACTGACGGCATTCCAATCATAGTGTTGAAAATCCTCAAACCAGAATATGCCCGCATACTTACAAAACTGTTTAAGCGTTGCCTTAAGGAGAAGTGCTTTCGAGCACCCTTGGAAAACATCGTGTGCCCTGTATTTAAGAATGCAGGTGATAAGTAATCTCCCTCTCAGTACAGACCAATAAGTATGCTGTGGGTCATGAGTAACTTGTTTGAATCCATATTAAATAAAGATGTAGTCAACCATCTCAAGGGAAACAGCCTTCTAAGTGACATGCAATATGGTTTCCGCTCTGCAAATCTACAGCAGATGTGCTAACGGTTATATAACATAGGATTAGTGAATCTCTTGACAAAGGTTTCCTTTCCAGGGCAATTGTACTTGACATATTGAATACCTTCGATAAGGTATGGCATAAGCGCCTACTCTACCAATTTCCAGATACGGTATTACTTGAAATGTTTTCTCAATAATTAAATCATTTCTCTCTGATAGGTTCATAAGAGTAGTGGTTGATGGGCAGAAGTCAGAGACCCACAGTATTAATGCTGGAGTCCCCCAGAAGTCCATCCTGGAGGTCAACTCTCTTCCTGATCTACATCAATAATCTCCCAAAACGCATACTTGCATCATTCGTTGACATTTATGCTGATGACACGACCATCTATGGCAACAGATCAAAGGCCGTAAACGACAAGGTTATCTCTAATTCTCTCTCCTCTGATCCTGAGCGCGTGGTTCAATGGGGGAAGAGGTGGCTGGTCACTTTTCATGCATCCAAAAGCAAGCTACTATCTTTACATCATCAACGCTCTGGTCCCCATCTTGCATCAATTGAAATGGATGACTCTCGTCTTGGGAAGTCTCAATGATTTGACAAGCTTCTGGGTTTGACCTTTACTCCTGATCTGAAATGAAATACGTACATCTAATCTGTTGTCAAGGACGCCAGGAAAATGGTGGGATTTTTCTACTGCTCCAGAAGATATCTCACTATGGATGCAATTCTGTATCTGTATAAAAACCATGTACGTTCAAGGATTGAGTACTGCTGCAACATTTGGGCAGGAGCTGATAAAAAAAACTTATCCTGCCTTGACAGAGTACAAAATAGACTTCGTGGTTTGGTGGGGGTGCCCTTTTCTCTTCCCTGCAACCTCTCTCTCACAGAAGAGACGTTGCAATCCTGTCTTTTTTATCGTTATGTCAATTGCAAGTGCTCATCTGAGCTCCAATCTCTGGTCCCCCTCGCCAATCTTTCACGAGAAACACCCGTCTGGTTGGAACTACTGGCAAAAATTTTCCCAACTCATTATCTGTTACTAAATCCAAACGTAGATTCCATGAGCAGATCTTCTTTCTCAGAAGTGCACGATTGTGGGGCTCTCTTCTGTTCGCCTGTTTCCCACCTGATTACAACTTAAACAAATTCCTGACAAACCACCGCCGTAAGTAAGACACTCTATCAAATCTTCAATATTTATGATTACTACAATACTATCTCATTGATACTGTACACGCAATAACCCTTATCCCTTAGTGGCCCCCGGGCCTTGTTAAATGGTCTCCTCCTTGTAAATGTAAGGAAAAACAAATTAAGGAGATTTACTTAAATAATACATAATTGGGTCGGTTGATTTGTGACTCCGATAGGGGAGTTGCTGTGGCATGTGGAAGTGAGGAGGGAATGACATTCTAGAGAGAGTTGCAGGGGCACGTATTCGCAACTGACATGAACACTGATAGATGACGTTGGTCTCTTCTTTGTTTAAGGGGAGGCGAGGGGTATTTTTCATTAACTTTGTTTTAGGCTAAAAATGTTTTTCTAGTAAGGATGAATCTAATTTTGACAGGAAGATATATCTATGGATGATGCTTTTTATAGCGATTTCTTTTAACTTACACCCCGAGTAGATTGATTGCGATGGAATAGGTTGACTAGGTGAGTTTTGGTTTTGGGTGAGCTGCTCTTAGAAGGGGTGTTATATAACTTCTGAAGCATGGAGTTTATGTGTTGATCGACAATATAAGATAAACTGTTTTCATAAGGACTTGTTACATATTTTTAGTTTGTTCAGTAGTATTTTTTGAAGAGGTAAGCCCTTCTTGAGTGAGGAGGTTTTTGATGATAGCTATATTTAACGGGAAGCTCAGGTGCTAGGACGTGTTATTAGAAACGGGGAGTAATTATGCAGAGGAAATCAATTTTGTTAACATTTTATTCAACAGTTAATTTTTTTGAGAAGGTACTTAAGTGTAAATATGTATTAGTTTTTATTAGCATGGATGAAAATATAATATCATTTTCCCAAATTGCCATAAAACCATTACTGCTCCTTTTAATTCAGAAAAATCTTAGTAAACAACACCAAAACACTACACCAGCGGACGAATACAGAACTTAAAATATTAGAAGCTTTATATATCAAAACTCTAAAACATACGTTAAATCAGGTTGCATAGGAGAATAGTATAAAAATCCTCAAAAGATTCGCATAACTCCCGTCATTTATCCCCGCACCCACCTGTCCCAGCACCTTACTCTAGAACGGCATGTGCTCCTTATATCCCCGTACTACACCAACCCTTCGGCTGGAGTCGGCAGTCCAACGACCCTCGCTAACGCCCTATTTACAACAAGTGTAGTAAATGCCCTTATTCGTATTATATATATATATATATGTGTATATATATATATATATATATATATATGTATATATATATATATATATATATATGTGGGGGGTATGTGTGTGTGACAGTGTGCACTTTTGTTTATATGTAAAGGTAGCAAGACGGAAAAGAAAAAGAGTAAAAGAGGATGTATTTGGAAGAAAGACACTGTGGAGATTTTATTAAAGATATCATATTCCGATGCGATAAGTCGTTTTCGTTTTCGGTGTCATTCAGAAGAACGAGATAAGATTCTAATTTTATAAATAGAATCGTCTTGCTAACTTTTCTTAGTCTTATCAAGTATTCTCGCATTATTTCTGATAAAACTCGTCAAATTTACGTTTCAAATCACGCATCAGTCGAAAGTGTCACTGCCACATTACTCGCGCCTGGTACCCATCGATTATTCTCTGTTTCCCAAGAACAAAACTATGTTGATATAACTCATTTAATGTAAAAGTATTCACTTCCGTTCTCATGAATAAAACCAGTGATTATATTGACTTATTTGTAGGAATCGAAAAAAAAGATCGATAATTTATCACATGCGTTACATGATAGCTGCTGGTTGGAATATCCCTATGGAAAACCGTAAACACAATATTCGATCATTTTTTTATCCACACCCATATACGACACAAGTGAAAAAATATTTGTAACTATTATAGTGAATATTTGATAAATATTAGAATAAAATTTTTAATTGCAGTCACGGGATCATATTTGCTCATATACATCAATCAAAAAAAAGAGCATATGCAAAATATATACTCGTTTTTCTTTTGTGTGTATTAAAAAAACACTCTTTTCTATTTATTGAAAAAGAAAATACAATTTTGTTATATATGTGTGGTGGAATTGCATTCACTAGCAAAAGATCTAGCTAGTTTTCATATTCATTTAAACATTCATTTTAATTAATTCCCTATTAGTTGCCTCTGTTTTATAATGGGATAATCATCTTTAGTTAACTATTACGTGTAATTATATTCATGCAGATATTCTACATAATTTATACTTGCATAATATTTGCGTAAAAAGTTTATAGTAAACACAAAATCGTTTCCATATATATTTATCTAGGCGTATATATTTGTGGACCAACTTTTGCTTACCAAACTCCTCCTAGATTTTTTAGTCTACAGAAATGTAACTTCATATATAAGGTATTTGAATCAATGTAAAACTTTATATTTCGCTTTTAGCCGGGAAAAAAATCTGTGGAAAAGTATGAGTTAAAAATATGACATTTTCCTAGTGAAGGTCGAATGCCGGCATTACGAATGCATAACGTAGTAGCTATTGGTTTATTTTTTAATTGTTAGCTTTACAGTAAACATGTTTTCATAGCCAAGTCATTGACGGCAGAGGCAATATATATATATATCGTGAGCTGAACGTTTTTGGTTTCGATTGTCGGTGGTGGCGCATGCGGCTCTTTTTTATACTTCTAAAATCATTACTATATGTAAAATGTTTTTGACTACTAATAGAGGTATGAGACGAATAAATTCGCCAACATTTATATAACCACCGGATGTGCTAAACAACCAATGAACACCTTCCAAAGTTATTATAAAATTGTCGAATTTTTGATTCACTCAGTTCGATGTTATCTACGCAACGGACAGCATTTGATTATTGGCCGTCATCTTATTTATTGCCAATTACACTCGGGATATGATCTTAAATACGCCGCCATCTTTGTTCAACATAATATCTAAACACTTAAAAATGTATATTGGAACCATTCTATCTATCTATCTGTCTGTCTGTCTGTCTAATTTTCCATATGTCTATAAAAGTAAACGCGTCTATGTGTGTGTCTGTGTGTGTGACTGTGTACATTTCCCTACTCAATCACTCTGTCAATTTTCAGTCTACAGACCCGCAATTTTTTATACATAATACTGAGATTTGGGTAATTTTTGTGATTGGATTTCGGCCAGAAATTTTTTTGCTGGCATTTAATCTTGTAAGATTAAAAAGGCAACCTGTGGTTCGAAACCTTTACATGACACCCTAATCGCAATCCCGAAACGCATGAGCAAGTAGAGCAGAAGAATACATAGAGAAAAGAGTAGAGACATGGATAGCTCCTTGTTTTACACCATTGTCAACTGGGATTTCATCAGACAATTTTCCGTTAAACGAGTCTCGAGCGTTCCTTTTCGTGTGCATTTCCTTGAATATTGTAACAAAGGTTGGAGGACACCGTAATTCCTCTAAGATCATCAAGAGAGCACCCCTACTGACGGTGTCAAATGTTTTGGTCAGATCTAGAAACACTTGATACAGCGGTATATGTTGTTCAATACAATTCTCCTGAACTCGCCGGGCTGAAAAAAGTATATTCATCGTTGCTCTGCCAGACCTATAGCCATTTTGTGACTCAACATCTGCCAAGCATCCGCCAGTAACCTGTTTCATAGAAGTCGTGCGAGAACTTTACCAGTAGCTTCCAAAAGCGTGATAACTAACATTCTTCTGCCACTTTCCTTCAAACAGGGGCACTAAGACGCCATAAATCCAATCCTATTGAACAAGAGCCCCTCCCGAGATTTCCTCAACAAAACCAAGGATAGAATTACCATTAGGATGTATACATTGTCACCAAAAACAAAACAAAAAACAGAGGACATTCAATTATTTTTCTGAGCATTTTACAGTCAATGGGGGAAAAAGGTCAAAGACCCTAGTGTTTTGGTGTAATGTTTTTTAATATAATAAACTACTTATGACCAAAGTGTAATTTCATTCGAACAAACCACTAAGAAACAGGGTTTAATTAGAGTTGAGTCCCGTTGTTTGGGTCACCCTGTATACACACACATATATTTATATATATACCCCCACAATATATATATTTATATATATATATATATATATATAGAGAGAGAGAGAGAGAGAGAGAGAGAAAGAGGGGGAAGAGGGCATTATTATGTATGTATAAATAAACAAATTAGAATATAAACCCCTGGGCCAATATCTCATCATCTAAAACATTACATAATTAAAAGTTTAATCTCACGTTTAATTTTGAATAATTATCACCAAGAACAACAAAGATTGTAATTAAAGTAGGTGTATATCAAGGCAATTAAATATAAATACATATTTTCCACTTTATTTTCCTCTTAAAATAGCATAATAGATTTAAGGGGATTCTGATTGAAACAAACATTTAATTGGACATAATATATTATTAATCGAGCAGCAAGATATGTATTAACATTATATTTAAAATTTAAGATGTTATTGAAGTAAGAAAAGTTAGAAGCAGAATGTAAACTTCAAAGCCTAGCGGTCTTAAGAATGAAAGTTGTAAAGTAGAACTCATTCTGGTGTATACACCCTCATACATTTAAAATGTTATATTTTTCTGTTTATTTGGATAATGCAGATATTATAGAAGAACATAGGCTTAGATTTCTTCAGATCGCATTCCATTGGAATTCTTGTAAAAAAGGCGCAGTGATAAAATACTGCAGCGATAAACAGAGGTGTAAACATAGCTGAGAGTGTGTGAACTATTCTACGACCATTTAACGGAATTTGCTTGTATGTGTATTTTTCTATTTCTTACAATATTTCCTAAAAATATCAATTTCTATCCATTACTATAATATCCGTATTATATATTAATTCTATAGCTTATGTACACATTCGTTATGTACACATTCGTTATGTACACATTCGTTATGCACACATTCGTTATGTACACATTCGTTATGTACACTTGATGTTATTTGGATATTTTTGTTACAAATCTAAATAATCTGGTACTTATGCACCATTTAAACTAGTCGGGACTCATCGTTTTACTTGGAATTTTCCCGGAACACATTTTTATAGGCTCGTGCTTTGCTGTTGTCTGATGTAACACGCGACCAGCCAATCACAACGCCGGAAGTTGAAGTTTCAAATCGCTGTGCGTGCGTTCGACAGCGCCCGAGCAACAGACAATATTCTTAATATCAATTGTAAGAGAAAAAATATCCATCAGTTCGGCCATGCTAATCAGGAAGAGTACTGAGTATTTAAATAAAAAAACTGAATATGACTATCTTGGCACTGCAGCTCCAGAGATCGGACACTGTAATAGTTTTTGCCAAAGAAAACTAAGTGCAAAATAGATAACATCCGCTATCAACGGCCGCAGATGCATCCTAGTAAAACAAGGAGCATAATAGACAGCTACGGCTGAAGACATGGAAATTTTAAATGTCGACGGTTGGCAGCAATCCGGGCTGTTTTTTTTCTTCAAAAATCACTGCTTAAAATCGCGTGTTTTATCAAACTGATATAATTGTGGGCGTTCGCGATGTCTACTAATAAAAATCAACTTCGTAGATCTTTAAACGCAAGCAACTACGAATCGAGCAGCGACCTGTTTGTCTCCATATTAAAAACCTCTTCCCAAATAGGGTCCATGGCATCTGGAAAATAATATTCCAACTATTTACAATCCAATCGACAAAAACTCCCAACACACATTATTAGTGTATCATGAAAAATATATTAGCAAAAACATAGCCTATCCCATCACAAGAAGTTTATTTCAATTTACCTTTATAAAACAAAAACAATCCAGGCTATTTGCTTAAAATTATTTCTTTGGAAAAAAGAAACACATTTGCTAACAAATATATATATATATATATATATATATATATATATATATATATATATATATATATATATATATATACATTTATATATATATATATATATATAAATATCCTTAAAATGTACTTACTTTACACACAAAAACAACACTTTTTCTTCACACCATAGATCTGTGCTTTGTTTTTTTATTGATGCACCTAAATTTAAAATTTTACCATTTTCTTTTATGTTACGCTGTTATGATTTCATCGACAGTGCATGCCATTATCAGGTTGTTGATGTCATACTCCGGACAAAGCCGAGTTCTGAATGAGCCCTGGTTAAAGGATGCATAAGTATCAGCAATCATTTCAAAAAACACCTGCACCCATACAATTTCGACAGTTTTCTTTTAGTTAATACCATTAGAAACATATCGTTTGATAGCGTGTTTTTTTCTGGGGGCGCATATAAATGTTTTCCTATTATTTAATATACATCCATTAGTTTTGGATAATAAATATGCACTTAAAGTTCTCTATATCTTATAATACTTACACATAGTGTATGGTTTAATTGTTTTGCCATTAAAATTGTTGGACTCGTTTGTGATTTGGAAAATATGATTTAGTTTTCAAAAGGAAAGGAAGGAACACACCCGGCTGTCCATTTTAGCTCAGACAGTAAGTATCTTCTGACAGCCAGATCTAATATCAATAAAATATTTGCTGTAAATAGTGTTATTGTACAGCCTTTTTGTCGAGTGTAACATATGATAAATTCTTATTTTGTAATCGAATGCATTTAATAGAGGGGGAATTCAATAATTTCGCAGACTTTTTTCATATGGGCAATTTTAATTATAGTCCACACATGTAAATCTACTAATTTTCAAATTAATTCTCTCCGGCTGCAAGAATCATGTGTTACAACAACTTCGTCACTGTCTCCTAAATCTCCTCAGTTGTATCATAACGACAATACGTTATATTTTTCTTGATTTTTAGAGAATACTCAAAATTAAAAGGGACTAAAACTAAGAAACTGTATTGATGCCCATGGCATTGTCTTTCTTTCTGATTTTCTCTAATCACCCTTAGGATAAGCTTCACCCAGATCTCCGGGTCTTGTGTGTCTCCCGAATAAGTGTTTGTGCATTTTTAACACTCTTAACTGCGTTCAAGACCAAAGTGCAGTTTTTGTATAACCCAGTGGTAACAATCAGGCTTTAGTATGATGTATTCGAATTTTTGATGTTGCTGTTATTTTAAACATGAAATTAGAAACCATTAGTAAGTCATCTCATAACATATATAGCAATATCATACTGCATGTTTACGAGTTGATGACCATTTTTAAATACATGTATAACAAATCTGGCAAATTATTAAAGACATCTCGTAAAACAATACCGCTGTGAAACCTTGAAACAATTCTTTCTATCAAGAAAATAGACACTTCATTATAACTCGTCTAAAAACAGGTGAAATTAAGCCTTAAAATACAGCGTACGTTACAACATAACCGATACTTTGCTACTCTTATTTGTAAAAAAGATAGAAGTAATTTCCGAAAGAAAAACTCATGAAGATGGAGCATACACTACTACAAAAGTAGGCACAAATTGCCTGAATAATGATCCTCTTAAAACAAAATAAACGACACTATTCTAAGAAAAAAAGGTTAACTCCTTGTATTTTATAAGGGGATCACCACTTATCAAGGCCCGGAAGCCACTCAGAGGTAAGGGTTATTGCATATACAGTACGTTAGTGTGGGGATTTAATAAGAATGACTACTTAAGGGTGTAGTTAATCAGGAATTTGTTTACGTTAGACGTGAAGGCATCCAAGTTGTAGTCCGGTGGGAATCAGGCAGACGAAACAGACTTCCACAGGCGTGCAGTTCTAAAAAAGAAGCTTGGTTAATGGGATCTACGTTTTGATTTATGCACAGCTAAAGAGGGTGGAAAATGTTGGACAGTAGTTTAAGCTAGACGCGTGTTTTTCTATTAAGATTTGCGAGGGGGGCTAAGGATAAGAGCTCAGACGAGCACCTTCCATGGAAAAAACGATCAAACAAAGATGGACCTGCAGCGTCTCTTCTGTTGGAGAGAGGTTGCAGGGAAGGGAAAAGGGCATCCCCTACTAAGCCGCGAAATATATTTTGTACTCTGTCAAGGACGGATAGGTTGTTTTTAGCAGCTCCTGCCCAGATATGGCAGCAGTATTCCATCCTTGGACGTACTTGGCTTTCATATACTTGGCTTTTATATATATATATATATATATATATATATATATATATATATATATATGCATCAGTAGTGAGATATCTTCTGGAGTGGTAGAAGTATTCATTTTTCCAGTGACCTTTACAACAGACTTGGTGTACGTATTCCATTTCAGATCCGGAGAAAAGGTGAATCCCAGAAGCTTATCAACACATGAAGCTTTTCCTAGACGACAGCCATCCATTTCAATTGAAGCCAGATGGGGATCAGAGCGTTAATGATGTAAAGATAGTAGCTTGATTTTAGATGCATTAAAGGTAAGGTTTAGATGCATTAAAGTTAACTAGCCACGTCTTCCCTAAGTGAACCACTCGCTCGAGATATGAAGGAGAGAGAATCAGAGAGAACTTTGTCATTTACAGCCTTTGATGTGTTGCCGTAGATGGTCGTGCCATCAGCATACATGTCAACGAATGATTTAAGTATGTGTTTAGGGAGATAATTGATGTAGATCAGGAAAAGAGTTGGCCTTAGGAGGCCCTTGAGGGACTTCATCATTAATACTGCAGTCCACTGATTTTTGTCCATCGACCACTACTCTTATAAGGCTATCAGAGAGAAATGATTTAATGAATGAGAAAACATTCACAGTTATACCGTAGCTGGAAAACTTGTGAAGTCGGCCTTAATGCTATGCTTTTTCGAAAGCCTTTGATATGTCAAGAGCAATTGCCCTAGAACAGAAGGAGTTTTTTAAAGAGATTCACTAATCCTATGAGATATAACAGTTAGCACATCTGCTGTAGATCTTGTAGAACGGAAAGGTTGTTTCTGTTGAGGTGGTTGACTATTTCTCTATTTAATATGGATTACAGCAACTTACTACTGGCATACAGAGGATTATTGGTCTGTACTGAGAGGGATATGACTTTTCACCTGGATTCTTAAATACAGGGCATACTGATAAGGTTTTTCAAGGTGTTGGAAATCACTTTTCCTTTAGGCAACGCTTATCAGTTTCGTACGTATGGGTGCATGTTCTGGGTGAAGCTGTTTTAACACTATAATGGGGATGCCGTCAGGGCAAGTTGCTTTACTGGAATCAAGGTTCTTGATGGGCTTGGCGACCTTATGCACAGGTATTTGTATATTAGATAGCGTGTTCAGTGTTATTGGACGAAATATGGGGGGGGGGTTGATGGCCTTCGTAGCATAGAGTAGAATAAGATGCAAAGTTGTTTGCAAATAGTTTGGCCTTGGCTGATTCTGACGAGATGACCTCAGGTCCATTGCTACTCGTTGGGATAGAACGCACACTTCTGTTCAGGATCCTATTTGTTATTTGCCAAAACTGGTGGGAACCAAGCGGCTGCTCAGATACTTTGAATTTAACGGAATGATCATAAATCTCCATTGCATTTTTATTACCCCTCTAGAGTGGTTGCTGGCGTTCCTGAAAGAAGGTTTAGTCTCAGTGCATGTATTACGTTGGTAGCTATGGAAAAAATGATTTCTGTGCGCAATGGCAGCGGCACATTCTGGGAAGAACCATGACAGGATGTAGGGTTTTTATTGGAATTTCTGAGATAGTATGAATCGGTCTATGCCTACAATAAACCATTCGGCCAGGTCTGATACTATAGAGGGCACATTTTTTTTTATTCAATTTTCACTCCAAACAAGGCACAGTACCACTTTGAAGCAGGGGGCTACTATTAAGGAATAAATTAGTGGGGTCATTATGAAGGGAGAAGAGTAGAAAGATGTTTGTTAACATTACACTTGAACTTCTGCATATCATTGCAGTTGGGAAAGCAGAATCCCGGAAGTAAGTTCCAAAGACCCGCAGTTCTGAGGAAGAAACTATTGGAGTAAAATGCTTTCTTGCACCTAGGGATCTCCACTGAAAAGGAAGAGACTTAGTAGCTTGTCGGGTTTGTCGGGGGGAGTTACGTCGGGGCGGTACACGTGTTTGCAGTTCGTCAGAGCATTCACCATTAAAGTATTTGTAGAACAGGCAGAGGGATGCAACATCTCGTCGATGGGACAGAGGTTGAAGCCTAGATGACAGTTCAGGACCTATCAGGTTGGCGCCTCTTTTTTGAACCCTGTCCAGGAGCGCGAGAGACAAGCAGCAGATGCACCAGCCCAGATGTGCAACAGTACTCCATACATGGGCGAATGGTTGCCTTATAGAGATATAGGATACTGGCAGGCGTAAGTAGTTTTCTAGCACGGTAGAGGGAGCCAACCTTCCTTGCAGCAGCCTTGGCAATGCTCTCAATGTATCTATTCCAGATCATATTCCCTGTAAACGCAAGGCCGAGGAGTTTAAAAGAAGTACTTTCAGGCAATGTGTTCTTGGTCATTGCTATTTGTGGTAGAGAAGGTTTCTTGTAGTTATTGAAGGAAACAAGCTTAGTCTTAGCAGCATTGAATGAGATCAACCATTTTTGTCCCCATTCCACTACGGATTCGAGGCCATCCTCTAGTGTTTCTGCCACTTTCTTGGAAATGTGTTCATTTGTTTTCCCCTCATATCTGTTATAGAGAGTGGTGTCATCGGCAAATATACCCATCTCCGAAACAATATTATCAGGGAGGGCGTTTATGACTATAAGGAACAATAGAGGTCCAAGGATAGACCCCTAAGGCACTCCCTCATTTATGTCATATTGTTTGGATGTACGTCCGTCGAGGACAACTTTGATTTTTCTATTACTTAAGAAGGATTTAATTACGTTATGAATTCTTCCAGTGATTCCATATGATCTAATTTTCCTTAGAAGACCATCGTGCCATACCCTGTAAAAAGCCTTGGATATATCAAGGGCCACCGCTCTACCCTCCCCTGTTTTATCCAATGAACGGTATATACGTTCAGAAACTACAGTTAAGATATCTGCTGTTGAACGGGCTTGCCTGAATCCATATTGTTTGTCAGTCAGGAGTTTAGCAGCTGTTAGGTTCTGGACTAGGACTTGATTTACTAAGGACTAAAATATTTTGGCGAAAAGCGGGAGGAGGCTAATGGGCGATAATTTAGTAGGTCAGTTCTTTCACCAGAATTCTTGAAGACTGGTACCACAGAGGCGGCTTTCCAGCAGTCGGGAAAACAGGATTCGTTAAGGCATTTATTGTAAAGTTTGGACAGAACTGGAGCAACCTCGGCAGAGCATTTTTTAATAGCACAGCCGGGATGAGATCTGGTCCACATGCTTTAGAGGTGTCTAGTTTTTTTTTTATAATAGCATGTACCTGAGAAGGGGTTATTTTCAAATCGTCAACTGTGGCGTCTGTTCGCAGAGGAAAATCAGGGAGTGAGTGATGTACCGAGTTCAGTGTGGAGTTTGAGGCAAACCGACTGGCAAGCAGATTAGCCTTGTAAGTTGCCGTGCAAGCAACCTCATGATTGTTTGTTCGTGGGGGAATAATTGACTGTCCATTATTAAATACGCTGTTGTAGATTTTCCAAAAATCCCGGGTTCCTAATTTCTGTGCTTAGATGCGCTTTCTGGTGGTTTCAGAGTAATCTGAATTAGCTGTGTCTATCACTCTCTTACAATTATTTCTAGCTTCTATAAACTTCTGTTTATTTGAGCTGGACTTATGTCGGTTGAATCTGCGGAACGCATGCTGCCTTTGACAAATGGCAGCTGCACAAGCAGAAGTAAACCATTGGGGCTGTGGGGCTTGCTATAGTATTTCCGTGCGGGAACATGTGCTTCAATAGCAGTTTTGAACCATTCAGTTGTCTCATTTGCACACTGTTCCGCTGGAAGAGTAAAGATATTTTGCCATGGGGCATCTCTGATGAGCTCCCTGATGGCTTCCCAATCAGCCTTTTTGTAATACCTTGTTGTTTTGAGTAGTGGGTCTTCAGTTTTAGGGCGAGAATTTAGGCTGATTTCTACCATGATCACAGCGTGATCAGCATTCCCGAGTGGGATGTGGGCATTTGTTGTACAGTCATTGGGAACCGTTGTCAGAAAGAGATCTAGAAGTGAGGCATGTTGATCGTGCTGGTCTGGGAAACGTGTCGGAAATGTAACCAATTGAGATAGGGAATGAGATATAGAGAAGCTTTATGTGGCGCTACCAGCTACGTCTGTGTGATTTGAGAATCCTAGCCAGTTACTGTGGTGGACATTGAAGTCACCAAATACATGTATTTGTGCGCTAGTATCGAGTATCCTTTTTAAACATGGAATGAAGAGCTAGATCAGATATAAATGCACGGAAGCTATCCCAGTCAGGCATGGAGTATCGGTGCACAGTACTGTGGAGGGTTACGTCTGAAGACAAATACATTTCATTTTTATCTTAACTGATACGACGGAGAAGTCGGAGGATCCTTGAGTTGACAGAACGGAACATATGGACATGGCTCAAGGCAAGTGGAGAGAAAAAGGTATAGAAGACTTGCATACTGACCAGTATTATCGTGCACACGCGTGGGCTCGTGAACAATCTGGGTGAGGTCATAAGCAATGGCAAAATTATGGCAAAACCTCCCCTCATCGTCTGTCTTATTTAAGTGGATAAGCCATTCCACATGATGGGCGTAGAAGTCACGAGAGATGTGAATGTTAGCCGAGGGATGTGCAGACAGGATGTGGTCTATTGTCTCAGATATACTCCTAAATATTGTACCTCCGCTGTTATGGGGCCGATAGAGTGCAAACATAAATGCAGTGGTGTAAGCAATGCCACCCAGAAGCAGATATAAGGTAAATTAGAATCTTCTCTATGGATGCCCCTGCCACATGGGAAGCCATCTTTTATGTAGGCATATATTTTATGCCCATGGCGGTATTGCGGGTCAGATTTAGATGTTAAGTTAGAATATCCGTTAATTATGAACTCTTCTAGGGAAGTGATCGGCCTAACTCTCGTATCATAGAAACAGAAAGTATGTTTGCAATAGGACTAAAAATTAATTGAGCATTAAAAGTCATCTAATACATTTATAAAGTGAAAATGTATTGATGAGAGAATAAACACGTAATGTTGGCGAAGAACCCCTATTGTTAAAATGTATTGTTGAATGAAGAAAGCTAAGAAATTCTATAACTATTTTTTATTTAGCAAAGATTAACTATTATAGAAAATGTATATTCGAGCTAAGAAACTATTACTAAAAACGCATCGTTTAGCAGCAAAAACAGTTACTTATTATTTTAAAAACTTTTTGTGATGTTCACTAATAAAAGAATAACTTACTTGTGTTAAAGAGCATCTCTCGGGTATCAAAGCGATTATTATGTTTGTGGTAGAAGTTACCCCATCGAAAAAACAGGGAAACAAAAATACTTCTTCTCACACTAACTCTTACACACTAACTCACACGCTTCGCACCTGATCTCTCTCGCTCATAGTTAGCAACCGTATTTGTGAAGCGTGGACGAGTGCATTGGTTTGTAGATTTTCCCCAACATTTTTATATCCATGGGGCGTTGCTTTCGTATATGAATAGAGTTCCATACACATTTTATACATTTTCATATTTCCTCTCCGAGTATTGCTGTTTTTATAAGGGAATCACCACATAGCAAGATACGAAAGTGATAAGAGTTATATAATTGTACAAAGGTATCCGTGATAGCAGAGGAGTAAACGTTAGAGGTGCAAATGTAAGATAATCTGATTACTAAAAAAGAAAATTCAACTAGAACTTGTTACACTGACCTTGAGGAAGATATAAGGGAATAGCCGAGCAGCGAAATAGAATTCCATAGTGAGTCATTTCTACAAAATAGATTTGTCCTTGAAATATTCGATTTGATTTATGCAATTTCACACAAGAGCACTTCATATACATTTTGGTAAATCGTGAAAAAAGATTATTTTTATGTGTTAAAATTAACAACTTTTGTTCATTTGCACTATGTACTCGTGTTCGGAAGAGGAAGACACCCAATATCTATTGTCTTTATGCTGTTTCGATATAAATGGCAGAATCAAGTGCATGTATGTCGACGAAAAATAAAATTGAATTACAAGATCATTACTGAGGATAAAAAAGTGTATTGGCCAGGATCTATTTTGAGGCACCATTGATATTCTGGGTTTCAGAATTTAACGCATCAATGACTACTTGTAAAAATCTATAGGAGAGAAAAGATTCGGTGTATGAGAAGCCATTTAAAGATAGTCTGTAGCTTAAAATTATATATATATATATATATATATATATATATATATATAGATATATATATATATATATTATATGTAAGAAAATTTTATGTCAAACCTTATGAAATGCAATATGTACGGCCAGGATTATTTCTCCTGACAAGAAAACCTCCGGAAATACATTCGCTGATCATATGTAGAGGTCTAGTCAATACTTTCCATAGGTCGTAGGACGGAAATAATGCTTAGTTTCATTGAAGAGGCTGTTTTTGCTAAAGTTGTTGACAATTTATATATATATATATATATATATATATATATATATATATATATATATATATATATATAGCACAAATTCAAAAGCTTGCGTATAACACGGTGAGTTGGATGAGTCGGGTTACAACAAATGTCTTTGAACGCCACGAGACTGACACGATGGCACAATCAATAAAATTATGAATATGAGGATCGGACGGCTTTTTGTAAGAGTTGAAGTGTTAGGATTTTGGACGTGGCTGGTTAATTAATTCTTAAAAGATGCGTCCGTACCACATGGCTGCACGAATTGAAAACAAACTAAATCCTGCGATTGCATTATGGTTCCCTTTTTAGTGTATTGCTCCGCGCAGAGGAATTCACTCCCCGGCTATGGCGGTGGGGTACTACACTACCACTGGAACTAAAAATAGTGCCACAACGAATAACACTCACTTGACACGCATACATTTGTCTTTACTTAGATGATAACAACGAATATCTACTCTTTTTAATTACTGATAAAATAATAACGTTTTCCAAAGTGTTTGAAAGCACTGCTGATTTAACTATCGATTAAACAGCTTTGTTAGAATTTCAGGTTGTTCCAATTGCAACGTCGTAATTACTTTAATTGCAACATAGCCAGTATCAGTTTTTTCTGACGTCAGTGCGCATGTTAGGTTTCAATCATCGTGAAAATGTATGTAGATTCGGTTAGATTATTTTCGTTCTACGTAGAAAATTCGGCAGTTATGTTCCCCTAATCTCATGAGGTTTGATTTGCTGCGAAGTTTCATGAAAGGTGCTCACGAAATCAACCCAAGCCCGTTGATAGTGATCAGGAGTGTGGACTCAGAGCTTTCTTAATCGATAATACTCATGAGAGCCAAGCCTCCGTTTTCTACTTTAAAAAGTTGTAAAACGACCATATTTTGAATCATATATTGCGTTTAAAGAAATCTAAGTAGTCATTTCTGCGTGCAATTCTAGTGTGTACCACGGTTTGCTGTTCGGTTTCTTGTCGAATTTTGGTAGATATGTAGTAGTCAAAACCAATGGTAAACAAATCTGTGTATCAGATGGTTTATCGCGCACATTCATTTAATACAGAATACGAACGTTTTCACACCATCCCAGCTGGTCATCGAATATCCAGGCCCTATAAGATAGAGCGTGATATAGTATTCGTGTATAGTTATACATTGCTTTTATCTTTAATTGGCAAATCAGGTGATTAGAATATTTTCATGACACAAAACTTGGTAGGATCATAATTGGGCATACTGTTAGAAAAAGTTAAAACAAACTTACAAATTGTAAAATACCGAGTGCTTTCGCTAACAATATCTGTACGATCGTAAGAAAAAGGAGAAAATGTGAACTCTTCCTTTGGCCATCTGTTTTGTTTGAGTGGAGTGGCCATAAAATATTGTTAACCTTGAAATCTCTACAGATGTGAATATTAGCCAAAGGATGAATAGATGGTTTGAGATCATTAAAGGGATGGAAACAATGTATATAAGATATGTGATATTTTATATCTTGAGGTGTTTCAGAGTTGAATCTAAAAATGTCTAGTACGATACCATGAAAACTCAATGTCGGGGCATCCTCTAAATAGTAGACACACATTCGTAAAGGTATTCATCTTTTTAGACTCCTTCTGAATGTAAAGTACAGCAAATGATATTATACTACGAAGGCTAACTTTCATAGTAAGAAAGTAAAGAAAGAAAAAATAACAGGAGCGGGATTAAGGTCATCAGTAACAACAGGATATGAAGTTGTTCACTGATAGATACAAAGGGGAATTGAAATAGGGTTATTACTCAAGAGGTAGACGTTAGTTGCTGCAAAATAACCGCAAAAGTAAAGGCAATATATGAAGAGTAAGTTTTCTGGCGGTTTACGAACGGGCAATGCATTTTGCAATATGATACGATGATTAGCGGGTGTTTATATGTTTAGAGTAGTATCCAGTTTGGATTGACACAAAACTATTGTATTCGAATCTGTGCGAGAATACATCGAGCCAAGAAGAAAATAATTATAAAATGACTGTAGAAGACTCCTATTTAATGCGTGTTTTGTTTTCAACGCTACTTGATGATCTCACACTCACACACATCAAACACACATCTAGAGTTTAAAGAATTAACATCAGGTACTTATCTTGTGTTGTTTTATCGTAGCGCTATTACAATAGCTACCATCGTGTCACAATTTTATCCTAATTTGTGGTTATCTAAATTACGTCTAACCACGGACGATACACTGGAATCATCTGCATTTAGTCATTTTCGTTCGATAATTCTGAGAAACAATCAAGTATACTGCCCCAATTTTTTAGCATCTGTAATTAACCTCACATTAAACTTTCAATGTTTAATCATTTATAAACTTAATAAATGTACATAACTTAAAAATCTCCCGGGAATTTCTTAATTCGATTAAACGAAGAAGCTTCATTACTTATTCATTTAATAAGATAAGATCATGTCTGGTGAAGAGAGATACAATCGCTGAGTTTGATTCGTATGTTACGTACAGTAACACTGTAATTTATTTCATAATTGACCAGTGATTTTAGTATTTAACTAAAAACTATCAACATTCTTGTTTAATATATTTCTCTTAGAATGCTCACCTCTTTATGTTATCTCTAAACATTATTGTCTCAATATTCCCATAATTGTGTTTTTACCTCTTAATTTATCAAGAAAAATATCTATAGTAAATATCGAGATGACATTTTCTAGTGTTTTGATAAATGCCTGAGTAATTAAAGTAGGATATCTTTTTTTAATTTGAATGCAAATTAAAAAACTTTCAGCTAATAAATATGCGTTTGTAATTGCTTTCACCTTGTGTATTAGATAAAAAAATATTTTGTGTGTAAAACTAAGCTAAATGTAACAACGCTTTTGCTTTAACAAATAATTAATATATTTGTCGTAATGTTTGTCATAATGTTTTATTCTGCAGCAACAAACTGATTTGTTCGCATTATCTCTGATATCATTTAAGCTGATTTGTCCATAAACGCGCATATCTCTACGCTAGTGGGTATTTTATATTTTATTTTTGCATAAGTTTGCCGACGCATTTTCAACTACACACTTTAATGCTTGTCTGTTGTTTTAGAAACAATCTTAAGACTTGTTATATTTAACATATCGTTATATATATATATATATATATATATATATATATATATATATATAGTTTTTCTGTTAAACTTACGCAAAGTAAATGAGTAGTTACTCTTAATGAATGGTTAAAAATAACACTAAGTATCATAAAAAACTAGCGGTGATACATATATATATATATATATATATATATATATATATACATATATATATAGTACTTAGTAAAACATTAAGAAATGCTCAATACCACACACACATATATATATGTATATATATGTATATATATATATATATATATATATATATATATATAGAGAGAGAGAGAGAGAGAGAGAGAGCTAGAGATAGAGACACTTTAAAAATAATGCAAAATTCAAACAATCTGGGTTAAGTAAAATAATACATTTTACATGTTTCCCATTTTAAGCTTCGCATAGTATCTCTCGCTATGACACTGTAAACTTGGCTAGCTCGAAAGTTTTCTTCTGAGGATATCTTAAAAAATGGCCGATGTAAACAACCCTTAAACAGTGCAAGAATTAAAAACATCAGAATCGAAACAAGGGGTTAAATCGAATTCCAGTAAGTCTGCGCCATGTCATAAGATTGGGAAGAGCACAAATATGTAAAGCTGAAAATGAACTACATTTGAAAGTATAATTTTGCAAAAATAAAACAGCTAGAATTTTGCACTGTTTTAAGCTGTATCCATGCCCTATTAAGATTGTGTTAAAATTATAAAAAGATACCATAAAAAATAATAAATATACTTAAGTTTAAAACTCCTCATTGACTTTTTGAACACACACACACTATATATATATATATATATATATATATATATATATATATATATGAATATGTATATGATATTTAGAATGTAGACTTTGGTCATGTATTGGTTATGTACTCTGTAATTACCTTGGCTTTCTTAAATTAAGGATTTGTATATATATATATATATATATATATATATATATATATATATATATTTAAAGTGAACTATAATCGGCATTATAGTGTATATATATATATACATATATACATATATATACATATATACATACATTCGCACCCACAACCACCCACATATGTATATATATATGTATATATATATATATATATATATGTGTGTGTGTGTGTGTGTATTAGTAGACTGAAACTGAAGCTGGCTTGCCATCACACTATACATAGAAATCTCGAAGATTTTATCCTGTGTTATTGTATTTAAGTATAGTTTCATGTTACCAATTTTTATAACATTTTAACTATAGAGTTGTATTATAATTTTCAAATTTTCATCTACTTTCGCCCCATAGGATTAAAGATGAGAGTATTTTTATATCTAATTCTGCTACAGTCTTACAGCATGTAGCTAAACCGACACTTCCAAAGTTGGACAAATTGGACAACACTTCTGTACCTCATTTTTCATACTCCTCAGAGTTTTTTACCTGCTGACTATTACTTTTCCAAGCATCTCGACAACTTATGTGAGAATTGCTTCAAAAATTTAGCGATAACAAAAACGCCTACAGGGAATTCACAAAGTTTACGTGTCTGAGATAAATATAGTTGTTTTGCGTTAGGAAACCTGTGTTGATTCTCCTGGTGCTTTTTTCGAACAATAACTTTTTTGTTTGAGCCGGGACATGTTAATCTGAATTTAAAAGTATAAACCTGCAAGAAATGTCTTTAGCAAGACAACATTAAATTGTATCTTACGAGATATTTAGATTACTCATAGAAAGCACACACTTCTTGCTTCTGACAAATTAATAAATGAATAGAATTTAAGAAAACAAAAACGAATAGAAATTAACAAAACAAGCTTATAAAAGTTTAAGCAGTTAAATGAATAGATAAGAAAGCATGATTCTCGGTAAGTAACAGTTATCTTTATAGAGATAATTGACTTAACATTATAAGCTCAGTGAAGCACAATTTGGATTGTCTTTCTCCAGAAACCCTTTTAAAAATAACGGAATTTTTCGTTTTACATTACTAAAACAAGTTTTCGGTAGTATGGTTTGAACAGTAAGCTACTAGCTTCGTAACTAAGTTTGGTGTATATAAAAGTAAGATAAAATATCCGAGCAATATAGTTTATATTGCAATTTAGAATTTCTTAGTCTATGTAATAAGAAAATCAGATTATAATAATTATATTATAGCATACAACTAATGAGATATCAGCCGATTAATACTTGCTGACAATTTAATGGTGGCGTAATTCGATACGTAAACAAGACTGCTATCCTATCCACTGTTCCGATTTTTCATTTGTTTCTTTAAAGTGGACATTTTTCAAATGTGATATAACGTAATAATTTCTCTATAGGTTGCCCCACGTTTTCGGACCAACATGTAATTAAGACTTAGGTATTATATTAGTGCCAAGTGATCAATGTTTATAAGATGTAAGTTTTCAGCGTCCCAAATTAACCGAGGTTTACATGAAATTTACCTTCTTAAAACCTTTACACTTTACTATCTCGATTTTCTTTTACTTTACAGACTGATGCTTACGAAAATGAACTATTACATTTTCTTACAAGTTATAGATGCCATTACGCATTATTGTGACTACTTTTATTTATAAACTGATTAAAAAATATACGTCGCAGCTTTCTTTAGATTATATGTGTTTTGAGCGTCCCAAATTAACAATATCTGTTTTTAAATCATTAACAATTTACTATCGTCGCTATTCCTTCAATTTACAGACAGATATTTTCAAAAAATAACAAAACATTACGTTAAAAATTACACATGACATGACGTATTATTGGGCTTATGCCATTTACACATTAACGTTCTTTGTTACAATCAGCTTTACACGATTTTCTCAGTGATGGTCAGAAACCACTTCAGTAGAACGTTTCAATTGGAAACTGATACCCGACAATAAAAGTCATTTTTTAAATATAATTTTATCTTTTTTCTTATGAAAAATTCAGGTTGGGTATTGATGAGATAACCTGACAAAAGAAAAGAACACTTCGGAATTCTTTTCTTTTGTCACGTTTATCTCATTGATATCAAAGTTATTTTTTTTGGAATTTATAGGTGGTGAAATTTCATAAACGTCCGTTGACTCTCCTAATAAAAGAGAGTGGTAACAGCCCCCTACATCAAAATTGCACCGAACCTAGGCTTAGGCAATTAGGCAATATATATATATATATATATATATATATATATGTGTATATATATATATGTATATATATATATATATATATATATATATATATATACGTTTTATTTTTTTATTACTGTATATTTCTGTTAAGTTATGTTATGGTTTTAGCTACCCGGCCGTTCTTTTGGCTGCCTGCAGCTTCCTCAGACTTTTACAGAAATGTTCGTTATTATAAGAGGAAAGAGTGAAAGAGTAAATGAGGTCAGGGGGTGCAAGGAGGGTGGAAGAAAGAGAGGAAGGGAACAAGGGGTAAAATGGGAGGAGGCGCTTGGTATGTTGGTAATGTTTTAGTTTTGGAGTTTAAGGACCTTGTGGGGGGCCTGGGAAGTTCATTTCTGGTGTGGCTGAGGGCATAGGGTTACATGGAGGTGAAGGGGAATATGTGGGGGTAGGAGGAGGGGGTTACTTTAAAATTCGAATCTTTATGCTAAAGTTGTTTGCGTCTCGTTGGTGAGATGATTTCTTGGTAAGTATGTGTTGGCCTGTTGGGTGTTCGCTTATGTTTGGAGGCGGGACGAGCTATGATTAGGTTTATTTATTTAGTTTTATTTTGTTGTTAATTAAGTTTTTGTCATATGTAACTCATTGTTACATATAAAAATAATTATGCAATGTATAGAATACCACCTTTAATACGTATAAGATATAAGATTTGATTTTTTTCGAGAATATCTAATGATTTACTAAAATATAAATTGTTTACATCATTTAAGGAGGCTGTTTTATTGAAGAACATATGTCCTTTTAGATAAATGTGCAGCCAAAATAAAAGTGAATGATTCTTAAGAACGTGCCATACATGTCTACACTTCACTTATAAATAATAAGAATTTGCTAAGAATTAAAACAAAAGACTCGGTGCACTTAATGATTAACTATTATGCACACACACAATCGTTTAAAAGAAAATGTTTCTTTTGATCATTCGCTAGAGTAAAGTTGAGTGAAATTACATATTTGTTTATACAAAGGCCTCAGCTGGACGCTTCAAGTATTTAACAACGTATTCATCTGCTTCTTATTTGGTTTAAAAATGTATCTGATTAATGTATATTGTATATGAGAAATAGGGAATGAATACTGAATTAAGCCGTCCAAATTAACAAAATTCGTATGCGCACAAATACACACACACACACACATATATATGTGTGTATATATATATATATATATACGTACATATATATACACATTTATACAGATATATACACATTCATATATATATATATATATATATATATATATATATATATATATATATATATATATGAAGAGTGAAGAGGATTGGAATAGGATTGAAAAGCCAATCTGTGTAGGTGACATAATTATGATGATGCGCTTCCCTCTTGCACACAGTAGGTATATGACGATTTATCTGTTCATGTCCCAAGCATGGGTCATGATGAAAACACAATCAGGGCGTTTTACCGAGATCTCGTTCGTACCATTTCTTCTATTCCTTTATCTGAGAAGATCTTACTCATGGGTTTTCTAAATGCAAGGGATGGCAAGGATCATCACATCTGGGACTCACTCGGGCGGTTTGGTGTAGGTAGGATCAAGAGTAATGGTCTGCATCTTCTCCAGCTATGCACTCAATTTGACTTTGCTATCTGTAACATTTTCTTTGGCCGCAAAGAGGTCCATAGGTTCAAAACAAGGTCACTTGATTGATTACTTTATTTCCAGGAAGGCAGATTTGGGGGGCGTCTCCAGTGCGCGTGTTATGCGTGGAGCTGTGCCGCACATATCATTTTTTGGTACGCGGGAAGTTGAAAATGCATATAAGAAGAAAGTGTAGGTTGGGGGGGATTTTCACGCGGGTTGATGTGTCCAGGCTGGATGATCCAAGTGTACGTGAAAAGCTTCGATCCGTAGTTAATTCTGCTGAGGTTGATTGGTCGTGGGTGCATTTTAAAAATACAATCTATGAAACAAGTGTAAATGTTCTTGGCTTCCGTAAATCTTAACATCAAGATTGGTTTGATGATAATGATTCTGAAATTACTCAACTCTTAACTGCTAAAAATGAGTTGACACGTAAGAGGTTGTCTGACTCTCATAAAGGTCGACAGTCCTTCCACCAGTCACTTAAAGCAAACAAGGGTATTCTTCAAAAGCAACTCCGCCAAATGAAGAATCAGTGCTGGGCTAAACTCGCCAACCAAATCCAGATGGCTTTTGATTGTAAAGACCTCAAACGCATGTACCCTTTGCTAAACAAGCTTTCGGTCCTCAAACACTATCTACAACTCCCTTACTCTCGAGTGATGGAATTGCCTTTATAAAGGATCCTAAAATTATTATCCTCTGTTGGACCGAGCATTATTCTGGTCTCTTTGACATCAACTCAAAGTTGATGAGGAGGTCATCAATGATTTTTATCACAACAGACGCTTATTCATGACGTATCTGTGTTCCCATCTGAGGATGAAATTAGAGATGCAATCAAGGAAGTGAACGTTGTGAGGGATCCAGGGATTGAGTGTATTCCTGTAGATGTCCTTCTCACATTAGGGAGGGGGCAATAAACTTGTTCATGAAATTATTCATCTTATCACTGACGTCTGGAAGGGTGTCCCAGTACATCAGGATTTTGTTGATGCAATTCTTATATCACTGTACAAGGAAAAGGGGACCAGGATCGACTGTGGAAGTTATCGTGGGATAAGTTTTTTTGAAGCAGGTGGACAGTATTTTCCAGAGTATAAACTCAATAAATTGTTAAAGTATATTTGTCTATCCGTCATTCCAGAAAGCCAAAATGGCTTTCGTCCGAGCAGAGGAACCACGGCAGTTGCAGGAGAAATGTACTTAACACCGTGTTCCGCTTTATCAGGTTTCTGTTGATTTGACTAAGGCTTTTGATACGGTGAATAGAAGTGCCCTATAGATAATTCTGGGGAAGTTGGGATGCGCACCTCAATGTCTACGATTACTCAGGGAGCTCCTCACTTATATGAAGGCTCGTCTGAACTTCAACGGATGCCTGTCGGAACCCATATCGGTTGACAATGGTGTGAAGCAAGGTGATATCGTAGCATTTACGTTTTAATCAGTTGATTTTGCAACTATGTTATCGTATGCCTTAAGGGAATGTTTTCTAGGTGTTTATTTGCATTTCAGAACCACAGGTAGGGTATTTGATCTTCGTTGTTTTCATGCTTCTACAAGGACATTTAAGCACCTGGTTCGTGAATTGCTTCATGCGGATGACGCCGATCTCGTAGTCCATGGTGAGAGGGATATGCAGGGTATCATGGATCTGTTTTCGGGGGCCTCTGCGTCTTTTGGGCTTACTATTAGTCTTAAGAAGACTAAGGTGATGTTTACACCTCCACCTAGTAGTTTGTATGTGGAACCGAATATTTTGTCAACAACCAGAGACTTGCCGTGGTTGACACATTTGTTTATTTGGGTAGTACTCTCGCCAGAGATGGAACCCTGCATGCTGAGGTCAATTATAGGATAAAACGTGCAACTAAGGCTTTTGGTGGCTTGGTGAAGCGAGTATGGTCTGACAGGATATGACTATTCATACAAAGATCAGTGTCAATCAATCTTGTATTTTACCATTCCTACTTTACGCTTCTGAGGCATGGACAACTTATGGTAGACACATAAACGTCAAGGAAAGAGTGCATCAGAAATTCCTGAGACACATTCTGGGCATCAGGTGGATCACTTTTATACCTGATATGGATGTTCTCATGCGGAATGACGTACCTTGTATCGAGGCGTTGGTTATACACAACCAGATGAGGTTGGCTGGACATCTGACAAAGATGGACGACGATAGATTGCCAAAGCGCCTGTTCTGATGATATAATACAAGGAAAGCGTCCACAACATAAACCGAGAAAACGCTTTAAGTATAACATAAAAGATAACCTTAAAGGTCTTGGTAGTGACGTGTTCTGTTGGGAAAGTGCTTCCAATGATCGTAAAAAGTGGCGCTCCTTGGTCTATCAGGCTGTGATAATTTTGAGAAGAAAAATATGAGCATGCAAAAATGAATCCGGAAGAAAAAATCTGCCAGATATATCAGGTCTGTCAGAGGATTTCATGCAGAACCACACCTGTGATCTATACGGTAAAATGACTTTATCCGGGGCTGGCCTAGCTACAGGCGTTCACATGGAGATCAATCTTTCTTTGATGGGTAAAACATTGAAGGGCACAAGTGTTCTGTTTGCTCTGTGGTCTGTAAATCGAGTGCAGGCCTGAAGCGTCATATGAGCGTCAACAGTAGAGCAGCACCAGTTGGCATCCCTCAATCTCAGCTAAAGTGTGACCTTTGTAACAGACTGTATAAGAGCAGGGATGGTCTGAAGAGCCACCTTCCTTCCCACAGAAAATAGGAATTGATGCATCTTGATCACATCTCCACATGTATATATGTATGTGTGTATAAGTGTATATATGTGTATAAAATTTAAAAATCAGATATTTCAAATGAATGAGTAATCAACAATAAAGAAAGGGAAAGATGGTCTTCTTCTGTCAAGAAGTGACAATCACCATATGTGTATATATATATATATATGTATATATATATATATACATATATATATGCATACGTGCACACACCCATACACATATATATACATTTATACATACGTATACGCATTCACATATATATGTATATATATATATATATAGAGAGAGAGAGAGAGAGAGAGAGAAAGAAAGAGAGATAGAGAGAGAGGAGAAAGGGCAGAAAATGCGAGCACTCATTGTCTGCATTCCTCTTGTCAATCTGGGTTGTAATCGCCCTTCTTGATTTATGTACAGGCTTTACCTGCACTGATAAACCAGTACTAGGGCAGTATAAAAATCACAATTTTATGCTGACAATTTTAGCACGTATGTTCTTCCATCGCAAAATAGGAATCAGTACTTAAAGAGGTAGACATTTATATAGATGAAAAAAAAAACGAGAAGGTGATCAGGGACTGAGATGGTGAAAAGTTGGAGAAAATGGTTTCCGGCATTTTCGTATTACATTTAATCTTTAAATAAAACAATAAATTTGTTCTCTCTTAATCTGTATTCAACAAAATTATGGCTTCTTTATAATTGTATAGAAATTCACTCGTTACCTGAGAATGTCTGGTTTAATGCGAGTTAAAATAATCGACTCAGAAGACTATATAAAACCTGATCACCCGCTCAACAGACAGAAAAAGAACGCTAAGTTTTATTGTTCTCATGATATGATGCGTGTTTCGCGTTTAAATTTTTATAATTTTAAACTAGAGAAGAGATAAATTATCACAAACGCAGGTGGAACGATATTTCAGTATTAAAGCTCACAGATTAAACGTCAAAAATCTAAAATTCCAATAGTTTTATGACAATGTTTATGTCTCTTACATTGTTTTTTTTCATCAAAAGGTACGGCGTAAAGAAGAAAATGAAATTTAAAATTAAGCGTAACTGAACACTACCCGTTTTATGTAATAATCCCGTTATATACGAGGATCATTCAATGAATAAGACGATTTTATCCGCATATGGAATTTTAATACAGTTTAAAATTCACATCATTTTTTGTCTTACTTCTTTTGCACATGCATGTACTTTTTGGGGGCTGATTAAAAAAATCTTGCAGAAATTTAGTGATTAAAAAATATGTCCGACCAAGAAGCATCTTTCAAAATAAAACAGCCATCATTAGAAATTATGTGATGGCTTAAGGGTTAAATTCATAGGATACAGTCAAATTTATATAGGGCTATATTTTTCGGCAGAAAAATGTCTTCAAATGAGATATTGTTTTAAAGAAGGGTGGAGCAGTGTTGAGGATGAAAATTAATTTGAGGGATAGAAAATTCTTCTGAGGTGATCGAATCTGATATCGCTTTAATCAGTTTGACAGAAGGGTAACAGTGGATGAGATTTCAAGTATTTTTAGGATATCTATTAGGGCAGCAAACGAAACGGTCTGTGATAACTTGGCTCCTTTGGGCTAAACCGTCAACTGGTTAGAAAGATGCTTACACCAATACAAAAACTGAAGGTGTTCAAATATGTCAGCAATATTCTGCTTTGTATGAAACGGATAAGTCTGAGTTTCTGAATAATGTGGTAATATATGTTTACAATTTATTTCTCTGTGGAAGGAAGCACTGTGAACAGTGTCAACAAGTGCGAACTGCTATGCCAAGGAAAAACATATAGTACTAATGCTAGAATAATCTCTCTTTATTACAATGCAAGGCTTCACTCACCAACTCAAACGGTGCAGTATCATTGAGGTTGACTTGAAACTATTACTAACTACCTCTTAATTTCAACATCTGTTTGGGTCATTACAAGCATTTAGAGAGTCATGATGTTTGATTATGGGGATGAATTTTAATATCTTTTGAGCTACTAGCTGACATATCATTCCAAAGTCGTTACAATGAGGAAATACAGAAACTTTTATACAAATGGGTAAAGTGTGTTACACGGCTCGGAGACTGCATGGAATATAGAGAAGCAATCATCTATCTATATTAGAAGTCTTAGTACCAATTAATATGATATGTATTATATGTATTAAATGACCCACGCATATTTCAAGAAAATATGCCTCACTTCTATTTCCATTTAGTTTAAACCGTTTCTTTTTTTGTGAAAGGCCTTCTACAAGTTTGTCAATTATATACACATTCCAAGAGCAATAGAAACCTTCTATCATGTCTGGGAGTTACACAATTTTCAACTCATTTTCTCTACCGTTCGAATCTATCACAACGGAACCATGTCCAGAACCTTCAACATCCGGACAGTTCAACGCTTAAGGGCACAGAGCATCGAAGATTACAGCAACAGTTGTGGTTTCCATAGGGCATCATCCTGACACAGCACATCTTCAATGCCGCTTTAAAAGTAAACACCGAAGTAAACCCTGATGTGATAAAGAATGTGGTAATCACCTGGTGCAATCAGGTGTCCGCTTGCAGGCGTGGATATGTTGACAGCACGCAGCGTCGGCTCGCAAGTCCGAAGAGACCCAGGCCTGTCTCCAGAATAAGTGTGACGACATTTAAACCGTCTCTCACTGGCTCCCTTCCTCACTCGATCGGAACCTACTCGATAACTTTGTTTGATCATACATTAAGAACACGACCAACATTACGTCCCGGAACACGGAAGCCAGCCGATCACTGCCATTGCAAAAGTATTCGCCGAGCAATCGCCAGCACCCCCCCAAAAAAAAACAAAAAAAAGGGCATGCCCCAGTTCCGTGCCCGTGTCAAAATTGTTTTTTTTATAATTTATTATCATTGCTGCAATGGTTTCAAATGATCTTAATTTACAGAAAAGGATACTTTATTCCAAAAGGACATCTCATACGAGGCTATGCAGTCTAATTTGAACTCTATCAAGGTTAGACAAGTCTTTCTAGCAGCTCCTGCCAAAATGTGGCAACGGTACTCCATCCTCGGATGTATCTGGCTCTTATATAGATAGCGATCTGCATCAGCAGTGATATATCCACTTGACTGATAGAAGGATCCTTATCATTTTCCAATCGGCCTTGGCAAGAGATTTAAGGTTCGTGTTCCATTTCAGATCAGGGGGAGGAAGGTGATGGCAGAGGGGGATCAGAATGTTGATGATGTAAAGATATATAAGCTTGATTTTAAATGCATTAAAATAAACCACCCAATCCTTTCCTGATTATACCTCGTGCTCTAGATCAAATGGGAGAGAATCGAAGAGAACTTGGTCATTTACGGCCTTAGATGTGCGACCATAGATTGTAGGTTCATCAGCATGAATGTCTACAAATTATCTAAGGATGTGATTTGAAAGATCATTAATGTATATCATGAAGAGATTAGGGTCCAGCATGAATCCCTGAGAGACACCAGCATCAATACTGTGAGCTTCTTATTTCTGCCCATCAACTACTGCTCTTATGACCCTATCAGAGAGAAATGATTTAATAATTGAGAAGACATTTTCAGCAATGCTATAGCTGGAAATCTTGTGAAGTAAACCTTTATGTCATACCCTATCAAAAGCCTTTTATATGTCTAGAGCAATTGTCCTAGAAAAGCTGCTTCCGTTGAGCGATTCGCTAATTCTATGAGATATAACTAGAAGCACATCTGTTCTAGATCTGGCTGACCGAAACAATATTGTATGTCACGCAGAAGCTTATTTTTGCTGAGATAGTAGATTACTTCTCTACTTAACACAGATCTCAGCAACTTATTCATGACACACAGTAGACTTATTATTATTATTATTATTATTATTATTATTATTATTATTATTATTATTATTATTATTATTATTATTATTATGCCCACTCTTTTGGAAATAAAAGCCGACTATGAATATTTTCAGTATAAAATAATCATATATGTATTGTGAAATTTACTTTATTTTTGAAAAACCAAAGAGAGGAGATATAACATATGAGGAATATTTTGAATAAAGTCTCCCCTTTACTGCTATTTTAGATAATTTTAAAAATGCTTTCAACAGTTTTTCTGGTCTTGTGTAGAAGGTTAAGGTTATATATAAATAGGTTGAAGATTTTCCAGTCGAATATTAGTAGTTTGTTTTAAGTTTCTGATGGTTTTATTTGATCAACTACAAGGGAGTTTGAGAAATCGTTATTGACTAAAACTGGTTTTATATATTTTTAATTCGCTAAAGAATATGTTTTAGTTTGTGAAAATCACCTTCCCGCAATGTATAATATTTTTTTTTTAATTATTGCAGTTTATAACAACACGGGCATTCACTTTTGAAAATTAAAATGCAGGAATAAACGAATGTAGGTTTTCTAAAACAGAGGTGATAAATCCATCGCTACTAGAATCAATGGGAATATCTAAAAACGAGATTTTCTGATCAGTCCTTGGTTCATAGGTGAATTTAAGGACGGAATTATAATAAAATGTATTGTTAAAAGCTTCTATTTCTTTTATGCTGTCACCAAGACTTACTATATAATGAACATACCGGGCGTTTATTGAAGGTTTCCTTATTGAACTAAATATGTTTTCTAGATTGGCCATGAAACTAACTAACTGTTGTTCAAAATACAGGACTCATACGACGCCGATAAGCATAAGATAGAATCTTCGTTATGCGCATTAATTATAATTTTACTCTTACACTGTGCAAAAATCAAAATGTACATTCCATGAACAAAATTTCCTTCTTAAGCGTGCACGCCAGTGGAACTCTTTTCCGTCTTCCTGTTTCCCACCTTACTTCTACTTAGATATCTACAAGTCCAACATAAACAAATTCCTGATGAACCACCCCTTAAGTAACACACTTTATCAAATCTCCAATACTAACGATTACTGATATACTATCCCATTGACTACTGTACACGCAATAACACTTATACCCAAGTGGCTTCCGGGCCTTAATAATTGGTGACTTCCATGTAAAAAACATATATATATATATATATATATATATATATATGTGTGTGTGGGTGTGTATGTATTACATATATATATATATATGCATACAGAATACATAATACACCTACATAGATACATACGTATACATACATATATAACATGCATATATACAAATATGCATACATATACATGCACATGTATGCACACATATAAAAATAAGTACATACATATACAAACACATACACATACAAATACGTACACATATATGCGCATATACATAACTACACATACATTTACCTATATATCCATTCACATAAATATATATGCAGTTATAAACATAATATATATATATATGCATGTATATACATATACATACACAAGTATACATACAAACACACATAAACATATGCACACACATACATATATATGTACATAAACACATATTAGGTTGTCCGGAAAATAATGCCCATTTCAGGAAGTCTGTTTTGAAATTGGATTTTATCCTAGGATTTTTATTATATTTCAGGTAAACATCAACATGATTATTGATTTATATATGCTCTTTAATAATTTCTTACTTTTTTTCTTTCAGAAAACGTTTTATGAGCGAATGAGCCTATAATTTGGAATATGAGAAAAGAAGACTTGCGATTACTTTTCCTGCATGAGTTTAAGCTTGGTAACAATGCTTCTCAAACAGCTGCAAATATCAATAGGGCATGGGGAGAAGTAATCACAAGTGATAGAACAGTACGAAGGTGGTTTCAGAAATTTCGTAGTAGTGATGAGAGCCTTAAAGATGAAGAAGGTAGAGGACGGCCGTCTAATCTTCAAAATGAAAATTTGAGAGTCATTGTTGAGTAACACCCACGGCAAAGTGTCAGGGAAATGTCTCGGGAACTTGGTGTCAGCAGTTCAACAGTGTCGGACCATCTGAAGCAAAGGTGAAAAAGCTCGACAAATGGGTCCCGCATGAGCTCAATGAAAATCAACAAGCTCGACGTTTTGAAGTGTGTTCGATGCTCTTTTTCGAAACATTAATGATCCATTTCTTGACCGAATAGTCACCTGTGACGCATAGTGGATCCGTTATGATAATCGGAAACGATCAGGTCAATGGCTTGGTTGTGATGAACCACCCAAACATTTTCCAAAGCCAAAGTTTCACCAACAGAAGATTATGCTGACTGTTTGGTGGTGTGCAATTGGTGTTATTCATTACAGCTTTCTGGATGCTGATGAGAGCATCACGGCAGAGGTTTACTGCAATCAACTCGAAGAAATGCATCATCATTTAAAAAGAATGAGACCTGCATTAGTGAATAGGGGTGGTCCAATCCTGCTCCACGATAATGCGCGGCCTCATATTGCGAGAATGACACTGCAGAAACTCAGACTTGGGATACGAAACTTTACCATACCCTCCTTATTCTCCAGATTTTTCACACACGGACTACCATTTTTTAAAGCATTTAGCCGCTTTTTTAAGCAACGAAACTTTCAGATCTAATGCAGCGGTTGAATCTTCTTTCAAAGATTTCTTAGCATCTAAACCAAAGAATTTTTATCAACGAGGCATAAATGATCTAGTTGACAGATGGAAAAAATGCATGGCTGTTCAAGGATCATACTTTGACTAATGTCAATGTCTAGTGTCACCTATTTGATTAATAAATCCTTTTTCTCTAAAATTGCCCATTATTTTCCGGACAACCTAATAGATATACATACATATACAACCACATGTACATATATGAACATATATACATATATACATAATATACGCACATAGTGGAGAGGGCTCCCGTAAGCCGTGGTTAAGGCCCCCTACGCACATAGATAGATATAATGATGGCATATTAATTATTTCATTGTTCCTGCATTTCAGGCCTACACCCGTCACAATTTTTCATCCCCCCATGAGTACTTTGCCTGAGGGATTATCCATACAAAGATTATGTTACAGAGTTCTTGATTCGTGCAACAGCTTAGATTCTTTCTCTGTTCAAAATGTTGAGATGCAGCAACGAGCAAGTGCAAGGAAGCCAGCAACACGTCAAAGTGTAAAAGGCTTGAAGCGGTTACTGGTTTCTCGCTTTATGTGTTTTTTAATCAGAAATTATCTTCTCCTTGAGGGGGACTTAACCACGGCTTACGGGAGCTCTCTCCACTCACATACATATGGAAATAAACACACGCATGCACACATACATGCATATATACAGATGGACGCAAAATACATACGCGTGTAGGCACATATGCACACATACACACATAGCGGTACACATATACGTATGTACATACATATGCATATACACCATAACACATACATGTAAAATACACATAAAGGACCGTTCCAGAAGACATAAATCGTCAATGATCAGAGCAACGATGATGGTAATGGGTACGACTTAATGAGTTTCGCATGAATTAAAAAAAACAACGCAATCAATTTTTAGAAGACACTGCCACTCGTTGAAGAGTTTGTGCAGCTTTAAAAATGAATGGACCTCGAAATCATACGAAAAAAAATTCGACAGATCAGCGTTAAAAGCGGCTGGACTTTCTTTTTATTAAAATAAAATGTTTGTTTTTAAGATCCACACCTCCATTGACAAATTTGACACATTATTTTACAATTAAATGGGGGAAGGATTTGATGAAAACACAAATCTAACTGATCACTATATAAAACGCATGGACTTTTTAAAAATAAAATCTTTGTTAATAAGACTCAAGCTTCTGCTGTAGATAATGATGATGATCACAAATTTTACAGAATATTTTTCAAATAAGTGGACGTAGGAATAATGGGAAAAACAAAATTCAACCGATTATCATTAAAAAACCTGGACTTTTAAAAAATTAAATGTGTGTTCATAATACTCACTCTTCTCCCGTAGATTACGATGATAATCACGGATTAAATGCATAATTTAATGGGCGTAGAATCTGACGAAAAAAGGAATACAACTGATCAGAATTAAAACGCTGGGACGTTTTCTTCTTAAAAATTAGAAGTTTGTTTAGAAGACTCACACTTCTGTTGTAGATAATGATGATGATGACAAATTTCACACAGTATTTTACAAAGGAATGGGCGAAGGAATAACAGGAAAACACAATCTAAAGGATCAGTATTTGAAACGCCTGGCCTTTTTTCACAACAAATGGTTGATTATAACGCTCACACGTCTGTAGTAGATAATGACCATGATGAATTTCAGACAGTATTTAACAAATAAATTGGCGTAGGAATTAGACAAAAAACATCCAACAGACCAGTAATTGCACCCCATGCACTATTAGTAATCATACTTTACACTGCTAAGTTTATAATTTTTAATGGGGCCTTGTAGTACTTCCAATGTAGATATTTTTAGGTCATTTATTAGGAGTATTTAACGAATTGTTATCCTATTTTAAGTGCTGCTGTTATAGCACTTATTAGACACCGTCTAGCTACTACAAGGTGTTTGATTAAGCGGTTATGGGTGATTTTGTCAGGGGTGGAAATCAACAAGAATGATAAATAAGGATAATATTAAAACCAATTATGAGATAGAAAGGTATAATTAAAAAGGGGGGTTTAATCATGGTAGATGTGGATGTATGTAAACGTTTGAATAATCTTTAATTGTGTATACTAAAGGTGGCATTTTATTGGCAGGATATGACATTTAAGGACGTACTTTGTATGATATGAATTTGGAATTTATTAACTTGAGAAGTTTTAGATTAAGCGACTTAGGCGGTTTATAAAGTACTAGACTACCCGTGACTCGTTGGGGCAGTATGTGTAACGAAACAGTGTAAGGAAAAATTCAAGATGGCGCCCGACTCTCTCTTTAACACGGTAAGATATCGTCAACAAGGCACAAGAAGCAACAGCCACACGATTCCCCAGCCAACTCAATCGTCACTCCCCCACGTATTTCCCCTCACCCGCTTTTATCGTCGTTCTTGGCCGGCTAAATTTGCATATTCCGAGAATTCGTGTGACTTTGCGAGACATCATATTTTACAAAAGACGGCGGCCGCCATCTTGGTCTTTCTTTTTATTTTTGGTCGGTAACGCTGAGCTGGTCTCGAGGTAAGTCTTTTTCCCCTCATCCGTCTCTCCCACGTACCCACACAACACGCAAACACGCGGGCGCTTATCTCCTGGATGCACGTTATACTCCCCCCTGATCTGATGACCACATAGAGAGCACTTGGGGAGTGGCCTTTTAGTGCGTGTGCTTCTGCGAAGAGGTACATTCACTGTTTCAGATTCGGGCTCTGGATCTGGTTCCGCCTCATCAGATGAAGTATCGCTATCAGTCTCTGGAAGGGGCTCACTGAATCCGTGCATCGGCAGCTCATCGCTAGACGCTTCACTGCTTTCTTCTGTAGTTGTGTGGCGCATCTCGGTAGCTGGGCGAAGATCTCGCACATGTCGTGGGGTTCCATCGACCAAAACAGACTGCTGGCTAATCACTCCAGATATTTGTCCTCGCTAAAACTTGTCGGTGCACCGATTTCCTGGAGGCCGCACCCACACTGGATCTCCCACTTCATATCTGTTATATGTTCCCTTGTCGGTTGGCTGCGTAGTGTTGATTCCCTTCACTCCGACTCGGTACGTGTAAATAGCATTCGCAGGTGCGGTTGAAGGGGACGTCCCGTCCTTTGGCGTAATGTGTTACCAATATGTTGCTTCCGCAATAGTACATGGCTTCCTGGCAGCAATTCTCTTGATGCTGCGATGGCTTCTTTCAGCAATGCCATTTCCTGACGGCACATGCGCACATCGCAACCGTAGTCGGACGCCCCATTCATCTAACAACTGCCGAACTTGCTGGCTACAAAACGCTGCATCATTGTCAGTCAGGAGCTCTTCCGGCGCACCTCGCTCAAAAAATGCTGACGTATGCGCCAGTAAGTTGAGGGAATGGCGTCAGAAAGGCACTAATGTCTCGATATTCGAGTTGCGAAAAGCCTATTTACAGGTGCGAGTTGATGAGACGTTGTGGCCGTTCCAGACAGTTTGGTCCCAGGGGCAGAGGTACTGCCTTACACGCCTTGGCTTTGGCCTAAACGTGGCACCACAGATCATGAAGACTATTGTCAACACAGTATTGTCCCAAGAAAAGCCCATGAGGGACTCAACGTCAGCTTACATTGATGACGTATACGTCAATGAAGATGTACAGTCTGCGTCGTGTGTCAAAGAAAAGTTGGCTCAGTTTGGTCTGGAATGCAAGAATCCCGAACGTTTAAGCGAAGTAGCACGTGTATTGGGATTGGATGTTTATGAAGAAGATGGTACCCTACAATGGAGGCGTGGCAGTGAAATTCCAAGCATCCCCAACCTCGTTACAAGGCGGACCGTTTTTTCTTGGTGTGGAAAACTAGTTGGTCACATACCGGTCTGTGGCTGGCTCCGCGCAGCTGTTGGTATGAAGCCGCGAAGATGGGAATGGAGATTACTGCTGGATCTTGTGCAGTTGCAATCGACCCATGTCAAATACAAAAAAATTCATGCACAGAGCGGGCATCCGGGTATCAAGAGGATCCTTTATTTTGTGAGGCGTGCATACCCAGCAGTGACCAAGATGGATGTCAGACAGATCGTCAGAAATTGTGAGGCTTGCCAGTCTATTGATCCTGCACCAGAGCGATTGCAGAAGGGTCGCTTGGAAGTTGAGAGTGTTTGGCAGCGGCTGACCATGCATAATACCCATTACAGTGGCAAGCCCTTTCTAACTCTCATTGATTGCGGGCCTACGAGATTTGCGGTGTGGCGGCAGATGACCAGACAGGATTCAGCAAATGTTGTTCGCCACCTATCATCCATTTTTTTTGAGCGAGGTGCGCCGGAAGAGCTCCTGACTGACAATGATGCAGCGTTTTGTAGCCAGCAAGTTCGGCAGTTGTTAGATTAGTGGGGCGTCCGACTACGGTTGCGATGTGCGCATGTGCCGTCAGGAAATGGCATTGCTGAAAGAAGCCATCGCAGCATCAAGAGAATTGCTGCCAGGAAGCCATGTACTATTGCGGAAGCAACATATTGGTAACACATTACGCCAAAGGACGGGACGTCCCCTTCAACCGCACCTGCGAATGCTATTTACACGTACCGAGTCGGAGTGAAGGGAATCAACACTACGCAGCCAACCGACAAGGGAACATATAACAGATATGAAGTGGGAGATCCAGTGTGGGTGCGGCCTCCAGGAAATCGGTGCACCGACAAGTTTAAGCGAGGACAAATATCTGGAGTGATTAGCCAGCAGTCTGTTTTGGTCGATGGAACCCCACGACATGTGCGAGATCTTCGCCCAGCTACCGAGATGCGTCACACAACTACAGAAGAAAGCAGTGAAGCGTCTAGCGATGAGCTGCCGATGCACGGATTCAGTGAGCCCCTTCCAGAGACTGATAGCGATACTTCATCTGATGAGGCGGAACCAGATCCAGAGCCCGAATCTGAAACAGTGAATGTACCTCTTCCCAGAAGCACACGCACTAAAAGGCCACTCCCCAAGTGCTCTCTATGTGGTCATCAGATCAGGGGGGAGTATAACGTGCATCCAGGAGATAAGCGCCCGCGTGTTTGCGTGTTGTGTGGGTACGTGGGAGAGACGGATGAGGGGAAAAAGACTTACCTCGAGACCAGCTCAGCGTTACCGACCAAAAATAGAAAAGAAAGACCAAGATGGCGACGCGGACATTTTGCAAGGAATTGTACCAACAGAGGGCGTATGCGCTGTTTTAAGTGTGGCGGTTTGGGGCATCTAGCCCAAAACTGTGCGGGAAACGTATCAGGGGAGAGGACGTCAGCGCCGCCCTGCTCCCCGAGCAAAATTTGAACAAGGCGCAACCAGTAATGACTGTCTACGTAAACAGGATTCCCTGCTCAGCACTTCTCGACTCAGGCTGTTCGCATACTATAGTAAGCACCAGGCTGTGTCCAAGTTGGACTAAGAGGAAGATCAAAGTCACCACGATAGGAGGCGAGACCCAGACATGCTGTGGAGCTGGAACTGTCAAGATCTACACGGACACCGGTGCAGCCACTAAGATCAATGTGCTCGTGACCCAAGGAAATCTCCTGGGGTTTGTACCTGTTGCTCGGATACGATACCATCAAGGCGCTGGGGGAAGGCGCAATTCATCGGGATGGAAAGGTGCGATTCTTAGAGGCCCCAGTGTGTGCAGCGCTCCATATCGATCGGCCGGATTTTACAGTGGACTACGACTCGCGCAAGAGGGCCTGGATTTCATCTTGGAAGTGGACCGAGGGAATGGCACCGACTAAACTCAAGAATGGGGTTGCAGAGTACCCTCTACCCAGTGAGGCCCGAGCAGAATACGAAAGGGAACTAAAGGCGTGGATCCAAGATGGCTGGTTAATCCCCCACCCTGAGGACAAGCTTGGGCCTCCCAAGGGTCTAATACCCTTGATGGCAGTAGTCCAGCATAACAAGTCGAAAGTATGGCCCGTGCTGGACTATAGGGAGCTTAACAAGCATATTGAAGCCTACACTGCCGAAATAGCTTGTAACGAAAAAGTGTAAGGAAAAATTCAAGATGTAGCCCGACTCTCTCTTTAACACGGTAAGATATCCTCAACAGTGCACAAGAAGCACCAGCCACACGATTCCCCAGCCAACTCAATCGTCACTTTGCGAGACATCATACTTTACAAAAGACGGCGGCCGCCATCTTGGACTTTCTTTTCTATTTTTGGTCGGTAACGCTGAGCTGGTCTCGAGGTAAGTCTTTTTCCCCTCATCCGTCTCTCCCACGTACCCACACAACACGCAAACACGCGGGCGCTTATCTACTGGATGCACGTTACAGTATGTTTATTAGCTCTGGAATTCATGTATAGCCGTGATGCTTGTGACGTAAAGAAAATAGTTTTTTTTGCCATAACAGAAACATTTCTAGGAAAGTATATTAAAAAGAAAAAAGAATATAGACAGATTTGTATGAGTCGTTCTGCTTATTATATGTTGGTAATACTCATAGGTAAATGTGTACTGAACAGATACCATACTACTCATTATAGTTAAATTCCAATTTTTATATATCTGCTTTTTTTACATTGCTGTATTACGTGCAAGTATTTTTAATCCCCTTCCCATGTAAAATAATAATTTCGAAACAAAAACGTTAATATTTCAGGGTTCTAATTGTTATTTTTTTTGTCGTTTAAACTATCCAGATGAAAATTGTTAGTACTTTCTGCTTTTATTTACATCGTTCATTTCTGTATAAAGTTTTAGTTATTTTAAATCCCACTCCTCCCATGTTAAATAATAATTTCGAAATAATAACCTCAATATTTCAGTGCGCAGGTAATGCGCGCCTGCGCATTCGGATTTCGTAAACCGGAAAGTGGGTTACATACATCGTTACGAGATCATTTGAGTCTTATAATTATATAGATATTATAACGGATTGTAAATAAAATGCTGAATTTGTTGCGTATAACATGATGTGTGGGAGGTAATTATTTTTATTGCCTAAAGCTGTATAATCTATGTTATATCAAATTGTAAATACATCGTATTGATTTTTTTATGTGTGCAATTTGATGCGAGTCTAATTATAGTGCTTATTGATGGTGTAGAGAAACAGATTATTGTACCGCATCAGTGGTACATAGGTTACAATTCTTAGATCCTGGGGCATATGATTTTGCTTTCGTTATTTGATTGTATTTAATGTAATAAGGAATCTTTTAAAGGGTTAAGATTTTAATGAAGTTAATTAAAGAAGTGATTTTTATTACGTAAATTTTCGCCTTTGAAGGAATGTAAATGGTTTGAGATGTATAGTTTTATTAATGTGGAAGCTGTGCCTCTATTAGTTAGGGGTTTAGTATCATTATTTGAATGCTTATTTTTATAATTATCTGGATGTGTATTTAACGTACGTTTATTAGTGTGTCTGTTGATTTAATGATTCATGGGAAAAGAGTCAGAGGGATATTAGAGAGTTTGTTGTGAATTGTTATATGTGTTATTTTAGAGGTGAATGTTTGGGGTTTTCTTATATAAATTATCCGTATTATCTGTCAGATTTGGAATATGAACGTCGGCGCCATTGTTTATTATGTTTGACTGTATGTTTCATGTGTAGGGAAATAAGTTACTTCGCAAGATTATATAACGTCTTAATATATGCAGTCCTTATTTTGCAGGCAACGCATTGCATTTTGACAGTTACATTTATATATTGTGTCGTAATTAAGGAGAATGATCTGAGCTTTATTCATTTACTATTATTAGAGGAGATGATAGTTTGCGCTATATAAGGTATCGATGAATATCGTATTTTGTATGAAGATTTTTTTTATAAGGTATTGTACGTATGCGTGTATTTTAAAGAGTTTTTCCACTATTTTAAAGGATTGGTCTTTTTTTTCGTGCTGTACGGTGTATTGAATTTCTTTAGTCTTATTGGTTTATTTTTCTTATTAAGCTTGTTGTTGGGATTTCTCTTAATATAAACGATTATTTTAATTGGCTTATTTTTAGTTGAAATATATTGTATTCTATTATTGTTCCTATCTTCACAGTCATATTAGGGTTAATAACTGATCTTAACGTATTGTCCATAGAGTTTTATTGTATTCTCTATTATCTGTATATTCCAAGGTTCTTTAGGCCTTGTTGTAAAAGTTTGATTTTCGCGCGAAGATTTTTTGTCCGATGACAACATATCAATTTTGAGATAAAAGGTACTATTGAGTTTATTTGAGATGGTCTAATAAGGTGTATGGTAGGTTGAGTACGGTCCAGAATTTAAGATCAGTGAGAGGTCTCAGAAATTCGATCTATCATTTAATTTATCTACTATGAATGATGGTCTTAATTTTTGAAAAATTTGTGGGGTTTCTTCATTATGTTATAGTATATTCTTGGTCTGGATAGAGTGAAAAATACTGCGTCATCCCTGTAAAATATTCCCTGTAAAGGATTGAATTCTGTATTAAGCTCCTACAGTCGGAAAAGTGCGATTTATTCTGTAACGTTGGCGTAGACTGTCCCTATTTTAATATTGAAATTATTAGAAACATACTTCCTTGTCCAATATTTCCGATGACAATGTATAAAGGACTTTCAAACAAACTCGTTTTATTTCAAAGTTGGAATTTTATCAGAGTGTCTTTTGGCAAATAATACACCCTTATTTAGGGGTATTAGGCAGATTGGTTGGTAGTAATTATTTATATCAACGATAAGCAGTGTAATCTTTGCTTTTACTTAAGATTTAAGAACAAAAGTTAGAGCATTGCCTAAATGGGAACTTGATTCGCTTTTGGATGGGATGATTCTGTATAGGATTTGGTTATGTTCTAATCAGAAGGACAAATAAATCTAATGGACAGGTTGTCTTTGAAGTTGGGGCTCAAGGCTAATCTTGCTGTTTCTGGGGTCATAATCTCTGTGCAATTATGGATATGCATTATTAAAAGCATTTTTTTGTTTCCATGTCTATATCATCCACTTTCTTCTTAGATTTGTATGATTCGTTTTTTTCCTTGCATATAAGTTTCTTGTAAGTGGGGTAATCCAATTTATATGTTCACCTGAAGCGACAAAGAGTAATTAGCTCATCTTAACTTTCTTTGCAAGGCTCTTTATTATAGAAGGACCCAGTAGGAGAAGCAGGAACTCGGAAGGGACTTCCAAAGTCCAGTTGTTCTGGAGAAGAAACTTCTGGAGTAGAAGGCTCTCTGTGAAGGGGTAGGATGTTGCTGCTTGTCGGGTTTGGCAAAGGTACTTAAATCGAGGAGGTACAAGTGCTTGCAGTTCTCCAGAGCATTCACCATTGAAATACTTGTAGAACAGGCAAAGAGATGCTACATTTCGTTGATGGGACAGAGGCTAAAAACTTAAATGACAGTTCAGGACCTATTAAGTTGGCGACTCTCTTTTGAATCCTATCTAGGAGTTAGAGACTAGTAGCAGATGCACCAGCCAAAATATAACAACACTACTCCATACATTGGTGAATAGAGGGACCGGATACTTTCGGACGTTAGTGGCTTTCAAGCACGGTAGAGAAAACTTTTACACGGTGTTTTTGGCAATGCACTGAATGTAATTTTTCCAACTGATGTTTCCTGTGAGCGATAGGTCGAGCAGTTTAAAGGATGTACTTTCAGATAAAGATTCTTTGGCCATTGCTATTGGTGGTAGAGAAGGGGTTTTTGCAGTTATTGAAGGGAACAAGTTTTGTCTTAGCAGCATTGTATGTGACCATCCATTTTTGGCCCCATTTCACTACAGATCGTAGGTCATCCTCGAGTGGTTTTACTATTCCTCTAGATACGGGTTCATTTGTTTTCCTGTCGTGTCGGCTATAGAGTGGTGTCATCAGTATATATATATATATATATATATATATATATATATATATATATATATATATATACATCCCACAGACAAGTTTGTCGATGAGGTCATTTATGAATATTAGGAATAATAGAGGTCGAAGTATAGACCCCTGAGGCACCGCCGCATTTATATCATATTGTTTAGATGTACAACCATCGAGGACATCGAAGATGTTTTCTCTTATCTAAGAAGAATTTAATTATGTTAATTATTTTTCCAGTGATACCGTATGATCTGATTTTCCTGATAATACCTTCAAGCCATACCTTGTCAAAAGCCTAAGATATATCTAGAGTAACCGCTCTATCTTCCCCTGCTTTGTCAAGTGAATGGTATATACGCTCAGAGAATACAGTTAGGATGGTTGCCGTGGAACAGGCTTTCTTAAATCCATATTGTTGCTGTGGTCAAAAGGTTAGCATCTGTAAGGTGATTGACCAGAACTTTGTTAATAATAGACTCAAATATTTTGGCAAAAAGTGGAAGGAGGCTAATGGGATGGTAATTTACTGGGTCAGTCCTTTCGACAGAATTCTTGATTACTGGTACAACAGAAGCAGTTTTGGAGCAGACAGGAAAGCAAGATTCATGTAATCATTATATGACAATAAAAAACAGAATCGTAGGCAGCATTTGAAAAGAAACTATTGTTAAAAAGTTTGAATATTTTCTGTTGATATTGTATGTAGATTTATTATAATATCTTTTTATAAAAAAAATTAAAAATGTTAAACCATACAAAACAAAAAGTATAAACCATTTCTTAATACACAAGAGGAAACCAAATCTTATGAAAATCTTATGAACTATGGACGCACATTTTTGTACAAAAACACGCGGATTCTTCATAACATTGACTTACCGTAAATCATAGAAGACAACCTACTTACTATGGACAGATATTTCCATATTGAATACAACATTCAACGTAGCAAAAAGTGAGAAACAGCTGATAAAACATAAAGCAAAACAAACTAAACAAAACCGAGCTACACTAACATTAAAGAATATAAATGCATTTGTTTGGTTGGTTGTTTTTGTTTTACGGCATATCAACCCTTTTCAGGTTATTTAATGCCGGATACAGTGTTTTGAAGAATTTACAAAAAAAAAAATAGAATGTATTTGTTTTTTTTCAAGTCGATTTCTATTTAAACCCTAGTTGGGACCCTTACAGTTACTATCACTCCGAGTCATAATGGACCTTGGAGCAATGGCAATTAATGGGTTGCTCCACATTCCTAAACGCCTGTAATCTGGGGCATCCCCATCGGATATAGTGTAAGGTCATATTCAGGACACGCATTTGTTTGGAATTCTTGCAGTACAATATAATATGACAAGCTTTTTTACATAATCATGTTTTTATATTGCAGAATACAACTACAAATTATTTTTAAAAATCGCACAATACACAAACTAATACAACAACTAATATACCTGCAAGAAAAATGCACGTATAATGTTCACATATTAAATATTTTGTTGCAAAATCTAAATAAATTTTCTTGAAACAATGAAATAATTATTTGTACATAAGACGTTTGGATATCATGACACAGATCAGTGTGCTTATTTATTGACGCGATCAATATTCCCTCTTAGTATATAATTTGAGAGCAACAAAAATAATGTCAATTAATATATATATATATATATATATATATATATATATATATATATATATCAAAATGAGGCATTGAAATATTCAATTAATGAGAAAAATATGACTACACTACAAGATATTTACGGTGGAATTCTGACAGTTTTTTGTAATAAATGTACATTCTAATTTTGTTTACTTGTTTGTGGAATGTTATCCTCATCTTTATAGCTATTGTCTCACGATGTTTCAACCAACAATTCGACTGATGTTCGGCATCTCTTTTACTGCGAGGTGGCAGGAATGCTGAATCTCTTGAGCTTATCGTCAATAAGCATTTCTTTCCATCGTTGTTGTTGCCTTGCCACGTTTTAGCTAACTAATCGCCTCGGCGCCTTTCGCTAGGAACGAAAACGTAACCTGCAAACACTTTACACTTCGAACCGTAGAGATTCACCGTCTATATCTAATGTGCCATGGTCTTAAAGGACGGAAAAGGTTGGATTTGGATATATATATATATATATATATATATATATATATATATATATATATATATATATATATATATATCCAAGTCCTTTTACCTCAAATTCCCCTTACCTCAGCCTTTTTTTACCAAGTAAGATCTTTGATTTACTTGTAGTTTCATTAAATACTTTTATATGCAAAATCCGATCCCGCATTTTGCTAATTCCTGCCTTCTGATGAGAAGAAGCGTATTTCTTCGAAACTCCGCGGATTAAGGACTATCAACTTATCTTGTGCTTCCTTTTTTAAAATTAAATATGTGTTTTACTCTTTTTAAAGATGTCTTTAATATGTTTTATTTATAATTTGTTCATATATATATATATATATATATATATATATATATATATATATATATATATATATATATATAAACAATTAACATATATATGCCGATTAAGCTACACTGAATATTTCGGGTGTTATCCACTCTAAGATACTTCAGGCTTAGTCGCATAAGCCTGAAGAATCCTAGAGTGGATGAAAGGCGGAATATGCAGTGTAGCTTAATCGCCATATATATTTTATTAAATTACTTACTAGCTTTTCATACGTAATATGCACTTTTGGAGTATCAGCAGGTGAAAAGAACCGAGGCTACTGTATTACCATTTGGTCAATGGATTTTAGACCATACAGTAGTTTCTGGTAGGGCCTCTCGATGGCATACTAGTGGGTAATTGTTACGGTTTTACCTTATTATGTGCCACAAAAAAAGTTTTAAAAAATATTGTCTTATTTTCCGTCTCTGTCCTGCTCCAACAAGTCTACTGATCTGCTCCAAAACACCAAAACCTCAATCATGACAAATCTCAAAAAAAGAAACGCGAATAAACCAACGTAGACCCCTTCTACCAGGTCTCCTTCTCCAACATCAGGAGTCTACGTTCCAACATCTCAGAGGTTGAAACACAATTACAGGAGACTAAACTGGGCATACTCTTTCTAAGTGAAACTGGCATAGGACCAACCACTTCTCTAGAGGAATTCATAATAAAAGGATACTCCAACTTAAAATCTAAATCTGACCTCATGGGCATGGAATATGTTCCTACATCAAAGATGGCTTTCATGTATTAGGGATATCTCCAGAGGACACCCTAATCCACCTTATCTTTGCTTTGGGGGTTTCAGTAGCTTACACCAATGCATTTATATTTGCCCTCTCTTGCCCCCACAACAGTGGAGTTACTATCTTTAAGAGCATATCTCAGAAAATTGACCACATCCTCTCTGCTCATCCTTCGGCTAACATTCACATTTGCGATGACTTCAATGCCCATAATGTGGAATGGCTGACCCACTCAAACAAAACCAATTGCGTGGGGAGGTTTTGTCACGATTTTGCCATTGCCTATTACCTCACTCAGATTGTTCACGAACCTACATATGTGCCGGATACACCCGGTCAATATGCAAACCTTCTAGACCTTTTCCTCACAACATCCCCAGAGCTATGTTCATGTTCCGTTCTATCTACTCTGGGATCCTCTGACCATTCTGCTGTAGCAGTTAAGATGAAAATGAAATGTACGAAGTCTTCAGACGTACCTCTCCACCGTAGTGTATATCGATACTCTATGGTTGACTGGGATAGCTCTCGTACATTTATATCTGACCTACGTCTGCATTCCACGTTTAAAAAGGATGTGTCCTCTACAGTGTCAGATCCGACCGAATGGTTAATTATAAGCATAGTCCGATTTATAGCATCCAAAAATCCAACAAAAACCTTACAGCACGCCATGGTGCTCCCCTTAATGTCCTGCTGCCATCGCGCACAGACATCACTTTTTTCAGATCTACCAACGTAATAGATGAACTGAGATTAAAGCTGCTTTCAGGACTGCCAGCAACCATTGTAAAAGAGTACTAAAACATGCAAGAGATGCTCAAGCTGTTAAATCCAAAGTAGTTGAGCAGCGGCTTGGTTCCCACGAGTTCTGGCAAATAGCAAACAGGATCTTATACAAAAGTGTGCGTTCTATCCCGAATATAATCAATGGACCTGAGGTCATCTCGTCAGCATCAGACAAGACCAGACTATTTGACAAGTACTTTGCAGCTAATTCTTCCCAATGCGACAATAGCCATCAACTCCCTGAATTTCCTCCTATAACAGACAACACCCTATGCAACGTACAAATATATGTGCGTGAGGTCGGCAAGCTCTTCAAGATCCTTGATTGCAGTAAAGCAACAGACCCTGATGGCATTCCAGTTATAGTGCTGAAAAAGCTCCAATCAGAACTTTACCCCATACTTACAAAACTGGTTAAGCGTTGCCTTAAGAAAAAGTGTTTTCGAACAACCTGGAAAACCTCATCAGTATGCCTTGTATTTAGGAATTCAGGTGAAAAGTTATCTCCCTCTCAGTACAGCCTAATAAGTCTCCTCTGTGTCATGGGTAAGTTGTTGGAATCCATATTAAATAAAGAAGTAGTCAACCTCCTCAACAGAAACAACCTTCTTAGTGACACGCAATATGATTTCCGTTCTGCAAGATCTACCGCAGATATGCTAACGATTATAACAGAGGATTAGTGACTCTCTTGACAAAGGTTTCCTTTCCAGGGCAATTGCTCTTGACATGTCGAGGGTTTCGATAAGGTATGGCATCAGGCCCTACTTCACAATATTTCCAGCTACGGTATTACTGGAATTGTTTTCTACATCATTAAATCATTTCTCTCTGATAGGTTCATAAGAGTAGTGGTTAATGGGCAGATTCCAGGGGTCCACAGTATTAATGCTGGAGTCCCTCAGGGGCCAATCCTGAGTCCAATTCTCTTCCTGATCTACATCAATGATCTCCCAAAACACATACTTAAATCATTCGTTGACATCTATGTTGATGACACGACCATCTATGGAAACACATCAAAGGCCGTAAATGACAAGCTTCTCTCTAATTCTCTCTCCTCTGATCTTGAGCACGTGGTACAATGGGGGAACCGGTGGTTTGTCACTTTTTATGCATCAAAAACCAAGCTTTTATCTTTACATAATCAACGCTCTTATCCCATCTGGCATCAATTGAAATGGATGACTCTCGTCTTGGAAAGGCACAATGTTCGTACAAGCTTCTGGGTTTGACCTTTACTCCTGCTCTTAAATAGAACACATACATAAAATCTCTTGCCAGGGACGCTGGGAAAATGGTGGGATCCATCTTCCGGTCCAGAAGATATCTCACTACTGATGCAATTCTCTATTTGTATAAAAGCCAAGTACGTTCAAGTATGGAGTACTGCTGCCACATCTGGGCAGGAGCTGCTAAAAACAGCCTATCCTGCCTTGACAGAGTACAAAATAGACTCCGTGGTCTTGTGGGGGATGCCCTTTTCTCTTCCCTACAACCTCTCTCCCAAAGAAAAGTCGTTGCCAGCCTGTCGTTGTTTTATCGCTATTTTCAATGGCAGGTGGTCGTCTGAGCTCTAATCCCTCGTCCCCCTCGCCAATATTTCACCAGAAGCACCCGTCTGGCTGTAACTACTATCAATAATTTTCCCCACCTTTTATCTGTGCCTAAATCCAAACGTAGATTCCATGAGCAAAGTTTCTTTTTTAGAACTTCACGCCAGTGGAACTCTCTGCCACTTGCCTGTTTCTCACATGACTACAACTTGACAAACAACCCCCTTAAGGAAGACACTCTATCAAAACCCCCAATACTAATTATTACTACAATACTATCTCATTGATTACTGTACACGCAATACCCCTTATCCATGAGTTACCTTCGAGCCTTTTTTATTTATTATTTGCATATGTTGTTGTTTATTGTTGAGTTAGAAAGGGGGTCAGTCGCTGGATTGAACTTATTTCCCCCCTATTATTTGCATATATTTATGTAGTGAAAATTGTTCGAATAAAATTAATGCATTAGTTAGTTAGTTAGTTAGTAGATGGAATTAATAATTTTATAATTTCCATAAAAATTAATAATTTTATTATATCATAATTAGGATCATTTAATTCTTTCTAACTCAACAATAAACAACAACATATGCAAATAATAAATAAAATATTTATCAATATTCAAATTTTATTTTTATCTGCAATATTTTAAGTCTAAAATATTCTTATTTTTTACTTTACTAGAATATCTTGTTCTTTACTTTTCCAGGTTGAATTTCTTGTCCTTTACTTTTCCAGGTTTAATAAAATCTTAAGAATATTAATTTTCATGCTCGCATTTTTCAATATAATCCATGATGTTTCCAGGCATTGCTATTATATTAATACATAAATTTATAATATTTATTAATGATTGTCAAAAAATATTAGCTTTCAAACACACATTTATGCAATATTTATCATTCAATCGCAGTAGTTCCGAGCCAGGGTCTCTACCGAGACTGCAGTTCATGAATTCGTGATCTGTATAGAGCGTAAACTAACAAAAAAGAAGATGACACTCGGTGTCTTTTTAGATATCGTTGGAGCTTTTGACAACATACCCTTCAGTAGTATGTTCAAGTCGCTACGAGAACTCCATGTACCACCAGTACTCATCCGATGGATTGATTATATGGGGAGGCACAGAACAGTTCAAGTAGAACTACTGAGGGCAACTGTTAAAAGGGAAGAAGTTAAATGAAACCCCCGAAGTGGGATTTTATCACCTTTACTATGGAACTGTATGCTTAATCCTCTTTTAAAGGAGTTTAAAAATAGGAATATTTATGCCCAGGCTGATGCTGATGACATCACAGTGCTGGTCGGGGGTTCAAAAGCATCATTGGTCAGACGTATTGCCAAAATAGGACTACATTCTTCATCAAATGTGATAACGAAAAATTTGAGTTCATTCAAAGAATATGTATATCATAGGAGTCACTAATATTTTTAATCGATAAATTCACCATTTTTGCTATAAAATCATAAGGAGAGTTAAAAAAAAAATAATTATTAAAAAAAAGTTCGTTTTTTAATTATAAAAAAAACGATACACGGGATTGAACCTAAAATCTTTCCACGGATCCCCGGTACTCTAACCGTTACGCTAACATGTCATATTGGCAAAATCGCAGTAAAAATATTTATATTCAAAAAAAGTTATGCAAAATAAAAAAAGTGTTAGTCACTTATGTACTTACTCTCCTGTTTGTGAACCCACATATTTTGTTGTAACTTTTTTTCTACTAAACCAATTTTCGATTTTTTTTTTCAAAATGTAGCTAATGAGGTGTTCTATCCAAGTATATAACCTGTTTGAAATTTGGTTTCGAACGGAATTAGTGGTGGGGGTTTGAATGTGTCTTGATTCATTCAATTTCGGACTTAAGCATATATTCAACCACTACCGTGGTTGAATGATATAAGTATTTATATCTGCATGTATATAATATCATACTATTTTATATATACATATATATATATATATATATATATATTTATACTTATATTTATATATGTTTGTGTGTGTTCCTGTGTTGTGTGTTTGGTTGTGGGGCTGCGTATATTTTTCTATACCAAGAACGATCTCCTTGTTCATTAAGTATATAACACTGTATACTGAAGATGGACTGGTCCCTATCTGAGATTAAAACATATCATAGCATCAATTTGGAAAACGATGTGCAATAATCGCCATGTGGAAATATATGGGCAATACACTTTTAAAAAGTTGTAATGATAACACTGACTTTGACTATTACTACGCTAGTAAAATTCTGAGAAAAAACGGCAGGCAGAAACTAATGGATGTATTACATGTCAAATTTGTCATTTAAATCTTAATAAAAATATGTGTCGTAATATTTTAATTTTAAATTTTACGTTAACTCAGCTGCACAAGTTATTTGGAAATAAATAACACGCATTAGGAGTTTGGCGGATTAATGTATTGCATATGTAATGTATATGAAATTACAACGAGTTTTAGGAGCTATGCAGACTGGTAGAGTCAAAATCTATCTGAAAAATATATATCATTACAAAACCCCGCTGTACAATATCTTATATTCGTGAAAAAATATACCTAGATGGGCTATGATGTCTACAATATTAACAGTAGAAAAACTGAATTCCTGATATATGAGGAAAGAGAAAGTTGCTTATAATTGACCAGATATGAAGAGAGAGAGTAAACAGTTTACTCTAATAGGACGAGTTAAAAATAATAGAGACGACTAAAAGTAGCATATGCGGGATGTGGATCTATTTCAAATGTTATAACTCCTATCACTAAAGGATAAATCCCACAAGATTAGTGAATCTCTTGAAAAAGGCTTCCTTTCTAGGGAATTGCTCTTGACATATCAAAGACCTTCGACAATGTATGGCATAAGGGTCTACCTCACAAGATTTCAAGCTACGGTATAACTGGAAATGTTTTCTCAATCAATAAATCATTTCTCTCCGATAGGCTCATAAGAGTAATGGAAGATGGACAAAAATCGGAGGCCTGCAATATGAATGCTGGAGTCCCTCAGGGGTCAATCCTGGGCCCAACTCTCTTCCTGATCTACATCAATGGCCTCCTTAAACACATACTTTAATCATTCGTTGACATCTATGCTGATGCCACGACCATCAAGGGCAACACCTAAAAGGCTGTAAATGACAAAGTTCTCTCTGATTATATCTCCTCTGATCTCGAGCGCGTAGTTCATTGGGGAAAGATGTGGCTGGTTACCTTTAATGCATACAAACTAAACTCCTATCCTTACATCATCACCGCTCTGATCCTCATCTGACATCAATTGTGATGGATGGCTCTCGTCTGGGTGAGGCCCCTTGTTTTGACAAGATTCTGGGTTTGATCTTTACTCGTGATCTGAAATGGAACACGTACAACAAGTATGTTGCCAAGGTCGCTAGAAAGATGGTGGGATCCTTCTACCGCTCCAGAAGATATCACACTACTGATGCAATTCTCTATCTATGTAAAAGCCAAGTACGTCCAAGGATGGAATACTGCTGCCATATCTGGGCAGGAGCTGCTAAAAACAGCCTATTCTGCCTTGACAGAGTACAAAATAGACTTCGTGGCTTAGTGGGGGATGCCCTTTTCTCTTCCCTGCAACCTCTCTCCACAGAAGAGACGTTGCGAGCCTATCCTTGTTTTATCGTTATTTCCATGGCAGGTGCTCGTCTGAAATCCAATCTCCGGTCTACCCTCGCCAATCTTCCACGAAAAACACCCGTCTATCTAAATCCTCTGTGAAAAAATTTCCCCCACTCTATATCTGTGCCTAAATCAAAACGCGGATTCCATGAACAATGCTACTTTCTTAGAACTGCACGCCTGTGGAACTCTGTTCCGTCTGCCGACTTCCCACCGGACTACAACTTGGATGTCTTCAAGTCCAACCTTAACAAATTCCTAATGAACCGGCCCCTTTAGTAAACACTTCATCAAATCTCCACACTAACGTAATGTACTTGCAATAACCCGAATCCCTGAGTGGCTTCCGGGCCTTGATAAGTGGTGATCACTGCGTAAAGAAAAGGATGTCGATGTTTAGCATCTCTTCAGAGGAGAAAATATTAGGAAATGATAATTATGGTTTACTCTCTAAAGTCAGTCAGACATTGAAACTCATAATTAAAAGTTATTTTTTAAGTATTTAATTATCATAGAGTAAGGGAACTTAATGAAAAGGATATAATAATTTACATCCAAATTGCATGGTAAAACTGGAAGTGCATGTCTTTGATAGCAGTTGTGTGAAGTTAATTAAGCTGTATTTTGCGTAATTCACATCACAAGGTAACAATCCGAAGAAGGCATTTTCATGGAGAAATGTTCTTTATTTATATAACTAGCAGGGGTACCCGACGTTGCTCGGATGTTTCGAGGTGTGTGCGGTTTTGAGTAAATCAAAACAAAAGAATTAAAAAAATCGTTGCCCGGGTGTGTGTTTCCGGGGTGGGGATTGTTTAATAAATAAAAAGTGATGTTAGGTAAATAGGAAGGATCAAACCCGGAGTATTGGGGGAAGTTGGAAAATTAAGTGTGAAAAAAAAACATGCAATGTTAACAACTCGGCCACCAAGAAAATCCATTTTAGGTGTTTATGAAAAAAAAATAAACTACGGTAGGTCAGCGCGAATGTGAAAATATTATGTGAATTGTCCGGCATGCTAACCACTATGCCACGGAGCACTGCAACTGAGTTTAGTGATTTTAAGTAACTTAACATGAAAGAAGTGAACGGTTGTATTAAATTAAATTTTGAATAGAAAAAGGTACACATTCTATAATGAAAAAGATTAGAAACTCCCCATAAGAATTTCCTATCAGAGTTTTAAAACATTGACCTGACAGGAATATGGGTGGAGTGTGGACAATACTTATGAGACTGCCATGCTGACCCTCTGGTGCTAATATATATAGATTGTGTGGGGAACCTACCCGTGAACATCCTACATGAAATTGTCCGTGACTAAAGCAAGAAGAAGCTAAGTTCAGACCACCCACTTCCAAGGTTTGTCCTTGCAACTTATTTATTGTCATGGCAAAACATAATTTTATTGGGAACTGAAGCCTTTTAAATGGAATTGTTGAATCTGATGGAATAATTGGTATTCTAGGAAGAAATGTCAATTCGCCTGTAGCTACACCAGTCAATATGACTGCTTCTATCACATGAGGTTGCATTCGTGTTACACATAATCTTGTTCCATTGCATAGTCGTGGAGCATCAAGGTTTCTGAGTAACACAATTGGACATCCAGATTTCAGTTTTAATTTGTGTGGTGGCATACCAGGTAATTGCAAGGAATTTAAAAATTCTGTAGGGTACTGTACAGCATGGTCATTATCTACAGTAGAATCTAGAGAAGTGTAAATTTGTTCCTCACCTGGAATTTCATCAAGCAGTTGGTCATTGATGATGTGTACCATATCATTTTTGGAGCTAAAATTGCTCTTTCTGTTAGCCATTGAGGATTAGTATAATTTGCAGTTATATTTGGGTAAACTTTGTTACAAAGTTCTGCGAGTGAGGAAACAATTGATCCAATACTTGAAGTAATTACAAGTTTACCATGTTTGTCTGTTGGAATTTTGTCATCTCCAATTTGTAGAAGTATTGAAGCAAATTTATCAGCCAATGGGTCACTATTAAGATGGACACGCATGTTTGTAGATAAGGTTACAGTCTTGGTGTACTTCCACAAATTTGACAATTTAATGCAAGCATCGAGCTCATAAGCAGGACTTCCACGTGGAACAATAGGAAGCGTTTGTCGGAAGTCACCAGATAATAAAAGTGTGATGCCACCCATGACAACATCACGTGACTTCAGATCAGGCAATGTTTTAATATATGAGGGGAGTAAATTTTATGTAAATGCAAACATCGGACTGTATTTTTCAAACGAAATAAACCGGTAATGATGTATATTTATTTGTTATTTGTTGCGGCAAAATATGGAAATAATCATAGTTCTTGTAGTGGCCAATTTTTGTGGAAAAAACATAGCTGTGGATGTTTCCAATACCCCGGTTTTGGGGAAGTTATAATCGACCCCCCCCGGCAAACAGAAGGACCCAAATATGTAAACTGTGCCAAACTGGGCGGCCAAAAATGAGGGACTTAGTTGTGCAAGCCGATTTATCCTAAATTTTTTGTAGGTTTCCGATGAGTTTTCTATTGTATTCAAAAGAGTAAGGAGTAAACTTAATGTGCCAAAGGGGAAAAAAGTATTTGCACACGTGAAAAATAAAGTTTTCTGGGTCTATTTCCGAGTTAATTAGTAAAGTGAAGTGCTAAGACATTGTAAAAAAAACACCTTGTTATTACAAACATGAATTAAATAGAGCCAAACCGAATTATATTGGCGTTCGCAAAAAACAACAAAGTAAAATTTCGTACATGACGCAATGGAAAATGTGTGTTAAAATCATTGGTAGATGCCCCCCAAAAGGAAGTAAATAAAGAACGAAAATAAAAGTGGAGAAAGAGAGGTTCTACTGCAAACCGGAAAGAATAAAAATGCAACAATATTGAATAACCCCAAGAATCGTACGCTGAAAAATGTAAGTATGTGTAAAGATTTATAGTGTTTATTTATGTAGTTTGGTAGGGTAAAGTAATTACCCAGATATAGTTTTTGTATTATCTCCTGGTGTTGTTATTATTATTATTATTTTTTTTTTTTTCTTAAGTAATTGTGTATTTGTTTTGGTCTATTGGTTGTTGTTTTTTTTATTATTTTGGTATATTTTATTTTGTTTAAGCCATCCGTTGCAGACGATGTGTTTTTGAATTAAACCTGTTTGTCTGCATTGTGGTCGTAGTCGTAGTCGTAGTCGTAGTCGGTGTCTTCCCATTCGAATGTCGTCTGCTGACATATCAATGGTTTAATGAAACTTCCAAAGGGGAAAAAAGTAATAAATTGCGAAAAAACAATAAATAAATAACCACTGATGTAATAAGTCACCCGTCCCCTGAGTATGAATTCCGAAATTAGTGGGAACATAGCATAATATAAAAGTAAAAAAAAAGAAGTCGTATTATCGTCTGACAGCGATCGCCCGATCCATGGCTAACGTGTAGTAACGTAAACCGGCCCCCAAGAAAAAGAACAAAAAGGGAAGTCCATGTACGTGAATATCGCCGCATATAAAACTCTATTTACCTGAATGTCGTCTGGTAAGTGGTACGGTGAAAAAGTAAAGGAACGTGGCACAAATAGAGTTGGATACACAAGTAAGAGTCGTAGAGTGATAGTGTGTAAGTAAAACCTGGAATATCAGGTTGTTTCGTTTCGTTTCGTTTTAACAATGGAAAGACCAGAAAAAGGAAACAAAAGAAAGAAAGAAGGAAAGACCGAAAGGAAAGATTGTAAAGGAAGTTTGGTAAGAAATAGCTTTACAAAAGTGAAATATCATGTAGACTGAAAACATAGAAAAGTAGTCCCCCCACCACCATCAGCACAACAAAAGAAAATGAAAATGTAACGATGTTAAACATGCCGTCCCGTAAATCGCATTTCTGATTTTTAGAAAACCCTACCAACGCGAGTCTAAAGTTAATGTAAGTCGAGTAATCGAAGTAATGTGTTCGGCAATACAATTCAAGATAACGTATAGCGTTTGGTTTGTGTTTATGTTTATGGAAAGAAAGAGAAAAATAGGGAAGTACCCCCACCACCATCAACACAAAAGGCGAAAAAGACAACGAAAGGTAAGAAAGAAAGAATGAAAAAAAGAAGGAAAGGAAAGAACAAAACGGAAGTTATGTTTGTGAAAGTAAGTTTGGTGCGTTTCACGTAAATGTCAATTCAGGTTTTCATAAAACTCTAACCACGCAGGTTATACCGAAATCGAAGTAATGTAATTATGAATTCAATTCAAGGTAACGGATTGTGTTCTGTTTTAATCTAATTTTATTATAATAAATGCTTTATAAATTGTGTTTATATTTTATGCTAAACAATGGCAAAGTAAGCGTGGTTCGTTTCAGCGTAAGTCCAGTCCAGTTTTTAGATAAATTCTAATCGGTGTTCGGTTTTAAATGTCTCCTGTGAACGGTCTGGAAAGGTGTAAGTGAGTGGCGGTGGAAGGATGAATTTAGTAGAGAGAGTATACTTTACTACTTTCATTAAATATAACCGATTTTTAAAGTGGACTCTCACCAGACAGAATATAGGAAACTCTGATCAGCGAGATACTGGATATGTAATAAGCCTATAACATACGGCAGATGTCGTGATTGAGTTCGTGAATGATACGGCTGCACCAAATGTATACAGGTGCAATCCTATAAAGGTCAAAGTCGGAGGGAGAAAATGAGTTCATTTTATTTATATAGAGATAAGTCTGGTAAAAAAATGTATTATATAGTTCAGGTCAATCTGTTTATTAATAAACATATAATTTAATATATTTAATAATGTTTTATAATTATAGAACATGAGCTAAAATTCCACTTCAAAATAACTTCAAATTGTTAATGAAATAAAATAAAACGCTTTCAGAACACAGATTTCCAAAATTAAGAGACACCAAACTGATATGAAAATTGAATATGAAAACTTAAAAAAAGTAAAATTAAAAAAAATATATATAATGAAAAAAAGAATAAATAAAGTAAAATACAAAAAAAATACAAGTAAAAAAAGAAAAGAAACTTCTTACGCGTAATTAATTAGAGAATAGAAAAGAAGATAACATTAAGGAAAAGGGAAGTAAAATTGATTAAGGAATAGGGAAAGCTAGAAATTAGAGAATAATAACGCAAAGAAGAATTAGAGTGCGGAAAAGAGATAGAGGAATAGGAGGTATAAAAACGAAATCAATAAAGCATTCCATGAAAAAATGGCATGCCTCAAAAATGGGTCAGATCGCGAAAACAGGTCAGAGCGTCTAGAACATATGCAGGAAAAAAAAAGGAACAGAAAAAAACAAAATGCAAAAAAAACACAAAAATACGCCATGTAAAGTAGAAACATCCCGCTTAAATATATTTAAATGAAGTTAACTCAAATCTATCTTTACTAATGTATACAGTACAATTCTTGTTTATTATATATAGTATCCTTTATTTGCCAATATTAAACGTAAGATTTGGAATTATAATATTCTGTGGAAGTAATTTTCAAAACTAAAACTAGGCGTAGTAATGAAATATGTTATAATATAATATTATTAATAATACTTGAATGAAAAATAAAATAATAATAATAATAATTAACTGAACATATAATAATGTTGATGATAATTACCTGAAAAATCTTTATATATATATATGTTGTGATTGCAAGGTTGAACAATAATTAGTAAGGAAATACAATGAAGACGCAAACAACAAGATAACGCAATAATAAGTGTATTAACGAAAAGGTATATTTACAATATGTACAAATGACGGTGTCGAGTCAGAGAATCTTGGTGGGAGGACATGTACACTTTTCGGCGTCACTTCTGGTAGCATTTGAGTAAGACACACCAAGGCCAACCTAGGCTTGCCATTTATAGTGTTATGTTATTCGCCTATGCAAATAAGTGGTTGCCACCACAACACCCCCCTCCCAAGATTTGAAGTCACACAGATTTCAATATCTTTTTCTTTTTGGGTTTACCATTAATGGTTCATTCACTTTTCTTTTCCTACCTGATCTTTGGGGTTCAGGTGCATTTTGAGGCGGTTCCAAATTAAAAGATCCGTATATGATATCTATGGTGTCCTCCTCTTCGACTGTTGTCGTATCATCATCATCTTGGATATGACGTTTTTTTTTATTTGATTTAGGTGCCTTTTATGTATATACTGTGGACCTTTAATCATGTATGTACAATCACCAATGTGTTTATCCACTACTCCACATTCCCAGTAAGATGTGTTATATCTTTAGCACTTAAAATATACTCGATCTACCGAGTTATATTTCATTCTTCTCGTGTGTGTAGTGTTTCGGATAATTGCCTGCCTTGGCAATAGTTTGTCAAACGCTGATTTTACCTTTCTGTCAAACATTAGATCAGCTGGTGATATGTTTGATGGTGTACTAGGATGTGGTGTAATCCTATATACTTGCAAGACCTGTTGCAAAGCTTTTTCTGTTGGTGTTCCAATGGATTTCTTTAACGCTCGTTTTAGCGTGTCCACGAACCTTTCCGCGAGGCCGTTCGACCTTGGATGATACGGCGGAGTCGTGATGTGCTTCACCCGGAACGTGTCGCAAAATTCCTTAAACTCTGCGAATGTGAACTGCGTTCCGTTGTCAGTGACCAATGTGTCTGGTACACCGAATCTTGCAAACAACTCGTGTAGGAACCCTATTGAGTTGTTCGTTGTTGGATTACTGCAACGAATTACTTACGGCCATTTTGTGAAACTATCCACTGCAATTAAATAATAGTTTTCACCTATATGACCAGCGAAGTTCATGTGGATTCTCGACCATAGTTGGTCGGATTTCGGCCAAGGTTTGTGTACTATAGGTGGAGATTTTGCCGCTTAGTGGCATCCTTTACATTTATCAAGTGTTGTCGCTATGTCAGTGTCCATTTTACTCCAGTACACGTAGCTTCTCATTAACGACTTCATTCGATTTATCCCCGGATGTCCTGTGTGGAAATCTCTTAACATCCTATTCTGCAATGTTTTGGGTATTACCACTCTCTCGCTGTACAGTAACACATCGTCACATATGGAGAAAACTTCCTGCACCTTTGTGCCCGTTATAATTTTCTCTTTTATATCCTTTATATATTCGTCTTTCTCGGCTTCCGTTTTAATGTCCGACAAAGTTACGGGTAGTTCCTCAATGATGTTTGCTATCATATTTTTTACTTCAACATTTGTTCGAATTGCTGCAATGACTGATTCTTCCAGATTGTGTTTCTGTGGTATCAGTCTTGACAGTCCATCTGCATGGCAAATCTTTTTTGATGCTAGATGTTGTAGCTGAAAATCGTAATTAAGTAGTATTGTACCCCAGCGACGCAACCTATTTGCGGTGTATACCGGCAATCCTTTTTTTGATCCATAGATCGTGACTAACGGTTTATGGTCGTTTTCAAGTATGAATTGTCTACCATATGAATATCGGTGAAATTTAGTCACGGCAAAGATTATGCTCAACGCTTCTTTTTCGATTTGTGAATATGCCCTTTCGGCTGGTATCAGCGTTCTCGAAGCGTGCGCTATTGGTTTTCCAGACCCATCCGGCATAATATGTTGAATGCATGCTCCTAAGCTGTAGGAGCTAGCGTCACTAGCGACGACTATTTTTAAGTTTGTGTCAAAGTGCGTTAAGAATAATTCGGATGTTAGTGCGCTCTTTATTTTGTCAAAAGCGGTTTGACATTCTTGCGTCCAGTTCCACGGTGTATCCTTTTTAAGCAGATTATTTAAGGGGGCTCGCAAGTTATGCATTCCTTCAATAAAAGATTGGTAATAATTTGCGAGCCCTAAGAAACTCTGCAAAGTTGTTACATTATCGGGTGCTGGCATATTTTTTATTGCCGCAGATCTGTCCGGGTCTGGACGTCGTCCATGTTTGTTTATTATGTGTCCTAGATACTTAATCTCGCTCATACAAAAGTCACATTTACTTTCTTTTACTTTAAAGCCGAATTCTTGTATTCGAGTAAATACTTGTTTCAAATGTTCCTTATGTTCTTCTAGGGATTTGCTCCTGACAACAATGTCGTCCAGGTATGCACATGCGCACTCAATACCACTTAGCATGGTGTCCATCGCTTGCTGAAAGATGGCAGGCGCTACTTTTATGCCAAAAGGCAATCGGTTGTATTTGTATAATCCCTTATGCGTATTGATGCATAGTATTTTTGAGCAATTTTCCTCGACCGGTATTTGCAAATACGCGTCGCTCAAGTCTATCTTGGAGAAGATATTACCCCCATTCAACTTCGTGAATATTTCCTCTGGGCTTGGTAGGGGGTAATGGTGATCTTTTAATAAGGAGTTGACCCCTGTCGAAAAGTCTGCGCACACTCTAACTTCGTCATTCTTTTTCTTTACGTATACGGTGGGGGCTGCCCACTCGCTGTGTTCTATTTTTGATAGAATTCCCGTCTGTTCCAATCTATTTAATTCTTTATCAATCTTTTCCAACCCAGCGAACGGAACATTTCGCTTTTTTCTAAAAATTGGGCTGGCTTATTCTTTAAGTTCAACCGAGGCCTTGAATTTATTGCAGCGACCTAAGTTAGTCGTGAATGCCTCAGGAAATAATTCTTTTAAATCGTCTTTTATATTTACTGTTGTTGGAGAAGAACATTCTAATTTTTTACAGAATGTATTGATTGACTTATCCCATAGTCCGAATTTCTCAATTAAATCTATTCCAAACAGATTTTCACTATTTTTTAGTACGAATATTTTAAATTTCTTCGAAACCCCTTTCAATTTTATCGGGAGGACAACTTCTCCTTCAAATTTTATACCCCACCAGTTACCGTCCGGGCTGCTTTACTAGTTTTCATTATGGCCGGTTTTCCCAACTTTTTCCACTTATTCAGGTTTATTATAGAAACATCGGAGCCGGAGTCGAGTTGTAACTTTATTGATGTTTTAAATGTTTCCACTTTTACGTATTTTCGCCGATCTTTGTCTAATTTTGTATTTGATTTTGTTTGCTGTACTCTCTTTCTGGTGTAATCTTTATATCTGCAGCAATCGCTTTTGTGTCCCACCTTCTTACAAATGTAGCATTTTTCTTCTTATAAGGACAATCTGATTCCCAATGCTTTTCTGCACATCTCTTACAGTTATATCTAGGAAGAGGCTTGTTATATTGTGTACTATATGTATGGTAATTATCTTTGGAATATCCCGTTCCATTGCTTTTCATTTGTAAAGTTCTTGGTTGGTGCGTATGGTTTTTTAACTTTTCTTATATATGCCACTCCGGATTCTTCTATATTTTTTGAATCCTGCATTTTTCGTTGAAACTAACCCTTGAGCGAAGATTAGACATTTAAAATCTTCTACCGTTAGTTCTGCAAGCTTAACATTATCGCAGTTTTTATTGACAACTGATGCGTATGTCGAATAATCTTGGTTGTCCATCTTTCTTAGATTCATGCACAGCCATCTTTTATGAAAAAGAGATATATTTGGATTAAACAATTCTTTTAGTAATTTTACAGCTTCCATGAACTCTAATTCCGCAGTTTTGTAGGTAATATGTAATCTACGAATTTGCTGTGTTCTGATGTACCCAATTTTCTGAGTAAGAGGCTCTTTTTCTCAATATTTTTCCAATTTTTACAGTCCAGTTGAAAAACATCCTCGTATCTTGTGTAGTATGCTTCAAAATTCTTCTCTTCCTCAGGCACATAATAAAATGTGTCCATGCTATTAAAAATAGTTGTATGGGAGAAATTAACACTGCCGGCATTTTCTTGATTACTCTTTAGTAGTTCCAGTGTTTTAACAAAACGTTCATCTTGTCTTTCTTCATATTCTAATTGTAGTTTCTTATGCCTTTCTTCCTGTTCCAATTGCAGTTTTTTCAGCTTTAATTGTGCCATTTCTGCTTTTCTTCTTGTTCCTGCTTCCATTTCAATAATCTGTCCTCCTTCTTTTCCTCGGGGTCAGCCTGTGCCTGTATTTGTGTTTGCAAAAACTCGTGTTGTGTAGCTTGTCTGCGTTCATCCCGCTCAGCCTGTGCTTGTAAAAATTGCATGAACATTTTTGATATGTCTTCCATGTTTTTTTTTAGTGTGTAGTTAAAAAAAATATTGTACCATGTACAATATACACCGTGTTGGGTTACAACAAAAAAACAAATTGCTGTAAGCTCCTGTTTTCAATAATAATATCGCTGCTTGCAATAATATATTCTTTTTGCGAGTAACGCTGCAAAAAAAAATAAAATAGGTTTATCTGGAATCACGAAATTGAATTGACTTTCCGTTTTTAGGCACTTACTAATAAGTAACTCTTTCCACAAAATAAAAGTTTTTTTTTAATCGAGTCACAATTGAATAAATGTATGCAGTACATTTAGTTCTTTGAGTTTTTTTCTCTAGTATTTTAGTAATTAAAATACCTCTTAAATTGAGATTACCTTTTTTCCGTGACGTGTTACTGTATTATCCGTTATTCAGTGAAAACTTCAAGAAAAAAATCCTTTCCTTAAATTTTAGTTTTAGCTGTGGTATTTCCTTTTAGTACCGACGTCAACCAAAACATTAATTAACAAGTCCTTTCGTTGTTGTTTTGTTTACGGAGAACAGTAATTAGAATCCACTGGTGAACTTTTTTCGTAGGTTACTTCCTTGCTTTTCGTAATACGGGTCTGACCTGTCGTTTTTGCGCCGGAACAAAGTTCGCTTTTCGTTTGCAATTGGTTCTTTAGTAAGATTTGTCGTGTAGCTACAAAACAAAAATTCACTTTTACATTCGTTTTCAAGTCGGATTCCCAGAAAACGGCGTAAATTGTCGCTTTTTCAACGTTAGAGTTTTTTTTCACTTGAGTTGAAACTTCTCTTTAGCGTAAAATCCGTTTGCTCGTCAACACTTTGCATTCCTTAAAAAAATGATCAACCTTTGCGTTGTACTTTTTTTTTAAATAGTTCTTCGTCAAACTGTTATATTTAACGCTTCATATCACGTCGCCAACTGTTGTGGTTGCAAGGTTGAACAATAATTAGTAAGGAAATACAATGAAGACGCAAACAACAAGATAACGCAATAATAAGTGTATTAAAGAAAAGGTATATTTACAATATGTACAAATGACGGTGTCGAGTCAGAGAGTCTTGGTGGGAGGACATGTACGCTCTTCGGCGTCACTTCTGGTAGCATTTGAGTAAGACACACCAAGGCCAACCTAGGCTTGCCATTTATAGTGTTATGTTATTCGCATATCCAAATAAGTGGTTGCCACCACAACAATATATATAAATAAAATTTAGGGATAATAATAATAGTTGTAATAATAATAATTATAATAGTAAAAAATAAACATACTAATGATTATAATCAAAGTTACTTATTAAATTGTTAAATACAACTAAGAGAATCGGGCAGCGGAAATACGCCTATAAAAGTCGGGTTTCTATAGTACCACAAATACTACGCGTTTTTTTTAGTATTATGTCTTTATATTCATATATGTGAATTGGGAAAGTACCTTCCAATGCTTACTCTACTTGGTATTAATAAAAAGAGAGAAGCTCTAAAAACTTATTAATTAGGAGATGCTTAAAACAAATTTGAAATAGTATTCGAACAAAATCATAGAAGAGTATATTATGTGCTGGATTTAAAATATAGTATGTAAATTCGTTTATGGTGAGTTTCTATATAATATGGAAATAAGATTGTATAAGCATATAAATTAAATGAAATGCTCTAAACTTTGCACCAGCATTACTTATTTAATTTTTACATAAAAGGTTATATGTAGTTCGTGTTATGTGTGTACGCATTTACAGGTTTACAGAATATCTATGTTATTTTATTTTAATTTGGTTGTATTTACTTTTTTCATGTGTTTACATCTAGACACTAGCTCGTTCTTGTCATTTTGTTTAGAATAGTGGATAATCTTATCTGGTTCGGATATAGGAAGATTAAAAATGTTAGCCCCTCATGGGTATGATCTAGTTTTTCTAGTATACTCCATTTAATTGAATAAGGAATTTTCTTGTCCTCAAGGCTATTGATTAATCTAGTTAAAGATGTAGTAGTATTGTCATTATTTTCAGCCCTTTCATTATAGAATGAATGCAAGTGGTTTGAAACTCTTATTTTATAATGTTAAGGCTGCACTTGCATAAGTAAATGTTTTCAAAGTTTTATCATTGTGTTGCGGTTTATCCATCCCAGTATTGGTGAAGCTTATATTGGGGAGTTAAGTTGAGAGAGAACATGAAGATATTTAACGCGAGTGTTGGCTAATCTGCTTCTGGTGTTTATATGGAATAATATTATTAGATTTGTTATTCTTGCTGTTGTTGTTGTTGTTGTTGTTGTTGTTGTTGTTGTTGTTGTTATAAGAACCCTGACCATAGCACTCCCTATATGTGCTTGCACCCGGAATGTTTTGATTAAATTCATTATTTTCTCCATTTGTTGTTGTTTGCATTTTTCGATACTTGCGTGTGCAGGTGTATACCACATCTTTGTGCATGCAATCGTTATAACGAGGGTATTCATTTTTATATTGGCAGTTACATGCATGCTAGATATAAAATCAAGGGAAATATCCTGAGCTTGTTTAATTATCATGTTATTTGTGGAAATTATTGTCTTTGCAAGATTAAGCATTTAATAGTATAATATTTTTTAGAGTTTTTGCTAAATATTATATTATACATATGCGGGCATTTGAAGGAGTTTTCAACTATTCTAAAAAATCCCTTGGGTATGTTAGCACTTATAAAATATTACTTCTAATGATATTTTGTAAGACGTATAATCACAGATTTCCATACGAGTTGATTGTTAGATAATTTTATTCTGAAATGTATATATATATATATATATATATATATATATATATATATATATATATATATATACACGCGATGCGTTTTTCGGTCGGACAAACTTTTCAAGGGTAAATCTGAAAATTATTATATTTTTTGATCTGTCTATCCTCGAAGCACTTTCCATCATTTTCAGCCCCCTACTTTGTGCAAGCAGAGAAACCTCCGGCTTCAATTATAATTATGTGGGTAGTCACAGTTTTATTTGTTTGTTTGTTTAACCTCCTCTCCGCTCTTACTCCATTCCACTACCAAATATTCTAAAAAAAACAAATAAATAAATAAAATAATTTTAAAAAAATTATTTTTAGAGTTATACCCTTGAAAAGTTAGTCTGAACGAAAAGCTTTTCGGGTGCATTATAACGATCTTGTTTTTAATCGACTTATTTATTTTACTGAATTGTAAATTTGTTACATGTAACTTCCTCCATTTTTTCTTTTTCCTCACCCCGTTTTCAATCTCATTTTAGTCGACTGAATGCCCGCTATGGTTCACTTCTTCACAATTAATCTGAAATTTTGCCAAACGTACAAATACATGTATATATATATATATATATATATATATATATATATATATATATATATATATAATATACATATAAATACATGCACATATATATATATAGAAATACACACACATACACACGCATATATATACATATATATACATATATATATATACGCATCTGTACAAAGTGACATATATTTAACATTAATAATATTGTACACATACGAAAATATATAGTGTTAAGCTTCCGAAATCCATACGAGATTAAACCAAGAATTTCTTGATTAAAATCTTACTATAAAATATCACTCTTCCGATGATGAAACTTTTACTCTTTTAGGCATTCAAAATATACTTGCGAATTAATTGGCAGTTAAAGCCAACCGTTGATGATGGATCAAAAACATAGTAACTCGGATGATTAGATAAATAGGGGGGGTTATAATTCAGCGCAGATTCCCCTGTTCTGAGAAGATAGACTTCAATAATTTTTGAATTTCTCCGACTTCCAGGTTGTGAAAATAACAACCACCAAGAGAAATATATTCTGAAGTATCAAAATAATACAAACTATAAAAATTAAGAAAAATAATGTTATTATAGTTTTATAACTGCCCTGTATAATATGTGTGTAGATATTCACTAACAGGTGAGTAGTGTGAAGAAACGTATTGCGTCGAGGGTAATTGTGCATACGCTCGGCAAACTGTCTATATAAAAATTATATATACATTGAATAAAACCGTGCATATCGTTAGATATTGATATAAAAAGGGGAATGCTGGTGGACAATCAGAAAAAATAAACACCACAACATGTATATTATATATAAATTAGAATTCAAAAATATAAGCATGGTTTTCAGAATACGTATATATTTCATATGAACATATTCGACAAAAAGCTTACTATATTTTTGATTTTCTATGTAGATATACTGCGTAACATGCTTATTAGAAATTGTAAATTATTTGAACACTTATATAGTTTGATATAATCATAGTAGAATCTTTCTTTTTACTACTCTCATGTTTTACAAGAATATTCGATTCTTTTCAAACGTTATCTTCTATTATGCACGGAATGTCTTCACTCTATGTTGTAGAATATTTTCTTTATTTACGTTTAATAAGAAAGGATGCATGAACACTTTAATACAAAGCAAGATTTAAATGAATAGTGAATAATAAGAAAAAATGATAAGGTGCATAATATAACTAATTATACTGCATATCAATACGATATGTACAGATATACGCGATTCTCTGACTTCCGATCGGCATTAACACATAGAGCCAATAAGATAATAGAAGACATTCTTGTTATATTTTTGTCTTCATTTCTCTGAGTCAATTCTTACCAACTGCTTAAATTCGTCGGTATTTTGTAATTTCGCGCTCCAATGAACATTCAATATTTCCTGCGGCATTCAGTAATTCCTTTTATAGACTTGCAGTTGAAATGCCTTTATCTCCCTTTCAATATTTCAATCTTTTATCATTTTGTAATATTCTTTAAAACTTTACCGATAGAAGTTTTGCAATTAAATCAAAGACGCAACACCATTCTCGAAAAGTAAAATTTTCCCCACCAATGCTTCAGCTTCGGATCGTTTCGAAATAAACAATTTTCTGAGTCCACTATAGAATAATATGCATACATTCGTCTACATGTTCGAGGATATCTATCTAACTTCACCTACCTCCCTTTATATATATATATATATATATATATATATATATATATATATATATATATATATATTAGAAGCGACGAACCTTAAATTAAAATGATTCATAAAATTGAATAAAAAAAAGGTAAAATATTTATAGTATATAGAATATGTTTTATTTACAAAGTGCATTGTTTACTAAGCTAATGGGTGTTTGCCCCTTCCCAGTATGCTCGATCCAACTATCTGGCCTTGTCAGTTGGAAATATATATGTGCTAAGAAAGGGTTCAGTCACATTACATTTAAGGTTCACTGAATGGCTTTACTATTTACGATCTTCGTAAATTTGGGCACATGTCGGATTTTTAAAAGAATTAAATTTTAACAAGAAATAACTCACGTGGTTTTAAGAGGAAATACCTGTCACAGCTAAAACGAATACTTTTACTTCTATTTCTTTAGATAACTAAGTGAAACTACGTTATTTACAAACATTGTGGATCCATCCGCGATTAGCTACTATGGCAGTAGATACTACAGGATAGGTACCATTTTATTCCCATTAAACATGATTGTACTGAAGTTATTATTTGTAATTTAAATACTATATTGGATAAAATGTAATACTAAATAAAATATTGACTTCATAATAATAAATGCGAAATGTGCATGTATATATATATATATATATATATATATATATATATATATATATATATATATATATATATATATATCATATTTTATATTTTACGACTGGGAAACGCCGTACGACTTTTAATATCTTATGAAATTATTACTTTACTACTTTGTTTAAATTGATAATAACTATTACGCCAGTAAGTGTTATTCTTACTGACTGCATGTTTATGTTTAGAGAATTTATAATCGAATCAGTGATATGTTCCTCGGTTTATGTATTTCCATTACACGGTAAAAACACTCATGAAATTAAATACTAATTTCCTGCTTTATTCTGTGAATTCCCAACGCAAGTTACGTCCATAATTCTTACGTTCCTTGAATCTTGAGATTTATGTGGCCATTAAAAACGTTTATTGTTTTTGGTATTTCGAGCAAACTGTAACTTTGCAATATATTCAAAACTAGTTTATTATAAGAGTACCCGAGATTCCTTCAAGTTCGGTGGATGAATATTTTGATATAGTGTGCCTGCTCTATGTTCATGTTCGGTTCTTTCTCCTCTAGGATCCTCAGACCATTGCGTCTCATCCGGTAAGATAGAAATGAAATGTAATAAGTTTTCAGAGGTACCCCTCCACCGTGCTGTATACCGACACTCAAGGCCTGACTGGGACAGCTTCCCTACATACATATCTAATCATCCTCTGCATTCTTTGTTTAAAAATGATGTGCCCTCTATAGTATCAGACCTGACCGAATGGTTAATTGTAGACATATACCGATTCATACCATCTAAAACATTCCAACTAAAACCTTACAACCAGCTATGGTTCTCCCCAGAATGTACTGCTGCCATCGCGACCAGAAATAAATTTACCATAGCTACCAACGTAATAGATGCACAGAGACTAAAGCTGATTTAAGGAACGCCAGCAATCACTGTAAAAGAGGATTAAAAATGCAAGAGAGTTCAGTTTGTTAAATCCAAAGTAGCTGATCAGCGGATTGGTTCCCACCAGTTTTGGCAATAACAAATAGGATCCTGAACAGAAGTGTGCGTTCTATCCCAACCATTATCAATGGACCAGATACCATCTCGTCAGCATCCGAAAACGCCAAACTATTTGCCAAGAACTGTGCAGCTAATTTTACCCCATGCGACGAAGGCCATCAACTCCCTGTACTTACTGCTATAACACAGAACACGCTATGTGACCGAAAAATATATGTGCATGAGGTCGCCAAGCAAATCAAGAACCTTGATTCCAGTAAAGCAACTGGCCCTGACGGCATTCCAGCTATAGTGGTGAAAAAGCTCCAACCAAAACTTTCACCTATACTTACAAAACCGTTTAAGCGTTGCCTTAAGGAGAAGTGCTTTTCAACACCCTGAAAAACCTCATCAGTATGCCCTGTATTTAAGAACTTAGGTGATGAGTTATCTCCCTTTCAGTACAGACCGATAAGTCTCTTGTGTGTCATGAGTAATTTGATTGAATCTATATTCAATAGAGAAATAGGCAACCACCTCAGAAGAAATAACTTCTTAGTGACACGCAATATGATTTTCGTTTGCCAGAATGTGCTAAGGGTTATATCTTATAGGATAAGTGAATCTCTTGACAAAGGCTTTCTTTCTAGGACAATTGCTCTTGGCATACCAAAGGGCTTCGACAAGGTATGGTATAAAGGCCTACTTCGCAAGATTTCCAGCTACGGTATAACAGGCAATGATCTGTCTATCGTAAAATCATTTGTCTCTGATAGGCCCATACGCGTAGTGGTAGATGTACAAAAATCAGAGTCCTGCAGTATTAATGCTGGAGTCTCAAAGAGGTCCCTCCTGTGCCCAACTCTCTTCCTGATCTACATCAATGATCCCCCTAAACACATACTTAAATCATTCATTGACATCTATGCTGATGACACGACCATCTAGGGCAACACACCAAAGGCTGTAAATGACAAAGTTCTCTCTGATTCTCTCTCGTCTTATCTCGAGCGCGAGGGTCAGTGGGGGAAGGGTTAGGGTTAGGGTTAGGGTTAGGGTTAGACTTAGAGGTTCAGTGGGCGAAGACGTGGCTGGTTTCCTTTAATGCATCTAAAACCAAGCCTCTATCTTTACATCGCCAACGCTCTTATAACCATCTGGTATAAATTGAAATGGATGGCTCTCGTTCAGGAGAAGCACCATGTTTTGACAAGCTTCTGGGTTTGACCATTACTTCTGATCTGAAATGTATCACGTACATCAAGTAGATCGCTGGAAAGATGGTGGGATCCTTTTTCCGCTCCAGAAGATAGCTCACTACTGATGCAATTCTCTATCTATGTAAAAGCCAAGTACGTCCAACGATGGTATACTGCTGTCATATCTGCTAAAAACAGCCTATCCGTCCTTGACAGAGTACAAAAAAGACTACGTGGCTAAATGGGGGATTCCCTTTTCTTTTCCCTGTATCCTCTCTCCCACAGAAGAGACGTTGCGGGCTTATCTTTGTGTTATCATTATTTCCATCTAACTGAAACTTCTGTCAAAAAATGTCCCCACTCTTTATCTGTGCCTAAATCAAAACGTAGATACCAACAAAGCTACTTTCTTAGAACTGCACGCATGTGAAACTCTGTTTCGTCTGCCTGCTTCCCATCTGACTGGAACCTGGATCTCTTCAAGTTCAACGAAAACGAATACCTGATGAACTGTCCCCTTAAGTAGACGTTTTATTAAATCTCCACACTAATATACTGTACATGCAATAGCCCTTATCCCTGGGTTGCTTCCGGGCCTTGATAAGGGTTGACCACCTTGTAGAAAAAATATATATGCACTTATTATGTTCTACATCTGTTTTATTTAATCATGGTATTATTACACTTTACGCATCAATATCATAAGAAGCCCAACCAATACTCTGGTAATTCTAGAATTCCTCAGTTAAGATTAAGTACGTATCTTAGAATATTTCTGGGAAAAAGGCATAATTTTATTTCCCTTTAGAAAGTAAACTTTCTAAATGTTGTAGGTTCGATATATTTTTTAGAATACTTCATCATTACTGCATTATTATTTAATAGTTTTGTTTATCCTTAGTGTTTTTAAGTACATCCATCTACACTTCAACTCCACGAAGGTTTTCTCTCAACTGAGAAGTGAGCACGTAACTGGTATGAACTTACAAACATTTTCCGTTAAATAAGAATAATGTATTATCGAATCGGACGAACACATATCTGATTGATTAAAATAACGATATTTTTTTTAATAACGAATGAACTATTAAGTTGGTGCAAAAATAAGGTTACTTTTCGATTTTCAAATTTAACAAAAAATATCTCCTTTTTTTATAAAACTGTATTAATTGAAAAAAGAACCATAAGTATCGTCACATATTTTCAACACAAACCTAGTTTATTTACCCTATTAACATAGAAATCAAGAGGTCTGGAAGAAATAAAGCCATTGACGGCCGATTTGACATCATCTCACCTTTTGAAACATTTTTCGAGCAGAAAGTTGTCAAGATGCTTGAAAAGTCATAATCGGGGAGCGAGAGGTCTCGTGAATATGGGGGATGGTGCAGAATCTAGATGTCCAACTTGTTGAGCTTCTGCAGGTTCATTTGAGCAACATGCGGGCGAGCTTGTCATGAAGGAGAATTGATCCCTTCATATTGATCAATGTCGGGCATATACGTTGGAATTTTGTTTTTACATGAGAGTCACCACTTATCAAGGCACAGGAGCTACTCGGGGATAAGGATTATTGTGTGTACAGAAGTCAGGGGGAAATATCGTAGGCATCGTTAGTAATTGAGATTTGATGAAGTGTCTTACTTAAGAGGGTGGTTTATAAGGAATGTGTTTATATTTGACTTGAAATAGTAGTTATAGTCAGGTTGGAAAACGCGCAAACGGAACAGTGTTCCGCAGGCGTACATTTCTAACAAAAAAAGCTTTGTTCGTGGAATCAACGTTTTGATTTATGCACAGATAAAAAATTGGGAAGTTTATTGATAGTGATTCCAGCTAGAAGGCTGTTTTTCGCGAAATATTAGCGTGGGATGGCCAGAGATTGGAGCTCGGACGAGCACTTGCCATGGTAATAACGATAAACCAAAGACAGCCTCGCAACTTCTCTTCTGTGGTAAAGAGGTGGCAGGGAAGAGAAAGGGCCGTCCCCCACTAGGTTACGAAGTCTATTTAGTACTCTGTCAAGGCAGAATTGGCTGTTTTAGCAGCTCTTTCCCAGATATGGCAGCAGTATACAATCCTTGGGCGTACTTTGATTTAAAAGAGATAGAGAATTGCATTAGCAGTGAGATGTCTTCTGGAGCGGTAGAAGGATGCAACCATTTTTCCAGCGACCTTCGCAACAGACTTCATGTACGTGTTCCATTTCAGATCAGCAGTAAAGGTCACCCCAGACACATGGAGCCCCCGCTAGGCGAAAGCCATCCATTTCAATTGATGCCAGATGGGTATGAGAGCGTTGATGGTGTAAAGATAGAAGCTTGGTTTTAGATGCATTAAAATTACTAGCCACCTATTCCCCCACTGTACCATACCCTCAAGATAAGACGAGAAACGGTCAGAGATAACGTTGTCATTTACAGCCTAAGATGTGTTGCCATAGATGATCGTGCCGTCAGCATAAATGTCAACGAATGATTAAAGTATATGTTTTGGGAGATCATTGATGTAGGGTTGGGCCCAGGATGGACCCCTGAGAGACTCCAGCATTAATACCGTGGGTCCCTTTCTGCCCATCAATCACTAGTGTTATGAACCTATCAGAAAGAAATGGTTTAATGATTGTTATAGTTATAGCGTAGCGGGTAATCTCGTGAAGTATGCTATCATGGCATACGTTATCGAAGGCCTTTAATATGTCAAGCGTAATTGCCCTAGAAAGCAAGTCTTTGTTGAGAAATTCACTAATCCTATAATATATAACCGTTATCACATTTTGGCAAACGGAAACCATATTTCATGTCACTAAGAAGGTTATTTCTGCTAAGGTGGTTGATGTTCTTTATTTAATATGGATTTCATGACACGCAGGAGACTTATTGATCTCTACTGAGAGGGATATGAGTTATTACTCGAATTCTTAAAGCCAGGCTATACTGATGAGGTTTTTCAGTGTGTTGGGGAGCACTTTTCCTTAATGCAACGCTTAAACAGTTTTGTAAATATGGGAAAATGTCTGATTGAAGTTTTACTGGAATCAAGGTTCTTGATTAGCTAGGCGACCTCACATACAGGTATTTGTATGTTGCATATCGTGTTGACTATTGTAGGACGAGATACGGGGAATTGATGATCTTCGTCGCATAGGGTATACTTAGCTGCATATTTCTTTGCAAATCGTGTGTCCTATCCGAAAGAGATTACTTCATGTCCATTGATGATGAGAGGGATAGAGGATCCAGTTTGCTATTTGTAAAGAACCAGCCGCTTTTGAGCTACTGCGGAATTATCGGACTGAGAATATAGCTCCCTTGCATTTTTATTACTCTTTTACAGTAGTTGCTGGCAGTCCTGAAATCGGCTCTATTCTCAGTGCATATATTACGTTGGTAGCTATTGAAAAAAGTGATTTCTGTGATCGATGGCAGCAGTACATTCTGAACCAAGGCTGGCTGTTAGGTTTGTCTTGAAATTTTGTCGCGAGTATGAAACGGTCTATGCCTACAATTATCCATTCGGTCAGGTCAGGATACGATAGAGGGCACCTCCTTTTTACACATAACATGCGGTCGTAGATCAGATATAAATATATGGAAGCTATCCCAGTCAGGCGTAAGTATCGATATACAGAACGGTGTAGAGGTACGTCTAAAACATTACATTTCGTGTTTTGTCTTAACTGATACAACCTAGTTTTCGGAAGATCCTAGTGTCGATAGAAATGAACATGAACATTCCTCAGAGGAAGTTGTGAGGAAAAGGTCTAGAAGGCTAGCTTACTGACCGGAAGTATCGGGCAAACTAGTGGTTGCGTGAACAATGTTCGTGAGGTCATATGCAATGGCGAAATCATAACAGAACCTCTCTACATCATCTGTCTTGTTCAGGTGGGTCAGCCATTCCACATTGTGGACATTGAATTCACCACAAATGTTGATGTTAGTCGAAGGATGAGCAGACAGATTGTGGTAAATTTTCTCAGATACACTCTTAAAGATAGTATATTGGCTGTTGTGGGGTCAATAGAGGGCAAATATAAATTTGGTGGTGTAAGCAAGTGCAACCCGGCAGTAAATTAGAGTCTTCTCTGCAGATATCCGTACCACACGGAAAGCTATATTTTATGTAGGCAGAAATTCCGTGACCATGGCGATCTTGAGGGTTAGATTTTGATGTTAAGTAGCATTTAATTATGAACTCGTCAAGGGAAGTAGTCGTCCGTATGTCATTTTCGCTTGGGAAGAATATGCCTGATTTCCTCTCCTGTACTTTGGATTTAACCTCTGGAATGTTGGAACGTAGACGCATGATTTTGGAGAAGGAGACATGGTAGTAGGGGTCTACGTTGGTGGATGGCATTCTAGGTGTATTCGCATTTTTATTGGAGATATTTCATGTTGGGTGTTATTGATTTTGGAATCAGGTACATACACTTGGTTAGAGTAGGACAAAGACGGAAAGAGATAAAAGACAGGATTTTTTTGTAGCACATGATAAGATAAAGACGTAACAATTACCCAATAGTATGGCATCGAGAGGCCACATCAGAAACTACTGCATGGTACAGAATCCATTCTCTCTCGAAACACTAAGTTTACCCCTTTTCCCCAAAGAAAAAAACGTGTTTTCCATTCTACTTTATTCATAGAACGCGATCTATCTATTATCTATACGAGGAAATACAAACCCTCAACTATCAACATTTCTCCTCAACGTAAGAGATGGCAGATTCTTTAAGTCAAAGAAAATATCGTGTAATGACGTAAGAACTGTAAGACCGTTTAAGTAATGCATAATAATATTCTATAAAGGCCTAATATCTGCAACGAACTTCCTCGTACCTAAGAACTTTTAGTAAGATATAATCTCATGCCATAACCTAATAATTGTCAGCCATATTACTTAACAGATATTTATCTGTATAGACATAAGAGATTTCAGACCCTTTGTCATGGATAATCGCCTTTCATGATGACGCAATGGATGTCAGACACTTTAAATAATAGATAATCTTTTTTTAGATGTAAGAGCTTTCAGAAATTTATGAATTAGATAATCTCCTGTTATGAGGTAAGAGCTGCCATGCACGTTAAAAATGGATAATTTCATGTCATAACTTATGAGCTTTCAGAAACTTTAAGTAATACATACCCATCTAATTAAAAAAGAAAATTGCCGCTCTAATTGATGTTTAATAATCAAATATAAATTACTAGCAGTTCAGACCGAATTCACCCGAGTCCTATGCAATGTTGCATATACACACACACACACACACACACACACACACACATATATATATATATATATATATATATATATATATATATATATATATATATATATATTGTAAGTGCGAGACTGCCCGCCATTTCATTTCTGATAGAAATTAACCTTTCACTTAATGCATCACGAATTGACGGCATTGATTTCACTATATGTTTTCTCAATGAGTACAAAAAAAATCCTTACTTTTTAAATTTTAAATTTATTTGTTTATCTTTTAATCTTTTATTTTAAAATTATTTGTTTATTTTAAGGCTTTTCACCCATCAAACATTCCGTTTTAACTGTTTACTTTTGCACGGCATCTAACGACATCTCGATTTCCAAGAATCCATTTTTTTTTTGTTAAAGCTTTCCTCGCTAAGGCTATCTTAAATAAATTTGTCTAATTCTGAATTTCTGATGTTATTTAAAAAAAAAGCATCCATTTTTTCTATCGAATTCCATTGCTGTTGTTTTAACTCAGTTTACTACCCCCCCCCGGATTTTTCAAAAAAAGTTTGCATAAATGCCCGTCTCACGTTCGTATATTACAAAAGCCTGCAAACCGTTTTCGGTCGCAATAAATTAGACAAAAAACACACAGAAAAATGCCCCTCTCTTATGTGGGCAGAAAGGGGGTGCTTATTCTAAGTTAAATTTACATCAAAACGTGGTCACCCTCATTTCGAAAAAGTAATTTCCTCATATCATGAACACTTTTTTACCTTACCTTTTCTTCCATTTATTTGTTCTCGGACAACTTTTTCGAATCTGTGGGTAGTACAACCAAATATAAATTATTAACTGACATTTTTGTATATCCAAAACAAAAAAAAAAGATTTAGTCTTTCAACATTTTAGATTACGTTCGGATTCATCAACTGATTTTTGGTTGAGTTCCCCCCCCATAAAAACAGAAAATAAAGTGCATGCGTGTAAAATTTCTTTAAAATACACCCAGTAGTTTCGAAGTCCATATGAAACGAACTCGCACTCATACAAACACAACGCTCGTTGTATATAATAATTCAGAGAATGACATTGACATTTCTTGTTTATGAGTGCCACTAACTTCAAAGTTAATTTAAATCTTCATTTTAACATTTCAATAAAAAATATAGAGGGACCCTCTATTATGCATTCTACATAAATGAAGGCATAATAAAACATGTTATACTTTTATATTCTCGTTAGTTACTTATATTTTTTACAATTTGTTTATTTTTTAATAAAAAATCAGCACAAGAATATATCCGAGAGCCACGTTCGCTTTTCAGAAGAGTTGTTCCACGATACAGACTTACGTAATGTAATAATTAAACCATTCAAATTAGTACATATTTAAATAAGAAGTTGTCACATTCATGTCTGTCTGTGGTCGTTCGCTTTGATGACATTGAACCGGCGTCCGCGTCCATAGCAGGTACAAACTAAATTATTTAAATTGACCGGCTTCAGTTACATTTTGTTCCATTTCTTAACTGTTTGTATTTCTGTCTTTTTATTTCATTTCGTTGGGGGCCGATACCAAAAAGGTTTAAAATGCTGTGTGTGATTGGCTGTGATTAGCCAATTATAATTACTAATTATTTTAGATAAAATATTATATTTCATTTATATTCTCATATTTGATGTAGCCCTACAGAGTGTCCTTGTTTCTAGTAATATCATATATTGTATTATATTTTAAATGTTTATAATATGAAACATTTTTAGATAATTTTGAAGTATATAATGTAAGAGAAAGATTTCGTAGAGTATCACTCGATTTTCAATCATTTTCAATCATTTTTAATGATTAATTTGAACCGAAATTTCAACATAGAAAAATTTCATTTGAATTTATCTTTTTTATTGCATTCGATCTCATGGTGGCATCTCTATAGGTTTTCATTGAACATAATAGTTGGATATTTGCGAAGTTCCTCAGGTTTTACGCCTAGTGAAAGATACTTAGTTCAGGTGTTTCGAGAATGACGTAAAATTGTGAAAATGGGAGATGTAGAGTCACCGGAAATGGGATAAGCGAGACCGACACAAATTTCAGAATTACCTTGTAGTGTAACACCACATGTGTGGTTTCTTGATATCAGATCGCCGACTCCCAACGTTGTGTGTTCTGGATTGTTGTGTTAGACTATTCCTCTTATGGCCGGATCATTCTTTTCCCGTTGGCGACTGTCGATGAGAACAAACATAGTTCACAAAATAGAAATATGAACAAAGAAACGAAAAACACAAACGCCAATGTTCACATATAAATTGACTGTTGGGCGTGTGAGGGTGGGTTTCTTCCCCTGTTCTATCTATGTTGCATTTGTCCATCTCTGTTTTATTGTCAACGCCAAAATTGTCCAGGTATCTATTTCACAGTCAACTCTATAACTGTTCAACTGCCACTGCCCAACTTCCAACCGCTGTCTAGTTCATCTAGATGTAAACTGTCTGTCTCCTCTACGTTGATATCACTGGTCGCCCAAACCCTGGATACCGGAATCTGTCCTTCCCTGTTTTATCAATAGGTGCCTATTGTTATTGTTAATTGTAAGATATTGCCTACTTCTTGTTTTTTAAGCCATTCCTTATCCCTTTGTCTATTGAAGGATATTTCCAATTTCTTTGTTTATTCTAAGCTATTTCCTATCTCTTTGTCTATTGTAGGATATTTCTGATTTCTTTTTTTATTCTAAGCTATTTCTTCTTCCTTTTTCCATTCCCCCCTCTTAGCCCTTACTGGCTCAAATCCAACCCAGGCAAAATTTATAGTATCACAGTAGAATGTTTTGACGTCAAATCTTCCAATAACATACAGGGAGCATACAAACGAGAGTAACGGTCGACGACGATAGCAAAAGAAGTGACAAATCTGTATCCACTGCCGTTCTGAAATCGAAAAGTTTGATTTGATTAAACAAACTAATGTAGTGGTGTCTGTTTTATTTAGCTCCAACATATAGATATCGAGAATATGACAACATTTCACTTTTGGAAATTATATAGACTTAAAAGTATATTATACGACCAGCTGCTGAATAACAAAACTAGACTATAATATCGTGTTCTTTAATGTTGGTTCCTATTTAGATTTTCAATCTATGTGCTTAGTAGCAAAATTCATGACGGTCTATAAACAATATGTTGCTTTAAAAATATTCTCTGGTGAGAAGGGTTATTTATTAAAATCCATGAATTAAGGAAAAAGAAACGTTGAATATATTGAATTTAATTCCAAATGTTCATTTATTGCATTTCACTTGAGCATTTTTGTGATTGGGGTTGTCTTATAAATATTAATATTCATATTTATATCCTTCTCTTTTTGCAGAATTATATGTGCTGTAATCTGTAATTATTTAAAAGTTTCTGTTAATACACACACATCGACATACACACACAAACACACACATACACACACATATTGGTCTCTCTCTCGGTCTCCTTTTCTCTCTCTCTTTTTCTTTATGTCTCTGTCTCTTTATATATTTTTTGTATGAGTGTAAATGTCCATATATTTCACATGGTTTATTTATGAGTGTGTGTGTGTTTATGTTATGAAAGTTTTCCAAACTTGCGGAAAGCAATGTTACTTATTACATTCCCAAATGAATAACGTATCGTCTTAAAATTATGTTTTTTGAACTGGAAAAATCGATTTGTTGTTCATAGATGGAATCTGATATCACTAGATAAAAACATTTTTTTAATTATAACATATAGAAGATATAATACCTCAATGTATAGTTTTTACCTCTTAGTTATATATTCTCTGCGGAAACTTTATCAATGATAAAAGTATATTCGTTATATGGCAGCGTCTGTAAAACAGTGATAAAATCGGCGTCTTCATTCAAGTCAACAAAACTAATTTGATCATTAAGCGAAATCGAATCTTCAGAATTGCAACCAATTATCATAGGCTTGAGCCAAGTTGGATTTTCCTCGTCTAAGATGTGCACCAAATCAATTTGACATTTTATTCGAGGGCCAGTATTCAATAGTTTATATATAAATAAAAGATAAATATATTTTTGAATGCTAGTTTATCTCTTTTCCTCTTTTTACATTTAATATTATATCTTTGTAGAATGTAAATACGAGAAATTACCATGGATTGCTTACAAATTTCACCCAGCACTGTTCTATGTAGACACAATAACAAAAAGCATCCTTGGATTGTCAGATCTCGATCAACATTGCGGATCGCGTTGTGTTCTCAAAACTACTATGTACAACTTGAATCTGTCTACTAAGAGCCGATAAGTTATCTCTTGACTTTAAAGGAGCACAACGATGTTTACATCTCTTGTACTATTAGGCAACGGTTTTATTATACTAATCTTACCCACCCTGCAATCATTCACATTTATTTTATGTCATATTAACGGACATTTTTACATTGGCTTTTTTGGAGTCTCTGAGGAATGTTTATATTACAGAGTGTACTGTTATAATTTTAGAATAGTAATACCAACTGTACTATACTTGCGATTCATATTGCTATTAGTAGAACATGTTTTTCTCGAATTGGTTTGTTGCCTATAACCATTGAATATATGGGGGGGGTGAAACAATGTGGAGTTACTTGAAAAATACGACATCTAAAGCTAAACAGTTATGAAATAACCTGTGCTCGTCAGGTGCTTCACCGTGTAAGTATATATCAATGTATTTAACATTCATCTACATTGAGCAATTGTAGTATAAATATGTGAAATAAATATATGTAAGCATATTGTATGTACATTTAAATCGAGAAATAAAAGGTTTTTCTAAGAACATGATCAGTATGCATATCCCTTTCGGCGGTGTTCCAATTTATCTTAAAAAATTGTCTCCGCTTGAAACTAATAAAACGACTACCGGTATCCTTGGTATCGCGCTTATATCTTTTTTGCTGACGAATTCTAAACTAAATTAAGAATAATTAACTATTCCGCCATATCTTTCGCCCTAACAGTGTGATCACCAGGAATGGGGGTGTTGTTTACATTGCATATGCGATCTTGTTTGTAAACACGTTATGTTAGGCTGCGTTGCTCACAAAAGTGATGATGATGCGGATGATGCTGAAGATTTTAATGATGATGATCATGGCATTATTATTATTATTATTATTATTATTATTATTATTATTATTTTTATTGGCTCACAAATTTATCAAATACCTTTTCTTGAAAACAACCTACGGTCTTCCCTGAAGGTTCTAATTCTCGTCGCACTTGTCCAGCGGAAAACTGATCAGTGTTTTCTCGATCATCCTTTTTTACACTTCTCGCCTGTTGTGTAACATACTTTGGGGACGATGATGGGTAATAGGATGGGATTGGAATGGAATAGAGAACTTATAGATATGCAGCTGAAATATTCTTGCTAACATGTGACGCTTCTTTCTGTTTTGCATCTGCTGCAGTTTTTCTCTTGTGGCTTATGTGTAATAGTCTCCGCATTCAAGGGATTTTCTTAATATTTCAGTGGATTCCATTATTGTTATTCGTTGTATCTTTCCAGTCAATCCCCTAATTGAAATTTCTCCCATTCTTTTTTCAAAGTATTTCAGAATTGTTCCTTGTGGTCTTATTATTATAGGTATTATCCTGATTTTCTCCCCATCACAATATCCCTTTAAACTCTTTGGCTTCTGGGCATTTGATCATTAAGCGAAATCGAATCTTAAAAATTGCAAACACATTACCATAGGTTTGGGTGCTTTGTTTTCGTTTTCTTTGATGTTCACCCTTTAGTCAGCTGGAATAGTAAAGTCAACGATTTGACAGGACTGTTGCCATATATGGGCAGGAGCTGCTAAAAACAGCCTATCCTGCCTTGACAGAGTACAAAATAGACTTCGTGGCTTAGAGGGGGATGCCCTTTTCTCTACCCACAGAAGAGACGTTGCGAGCCTATCCTTGTTTTATCGTTATTTCCATGACAGGTGCTCATCTGAACTCCAATCTCTGGTCCCACCTCGCCAATCTTTCACGAAAAACACCCGTCTAGCTGAATCCACTGTGAAAAATTTCCCTCACTCTATATCTGTGCCTAAATCAAAACGCGGATTCCATGAACAAACTTCTTTCTTAGAACTGCACGCCTGTGGAACTCTGTTCCGTCATCCTGCTTCCAACCGGACTACAACTTGGATGTCTTCAAGTCCAACATTACCAAATTCCTAATGAACCACCCCTTAAGTAAACACTTCATCAAATCTCCACACTAACGTAATGTACTTGCAATAACCTTTATGCCTGAGTGGCTTCCGGGCCTTGATAAGTGGTGATCACTTTGTAAAAAAAAAGAAAAATCAGGGCTTTTCATTCTTGTTTTTTATTACGACACCCAGGTTTTTTTGCTCGGATGAATTTATCTGTTTATGTCTATGTTCCATAGCATTTTGTGATCAATGTACTGTTGCCGGTTTATGATTGTATCGTTTGTCTGTGCGTTCCATATGCAGTTCTTCGCATAATCCCCATGCAGTGCTTTCTCAAGTCTGTCCTTGTAATCTTTTATTCGCTTCGGGTCAATTGCTGCATTCGATTACTATTTGATTTATTGTTTCGTATTGTTGTCCACAGAGACTGCATTTGTTGTTTTATTATGTTTTGTCGCGCTGTGCTTTTATTTCGTTTGTTCTTATCGAATTATCTTGAGCTGCACTTATTATGACATCAGTTTCTTGGTTTACGTGCCCTTTTCTCTCCATGCCAAAGTTTTTCGTTATGTTCATGTAATTTTTATGGATATTCCCTTAAGTTGTTTCTCGTTCAATTTTTCTTAACTTGTCTAAGCATTTGTTCCTCCTTTTATTTCTTTTTAGAATCTCTCGCTGACATAATTATCATCTCAGTAATAATAACAATAATAATGACAATAATAATAGTAATAATAATAACAATAATAATATTACAATAATAATAAAAAAAAAAAATAATAATAATAATAATAATAACAATAATAATAACAACCTTGATTTTGTTGAATGGCGTCTCTTTGTAAAAGATAAACTTCCTTATAATAAGACACTACTGCATCTCCAGCTATAAACAAAGATCTATAAAAAAAAGATCTTCTAAAAAAATAAATCTAGAGAAGCAGAGGTGGTAAAGCCAACTTTCGCATTGTGAATTCGTATTTTTTTCTTTAAATATCCTTTAAAATGACACTAAACTACAATGAGCGTACCAACTACTACCAGAAATACTTGAGATTTTACCCAGTGAATACTCCAACATTTAAAGGAGCATTATTTGCCACCTCTCGCTTTCTTGTCCCATTTGTCACTTCTTTGATAACTTGTCAATGACTAATAAATTCGTACGGTTATGTGCTAGTTGCTTAATTGACATGATACTTTCGTCCCAGCTGACCTCTACATTGTCGTATTCTCTTGTTCTTACGTCATCATGTACCTCGTCACACCACTTCTCATCACATTTATTTTTAATTATGTGGCATACACGGCTACGTTCATATCTAGTATTAGTTAAGTGTAAAATGCTTAATTAAATGACGAAATGTAGGATGTGTATTCTTTTGTGATTTGGGACGGTATAGGCGGCGTCGAATCCATAGACAGCTGCACTGTTTCGCTGTCCCTTTTTACACAGACAATCTATTGGATTCACTATGTCTCATAGCGGTATAACCGGGGATCTGAGGTTCGTCTGGTACAGACTTCAGGCAGGTATCCAGCTCCGACTTGGACGATTCTGTTTTGCAGTTCGTGATCTCTCTGTTGTTACGTGGTAGGCAATTGAAGAACGTAGGCCCCCGGGAATTTAAACTCGATTCCCTGAACCGTCGGATCCAGTTGTCCCTGGCACTGGTTAGGGGTGGTACCACACACCTTCTGCCACGTTTTGAGATATAGTGCTGTATACCAGCGTTGGGCACCTGGTTCTCCATCATACGCCAGGTATAGTTGATTGAATATCTTTCTTGCCTGCGTTGAATCGATTTGATATTCAACGTGTCCAGCAGTTGCCAATAATTCAATTGACCATGACCACTTATCTTTCTTAGAAATGACTTCTTGATGGCCTCCAATGGTTGAATATGACCTTTTCTGTCCGGAGTCCACAGCTGACAACAGTAATCAATGTGCGGCAACACCAGCGACTTCCAGAGTGTCAGCATTAGGTTTTTTGGTCTCGTTTTGAAAGTGCGTAGAATCCAACTGGAAAGGCTCCGTGCAGTTGAACAAACTTTGTCGATCTGGGAGGTGAATGTACCATCAGAATCCAACGTTACTCCCAGATCGCGCACAGTATCTATGGTTTTAATTAGCTTCCCGTCTTGGGTCGAGTACTTAGATGCTTCTCTCAGGTCCTTCCTTCTACCGTATTTGATACACTCGAATTTCCCGGAGTTAAACTGCATATTGTTGTCATCCGCCCATTGATAGATAGCGTCTAGATCACTTTGGAGAGCTTGTACATCAGAAGAATCTTTTATTTTCCTGCCAATCCTGGTGTCGTCGGCAAAACTTGAGACGAAAGACGAATTGACTTTTTCGTCTATGTCGCCGATTAGTACGAGGAACAGCAGCGGACCAAGTACTGAACCTTGGGGAACGCCGGATAGCACTTTGGTCAGAGGAGATGCAGAGCCATTTACTACAACTGTCTGGTAGCGATCTGTTAGGAATGATTCAATCCATAGGATCAATTTACCTCCAATTCCAAGATGTTGGAGATTTTCGATGGTTACTGCAAAGTCCACTTTGTCAAACGCCTTTGCAAAGTCTAGGTATATCACGTCGACATTACATCCATTGTCTAGAGTATTAATGATCCTATCATGATGGATTAGAAGCTGACTTAAGCAGGATCTTCCGGTTCTGAATCCATGCTGCCCTGAATTGAACAGACTGTGGTTGTTGAGGAATTCCACCAAGTACTTTCGAAGGATTTTTTCGAATACTTTTGTAATGTGAGATTTTAGTGCCACTGGTCGATATTGCTTCGGGAGAGATCGACCGTCACCTTTGTATATTGGGATAATGTTAGCGCGCTTAGAGTCGGCTGGGACTATCCCTTTGTCCAGTGATGCCCTCCATAATATGAATAGTGGCTTAGCCAGCTGCTTTTTACATTCCTTAAGGAGTAGCGCTGGGAAACGGTCGGAACCTGCCGCAGAGTTGGCTCTGAGTTCATCTATCGCGTCGGTCAGGTCTCTTTGTGTAAACGTAACATCAGTAATCATTGGTTTAGTGTCGTCATCTGGTTTAGGGTCAGGTTTTGACGGTATTGGTCTAATGGGCTGACTAAAAACCGATTCGAATTGATCAGCACTATTAGCGGTTAATTGCCCGGCATGATTAATGAGAGGACCTATCGCTGACTTAATACTTGAGAATTTCTTGGCATAATTGTAGAAATATTTACGGTTGCGTTTTATAGCAGCAACCGCTTTGTACTCGTCATTTTCGCGTTATTTTTGAAGAGAACTAATCAGTTTCTTTTCAATTTCAACTAATTCGCTAAGAATTCGCGTTGTTTTTTCATGCAATTTGAACTTTTGCAACTGTTGCATTTTTGTACTTCTTTTATGCATAAGGTTCTTCCGATCCCTCGGTATGAGTTTACTGACCGGAACGTTTATGATTTTTTTCTTATAAAGAACACGTTCTCGTGTGGTCTCGTAACAAAGATTTCCAATACGATTCAACATTTCATCAGGTTCAAAGTGTGAAAGCTCATTTGCCCAGTCTACTTCCGATAACCGAGCTCGAATGTTGTCCCATTTGATGGCGTCATTGAAGAAATTTAGAGATGCCAGGTTGTTTGGTTTAGATACGTTATCGCTTTCGGTATTCGGCCGCTGGCATTCAATACTTGAGCTGCAGGTCACCATGAAATGATCTGACAATATTGTCGGCGTACTGGTATAACTGTGCAGCAAGGAATCATTATTGGTAAACACCAGGTCTAGGGGATTACCTCCTCTGTGAGTGGGCAAGTTGATATACTGGCTAAGAAAGAATTCATCAGTTAAACTTTTCAGTTGCTGCAGCATCAACCGTTCATCTGGCGGTGCACCAGGTCCCGGTGCACCTGTGGGCCAGGTAGCATCTGGTAAATTAAAATCCCGACAGAGTGTGATGTTCGGAGTTGGTGTATCCAGGTTTCTCATCACTCTTCTAAGTTCGGCAATAGCCTTACCAAACTCTACTGATGTCGATCTGTGACCACCCATTATATCGTCGGGTTGACGGTAGATGACTACGATCACCAGATTTGGATTTTTTAGTTGAACACCAACCATTTCGATGACACCCGATGAGTATTTAATAATGAGTGGCTCAGCAGTAGCGGCCAGATCGTTCCGCACGTACAACATAGCGCCTCCACTATTCCTTCCTCGTTTACTTTTACGGCGACGGTTACGGTCGCTTCGAAAGGGTTCGTATCCCTTAATTCTGAGCGTAAAATAGTGTAGAAGTTGATAGACACTAATTTTAGGATCAGAATATTTTTTTCCAAATGGGGCCTGATGTCACTAAAAAAACATTAAAACTAAAATTCACTCGGACTGCTAGAAACCTAAATTTATTTTTTTCTCATTTATTTTTTATTTTATCGTTTTCACTATTTTTGAAACATTATTTTTAGGATCTATTTATATAATCATTTATTTTAAGCAAGATTTAATTTCAAACAACAAATTTATGCTAGGCTAGCTTGATTATATTCCATGTTTTGTTATGTTATGAATAAACGTTTGCTTAATCGATATATGGGTTTTAAATATAAGGTCAGAATAAAATAAAATATCTTTGGAAAGTTCTATAATTTAAACGCATATCGATTTATTTCATTTTTCTCTTCTTTTCGATTACTATTTGTCTTCTATGTCTTTACTTTTTCATTTTTTTACTATTTTTTTATTCTGATACTATTTGTTCTGCTATTTTCATAAACGTAGCCTGTTTGATTAAACTTTTTATTCGATTTAACGGTTTATTCTATTTCTCTGCTTACTTACTCCCTGTGCCACTCTATGAGTAATGACGTTGCTTACCTTTCTGTGTATCTAAATATATGCTTTAATATCTCTCGCTATCTATCTCAATACTTATTTATTAATATATTTTCTGTATATTGATTCTCATGTGCATACATATAAGGTTTAAAGCGTGAGGGTTTTAGTGATATGAAATGTAATGCCATTGTTATTTTATAGATTTGTTCAATTCAAACTGACAGTGACCCCGCAATGCGAACATGAAAATATACATAAGAAGCAAAGGAAGTTTAACTGAAACTCACAGCATGGCGCCCATGCGATCTTGACTGCGAAATAGAACATAGCTTTCATTTCCAATTCCACCATGTTTCTCTCATTTTCGCCTTCAATTTTGCATTTCCGTAGTTGTCAGGTTTCGCCAGGCGTCGATAAATTATGACAAGGCGTCAAGGCACCAAGATTTGCAATGGCCTCAATATTGATCAATATCCATTTTCGAAAAGTGTTGACATGAAATTACACGATCAACTTTAGTATTCGTTTTACAATGCCCTTCAGATTAAGATGTACAGAAAGAAACGGAAGTGCGTGCAATCCTTTCTTTTATGAGTGTAAGTTTATCGGTTCGAAGTGACACAGAAAAGAGTATAAAAGTGCATACACACACTGACTATAGGTACTTATGTGGACAAATCCCTGAGTGGCTTCCGGGCCTTGATAGGTGGTGATCACTGTGTGAGAAAATGGTTTGTGTAGACGTTGCATTATAAAAATAGGGATATATTGCATGCCATATACATAACATTAATAAATAATACTTTACGTTATATAACATAAAACAAGGATTTCCTGTACTTGACCCAACTTATTTACAGACTGAATAGGCCAAACTGCAAATTACAGTGAATGAGATTCAATGTAGTAAAATGAAATGAGATACACCTTCATGTATATAGTTTTTTTATGATATTAAAAATGTACAAACTCAAGTTTTTTTACAGAAGTGTATTTTATTTGATATAAATAAAGACATAATTGTTATTCCGCTTTCACCAAAGTAAGAGAACAGCCACCCTCTCCCACACATATATACACCCGTATATATGCATATATAGATAACGATATACAAAAATGTATATATGTATATATGTATATACACACATATCATATATATATATATGTATATATATATATATATATAACATGTCCCTATATGTTAATTAGTGTGTGTAAGGCACACCGTTTGGCCATACAAAACAAATAGTTCAATATCGACGTGGGAGTCTGATGTGCGTAACAAACAGACACAGCTACAAATGAAATTAATTGGTTCTAGGGGTGAAAAGATATACACTAAATCCATATAACCTGTTTTTAGTTATAGTATAATTTTTTTTTAACATTTCATTTCCACCCAAAGAAAGCAGAGTGTCACTTTTATATAGAAGGGCTACTATCAGAGACATAAGTAACAAAGAAACTATGCAAGGCTTCGAGCAGCAAGATGCCCATCTGCATAACACTTGAACATTTGAATGTTAGTACAACTGGGAAAGCAGGGTGCCGGATGTGAATTTCAAATCCAGAAGTTCTGGGGAAGACACTATTATAGCAGATAGCTTTCTTACATCTAGGGAAATCTATTGTGTAGGGGTGGGATCTAGCTGCTTTCTGAATTTGTCGGGGGATTTACGTCGAGCGTGTGCAAGGGCTTGTAGTTCGTCGGATCATTCCCCGTTAAAATACTCGTAAAACCGGCAGAGGGATTCAACATTTCGTCGATGCTGAAGCTTCGGTGACAGTTTAAGACCTATCAAGTTTACGACTCTCCTTTGAACTCTGTTTTGGAGCGAGAGACTAGTAGCTCTCTAAATGTGACAGCAGCACTCCATACATGGGCGAATGGTAGCCTTGTGTAGATAAAGGATACTATCAGGCGTAAGTAGCCTTCTTTCACGGTAGAGAGGGACACCTTCTTTGCAGAGGCATTCACAATGCTCCCTATGTATCTGTTCCAATGCATAGTTTTTGTGAACGGTAAGAACTCATGGCAGGTAATGCATCTTTAGTAATAGCTATCGCTGGTTGAGAAGGGTTATTGTAATTATTTAAAGGAACAAACTTAGCATTTGGCAACATTGAATATGGCCATCTATTTTTGTTCCCATTCAACTACAGATTGGAGGTTTTCCTCTAGTGTTTCTGCCATTTCATTAGATATGTGTTCATTTGTTACCCCAACGATGATAAAAATATATGAACATTTTGTACAACGAGGAGCACATATAAATGACTTATAATCACGACCGCATTATGAAATTCAATAGAAGGAAATGGCAATTTAATACAAGAAAATAGCAGTTTAATACAAGAAAATAGCAATTAATACAAGAAAATAGAAGTGTACGTCCCGGTTTGCTCCGTCGGGAAATACGCTTCAATATTATATTTTCATTCATCCAGGTGTCGTATATATTATTATAGATTCGTAATTGACAAAAACGTATTTCAGTGTTATCAGGAAGAATCTAAATCAAAAGTAAAACATTCAAAGCAAGTGATATTACCAGTGTACCAACTAAAGGTGAATATGAGCGTACAAAAAATTATATAGGAAAAAATAAACTAAGACGAATGTACAAAATGTATAACGATGTGTTTTCAATTTTGACATGATTTTACCCCTTAAAATCAATTTCAACCGGGTAAAACGCCACAACCGAACGATCCATACAAATCCAATTATTTAAGGCCCCTAGCACAGCTCTGCGACATTTAGTTTCAGTAAAGATAGTTTGAAAATATGAAGACAGACGGACAGACATATGTCTTTTAATATATTAGACTAAGTTCTTATTCACACAATATTTCCACGCTGTATTTGTAAGGAATACCCCAAAATAATAAAATAGATGATCTGTTTACAAATACACCAAAATTCATAATAAAATGTAAGATTTTAATAGAATCTGGAATTGATGAAATACTCACATAATTCTTTGTTGCAGTTAGTTGTTAATGTGACTTTTTTTTGTTTATTCATTATTTTTAAAACTTTGTTTTTTTTTTGCGAATGAAGTTATCGCATTATTCTAAAATATAAGTTAATTCCATACTGTAATTAATGTGTGTTAGTACAGAATTGCTTGTTTGCTTGGCAACTGTGTAATTTAGCACTTCGTTTGATTAACAATTAAGCCTGCAATACACAACAATTAGGAAATGATATTCTTACAAATCATTTTACCACCTTATATGCATTGTTACTAATGGATTACATATTTCACTATTCATCGTAATCTCCTGTTCTCGTAATCATGATATTGCTACGTTTCTTATTTGTCAAACACTCCTATTTGTTATAATAATTCAAATATTATTTTTGATGAGAATTGTATTTTTGTTAATATTTTATCGATTAAAAATTATGTGTGTTTATGGCATCGCTCATCGTAGTTTCTATAACAATAGAATATCTCAGGAATATTTACATTTAACGATTTATAAATTACGTCAAGCACTAAAACACTTAATCGCGTAGCAGATGCCTATATTTACTTTATATTTTTAAATATATAAAATACTCTAATATATGTGTTGAAAAAGAAAAAAAATAGAATGCTCAAAACTAGAAAACTTTCTTTATTTTGTTAGAATGTTATTTTTAAAATTGTATATTTAACTTGATGAACACTACATTTCCACTGAATCATAAACTATGGAATGTTCACATTTCTCATTAGTCCTTGTATTTTTATATGATACGCACATAAGATTTTCAAAAAATAATATTGGGGTTCAATTGTGTTAATATTAAAACTTGTCTAGAACTTCCATGTATTCATTTGCTTCCACTACAGGGGTTTTATATGCTACTTGCATCCATATACACATAACTGTAGCTATCGATTATCATAGAAGGTCAGAATATGACAGGGTTACATTCTAAACCGACCCGTTAGCATCATCCGAACAGAAGAGAATATATTTTTCTTTTAAATAGATGTTGTTTTCTCATTTTTACAAGATTTTTTTATAACGTGGCTGCATTTGAATATTTTCTCACAACTTCCATATCACTCCATAATATTTTCCTAAGGGTTAATCTATTTCTATGAGACTGGCGTGTTCTAAGACGTGCATAATTCTGAATATTGTATGCAGCGACACTATTTTAGAAGAGTTGGGAGTGACTGGAATGTGTAACGTTTCTTCCTATGCTTCAGGTTTACTTCGACCCGGCCTATTTATAAGTCACGCTTCCTTCGAAGGAAGAAATATAATTTCGTGTCATGCGTACAAATGAGCTGAACGTACGTATTGTGGGCAGGCACGTTCGCAGTTTAGCCTCACAAGAAAACAAGTACATATTTACGATGATAGCCGCATTGGCAAAAGTAAAACATTTGTCGAGTTTATTATTTCCACTACGAAATGGGGAGCATTTATTTTTTTAGCACCTGAATCAATGTGGAGGAGACGTTTCATTGCTTAAGGTAACATAGAAAATAGACTGCACACAAAGTTTTAGAATTGCTAGTGATCAAATAATAGCGATAAATAGTACCCCCACGGAAATATCGATGAACTACATAGATGCTGTTTTTTTCTGTTAATTTTTTAAAATATTTCTGCAGACCAATCTTTGGTCATTAAATACTTAAGCAAAATAAATATTGTAAACGGTTATGTCCGTATTTGTATTATTCCGAGTATATTAATAAATATTGTGGCTTCACAAATATTTAAAACCAACCTAGCATACCACTGTTGTGGTAGGATCCACCTAATAAGCATACGTGAAGTGTCAACCATATACATATGGTTAGCACCGTAAAGACGTGAGACACCCAACGAGAGACCCAACGAGAGACTCAGAGATGCCACTTGATCGAGAGACGACGACAAGCCAGCCGACACCTGGGACGGTCTCCTCATGACTATACCAATAAACTCTATCTAAATATTGAATATACTTTCCTGCTCTCAATATATCTGTTCTGTTTTAATTTTGCGTTGTAGTTATTCCCTTCCATGTGTTCAATCGAATTTCAACACTTACTCTCTCATCAAGTAGCACACACTTCGGATTTATAGTGAAAAAAGGGAGCCCGCCGAAAATGGGGACCCTGAAATAAAAATTCCCATATTTTCAAATATTTTATCGTTAACTAAACAAAGACACAGGAGACGAATAGTAGTCACAGAGCAAATACTAGACCGGGCTAACTCCGGTAGCATCAGTTTGTATTCATTCGAGTATAACTATCTATAGGATCATGCAATTTTTTCTTCTATGAATATCCAGTGGTTTGTCAGGAAATTACATGTCACTATATTTTAATGCGACGGGAAATTTGATTGCGTATTGGCTGTATGCACGATTGTATATAATATAAAGCATACAAAGTATGTCTCCTCCTCTACTACCACTAGAGCATACGCGATGTCGAATTTAAATGTATAGCATATGCATATATTGAGCTGCACATAAATAACAATGGACACTCATCCGTGTATATTTATTTTTTATGTATTACAGTTGAAAAATGTTTTTAGAACACTGCTTATTTCATGTTCTAAACAATAATATACACTATTAAACGCGAGAGCATGCATCTTTAGGTAATATCGCCAGCGGAATAATAGATTATTAGTAAGTTAGGGAATATATCTAGTTAGTATAGATATGTGATGCTTCATGCACTGTATGATATTTAGCAATTCTCATAAACAAGTGTATTATAAAAAAAAACTCTACATTGTGGTAAGAGTTATATCAACACTTTCAAAGTGTATCGTGGTACTTCATATATTATAGAAATGGATCCTTTTCCACATATACAAAACCAGAAACACATATTAATCATTTTTTTGTAATGTAAAATGGCAGCTGTTATTTCAAGTTATTGTTATTTTTTTAGGAAAACAGAGTAACAGTTATAAAGTAGAATATCTAATTATCATAACGTTATAATTATTTAAATCAGTCATTTCTATTTTTGCGCTATGTTCTGCTTCTGGGAATCTAATTTGAGAAAAAAATTGACAAGATTTGAAATATTACACTTATTCAAAAAAAGTTTTAAAATTATTTAAGAGTTGAAAAATATAGGTTATTTCAGGATGAACTTTGTACTGGCGTTTCTCTGTATGAATGTTCCTATCCCTATATACGGCTGCAGGAACGGTCATAGTTAATCGTATCTACAAATATGAAACAAGAGATAAACATTGCCGTCAGAAAAAAATAATAGTTGTATAAGAAATCTAGAATATGATACTAGCAAAGTGCTTTGTTATAAAATATCCACAAAAATCGTAAGATATTTTTAATATATTTTTATTTAAAAAAAAAACTCAAATATACGCCTGTTTGAAAAAAAAAAGTTTAAGAGAGTTCAGCATAGAAACCAGATAATTTTTCCTGCTGCTGATGTTTGTTCTGATTTTATTTAAAACACACACACACACACACACACATATATACATATATACATATATATATATATATATATATATATATAAGAAGATTCTGTAAGGTCTTGCGAGGCTGTTAGATCGTATATATGTATATATATATATATATACATATATGCATATACATATATATAAATAGATAGATAGATAGATAGACATAGATACATTATATATATATATACACCTCAAAATAATGTGGACCGGATCTCATCCCGGCTGTGCTATTAAAAAATTCTCTGCCGAGGTTGCTCTAATTCTCTTCAAACTCTACAATAAATGACTTAATTAATCTTTCTTTCCCGACTGCTAGAAAACCACCTCTGGTACCAGTCATCAAGAATTCTGGTGAAAGAACTGACCCACTAAATTATCGCCCCATTATCTTCCTGCCGCTTTTCGCCAAAATATTTGAGTCCTTAGTTCATCAAGCCCTAGTCCAGCACCTAACAGCTGCTAAACTCCTGACTGACAAAAAATATGGATTCAGGCAAGCCCGTTGAACAGCAGATATCTTAACTGTAGTTTCTGAACTTATATACCGTTCATTGGACAAATCAGTGGAGGGTAGAGTGGTAGCCATTGCTATATCTAAGGATTTTGAATAAAAAAAAGATATAATAATTTCCACAGCCAAAAATCGTCGAAGCCAACAAGAGCCATGACAAACAACGAACTGGAAGTTCAAGACTCGAGTTTCGATCTCAATTAGGCGCATCAGTTAGGCTTATATGAACGCGGAATTCGACCCCGAGCTTCTTGCATGCGAGGCAAGCACTCTGCTTACCGAGAAAACACCCCGCACCCAAGAAATTATATTAACTAACACAGATCAAGCAAACTGTAGCAAAATCACACTGTGGAATTTAGCTACTTCGTCTCGAACCAGCCGCCATCTCAAAAGCGCAAATTTTCAACTTGATGAAACGAGGCCATCTAGGCTTTCATGGCTCTTGCGGGCTGCGGCGTTATTTGGCTGTGGAAATGATTATATAATCTCTCACATTCTTAACAATTTCATTGCCAATTGCTCGCTACGCTAGGTGAAAGAAAGAATATGCATAAATTTAGCGTCTTAATTTTCAACAGTCTATGCTTAATACGGATGTTGCTATTATTTATTCTAGCAAGTAAAAATCAAGATTCTTCAAATATTTCACGTAGACTATCCCTATTGATTTTTATAGCGTTCATGTTGGCATATAAAATAATTCTCTAAAATAAAATATGAGTGAGAAAAAGAACAAAAAAACAAAAAGCGCCAGAGTAAAAACAGCCTTCGGGACAGTTCTTGTAAAATTTTCTTATACTCTTATTTGATTTGACTTTCCCGTTTAACGTGAAGTAAATTGGCAACAAACCAAATGCGCTAGGAACTTTAAATGTACCAGTCGATCACGTCAGGTCTCTCACAGAGATTGTTCTTAGTCAAGCGAGACAAATCGACTAATAAATTTTCATACTAACACTATGATTCATGAATTCATCACCGGCGAAAAAAAGCCAGATGAAAGCGAAACCATACAATATAATATAATATAATATATATATATATATATATATATATATATATATATATATATATATATATATATATGTATGTGTGTGTGTATGTGGGTGTGTGTATGTGTGTGCGTGTGTGTGTGTGTGTGACCGAATCTCGCAGTGAATTTCAGAGTTAATACTACTGCAACACTAAAATCAATAAAATCATAAAATAAATAGTAATATTAAGTTCTAAATCGTATGGTATTATTTTTAGTATTATTATTATTATTATTATTATTATTATTATTATTATTATTATTATTATTTTTAGTATTATTATTATTATTATTATTATTATTATTATTATTATTATTATTCTCGCACTATAAATTAATAAATATGTGTTTAACAGAAAATGTTCCACCAGGCTATCATTAATAAATTTTATTTGAGAACACTTTGTGTTTCCTGGAGTTTAAATGAAAACAAACCTCCTCATATATTCACTACCCTCTGCCTAATACGATAGCATTTGCAACTTAACCTGCGTTATCTCAACAACCGTTTACCATTGATTTCTCGTTGGTAACGGCCATTGACCTTCATTAGAATTTAGGCCGTTAGGTTTCCCAAGGCCACAGTAATTTTTGCGCATGGTTAGCGCATTCGCTCGTCGGTATTTTCAACCCTCCTTGACTCAGACGGTGCCAGTCGTTTTTAGGCCAGTTTTATTTTCCTTTTTTTTTATAGATATATACACTTTTAGATTTCTTTGTTCAGAATCTCAGCCTTGTGTTATTCTACCTACGATTAAGTTTCCATATGGCAAGTAAGAATGTCTCACTTATGCAGACTTATTTATCTACCAATTTCCGTGCATGTACAGTGTTGGTCAAAAGGGTTTGCAAATTGTAAAAATTGATACTTTTATAATTGAATATTTTCCAATATAATTACTATGTTACTCACTGTTGGATATGCAAATATGTGAAGACAAATTCATAGAAAAGGAAACTCAATAATCATCTTCTGTGAAGGGGTATGGATCTTTAAATGATTTCAGGAACGAATATGGGCCAAAACAGTTTGCAAGCACTAATTTATCCGCAAGTAATACCATTTTTAAACATTATATCATTCGAAAAATTGTGTCATCATGATTATAGTACCATATATTGATAACATGTTACAAGAAAACAACAGTTATTACTCAAATAACAATTAAATATACAATACGAATTTATGAAACTATTTAACCCTTTAATCGCTTTCCTCTATTTTTAATCAAACCAATCAGCCTCCTATCAACAGAGGAGGGTAATGTATGCACTTGCTGAAGTGTGATTTCAGAAGATACCTTCTTGATTCTCTCCCAACTGTCTTTTTTACTATAGAATGTATGCCCGTTTTCGTAAACCTTCCCCTTCAGAATCGACCAGAGGTTCTCTATCGGGTTCAAATCCGGGTTCTGAGTTGGCCAGTCCATCAGACGTTCACCAGAGATCCCCTTGACTGAAAGCCAAGCTTTTGTGAACCGAGAAGCATGGTTGGGCATTGTCTTGTTGGATAATTAGATTATTTCCTAATATTTTCCCCTCTGTGGAGATTGGTAAATATCGAAAATATATATGTTAAGGAGATATACTTATTGAAATGTATTCTTTGTCTTGCATATAATAAAAATTATGCATTTCAAATGAAACCATTTCACGTCATAAAATTTCAATTACTAAATTATGATATATATACACACACAGACACACACACACACATATATATATATGTATATATATATATATATATATATATATATATATATATTCAATATAGGAGAGAGAATAACATTGTTTCCACAGTCAAACAACGTTGCACGAGCAGCAGTTTAGATGTCTTTTTAATATTTCAGTAACTGTGAGTCAAAATCCATGAAAAGTTTGGAAAGTGCTTACAATACTATTCAGCTACTCAAATCAGAAAATAAAAGTATTTCAAGCAGTATCAGCGAAGCTACGGCAGACAATAGGAATGCCTGTTTATTTCAGTGCGCAAGTCAATAACGTGGTTGAGAAAAAAACAACACAATTTACCCATTTGTTTATTTTATTCATTTTCAGACATTAAATGATATAGGAATAATGTTTAGAACACAATAACGACATAGCGATTTCTATTTTTTTATGAATAATTTGTGAAAGAACTTAATGTCAAATTTGTGATTTCGTCAACAGTTATTTCTCACGAAAACCTTTCGAAGAGCATCTCACAACTCATCGTTAATCTAAAATTGGCGTCCACTTGCATAGATCTCTCGCTTCATCGGCAATTGGGTTCAAATCTGGTGAATTCACAGGCTACTCAATCTTCCGTAGCCCAGAGAACCCTAGTTGTTGCAAATAATATTTACTTGTGTTTGCTGCATGCGAGGGAGCATTATCCTGCATAAAAAAATGACAGTACGTGCAGCTCAGTTTTGCCAACATTCGCGAAACTTTTGTTATCTCGATAAAAATTTTACACGCAGTATATATATATATATATATATATATATATATATATATGTAGATGGATATATATATAGATGGATATATATATATATATATATACATATATATTGGTAGTCATCGACTTGCAGTCCTGTTTCGTTGTATCACAACTGATGAGTGCCGCTAGACTAGAATCTTTCCCAAGCCAAGGATTGAACCTAGAACCGTCGTATTGACAGTCGGCAGTTCTTCCACTCGACCATGGAATTGACGCCCGTAATAATAACTCCTCGGAATGTATATTTGAATAGACACCCGCCACCACCTTTATAGTGCTCAAATCGTCTGTTCGTAAACAAAACAACGAGCTTCGCATTTTCAACCAATTAAGTAGCGGGTGAGATTATTTACAACAGTGCTCTACCTAAAGAGGAGGGGCGTAAAATATATTTGTAGTCAGCGACATACAGTCCTGTTTCGTTGTATCACAACTAATCAGTGCCGCTAAACTAGCATCGTCCCCAAGCCAATATATATACATATATATGCATATATATGCATATATATATATGCATATAGATATACATATATACACATATATACATATATACATATATACACATATATATATATATTCATATGTATGCATGTATATACATATATATACATGTATATATATATGCATATTCATATATATACATATATACATATATACATATATATATATATATATATATATATATATATACAGATGTATATTTTTTGTAAGTTTAATATAGAAACGATAGAGTAAGGATTTTGAAAGTTCTTTATGCTTTAGCATTGTGAATCTAAATGCTTTTCGTCAAAAGAGATTGAAATCGATAGCATTCATTAATGGTGGATGTGATAACCAGCTTAGCGTTCGATTCCCAATGGAAGAATTCGTGAGATAAAACTGTGATAATGAAGGATAGGTATTTATATTATTAAACTTATACACTGATAAAATACTTATGCAACATAATGCAATACAAAAATAACAAAAATAATAAATAATATATAACATTAAAACGTAAATCATAAAACGTATACTTTTATAATATATTTTAAATATTAATTGAAAAAAAATAAAATAAATGTTAGAAACAGTTAGAAGGTTATCTTGTTTGCGCGACATTTTTGTTCTAACTCTCTATTAAAATCAACAAACTTCTATCAAATAAAATTATTTTTTCTGGACAAAAGTCGCACGATTATCATAAAATTAATTGTTTCTGATTACATTATTATCCGAAATACTCGAAAACTTCATCCTGTTATTTCTGAGAAAGCATGGATTACTAATGGAGAATTCCACCTGTTGCACTTCTTTTAAGAAATCTGGTGAGAGAACTGATACACTCAATTAGAGCTCCATCAACCCGGTTCCTATTTTTGCCAAATTTTTAAAAATGGTTTCTTTTAAGCAAACGTTTGTCCATCATGTCATAAAATAACTCCGATTCGACCAGGGATATGGATCTAGGTAAAACTGTTTTACAAGAAATATCCCAATTATAATCGTCGAAAATATTAGTATAAACACGACGTGGTTCTGATTTATTATGATTGAGATTATTTTCTTTTTATAATTATTATACACGAACATAACTATACAATTAAAGAAAATTTACTTTTAATACTAGGTTACAAAGTATATAAAATCAATCAAAAATCATAATGCTATTGGTAAATAAAACATGTATACATGAATATGTAAGAAACAATGCACTTTTGTTCTAACAAAGGAACAAAACTCCCGAATTAAACCAAAAAATACTTCCTAAATAAATAATAATTGAAGAAACTGCAAGAATTATACACAGAAATATAGATATACATTATATATATATATATATATATATATATATATATATGTATATATGTATATATATATGTGTGTATATGTATATATATATATATATATATATATATATATATATATATATATATATATAGTTTTAAAAATAATAGGCGGAAGTTTGTCGAGAGCTCTTTCGGCTATCATCTCGTCAGGAGAAAATCGATAGCAAACAAAACCATTTTGTGTCGAAAAATTAAGAGTTATAATAGTACTTTTGGCACATTTAGTAAGTTCCTCATTAGAACCCTTTATTTTTCGACACAATATTATTGTGTTTGCTATCGATTTTCTCCTGATGAGATGATAGCCGAAAGAGCTCTCGAGAAACTTCCGCCTATTATTTGTAAAACTCTAAATAAATCCTGTACCTCCAAACATTTATATATATATATATATATATATATATATGTGTGTGTGTGTGTGTGTGTATGTATGTGTATGCGTGTATTTACATATATATGTGTGTATATATGGGTATATATATATATATATATATACATATATATATGTATGTATATATGTGTGTGGGTGTGTATCGTAATGCAGCCACCTTGTGTATTCTTGTAGAAGATATTTATCTTTAAAATCTGTGGAATAAACATCGACGCACATAATTGCTTTCAACTTAAGCCGTATTCTTTATTTTCTTTTTTGAGTGCTTTACTAATTTTGTAATGGAAACATTTACGTCAAAGATCAATTTTAAAGTGAAATCAAATAATCTCAAAATCCTATTCTTTAAGTGACAAAAAATCGAGAAACAATTCTCTTATTTATAATAGCTTTTGGCACCGATACAAAACCGCTTATATTTTCAAGTTGAATGACGGAAATGTTTAGCAACTATTTAGACCCTTCGGGGAACCTAATAAATATGCGAAAGATGCCATTTTAAATGGCGAAATATAAGCAATCGTTCCATAAGTACTTTATTTATAAGAATATAAATTGGTAAAAATTGTGTTTTATTTGCATAGTGTATAACAGAAACTGTATATTTTTAATATTCTTAATTATTATAGTGATAAGTAATGCATTTCTAAAGTAAACATAATGTTCTATGAATATAATGCGGGTACAGTTGCCGTGAGAGGATTCGCTCAAACTAATCAGCCTATTTTATTCAATAGTAAACCATACTAAGTAATTGAGTAAAACACACTGCTGCATTAACTAGAAATGAACAAAATGTCAAGTTAGAATAACCGTTAATTATCGTAGACAATGCAACTATCGTTGGGACCGTTTCATCTGTAGGATTATTCATCTAAAAGAGCAGAAACCCCACGCTATTAGGTGTACATACAAAATAATTATCCAGATAAAGCAACACACATTATGAACAATACAAACAACTCTATTAAGCTTACCCTTTTATTGAAAGTGTTATCGAGAGGGGTAACTGATTTCTCATAAATCGACCGAATTGGCAATATTTTTTATTGATAATTTAGATGAAAAACGATAGAAAAATTCAGAAAACTAATCCCAAATAGCATCAAGGACTCAGAAATACCTCGACTGTACAGTATCTATACCAATATATTCACAGCATTGTTTGAACAATTTTAAGTTTACTACGACACTACGAAAACCGAACAAAGAACGCCCTCAATAGTAGCAGGGCTACGCGTCTCTGTAATCGTTTTTATTGGTTTGAAGATTGTTATGCGGTTATTAAGTACTGTAAAACTACATACGGCAAAATATGCTTGTGTAAATATATAAATTTAAAATCAATAATCATCGCTTTAAAAAAACAAGATCTATGCTCATAAAGAACGTGAAAATGGCAACAATTATTCCAATATTTTTCGGGCTGATATATTTAAATGGCACATTTTAATTAGCTTGAACGCCTACACAACAGGTTTGCTTTAGGTGCTTAATCAACTAACGTCTACGAAAAAGCATAGTTTCTTTATCTGGTGAATTTATTTTAAAGAAGAACATATCAGTTTCAGAAGAAATTGGTTGAACGAAACAGTAGAAATAAACTATCTCTTGCATATTTTTTTGAAAACTACCGTTTGAAAAATAAAAACCAAACCAAACAACAACAAAAAAAAAACGTTTCTATAAAAATATCTGAAAGATGAGAAAACAAAAGCTGCGTTTACCAAAAAGATATATTTTCAATTCCGCCTGAAATTGCCTTCTTCTGATGACTAAATTGTGCATTTATTATTTAAATGTGAAATCCTTATTGCACAATTTGCGCCGCATGGGTCTAAAAAGAAGTACATGGCATGCAATCGGGTCAGAAGATGAGATTCTTCAGGAATGCTACCATTCAGAAAAAGAAATAATTACCAACATTCATTGGCGCATATAAAGCATTTACGAAGTCAATGCAGTTCATAGCAAATAAAAAAGAGGTTTCATTTAGTGTAAAGTGACGACAAGAAGTGTTAGTAATAAAACGCGTTCATTAGGTTTTTGAGTAGACACGGTTACATCGTTGTACATACCGCACAGAGAATTAGAGTAAAAAAATATATTTCATTTGAAAAGGAAACACTGGTTTTAATATGAGAGTAAACAATTACATATTGTCGCTACAAATAACCATCTGTTTCAATCAATGTGACTGCCTTAGGCGACCCGGTGCCTCTCGGATCCATAAAGAAAAATAGAAAAAAAGGCACAAAAACTGAAAAAAAAAACCTCATGAAATATAAAACGATCATAAAAAGGTTGAGAACTCTAAAAATAGAATAAAAAGGATGAGATAGTAACCGCATTTTAACTACATATATATATATATATATATATATATATATATATATATATATGCATATATAAAAGTAGTATCTAGAAAAACTAGGAGACTTGAAATTTGAATATATGTTCTGATATTTTAGCAGTAAGTAACGGATCATTTAAGATATATATGGAAACCTAAGCTACATATTCTAATTACAGTAATAAATCTTAATCAAGTGTATGCTTTAATACGTTCACATTTTATTAAAGAAAAGTTGGCTTACTCAAATGTCCAGCATTTTTATTTTCACACTTTTATGCTCTCACCAAGGCATCATTGAGTGCAGTATTTCTGTAGCAGACGGTATCGGTATATTTATTGTTTATAGAACATTTACTTTGACCTGTTTGTAAGAATTGGCGGGTAGAGTGGACAATTTTTTTCATATCCGCCCGAAATTATTTGGTTGCTGAACATGTCTTAAGCGGATGTTGCTCGCACCATTGCGCAGGTGTTCCGTCTTGATGGAACAACATTGTTCGTTTGTTTTTTTTCCTGACGATACCTGGCTGCTGCTAATAATACATATTCTCATTCTTCATCGGCGAAAAGTGTTCATCTGCCAATCTTCAACATGTGTAACTGCTGTTGTGTTTTTCTGATCAGAAAAAACATGTACTTTTGTTTTTTATGAAGCCACCAAAATGAATATCGAACTCATCAGACATAATAACTTTGTACAGGAAATGTGGATGACATATGTCAAATCTTCCAATGCATGAGGTTTTCCAGCATTTATTCTACTCATGGCTGAATGTTGTTCCCAACTTCAATTTTGTATTATTATATGCTCCCTTCATGAATCACTTAGTAAAACATATTTCGAGATTACCAATATAGGTGGAGTTTTTTTTCTATCTAATGTACATGTTTTTGTCCATGTTCTCTGTTAATCTTTTTTCGATTTTCAGCACTTCTTGCTGTGTTGGAGCAATAGGAAGATTTAATCACATGCAGATATCGAGCCGCGATGGCATTGGTTGATTAGGCGAGAGGAAAATATGTAGTGGAAATGACATTTAAAACATGTTTTAGATTCTGATATTAAGTCATTAAACAAAAAATACCACTCCATGAGAAATATCCGCTCCCATGTATTTTAAATCCATGATAACTTTTGGTAAGAAAACCTAATTGTCTTTGAATTTTTTTTTTATATTTTATAATTATAGAATTTTTTTTCCGTTAGCTCCTTTGGGACACCTTTATATATATATATATATATATATATATATATATATATATATATATATATATATATATATATATATATATATATATATATACATATATATATATATGCAATATATATATATAAATATGTATATATTACATATACATATACATGCAATATATGTATCACATATATATGTTATATATATATATGTGCACTATATATATAATCAGTCAGTTACGAGGACTGATTGATGGGGCGGATACAAATATAAGAACTCAAATATTTGTCACATGTATCCACTGTTTGACGTTGAGAACATACATACTCTGTCGATCCTTACACCTGTCGCACTATACTTTAATATTTTTTTATAATGATGACGCCTCTTTATATATAATATTTTAATTGCACAATTTTCACCTCAGTTTCAATGTACGCTAGTTTTGCTATAATAGATTGCACACACAAATATATTATGTCTCTTCCCTTCACCACTATCTATGTTATATTAGAACGCCATTTTATATGCTCCTTATAGTAAAATTCTACATTACATCCTTGGAACAACACAATCACAATCGAAACAACATGTGCGCGTAGTTCATATTTTCACTCTGCATAAAACTTACTCCCACCGCTTTAAGTAAACACTTTTTCCGATTCCAAAAATAATGATTTTTCTTTTCTTACATTTCTCCAATTCTCATTGGCTTAAAACGTTTATTCCACAATGTTTATTTTCCTATAAAAAAGGGCGGCTAAGAGATTTACAAACGTGGCCTGCCTTTATATAAGAGGTAATCGTTTTAATTAAAATAACCTAAATACAGCCATATTTACATGTGAAACACGTTCATAATCTAAGACTGTTTTTATTGTTTACATTAAATATACCGTGCATGATAACTTTTTCAATGTATCTAGGCTAAAATGCTTCACATTCTGTGTCTGCATACGCCGTACATACTGTTCTCTCATACACTCGAACATACTGATGCCCATTTTTTCTTTCTTTTCTAAAAGCATAATAACTATTTCTTTTTTTAAAAATACGATTGACTGAAATTATTTCTTTATATCCTACATAGAATAACAAGAAGCTATTACGCGATTAACAGAGTCCAGATCCGAATGCTGTGTCATTCAGACGACTTTAACATGTTTAAACAATTTTATTTTTACAGCTTGTTCCTTACTTATTTTAATCAGCTTTCGACACAAGCATAGAACAACGTCAACTAGTCCATACCTTGAAAGAAGGGACATCTTATGTGTTTTATCTGGTTCGTAACGTCGTAAGTTCGGTGCAGCTTTCGACACAAGCAAAGAACAACGTCAACTAGCCCATAACTTGAAAGAAGGGACATATGTGTTTTATCTGGTTCGTAACGTCGTAAGTTCGTGTACAGGCCACTCGACTTAATCGTTTCCTTGTTCATCATGTTTGCTGCAGAGCGTTACACGTTCGAACCTGGCTACTGTTGTTCATCGAGAAACTATATTTGTTTTGTTCATTTAGTTCGCTTGATACTAGCTGTTGTTTATATTCTTTAGGATGTTGCTTAATTATTTTTCCTGATGGCTATCACTGGTAATAACTGCTATTAAATGTGTTGTTTTCATTTTGAATTTAGATATGTCACAAAACAATTGATATTGTTTTTGCTGAATTTTCCCTAACTATATTTACTTTTACGCATACATATTGGAAAATATTTGTGCGTACGTTAAAAACTTATTACTAAGATAAAATTTTGCCACCTAAATTTAAATCTTGCAAAAAATACCATACCTAAACCATACGCTACACCCTGCTCTGGCCTATACCCTGAACTATAACTAGTTGGGGTGAAAATTGAATTAAAAAAAAAAGATATATACCCTTCTCGCCAGATTGGTGCACACGACTTTAATGAAACTGCAATCACAACATTTGGTATTCTGTTTATAACATTTACGTGTGGGAATTCTGACATTCATTATCAAATTTACATTTCCTGAATTTTCTTTAAAACCTCACCCCCACTCACAAATGCGGTGTCTATTCTTAAAGCCTTTCTGTACATAGGGAGGTGTAAGGTGCGCATTCTTAAAGTTTTTCTTAACATGAGCTGGCAGAGGTGTCTATTGCGAAATCCGTCCTTAAACTGCAAAGGTTGGAGTTTAAGTATCAACCGCCGTACTTTAATTTCTTAGGCAGACGCATGATTACACTGGACAATAATATATAAAATTGTTGGTATATCTGTCGTCATCGAGAATATAAGAAACGTTATTGAAGCGCTGCTACTTTAAGATCACGTTTCTTTTCATTCCTAATTGATAAATTATATAGATTTCAGAAGTGCCACAACAAATAAATATTTATAATTTATTTAAAGGATGTGATTTGAACTTCATAAAATGGAAATATAAAGGAGTAATAAAAAAAGAAGTAAAACAAATTCATAAGAAACAAATAAAAACAGTTGAAGTAAACAGATTTGATAATGAAACATAAAAAACTACTCATTAAAATAGAAAAAAACAGGCGGCATCAATTTTTATAAAAGCGAAAATTTTAAGTATACAAACTTTCATGTTTGAATTTGAAAGCAATGAATTAAAAATGTTATTGTGTTCTTTCATCAACACATGGTGTCAATTAAATAGCGGAAACAAATGTTGTATATGCAACGTCATTTTACAAGACTCTACATCAGTATGCTTGTAGAATTTGTAAACGTTCGATCAAAATGATATCGCATCATTTATCTTTACAATATCGTATTTACGTAATTCATTTTGAAACAGTTATATATATATATATATATATACTTAATTTACTCACATAAAAATAATATACAAAAGTATAAATTTACGTGGAACCATTAAGTATTTAATTCAGAAGTGCTCAATACGTATGTAGAGCTAGTTAGTAATTTATGAAATATATGGCGAAAAAGCTGCACTGAATATTCCGCGCCCTAGACGACCCATGTATATTATGCCTTCATGAAAAAATTACTATGCTGAACTTTAAAGAACACCAACATCTATTAAACTGTAGAAGAGAAATAGCGATCCACTGTGTTCATAGGATTTACTCTAAGATAGAGATACAAAATCACTATAAAACTAATGAATAAATAGGAAATAACCAAGTAAATACAATAACACATGCATATAAAAAACTATCATACATATATATATGTATATGTGTATATATACATATTCATATATATATATATATATATATATATATATATATATATATATATATATATATATATATATAAATGTAAAGTTGGTTCGTTCTAAACGAATAAAAACATATTTCTACGTTACCAATTTATTAGAAATTTTCAGACAACCCATTTTTAGAGTCGAGGCATGTTTCTATGTTATTAAAATAAATTTACCTCGCGAATTATTTAAATTAAAATATTAAATAAAATAAAAATATATATTTTTTTACCCGTTACTGCGATTCTGTTCTGTTGATAAAACTGAACTTCCGGTTCGATTCATTTCACAGCCATTAATTGACGAAAGATTTCATTTTCTGTTAACTCGATAAGTAAAAAAAAGAACAAAAAAAAACTTACTCATGCAGAGAGTGATCCGTGCTGAAATAATGTTATTATTTAAAAAGCCATTCTTAACATGGGGAAGGGAGGGTGTTTTGTATCTATTATGTACTTTAACCTTACAATTGAATAAAAACATCATAAACTTTAATTAAACGTGGAAAACGATTTAAAAAAATAGAGCGGATCACTCTCTGCATTAGCACACACACACACACAAAACAATTCCCATATTTAAAAAATGTAAATGCATTTCTGTACTTACCAAGTTTTTAATTTTATTTATGTTAAGGCTTTTCACTCATGAAACATTACGTTTTCATTGTTTCGTTTCTTTTCACGGCATTGTTTACATAAACTGTTTGTTTTAACTTTTTCTAAACTATTTCATTTTTATGACATGCCTCAACGTATTATAAACACCCTAACCTCCCCATGTTAATAAAACGCCCTTCCATAAACCTCAAAAGCCGTTCTAAATATGGGGAGGTTGTTCAATCCGAAAACCGTTATAACATGGGGAAGTTAGGGTGTTTATAATATGCTGGGGCGAGTCGTAAAATTAATTAAGTTGCTATCTAATATTTATTGCAAAAATTGCTCGAAATTTATTTATTTGACAAAAAAATGACATTTTGGTACTTCTTGGGCGTTGAGTTCCATGGCGACCAGTAGAAAAAAATAATAGTCGCTCCCTTAGTCCCCCACCTCACCCCGCACGTAACATATTTTATTTACTGACGTTGCCGTAACTAAACAATTATTTGCCACATTTACAAACATTTATTTATTTATTTATCTTGAAAAAAGTTTTACTTTTTATCAATATTAAAAGAAAAATTGGTACTTATGCAGAGAGTGATCCATGCTGAAATAATAACGTTATTATTTAAAAAGCCATTCTTAACATGGGGAGGGGAGGGTGTTTTGTACCTATTCTGTACTTTCACCTTGCAATTGAATAAAAAACCACGATTCAAAAAATAGCGCGGATCACTCTCTGCATTAGCACCGAAAAATGTTACTAAACATTTATTAATAATTTCTCACTTTTACAAACATTTAATTTTAAATTTATTTTTAAATGACGACTTTTATCGACTTAAATAAAGTGGCCAGTTGTTAACTTAAGGAGAAACAACCCGTTTAAATAATTAGAATTTTTATTTTTTATTTTAAACAGCGCAAATAATTAGAATTTTAAAAAATAAACAGTTCAAATTTTTGATAATTCAACAGTTCAAATAATTGGAATTTTACAAAATAAACAGTTCAAATAATTAGAATTTAAAAGCAAAAAAAACAGTCCACATGATTAGAATAGTTCCACGTGGTTAGTTAACCCTCTAAAATTCTGTGATTTGTTTCACAATATTTGTAAAATCATATGTCTGTGACATATCGCACATTTTAGGGTTAGGGTAATTTTCTGCCTCGACACCGCCTACGTAAAACGGCCTCTTCCCGTCCTCAGAACGAGGCAGACGTCGGGACAATTTCCGTAAAGTATAACCCCCCTTTTTTTAATAGTATTTTCAGGTAAGTATGATGACAACAAATATCAGTTAAATTTGGCAAATAGCCCCCCCTCCAAAAGTGGTATTTATTCCGGAAGCTGTTCTTGAGATGAGGAGGTGGGGGGATGATTATAATGTGGAACTTATCTGAAAAAAAAAAAAAAAAAAAAAAAAAAAGTTTTTTATGCGCACACAACTATTGTTTTATTAACTTTTTTTTTTACTTTTTATTTAAAAATTAGTAAATTTCAATGAATAGAATAATAAATCATTTATCATCATTGTGTTTTTGGTTCTGTGCTGAATTAAACTTTTTTTTTTCATTACAACAATAATGAACAAATTTAAATCTTTCGGCATGCGTTTAAGGGTTACGAAATTATAAATACATCGTTTAGTTACTAAGCCAACGTCATTAAATAAAAAAATGTTACGTGCGCATGCATTAGACTTGACTGGGGGGGGGGCTCAGGGAGCGACCATTAAATAATTATGCTGGTCGCCACGGAACTCAACGCCCAAGGAGTACCTAAAGCGGCACTTATGCACTTATGTTATCGTGCTATTTTTTTAAATAGTATTTTCCTGTTAAATTCAAATTTTACAATATGTTTTTCTTTTATTAATTTGTTAAGTGAAATTACAGATAACCCGGTCGGTTTCTAATGCGAGGAAAATCTACCCCCCCCAAAAAAAAATTGTACTCTGGATAATAACAAAACATTAAAATTGCCTCAGTCTCGAAAGATTTCTTCTCTACTGAACGAGAGAAAAATACGGTACAGTGTAGTTCATCTTCTGTTTCTCTCCCCCTGTCTCTTCCTCTCACAATATATCTCTCTGTCCATCTCTCCCTTTCCCTCTCTCAATCTATCTTTCTCTCTATATCACCCTCTCCATCTCTCTTTGAACCCCTTTCTCTCTCTAACTCCCTCTATCTCTCTCCTTTCCTCTGTCTCATCCCTCTCTGTTTCTAACTCTGCCCCTCTCTCTATTTATCTAGCAATCCCTGTATCTCTCTATCTCCTTCTCTTGATCTATTTTCCTCTCACTGCCTCGTTTTATCTATATATCTTCCTCTCTATCTGTTCATCTCTAATCCCTCATCCTATTTAAGTCTCCTAAATGTATTACAGTTAATAAGGCATTGTCAAAACATGGATAAATCCTATTTTAGTCACATAATTTACTGACTGTGAGAATAGAAGTTATTTGGAAATTACTGCTACCTTGAATAGCACCAGAAGTAACTGGTAAAACCTTTCTAATTAAATTGATTCTGTCAGCCATTTGGTAACAAAATAACATATCCTTAGTCCTTGCTGCACGAGGTATACCTGCGACCTTGCTGTCAAGTAGAAAAATTATTTATTCTACTTTAAAACATTCAATTTTTCCAAAATCCCATGTTCGGCATCACCAAAACATCCAATATGGGGAAAAATATTGCAGAAATGCAAACTTATTGTTAAGGATGAATGCACAATGGCACGCAAAAAATCACTTGAGGCTCTTGGTCGATCCTTGCAAGATTTTCGTGGCAATGTCAGACCATTTGGGAATGCAGTAATATTGCTTGCAGGAGATTTCAGACAAATGTTTCCTGTTATTCTTCAATCAACACCAGCAGATAAAATAAATGCTTGCCTCAAATACTCTACTTTTTTGTTCCATGTGAAGACATTAAACTTAACTCAAAATATGCATGTACAATTGCCGACTTTTCGATCAACAGAACAACTTTTGCATCACTTGTGGGAAATTGGGTACCAAAAATTGCCAGCTGATCAGAGTTAAGGGCAACATTTTTTGACTTTTAACTTCTGTAATTTCTGTTTATTTCATCAAAAGAGTAGTTAGTTTAAAAGGTTTTTGCAGATATTCAAATTATAAGAATTCCATTTGACTGAGTGAATGAGCTATTCTTGCAGGTCAATACAAAGATGCCCATGAACTTAACGTTATTATTCAATGTAAAATTCCAAGTGAGGTAGTCAAATACAAATCCATCGACACTGTTGTGAAAGCAGATAAAGTGGTTAATTATCCAACAGTTATATTTGCCAAGGATGCCACCGCATGTATTGCAACTGAAATTTGGTGTACTAATTATCATTTTGTGAAATATAAACCAATCCAAGCTTTGCAATTGCACATAGCTTTTAGTAAAAAAAAAATTAACAACAATATCATAGAAACAACAATCTTAACAGGACCTTTTACAGATGAATATATCTTCATTCCATGCATTCCTATGATTGAAGCGGATACATCATTACACTTTAGGAAATTGCACTTTCCAATTTTATTGCCATTTGCAAGAACCATCAACAAAGCATAAGAAATAATCTTTACAATTGTGAGCCTTACAGTTACACACTGACTGTTTTTTTCTTACGGACAATTTATGTGACATATTCAAGAGTCACCAAACCTGAAAAGCTCTATATCAGCTAAGAAAATTGAACAACAAAAACTGTACCCATGCCAAATGTAAATTGAAACCTATAAGAAACATGCTTTTTCTCATTTTGGAACTTTTTCCATTGCGCCAATTGGAGCCACAGCAACGCGTTGCAGGGTTCAGCTAGTATATATATATATATATATATATATATATATATATATATATATATATATATATATATATATATATATATAACATTAAAAAAAACACAACCTAGATTAAAAAAAGGCAAGACACTAGATATCCAGGCTAAATAGCACACAAACAAAGAATCAGGTAAACCAGAGGTCAAATGGGTCTTTATTCTATAAGTGCATGTCCATTGGCTGATATTAATGGCGCGGTGGATACTAGTACCTAAAATCTCAATAGAAGTAGCGTTTATAAAAACGACAGACAGCCACAAAATTCGCGCATAAGCCTGAATAATCCTAGAGTGGATGAAACGCGGAATATTCAGTGTAGCTTAATCGCCATATATATATATATATATATATATATATATATATATATATGTGTGTGTGTGTGTGTATCTGTCTGTCTGTCTGTGTGTGTTTATCATTTTTTAACAGAACTATACATCTGCGATACTTATCTGTCGCAATAGTTGACGTATATAGTCTTATTATCATGAGACGGAGTACCTGTTTTCCTTATGCATCAACAACTGAAACAAATGATTTAAACAATACCAATGACAGAAGTAGAAATAAAAAAATATTCTTAATCCAAATACCAATGTTTGAAATTCTCTGCGGAGAACATTATACTGAAAAAATGCCCAAAAACTATTTACAACACAGTAAACAAATTTACATTTTACCATAATACCCACGAATCGTAAATATAATATAAACAATATTATTTTGCACAATATTATAAAAACGATGTATGTAATATAACGTGTAAACAACTTAACCAAAGTAAAATATCATTTCTTTATTTCTATTATGTTACTCTGTAAAAATATTAATGTGCTCCATAGTGGGAGCTGCTTTTAAAAGAAGTTAAATCAAAGTGAAATATTGTATTTTAACACATGTACGAACAAAACAACCTATATTCCAATAAGGGATAGCATATCTCATATAATACAAATATTCTAGCATGGATAATTGTTCGGAGTGGTTTACTCAATGCTAAGCGCATTCATGTGCATAAGTGTGTATTTGTCTTTCTCACGCAATTATCAGTACACTTAATTTTCTTTTTCAATATTCTTTTATTGATTAAGGTCCCTGTTTCCTTTATACACACATACAAACTAGGTCCTATTTCGTTTATTATAGCATATATTCGAATCAGTAAAAAAGAAAACCCCACATTAAAATGAATCATATTACGTTAGCATACATTTGTCTTTTTCCATCTATACAATATGATCCCTTAGTATATATTACATGCTTTGGAATGCATATAGTGTGAAATTGTTTAAAAATGCGATATATTAATCTTTCTTTTGCAATTTTGCAAAGAAATGGTATATCAGTTCGCGTAGATTTTTTCTCAGCAACTGCCGATTAATCTGCGTCAGCTATTTAAATAGGTTCATTATACTGTCTGTAAAAATAATGCTATATATATATATATATATATATATATATATATATATATATATATATATATATATATATATATATATATATAATTATATGCATATATATATATACGCATGTATATGTATTTAAATAGGTTCATTATACGATCTGTGAAAATAATAATAATAATATATATATATATATATATATATATATATATATATATATATATATATATATATATATATATATATATATATATATATATAATTGTCTGTATGGATTTATATCGGCAAAATTTAATGCAGATATTTATTTTTGAATATCTATGTAATTGTAAATATGTGTATATACGTATACTCATATATGCTATATTAAAAATGAATAATCAATGAACCATCGACATGTAGAGTCATAAATACATTCATCTTCATCGTATTCATATAATCATGTATCCAATTTTATATTGAGAATATAGATCCGTCAGAAATATCCACGTCTCGTAATGGTGATTATTTCCTGCTCACTTTTCAATATACTAAAACTCACTTCCCTCTATCTCTCCCTCCCTTGCCCTATCCCTCCCGTCCCCTCTTCCATCCGTCCCCTCTCTCTCCCTTTCTATATATATATACATATATATCAGCATTTCTATATGTTACAAAGATAATGATGTGATGTAGTAAGTAAAGAGTCTGATCACAAAGGAAACTGCTGCTCTGCACGACGTATCGATTTCTCTTAGAATTAAGAGGAAACCACCGATCAACTGAATGCATAAAAGAAATAGATATATATCATATATTTACTTTTCGCAGCAAGGCGTTCATATTCTCGAACTGGACAAAGGCTTATTCGGAAGAAACCAATGTTCATATTTTTAGCAAGATTTTCTTTTGAACAGAACGCATCAATGTAAATTAAAAAAAGAACATGTAGAATTAACACAGTTTTTGTATATTATATTCGTCGTTGTTAACAGCATTAATATACCCATAACTACGAAAAGTTTTCGAGAATCATTGTACTGAAACAGAAAACGCAAAGCAATCATGTAAAGTGTGCATTTGATTTAGTTTAAATGCGTTTGAAAGACCCAATAAGGCAAACGTTATCAAACCAATATGACTATTTAATTATCGCCATGTTTTTATAAAATATAAACTTTTTGGAAGTGAAATAAATAACTAACACATTACTGTGCGCGAGATTTGCTAATAGATTAAAAAATGCGCTTTAAATCGCGCAAATTTAATACAAGCATTAAGAATACTATGGTGCGCACACGAATGCTGCTATACAGTTATGCTTGTCGCACAAAATATTCGAAGAGTTATATATTTTGTAATTTTCCTATGAGAAAACAAACCGGGTATATTTAGTACTGAGTCCTTTAGTTAATCTTTGTAACCTAAACTCTACAAGTAGCATCTGCACTATTTTCGTACATCGCTATATTAAGACACTAGTAGGACCCGTTAGCGGGCGTTGCACGTGGGTTTTAAAGGAATGTTAATTATAAAAGTATCAATTAATATTTGTTTTTTTTTTCAGCGTTGCCGATGGAAATATAGCACGGATCCAGACCAGCGTGTTTATTATATCTCCCAATTATAACAACAAACAAATCAAATCATGAGGTGTGATTCTTATGAAAAGGGCTACCGTCGATTAAGTGCTAAAAATGAACGTAGCGATGTGTATTATATCTTGGCGGAGTCGAATTAAATTGGGATTATGAATGGAGGGGATAATCAAATGATTTTCCTTTTACGGTTTGTTTCTATATGTAATTTACTCCCCCATAATTCCAATGTGGACCCAATCTAATTCAGGATGTGCTATTAAAAAAGTGTTCAGCCGAAGTAGCTCCAGTTCTCTCCAAAATCTAAAATAAATGTCTTTATGAATCTTGATGTCCGGGCTGTGAAAACTGTTTCTGTGGTGCCAGTATTCAAGAATTCTGGCCAAAAAACTGACCCATCAAATTATCGCCCAATTAGAATCCTCCCACTTTTCGCCCAAATAGTTGAGACCATATTAAACCATGCTCTAGTCTGCCACCTTACAGATGCTAAACTTTTGACTGACAAACAATATGAATTTAGACAAGCCCGTTGAACCGCAGACATCCTCATTGTAATTTCTGAACGTATATACCATTCACTGGACAATACGGGAGAGGGCAGTGCGGTAACTCTAGATATATATAAGGCTTTTGACAGGTTATGTCATGAAAGTCTCCTCACGAAAGTTAGATCGTACGGTATCACTGGTAAAATACTTAACATAATTAAATCATTCTTAGATAAGAGAAAAAATCAGGTTGTTCTCGATGGTCGTACACCTAAACAATATGATATAAATGCCGGAGTGCCTCAAGGGTCTATACTTGCACCTCTATTGTTCCTAATATTCATAAAAGACCTCCCCAACAAAATTGCATCTGAGATGGGTATATATGCTGATGACATCACATTCTATAACAGGCACGACAGGAAAACAAATGAACACATATCTAAAGAAAGGGCAAACACACTAGCGGATGACCTCCCATCTGTAGTGGAATGGGGACATAAATGGATGCCCACATTCAATGCTGCCAGGAGTAAATTGGTTTCCTTCTTAAATTACAGGAACTTTCTCTGCCACCAATAACAATGGTCAGTGATTCTTCATTTGAGAGTACATCTTTCAAACTGCTTGGCCTAACATTCACAGAAACCATGAGTTGGAACAATTACATTGAAATCATTGCTAGGGGCACTGCGAAGAAGGTAGGTTCTCTTTACCGTGCTGGAAAACTACTAGCACCCGAAAGTGTCATGCACCTCTACAAGGCAACCATTCGCCATGTATTGAGTATTGCTGTCATATTTGGCCTGGTGCACCTGCTACTAGTCTCTCGCTCCTATACAAGGCTCAAAAGAGAGTTGCCAATCTGATAGGCCCTGAACTGGCATCTAAGCTTCAGCTTCTCTCCCATTGACGTAATGTTGCATCCCCCTCCCTGTTCTACAAGTATTTTAATGGTGAATGCTCTGGCGAACTGCAGATACTTGTGCCCCCATGACGTAGACACTCTCAACAAACCCGACAGACAGCTAAATCCCACCCCACACAGTAGAGATCCCTTGATGTAAAATATCCTTCTGCTCCAGTATTTTTCCCCATAACTGCTAGAGTCTGGACTTCTATTCCAGGTCCCTTCATCCCCAACTGTACTGACATGCAGAAGTTCAAGTGTAACGTGAACCGACATATTGCTGCCCAAATCCCAACAAAGTACCCCAGTAGTTGTTTCCCCTGATAGTAGCCCCCTACACCAAAGTGTCAATGTGCCTTGTTTGGGGTGAAAATGTAATATTAATAATAAAAAATAAAATTCGAATCCAACACAAACAACATGCAATATCCGACACTTACATTTTTACACATCCAAATTTTTTCAAGTTCAACATTCACTAAATCCAAAACACCACACTTCTTGGAAAAATCACGCGTCGACAAAATCCTTTTAACCACAACTAATACTTACAAACAATTTTGCTACACGCTTGATAGTCCAACCCAATCAATCCATCCACTACAGAATAATTATGCGGCATAGGCATGCTTGCCACACCCCTGATGTACTTTTTTCACCCAAATGACGTAAAAATATTCACCCTCAACTTAAATATCGAACTAAAATTTAGTTTTTTGGGATACGTAGTGTAGACTGTCTACCTTTTAACTTTGATACTAACAAACACGGGATAAAATCTTGTAGAGCCAAAGCGAGGAAATGAAGACCACAATCATCTTGAAAATTTAAACATAAACTACTAGAATTAATCATTTATCTCCCTAAGCCCATAGTTATATTTCGACTGAATTAAACTCCTCTAAATAAACCCTTTGAAATCGCAAACCTCCACATTAAAACATCTTTTATACACCATAATCATTAAGTGTGACTTTCATCTCAACGATAAATGATCAACGACAACATATCATATAGGCGTTTAAAATAACTCGAGATAATACATGTATCCGTCTACCCCCGGGGGTAATGTAACATATCAGTAGATGTATACATGCGTATATATAGTTTTCTACGTGTTCAAGCTCCGTGGGTACTTCTTTTTACAAACTATTAATATAACTATCAGTAAATTTGAATCGTTGCTAATTAGTAGCAAATAAATGGGAATATTCCTAATCACCCGTCTTTTACAATAATTAATACCGCTGCCATAAAAAAGTACTGCATTTGACCATCATAAATTTAGTAATGACATATATTCTGAGTGTTGACATTACTTTTATTATGAAATGTTTTAATAACAAAATTATCATTAATTAATGACCGAACATAAAATGAACAAATGAAATAGTAATAAACATTAAGATAGTCTAGTGAAAAAACTACAACTATCAAACAAAGGATACCCCTCATGCCCTTATCCTTTCTTCCCTCTTCTTCCCTTTCTTACCATCTCTATCTACTTCCTATTTCCTCCCTTATTTTCTTCCGTATGCCTCTTACTCTATTTTCCCCTCCACCGTTCAGTAGAAGTCAAAGTATAATTCAGACGATCCAATCAATCCTAATTTTTTCGCAGATGCAAATAGAAATATAAAAAAAAAATTAATAAAAAAAAAATCAGATACCCTTCCTCCTAGAATCTCTGACTGGCAGCGAGCAATAGATAGATGAACCACATAATTGTTGAAGAGAACGCGTTTTAGTTTCTTGAACCTAACTACCTAACCCCTTATCCTACTAGCTCCATTCCATTAAACCAACATGAATATGAATGAATAAATAAGTGCACAAACAAATAGGAAAATAACAAATCCGCACCCAATCAACTCTGTTCTCCGCACAGTTGCACTTCACATCCATGTTATGCTTACGAAAAACCTTTTGGTGAAAGTTTATTTTCGTTTTTCATTAAGAATTCCGATTTCGAAAAAAAAAAACCTTGTTACCTAAAGAGGTCGCTAATTACTATATAATAGAAGCCCGAAAAATGCTCATAACTGTTAAGCAACGAATTACTGCTTATGTAAAAACATAACTTGCTCTACTTCCGCATTAAGAGCTCTTGTTTTATCCTCGTTATATTTCACGGGTTACCATGCATTTAAAAAATAACAACTTCAAATTAAACCCACACAGATATATATATATATATATATATATATATATATATATATATATATTCATATATATATATTTATATATACATATACATATATACATATATACATATATATATATATACATATATACATATATATACACACATATGTTCATACATATATGCATATATATATTTTTTTTTACACGGTTGTCACAACGTATCAAGGCCCGGAAGCCACTCAGGGATAAAGGTTATTGCAAGTACAGTCCGTTAGTGTGGAGATTTGATGAAGTGTTTACTTAAGGGGGCGGTTCATTAGGAATTTGTTAACGTTGGACTTGAAGAGATCCAAGTTGTAGTAAGGCACGAAGCAGGCAGAAGGAACAGAGTTCCACATGCGTGCACTTCTAAGAAAGAAGCTTTGTTCATGGAATCCACGTTTTGATTTAGGCACATATAAAGAGTGGGGGAAATTTTTCACAGTGGGTTCAGCTAGATGGGTGTTTTTCGTGTACAATTGGAGAGGGGGGACCAGAGACTGGAGTTCAGACAGGCACCTGCCATGGAAATAACGATAAAACAAGGATAGGCTCACAATGTTTCTTCTGTGGGAGAGAGGTTGCAGGGTAGAGAAAAGGGCATTCCCACTAAGCCACGAAGTCTATTTCGTACTCTGTCAAGGCAGGATAGGCTGTTTTTAGCAGCTCCTGCCTAGATATGGCAGCAGTATTCAATCCTTGGGCGTACTTGGCTTTTATATAGATAGAGAAATGCATAAGTAGTGAGATACATTCTGGAGCGGTAGAAGGATCCCACCATCTTTCCAACAGACTTGATGTAGGTGTACAATTTCAGATCAGGAGTAAAGGACAAACCCAAAAGCTTGTCAAAACACCGGACTTCTCCGAGACAAGAGCAATATATTTCAATTGATGCCATATGGGGATCAGATCGTTTATGATGGAAATATAGGATTTTGGTTTTAGATGCATCAAAGGTAGCCAGCCACGACTTCCCCCACTGAACAACGCGCCCGAGATCAGAGGAGAGGGAATCAGAGAGAACTTTTTCATTTACAGCCTTTGATGTGTTGCCGTAGATGATCGTGTCATCAGTATAGATGTCAATGAATGATTTAAGTATGTGTTTAGGGAGGTCATTGATGTAGATCAGGAAGAGTTTGGTCCAGGATGGACCCTTGAGGGAATCCAGCATTAATACTGCAAGCCTCTGTTTTTTTTTGTCACTCGACCACTACTCTTATGACCCTATGGGAGAGAAATGAATTAATGATTGAGAAAACATTTCCAGTTATACCGTAGCTGAAGATCTTGTGAAGTAGGCTCTTATGGCATACCTTGTCGAAGGGTATTGATATGTCAAGAGCAATTGCCCTAGAAAGGAAGCATTTGTCAAGAGATGCACTGATCCTGTGAGATATAACCGTTAGCACATCTGCGGTAGATCTTACAGAACGGAAACCATATTGTGTGTCACTAACAAATTGTTTCTGCTGAGGTGGTTTAATTTTCTCAATTTAATATGTATTCCAGCAATTTACTCATAACACAAAGGACGCTTATTGGTCTGTACTAAAGGAGGTTGACTTATCACCTGAATTCTTTAATACAGGGCATACTGTTGAGGTTTTTTCAGGGAGTCGGAAAGCACTTCTCCTTAAGGCAACGTTTAAACAGTTTCGTAAGTATGAGAGCAATTCAGGTTGAAGCTTTTTTTACACTATAATTGGAATGCCGTCAGGGCCAGTTGCTTTACTGGTATAAAGGTTCTTGATTAGCTTGGCGTCCTCATGCACAGATATTTGTATGTTACCTAGCGTGTTCTGTGTTATAGGAGGAAATATGGGTAGTTGATTGCCTTCGTCGCCTGGGGTTTAATTAGCTGCAACTATCTTTGTAAATAGTTTGGCCTTGTCTGATGCTGACGAGATGATCTCTGTTTCATTGATAATGGTTGGTATAGAACGCACACTTCTGTTCAGGATCCTATTTGTTATTTGCTAAAACTGGTGGGAACCAATCCGCTGACCACCTACTTTGGATTTAACAGACTGGGCGTATAGCCCTCTTGCATATTTATTACTCTTTTACAGTGGTCGCTGGCGTTCCTGAAAGCAGCTTTAGTCTTAGTGCATCTATTACGTTGGTAGTTATGGAAAAAGTGATTTCTCTTCGCGCTAGAAGCAGCACATTCTGGGGAGAACCATGGCTTTCTGTTAGGTTTTTGTTGGAACTTTTAGATGGTATTTATTGGTCTATGTCTACAAGTAACCATTCGGTCAGATTTGATACTATAGAGGACACATCCTTTTTAAACATGGAATGTAGAGGTAAATCAGATATGAATGTACGGAAGCTGTCCCAGTCAGCCATAGAGTATCGGTATACAGTACGGTGGAGGGGTGCGTCTGAGGACTTATTATATTTAATTGTTATCTTAACTAATAGGACGGACTGGTCGGAGGATAATAGAGGAGAATGAAGTGAACATGAACATAGCTCAGCGGAAGATGAGAGACAAAGTTCAAGGAGGCTTCCATATTGGTCAGTAGTATCGGGCAAACGGTTGGGTTCGCGAACAATCTGAGTGAGGTAATAAGCAATGGCAAAATCATGACAAAACCTCCCCTGGCTGTCTGATTTATTTTAATGGGGCAGCTATTCTATGTTATGGGCGTTAAAGTCACCAGAGATGTGGATGTTAGCCGATGGATGTGCAGACAGGGTGTAGTCTATTATCTCAGATATACTCTTAAAGATAGTAATTCCGATGTTATGGGGCCGATAAAATGCAAATATAAATGCATTGGTGTAAGCAAGTGCAGCCCGGAAGAACATATAAGGTCAAGAAGGATCTTCTCTAGGGATATCCCTGCAACACGGGAAGCCATCTTTAATGTAGGCACATATTCCATGCCCATGGCGATCTTGGGAATCAGGTTTAGCTGTTAGAGTATCCGTTAAGTATGAACTCATCTAGGGAAGTGGTCGGTCCTATTCCTATTTTATTAGAAAGAATATGTTCGGTTTCGTCTCCTGTAATTGGGCTCCTACCTCTGGAAGGTTGGACCGTACACCCCTGATGTTGGAGAAGGAGGCCTGGTAGTAGGGATCTACGTTGGAAGATGGGGTTCTAGGTTTATTCGAGTGTTTTTTCTGGATATAATTAATGTTGAGGTTTTGGGATTCGTGGAACAGGTCGGCATATTTGGTTAGAGCAGTACAGAGAGGGGAAGTAAGAGAGAAAAAGACAGGATGTTTTTCTTGTAGCACAATAAACTTCGTGGCTTAGTGGGGGATGTTCTTTCCTTTACCCTGCGACCTCTTTCCCACAGAAGAGACGTTGGTAGCCTATCCTTGTTTTATCGTAATTTGCATGGCAGGTGCTCGTCTGAACTCCAATCTCTGCTCCCCTCTCGCCAATCTTTCACGAAAAACACCCATTTAGCTGAATCCACTGTGAAAAATTTCCCGCACTCTATATCTGTGCCTAAATCACAACGCGGATTCCATGAACAAAGCTTCTTTCTTAGAAGTGCACGCCTGTGGAACTCTGTTCCGTCTGCCTGCTTCCACCCGGACTACAACTTTGATGTTTTCAAATACAACGTTAACAATTCCTAATGAACCGCCCCCTTAAGTAAATATTTCATCAAATCTCCACACGTAATGTACTTGCAATAACCCTTATCCATGAGTGGCTTCCGGGCCTTGATAAGTGGTGATCAATGTGTAAAAAAAACAAAAAAAACATGAAAAGGTAAAGCCGTAACAATGAACCACTAGTATATCATCGACAGACCTCACCAGAGGCTACGGAATTGTCTAGAATCCATTCAACAAATGGCAATACAGCAGCCCCATACTTAGCGTCTGCTGATAGGAGTGCCTTATTAGTGGTTAATCAAAGGTTCGGGTTCCTGCCTATCAGGCGGATAACGTTAGCCCAGACAAAACGTTTACACCCAGCACCCTTACTAGTGACATGGCCACAAGTACAGACAGAGACAGAAAACTTTCCGACATCTCAGACTACTGGTCACCAAGTACTACCGACCTTTTAGCAGCTTTTTCTTCACAGTTTGTCAGAACAATCACTCATTGAATGAGGACTGAATGGCAAAATAGGAGATGCGAGAGTTACTGGAGCTGCCGATAACACATCCACTGTATTATCTACTCTCCATTAAAAAAACCGGGGGGGAATGGGGACAAGTGACTTATTTATATCAAAGTAGTAAGTCCGGTGCTAAGTTAACAATTCAGGACATTTTGATGATAATCTCTCCTCCCATATTAATGGGTGGAAGTTTGTCGTTATCTATCGAGTTTGAAGCATTATAGTTTCACCTTATAATTAATTAAAATCCAATAATTAATTATTATCAATTTGTAAAGTCGGCTTAATATTACTTTAAATTCGAGTTGAGATATATATTAAAGGGTTTACTTTAGGAGGTTCGTTTTCATGAGTAACTGTTTCTTTGCACTGTATTATATTTCGAGTGTACTTGAACATAAGGCTATCTATATACGATGATTTGATTTGCCAGCAAGAAGTAAACATTTTCAATACAGGCAAGCTTGCAGTAATAGTATATATAAAGTATACTACTTAAATAAAGTCCTAACTTTATCTACTCTATTAGGGAATTATTTCCGGCATTTTTTATCGTTAGTTGCCGGCATTTTGTTTGTTTTTATCGTTTAATTTCTAGCATGAGGGGGACGGATAAGACAGGAGAATACAGACAAAATACATAAATAAAACCCGAAGAACAAGTTTAAAAACCAGGTAACATAAAAAAAACATTTAGGATTAGTTTTAAAAACATACTTAACGTTTTTTGCACTAGAGATTCCGTGCGCCGTCTTTTTGTCAACTAGTAGCTGGCATATGTCTTTCTAGAGTAAAAGAAGATTTCTATTTCCGGATAACTTGGTTGAGTGCCTATCTATTTATAGCATAAAATTCGTTACGTTTGGATGTGTAAAATATTTAATTTACATTTTTTTTTATTTTTACAGATGTTCTTACGTTTTTTTTATATAAATCCTAACTTTATCTACTCTATTAGAGAATACTTTCCGGCATTTTTCTTTTATCGTTAGTTGCCGGCATGTTGTTTGTTTTTATCGTTTAACTTTGTAGCATAAGGGGGGACGGATAAGACAGGAGCACACAGACAAAATACATAAATAAAACACGAAAAACAAGTTTAAAAACAAGGTAACATAAAACATTTAGGATTAGTTTAAAAAAAATACTTAACGTTTTTTCACTGGAGATTCCGTCCGCCGTCTTTTTGTCAACTGCTAGCTGGCATATGTCTTTCTAGAGAGAAAGAAGATTTCTGTTTCCGGATAACTTGGTCGAGTGCCTATCCATTTATAGAATAAAAGCCGTTACGTTCGGATGTGTAAAATATTAAATTTACAATTTTTTTATTGTTAAAAAAGTGCTAACTTTTATTATAAAGTCCTAACTTTATCTACTCTATTAGAGAATAATTTCCGGCATTTTTCTTTTGTCGTCAGTTGCCGGCATTTTGTTTGTTTTTATCGTTTAACTTTGTAGCATGAGAGGTCCGCATAAGACAGGATAATACAGACAAAATACATAAATAAACCCCGAAGAACAAGTTTAAAAACAAGGTACAATAAAAACATTTAGGATTAGTTTTAAAAAATACTTACTGTTTTTGCACTAGAGATACCGTCCGCCGGCATTTTGTTAACTGGTCGGTTGACAATGGTGTGAAGCAGGGGAATATCCTTGCACCTACACATGTTTCAATTTATTTTGCAACTATGTTATCATGTGCCTTTAGGGAATGTTCTCTAGGTGTTTGTTTGCGTTTCAGAACCACAGGTAGGATCTTTGATCTTCGTCGTTTTCATGCTTCTACAATGATCTTTCAGCACCTGGTTCGTGAATTGCTTTATGCTGATGACGCCGATCTCGTGGTCCATGGTGAGAGTGATATGCAGGGTATCATGGATCTGTTTTCGGGAGCCTCTGCGTCTTTTGGGCTTACTATTAGTCTTAAGAAGACTAAGGGCATGTTCACACATGTAGTTTGTATGTGGAACCAAATATTTTTGTCAACAACCAGAGACTTGCGGTGGTTGACACATTTGTGTATTTGGGTAGTACTCTAGCCAGATATGGAACTCTGGATGCTGAGGTCAACTATAGGATACAGCGTGCCACTAAGGCTTTTGGTGGCTTAGAGGGCCGAGTATGGTCTGGCAGCGGTATAACTATTCATATAAAGATCAGTGTCTATGAATCTTGTATTTTACCATCCCTGCTTTACGCTTCTGAGGCTTGGACATCTTATCGTAGACACATAAACGTCATGGATAGAGTGCACCAGAAATTCGTAAGACACATTCCGGGCATTAGCTGGAGCACTTTTATATGTGATGTGGATTTTTTCATGCGGGCTGATGTACTATGTATCGAGAAGTTGATTATACGCAACCAGATGAGGTGGGCTGGACATCTGACAAGGATGGACAACGATAGATTGCCAAAGCGCCTGTTCTATGGTAAAATTACACAAGGAAAGCCTCCACGACATAAACCGAGGAAACGCTTTAAGGATAACATCAAAGATAATCTTAAAGCTCTTGGTATTGACCAGTTCATTTGAGAAAGTGCTTCCAATGATCGTAAAAAGTGCCGGTCCTTAGTCTATCATGGCTGTCATAGGTTTGAGAAGAAAAAATATGAGCATGCAAAAATGAAGCGTAATATCCGGAAGAAAAATCTGTCAGATATATCAGGTCTGTCGGAGGATTACATGCAGAACCACACCTGTGATTTATGCGGTAAAATTACTTTATCCGGAGCTGTCCTGGCTAGCCACAAGCGTCCACATGGAGATCTATATTTATTTGATGGGGTAAACTTTACAGGGCACATATATTCTATTTGCTCTGTGGTCTGTAAATCGAGTTGAGGCCTAAAGCGTCATATGAGCGTCCACTGTAAAGCAGCACCAGTTGGCATGCCTCAATATCAGTTTAAGTGTGACCTTTGCAACAGACTGTGTAAAATCAGGCCTGGTCTGAAAAGTCACCTTCGTCTGCACAGAAAATTGGAATGGATGCGTTCTTGATCACATCTCCACATGTATATATGTATGTGTATAAGTGTATATATGTTTACATAATAATAATATATTAAAGATATATTTTTTTTTTCAAAAATACCTGAAAATAATTGAGTAATCAACAATAAAGCAAGGGAAAGATAGTCTTCTTCTGGCAAGAAGTGACAATCACCACACATATACATACATTGAGCCTTGAATTAACCAACATTACACCCTTTCTTTCACCTTGGAGTCTGCCATTGGCAAACTCCTCCACGAAAATCTAGCGTAGGTCGATGCGTAGAACATTGAGTTTTTTAGTATTATTAATCGGGCTGACTCTCAAAAAAACTTGCGGATTTTTAAGTCAGTCTGTATTCTCCTACACAGACTGGCTCTCTTTCGAAAGAAGAATGATGTCGTCAGATCATTAGACTTATTTGGAAATATATTTTAACTCTCTTTTGGCCCACATATACATGCATTATATAATTTTGTATATATTTTATATTATTGTATACATCTTATATTGTTTTATACATTTTATTTGTATTCCCAACCGTTTCCCCCTTCCTCTGTAAAATTTACATAATTTTTACCATAAGTCGGTTCTCGCGAGATATTTTATTTACTTATTTCTATTATGATCAACACTTAACCCCCGATGAGTCTGTTGATGAAAGGGTCCCTCGAGTTTTGCCAGCTTGTGTGTTTAGAGCAATACATACCGTTAAATAGTTATATATATATATATATATATATATATATATATATATATATGTATATATATATACTATGTAAGCAACATCAAGACATTCAAGAAAGGTGTTGATGGCAACAAAAAGTGTATTTCATTTTACGTTACAATTGTTTACATGGCCGGTCGACAATTTCAAACATTATATAGTTTGAATATCTTCAAAAACCAGCTTTTATTCAGATTCATGAATAAAAACACTCTTGATTATAGAACATTGTTTGAAGAGAAAGACAAAGAAAGAAAAAATCCCTTAACGGAAAAAAGCATGTGAGAAATATTTACCCTTCAGATAACTTCCATTGAGAGCCCATGTTGCCATTAATATATAACCTAATTTTCGTATTTTTATTTAAGAACAAAGTCATAAGAAGATTCCACAAAATACCCTTAGCCATTATCAAAAAAGTATACATCCCATTGGTTGAGTTCCTAAATTAGATTTAACATTTTTTTTTTATTTCACTATATTATTTTTTTTTAAATAATTTTTAATTTTTGTTTCTATATTGATAAAATAGCCATAACAATCTTGCAATTACGTTACGGTTAATTTTTAGTTTCATATTAGAGGCAAGAAATATTTAAAAAGTATCGTTATTTTAGTACTTAAATTTAAGCCTATTTAAGGTTTAATGTTTAATTGAATATGAGAAAAAGAAAAAAGATTGCATTATATACATATACATATATATATATATATATATATATATATATATATATATATCAGAATCCTTTATTCGAAATGTTGTATAAGGATTTATATATATATATATATATATATATATATATATATATATATATATACAAATGTTTAGACAACATTTCGAGTAAACGAATGTGATGTATTTGTCATTGTTTAATGTTTTAAAATTGATTATCATTCTAATTAAATATTTTTTCATATCGTTACAATTACGAAAGGAAGTGGCTCCAATTATGTTGGTAATTGCTAATAGTGAATCCTGTTGGAAAACAGGTCAGTTTTATTTCCCATAAAAAGGGAGGTTATTCAGGCCGTTTGATGTTTTGGGTCTAGTGATAACTAGAAACCCTCTACGATTTAATAATTACTTTAATCAAACAGATTCAGAACGTGCTACGATAGCTTATTTAACAAATTAAATGTATAAATTATGTTTTAATCTTAAAAACTAGATTTTTACCCATGGGGTGTATCCACAAATAGAGTTGCTCAAGTCTTCAAAGCCAGAATTATAATGCGTGTGTTGTATTATTAGGTATCTAAACAAAATGGTGTATATCCTCTAATCATTTTTATGAGAGCTAAAACACCCAATCGCTAAAACTGTGTTTCACTCCGATGAGGAGATACATCCCCTTGGATTTATGGGTAAAAGATTTAGAACAAATAGTAAAGAAAGTAAATAAATAAACCAGCGTGGATTCTACAATCTTAAGATATCAGATGACAAAATCAATTAAATTAATTTCCAGTTCCCAAATTGCTAATTTAATTTTTTAAATAATAATTACTAGTTTATTGTTAATTTGTTTTTTATTGACTTGAAGAGGGTATTATTCACCATCAACACTGCTACAACTGAATACAAAAAATACAAAAAAATGCTTACCGTGATGGAAAAAATCCATTCGTAACTGTGCTTTATACTTTATTTGTATTTCTTACCCAGTATATATATGTGTGTGTGTGTGTGTGTGGGTAGGTGTATATATGTGCATATATATAAATATGTATATATATATATATATATAAATATATATATATACATAAATATGTATATATATAAATATATTTATATAAAATGGGTTAAGAAATTCCAGCGAAAGAAAGATGTATATTTAAATAAGGGAGTAGTCACCAACAATGTGTATTGTTTAACATTATTTTACTATTCAGTGTCTTGGTTTTTCATTACAAATTATGTATGGATTATTGTAATAATGTTTTTAAGTCATTGAAATCGTTTTTACGCGCGTTTCAGACGTTCTGTGAAGCGTCCTCGTCAGAAATTATTTTATGTGTTGGAGATGGCAATTTTCGTAGTTCATTTGAAGTGTTTCCAAGGGGTGGAGGCGTGTAAGTGTTTATTATTCATTGGCATGTTCAATTTTTATTACTCTTTAATTGGGCTTGTCGAAGCCGCCGACCTGGCTGTAGTCACTCTCTCTTTCTGCTAGTGTTTTCTTTTATTTTCTTTAGGGTGGGGTAGGGCTGTAAGTTTTCTTGATATATATGAAAAATTATAACAAATCAATGCAAGCCACTCGGTGGATAAAAGATGGAAGCGTGACGCACAAAATAAAACACACGTCATCTTATTTATAATTAGATTACAAAAAAATGTAAGACACGAGTGTGATCCTCAACATTCATGTGTCGTATTTCTAATTCACCGTCCTTATGAACAGGGTAATTCTCTTAATTTACACACATGTACGCATGCTCGAACGCAAACCCCAAACTGAAGTATACCACCTTTATGTTCGAGAATTAGACCTCGCATGAACATTATAATGTCTTTTAAGTATTAAAGTATCGTTGCGGCCATCATGATGGAAGATTTTGTATGAGCCAAATATTAGGTATTTTACATACTAATATGTATTTAAAAACATATACTGCACAGCTGATCTTTTAGCAGTAATGTTTTCAATTTAGGTTCTGAAAAGTTGATTTTACTATATTCTTACTTAAAATCATGAGTATACTTTTATGTGTTGTTATTTTTGTCTGAAGACGAGGTTGTTGTATACGAAAAAATACATTTTTATCTGAACATATTTAGCAAAGTTGTTTTGTTTAAATAATTTGAGATTGAAGCAAAATGCACCAATCAGTCGTAAGTGAAATATCCTTGATTATATAAAAGTTAAGGCTGCATTTTCTATTATGCATTTTTTAAAGAAAAATGGCGCACTACGCATCTGGACATATACGCAGACAATATAAACAATTAAGACATGCTTGGCAAAGTAATAATATAGAAAATTTATTATGATATTAAACTGATGTTGCAGGAAAAGACTGCCCCATTTTCATGTAAATAAGAAGATAGATGAAAATGAGATTAGGATAAGCCGAGACTCGAACCTGTAGGCAACGTTGGGAGTTCGGATGTTAGAATTTAGTCTATTGATAAATTCTATTAGAAATTGATATTGTTTATATCGTAAAAAAATATTATTCATACTTTTTGGATTTGGAATGTTAAAAATGTCAGCCAAAACAATGGACATTTTTTACGATATAAAATATATCTATCAATTTATAGAATTTATCAATATACCAAATTCTAACATTGACTTTGAAACCAAACTTATTTACAACGGACACAATAAAAACAAAACAACTAAAGGTCTTTCTAGACGAAATACACACACACGATAGCAGAAAAAGTAAAGCATGCATTCTCACGCGGAAATATGTATTAAAAAAGAGACGATCTGCTCTAACCAAAAAAAAGGAATAATAATACAATAAAAAGAAACAAAGCAAAATGTAAATACGACGGAATTTTTAGTAAAACATGATAAAAATACTACGATGCATGTCACTAATTTTTATCGATAAATGAATTGTTTTATTTTACAAATACACACATTACAGACAAGTAGATAAACTGGGGTTATTATTGCTGTGAAATTTATATCAATATGTGAAATTTAAATTGCTGGAATGTGTTTTGCATAACTCAATCAAACACTAAAGTCGTCTCTACTTGTAAAGCCTTTGTTATGAGAAGAGATGTGCTTTTGTTGTAAAAAGAATTTTGTGTTAATAGTTGAAATTTTCAGCTTCCTAAGTGATTTTTATTGTATTTTTCTTGAAAAGGGGCATTTCTGGACAGACCTTGTTGTAATTGTTCTGTTGTTATTACTGTAACAGTGAATGTACAATCATAGTTACATTTATTAATATATTTTTGGAAAATGGTTGAATAAATATAGTTACTTGTTTTAAATATATGTATAATGTTTTTGTATTTGTTCTTCAGGGATTCAAATCCAAATTAAGTAAATAAATTAAAATAGGAAACATAAAGTTAAACGAAAATTGTGATAAAATTTTGGCTGAGAAATAAGAAAATTAGGTAAACGGGAATTTTGAGAGTTTTTCGGGTGTGATAAGCGAAAAGATAGAATTTTTCGTTTGGGTTGTTGTTTTTTTGTTTTTATGCGCATAATTATTTCTCGGAAGATATATAGCTAGCCAGGAGACAACATTCGAATGCCTCTCTTAGGAAAATATAAATGGGAACCTTCGATCTTATGTGCATATAAATCATTCTGAAAGTAACGGTACCGAGCAGAATTACAAGTCTTGGCACAATAAATTAAAAATGCACGCGTTGAAGGATACGAGAATTGCTGAGGGTACCAAAGGACAAAAAGAGTCAGTACCACGGGCAAATCACATATAGAATTAAGAAGGGATAAAAAGTAAAATATAATCAAATATGCGTAGGAAGAAAATTATAGAAATTTATATTTTAGAGATGTATGGACGCTAGATATCTCTGTTGGGATCTTGGACGGTCTGATGAAAAAAGAGACAAATCGCAGAAATCAGGGCTATAATTAGAAGTAAGGCGCAAATAGGAATTTTGGCGCAAGGGATGGGGTTATTTAGTTACGGGTAATCTTTTGTAAGTCTTTATCATAGTTCCAAGGAAATCTGAGCGAATCTGTGATAAAAAAATAAAAGCGAATAGAAAATCTTAATAATTAGAAGCTAACAACAAAGATTTAAGTAAATGAGCATTGATGTGTGTCCCCAAAATAATTACAATAATTAGTAAATGAGACAAAGCTCGAATTAGTAGAACAACCAAGCGAAAGAAAAGATCAGGCCACATTTGGACGGAAGAGTCGTAGATTAGGTGAAGAAGTAAAATGAGACCTCGGTTTACGGGATAAGGGTGGCTGGATGAAGCAGCTGATATGAATCATATGTAGTATATTCTACATTCCAAACGAAAATTCCAGGAATATCAGGGAGATTCTGATCCAAAGATAATACTTATGAAATCAGTTGGATAAGGGCTGACTGAGAAGTTATTTTTTATCGTGTCTGATTTTTCTTAGCCAGGTAGTTATATAGATATTGAGAAAAATGTACTATGATTTAAGAGCGTGTACATAATAAGCAACATTAGAAGGATAGGGATGTTAGTGGAAAAGTATGCCCCCTTTTCCCCTAAATCAGAAGAGTATCAGAGAGCTGGACATGAGATTAAGATGCCGAAACTTGTACCTTGTAAGCAAGGTTGGAATTTTGAATTTTAGAATTTTCTATATTGAGCAATTCTATTAGAAATAGTTAGATATCCTTTATATCGTAAAAAGAATTGATTGTTCATTCTGTTTGGTATCTGAATGTAAAATGGCGAGCCAAAAAAAAATGAACAATCCAAATTTAAAATATACTATTGCAAATATAGTTTATAGTCATAGTTTAATGACTCTTTTGTTATGAAAATCGTGTGCATAGCCACGTGAATTAGTCACGTTTGGAAGACAGACTTCTGACGTCATGACGAAGAAGGATTATCAGTATAGGAAGTAGAGTCAGTCAGATAGTCAGAGTTGCAGGGTCCGGGGTTGAAGAGTTTAGAGCAGTTGAGTTGGGTTGAGTTGGAGTCAGAGTCCTTTGGAAGCGAGGGAAAGAACATTAAAGTATGGAACTCCTAAACTTGAATTCCTAACGCCATAAGCATTCGACCGGTCCAATTAATAAAAAATCATGGTTGTGTTTTTGTAGCTTTTGTCAGGTGTCATCTTTAAACACAGAAAACATAATTATTATTATCAGTCTTTGTAATAAACATTGTATAACTCTTCCAGGAATATGTAACCCCCTGTGTTAAGAACTTATAAGGATCTTCATTCACTATCTATATGAAGTTCCAAGCATCTCAGAACAGAACTCTATGCATGTAAATGTCGTGTCTTTCTCTCATTATCGTTATATTTGCCCCCGTCTCGCATTTAATATACATCCACCGTCATCATTTTTAGGTACCCCTTTCAACACTAGGGTAGAGATTTCGAATTAAAACATTCCTTTTAAGCTGTATTAAATACTGTGAATCACAGGAGGCATGTTAACTACACGTACTCACATATTACATCAAATGAACTAAAAGAGAAGCAGAGAATTTAAAAACATAGTCGGGACTACACACAGAAACATGTATAAACATCAACACAGCGAACAATTTCCGATTGACTTTAAAATTTAAATTCATTGACTACAAAATAATTAACATATGATTAGATGTATCAAGTTATATATTAAAATATCTGTAAAAACTGTTTTCATTATAAGTAGATTTTTCTCAGATAATGATTGTCTAAAGAATTCTTACATTTAAAAAAAAAGAACGGTTACAGCATGTATTACATGTGTGTTTTTTATTAAAATAGCCCGGCCCTTATTTTCTCAGGTTCTTAATACACCGGCTAGTTCAATAATCTTCAAAAATAGACAAAGTTTATATATATATATATATATATATATATATATATATATATATATATATATATATATGTGTGTGTGTGTGTGGGGTATGTGTGGGTGGGTGTGGTTCTCCATAGATAATTGTGTGCCAATTATCCTATTAAGTAACTCTAATCGGTTGTCGATATTTTTGTACGTGGAATTATATACTACCGACGACCTAAGATTGATTTTATATCGGCATGCCTCGTCTCTTCTCAAGTTGTGGACTATTTCAGTGACTGCGGATAATCTAATCAAAATTTTCGGCAGGATAAAATAAATTTAGCTTTTAGATGTGATATTGAAATGATGCCAAGTCTCTACACGTACCTCCTGCGTCCCAGCAATAGGGTTGATGTATTTAAAGACCTTGATGAGTTTCCATGTAACTCGAAATACGGGAAACAGGCCAACATTCGGCACTTTATGCTAAGAATGTACTACGCCTCGCTGTCATGCTATTCAGGTTTTCCTACACTCTCCTCAACATAAAATAAACACTGAATTATTTAACAATGCATTGCTCTCATTTTAAAGAAATTTTAATATTACGCCATGCGTTGTAATAGAAAAATAGCCTGATTGCATTATTATTATAATGCCTTATGCATTGATGAATACAAGTGAAGATATGCTATTGAAATTTCTACTATTTAATTGGTATTTATTAGTGCTAATTTGTATACACATTAATATCATTTGAAAGTGTGGTACTCGGTGTTACATTATGTAATTTAAACCCCACTGATTGCCTTTACCAAATTCGCCTGTACTATATAGATTCTAGCATTGTTCTATATGTAGTATATGCAGTGGTTTCTTTTGTATGAACAAACGTCATTATATTAATAGTGTATAGTCCGAAAACTGCTCGCTCGGAATATAAGAGTTCCGCGGTTACGTATACATACTATTTCTAGGTAAGTAACAGAATAGATTATAATCTTCGAAACTATTTCTTCTCTAGATATCAGTGAGCCCTCTTAGAGCTGGTAAAACAGTATTTCTTATGATTTAAAACATGGCTTGCTATAATATGTTTCATTATGATTTCTCTAGATCTTTTTTTTTACACAGTGATCACCACTTATCAAGGCCCGGAAGTCAATCAGGGATAAAGGTGATTGCAAGTACATTACGTTTAGTGTGGAGATTTGAGGGAATGTTTACTTAAGGGGGCGGTTCATTAGGAATTTGTTAACGTTGGACTTGAAGACATCCAAGTTGTAGTCCGGGTGGAAGCAGGCAGACGGAACAGAGTTCCGCAGGTGTGCAGTTCTAAGAAAGAAGCTTTGTTCATGGAATCCACGTTTTGATTTAGGCACAGATAAAGAGTGGGGAAAACTTTTGACAGTGGATTCAGCTAGACGGGTGTTTTTCTTGAAAGATTGGCGAGGGCGGACCAGAGATTGGAGTTCAGACGAGCACCTGTAATATATTTATTATTCTATCCGTTCTATTCTCCTATTATCGAAAAAAGGTTTACCTGTGTGCGTATGAAAGTTCATTACCTTGGACTAAAAACGAATAGGCCTATTGCACAGGAGTGTACATGATGTATCTGTAAGTTCTTATTTATAAATTGAGAAATAAGCAATGTTTCAAAGAACTGTGTGCCAAACAAAAGAGTATGTCAATAAAATATTATTTAAAAAATATGAAACATATAAAACGCTATTTTTTGGAAATCAAATTTACACGGATTTGAGGCAGCCAGTAATTTTTAAATAGATATTCTCTCATATATATTATATGTGTTCATATTCATCTCTAATCCGATATAAGTATTTAATATTTTCTCACAGAACAGGCAGCAATTTATTCGTAGACGGAATTTGTAATTATCAGCCTGTGGCGATAACCGTAAGCGATTTTGTTAACGCATTTCTTAGTATCCTAGTGAATATTTACACGATTTGCCTACGAATCCTTAGAGGTCATTGAAATGTTTCCTTAGATAGCAATTACGGAAATGTATGACTTGGCCATCCCTGCAAGGCAAATATCAGATTTTATTTAAACAATAGTTTAACATAAAGGCGTAAATCTAATCTGATTTATTAAGTCCGAAATAAGGCTATTAAAAGTTATCATTCATAAATTGGACAGACTTAACACATATTTATTAGCGTGAATTTATTTTTAGAATATTGTCAAAGTGCTGCCCTATAAGATTCCTTCAAGTAACTATTTATAACTGTATTATACAAACGATAAATATTTAAAAATATGACATGCATCTAACGAAATAATAAAGAAGTGGTTATGATGTTCGTATTGATTTTTATCGATATATTGTTAGAAAATGGATATATATTGAACTGATACGAAGTAAATTAATAAGCTTTCTAGACTTTTTCTCTGAGACTTTAATTGATAGTACACTAATAAAACTGTAGTGCTCTCTGAAGTAATTTGCTCTGATTACAATGAACTTCTACTGCACCACAACTTCTGTGTGGGCGCTTCAATAACCATCGCCACAGTGTATTTCATGTTTACTAGTGTCTCATAACAAAAGCGCTAATGCTGTTATTGTGCTGATGGAAATAACTAATAGTCACAGGAAGCAAGGTTGGAACTACGGGGCCTGAATTTCTCAGCCCCACCATCTCCATGCTGTCATGACAATGTTTTTCATTTTTATCTTTTCCAGCTATCTCTGAGGCAATCTTTGTGAAGACGTTTATCATTTTCAATTCCGAGCAGATAATTTTGTGTACAGTCCCAACACTGTCATCAAACTGTGACTTATCTCTAAAGATACACGTCTATGAATTCTGATGTTCTGATTTCCTTCCTCCTCACACACCTCTAATCATCCATCGAATACTTGTCGCTTTCCTGTCATCTTATATACGACTCACACTGATGCTCGATTCATACAACGGTTCCATGACCAGACCGATTCATTTCTTAAGTTACTGTGGAGTTTTCACAAATGTAAAACAGAACTCACACCCAGATAACATTTGTTGAATAAAGAAGACGTAAAAATGAGCCTTAAGAATGATGCATTCTGCTTTAACTGCCCATTAAGTTAAAAAAAAATAAGTGTCAGTCCACTTCTAAATTGTATAACATACCGAATTCTTAATGACCAGTTTGTTAACTTTGTAATTTTTTACAAATTATTTATTTAGAATAATAAATAAAAATGATTTTTAACATATCCAAACGTATTTTACGGTAACGGAAATGCAAATTGTTTTATTTTAAGTCTGGGGAATTTAAACCTATTAAAAACGTCTAACAGACTTGTATTACAATATTTTTACGATACGATTGTAAATAATTCTGACAACAATATGCTTGCCGGAAAACTATCACTAGTGAAGACAAAGTTATATTAAAATTCACATAAAAAGTAATCGTACATGGCATTGGAAAACACTAAGTACAAAATTTGATAGAACGGCTTAGTTAGGTTAATATCAGTTTCTTTCGTTTTCTTTCCTATATTTTATGTAATACGTAAATATTGCTCGTTTTTCTGAAAACATGAATATTTGTATATCCTAACTTTCACTAGCATGTTATTTTCTTGTTTAAATTATTTCTCGTTTGCCATTTAATATAAAACAGCTCTATTAAAAAAACAACAACAACATTATTTTAAATATTATTTTGGGAATGAAATAAGAAGCCATTAGCTGCGGACCTTAAATTATAAAATAATTTACGGAAAATTATTTAGTATTAAACCAAATTTATGCTATATTGAATTTTCTTTTTTTTTCAAATATATAAATTTAAAATGAACATATATAACCTAAAGAAATACATTGTTTATTGTACTTTTTAAGTTAAAGTATAAAATAAATGCAGTCAGGAATCTTTGACATTCATATTGAAATGGCCTACACGCAAAACATTTAATTTCCATGAATACCATATTATATCTACAAAAACGAAATCAAAAATAAAGGTTGTATTCTCTATTGAAAACCCATCTGACAAAAACCCCATCTGACGATATGGTGCTCAAATTTTCTTGTGACAATGTGCTCAATTACCAACCAAATTATCAGTCTAAAATTTTACTGTGATATCCGTAATCAGCATACTTAGAAACCTATAAAAGTCGACAAAGAAAATAAAAAAACACCATTAGACTCAAACATAAACAGAAGTTATATTGTGAATTATTTTTAACGAAATTTTATACAATTGTAATTGACTCAAAAACAAAAAAAGTTTATAAAGTATACATTGTAACACGCCGCGCTAGTAAAAGTGAAAATCAATTGTGGCCAAGTCATTACAGTCATCTAAGTATAATTATATTTTTACATCATATTCAGAAATTAACCAGAAATTCACACTATTTTTTATTTTATAATGCTATTAATATAAGTTACAATCAATATGGTAAAAAAGAGATGCATACCTAAATAAACGATATATAATGCAATAAGTTGTTTTATGTGCTGCTGTCGTTGGTAACTATACGTTCGATTCTGGCCAGAATCTTTCCCTTGTAACTTCTGCAATACTGCGAGGTAACCACGATTTTTTTTTTCAGAAAGTATCGTTTGAAGCGCTAATTTATTTGATATGCTGTTAGACCAAACTCCCACCGAAAAAGATAAACCGAGCAAGAGAAAAAGCATAAGCAAAATTAACAGTTAACGCATTTGGAAGAAGCACTCGCATATTAAACGATCTGTTTAAAATCCAGGCGTACAAATTCATGGCTAAACGATCAGCCTTCCTATCATATAAGCAAACGCATATGCCAACTCTTTTCATGCCTTGAGTGTAGCAAGATCAAATGCTCACAAACTTGTTCATCAGGCCTAGTGAGAAAAACTAATCGACCTCAAACTATGAAACACTAAAGAAATCTACCAATGTGAATAGAAATCTCTCGGCCCAACCAAAAGGAAAATTGCTCCTTTAAGATCCCTGAAAGTAGAAGACAGATACTGGGAGGCAAATGGAACGCGTAGTTGAACATTACACTGATTTGTATGACACTACATATCATTCAGGGACCAAACACTTACGGAACGGTACAAAACACTCATCACACTGAAGCAAGGCAAACCTCAGACTTAATGAAGCTATGCCAACCATCCCTGATACACACACAACACCAACTTCTCATTGAGTATTGTAGAGCAAAGTCAATCAAGCAAGGCATGCACAACTCCAAGCTCATCACATAATGCAATAATAAGGTTGATCGGCGTGATTGCAATAATGAGAGGAAACTCTCACACCTGAGACTGGTGGGGAAGTCTTCACACGTTTGCTACTTCACCGCCTAGTAGAACTCACAGAAGATCATACTCAGAATCCCAACGTGCCTTCAAGCTGAAGAGATCAACTGGGGACATTATCTTCTCAATCAATCATACGCTTCAAATGAGTGAGAAGAAAGGTAAACTGCATATGCCACTATACATTGTCTCCGTCGACCTCACAAAAGCGTTTGATCTAGTGAGTCGAGGCGACAGTTTTCAGCTCTATGCAAATAATTCCACACAAAAACACAAGCTATAATACAACACGAAGAAAACCTATCTTGATCTTTTACTTACTCAGAGGAGGAACTGCAAGCTCTTCTCAATAGGTTGGTCAAAGCCTGAATAATTTTCGGACTTGCCCGTATTAAGAAAACTAATGTCCTTGTGCAGTGCCAGAGAGATGCATTCCCAATCATCATTATCATTGGCGCCCCCCTAAAAGTAGTCCACATCTTCCAGTACCTTGGTTAGCCTATTACATTGAACAGCTCACTAAACCTGGAACTAGAAAGACCTATTGAGAAAGCGACAACCACTTTTTAAAAAAAAAATCGAAACATGTGTTTGGGACAACTCTAAGATTTACATAAGGACCAAGGCTGCTTTTTCTGGCAGCCAATTTGGCCTTTTGATGCAAAGCACGGACAAATGCTGAATGTCTTCTACCAATGGATCGGATGACGAACTCTTGAAATAAAATTATAGGAATGGCTCACCATCATCGTAAAACTGTAATGTTTTTATCTGACAACGATGTATATACTCCTAAGACACAGCCGGCTTCGCTTGCTGGAGAACGTTACCAGAATAGAAAATTGGCAGCTTGCCAAAACACATACTCTTCGGCGAACTAAGTTCAGGTAATTAAAAATAGGCAGAACCCAGGACATAAGTCAGTCTGATCGTAAAATGCTGTGCATTAACACGCAAAATTGTGAAGGATTTGCCCAAGACCGTGACCTATTGTGCTCCACTATTAGGTCCAAACTAGAGGACTGGAGAAAGAGTTTAGAAATAACCAATAGTTTAGACGCCAAATAAGGAGGCAAGAAATACCACCAAATGAGCCTATCTTAAACTGCGGCATATACGGTCGCCTATGATGCATAAAAAATGGCTTAATAAGCAATCAAATAAGCTGTAGATAAAACTAGTGTGCAATTGCATAGGGTTTCACTGCAGATGTCCGCTGATTGGTTTTTGGAGTTAAAATAAATCAAACATTAATTTCCAAGTTGGAATATGAGTAATATGTTATATTAAAAAGTCTTAGATTATTATTATTATTATTATTATTATTATTATTATTATTATTATTATTATTATTATTATTATAATTGTCATCATCATCAATCAATTATTATTGTCATCATCATCATCATCATCATCATCATCATCATCATCATCAATAATAATAATAATAATAATAATAATAATAATAATAATAATAATAATAATCTTATAAACAGAATTATTCTGGCATCACAGAATTATATACTACCAGACTATCACAACATTGACTGATGTCCTGAAAAACATCCTTGAACGTGTTTAGATATGCTCAACGTACACAGACCTTTCAGCTAATAAAAGATACTAAGAAAAATAAATGTCACATAACAACAGTAAAGCATGCCTCGGACAAAAATAGGAATCATGCCTATCAGAATTTCTGCGAAGACGAATTGTGGCTTACTATAAAAGTAATCTTAGTCAACGCAAAATACCAGGAAAGTTTTCAATACCCCGTTTACTAGTAAACAGATTAATTATTCATTTCACAAGAGAGGACAAGAATTGCACGCAATCTCATTCAGTTGTGTTTTGTGAAAGGAAACGATGAAAATAATCCCCAGTTAAAAGCCTCTGACATTGCAACACTAGATGCGGTTTGGTTTCAGCACATATATAAAGTAGCTTCACAAGCGATGCCACTATAGTACAGGTGCAAGAATGGAACCCTCTTTATCATTCCGTCAATATAAAGCTAAGAAAAGATTAGGCGTGTGATATTGTGGAAAGACTTGAAACTTTTTCGATTAATCACTTTCCTCTTTGGAGTCACGATTTTCATTATTTCATGACAGTGGAAGAGTATAGACATTGAACTCCCTCAACAAAATTTGAATTACACATACTCCAGCCAACGCTGAAACATGGGGATTTCTCTCGTATAAAATAAAGTGATATTTAAAGTCATTGTCACTCTGACCAGGGGATGTAGGAAGGAGCCATGAAGTCTACTATATATGCCTCAATGTTTCTCCTACCAGCATTATTTAATGAAATAATGAACCAAGTCAACTACCTATTAATTAAAGCCGTAGCTTGTTGTAACTCTACTTGGGTACCACAACATTGGATGCGTCAAATTGGGATTAACAAACACTCATGGCCAAGTCTGTCTACGGATATTACTTTAATTGAAAACATTTGGGGCCATATTAGTCTGGAATCCGCAAAAAAAACTAAGGATGCTAGCTTCTAAGTCTGAACTGTTAGTATTATTGCTTCAGACGTAGCAAGAAAGTCTTTAAGATGTTATTCTACAACGGATCAATACCATGCCTGGGAGGGTCCCAGGATTAAAAACAGCGAAGAGAATGTCAACTAAGGATTAGTTATTCCATTTGTGACAATATATTTTTGATTTTGTTAGATGAATTATTGAAATAATTTTGCTATAGGTATTTATCCATTTTTATCATATATGTGTACGATATCACGTATAGCACAATGGTGAACGGCTTTACGAGAGCCTATTTGAAACAATGAAAAAATATGTAACACTGTTTAAAATGCGGTTGCCATTTTTAGTGAAAAAGAACTTGTTTTGCAACAAAGCAATCAGTGATAATTTAATATGCAAGTATTCCTAGAGTAGTATTTTTTTAAATTCTATGTTATCTACGCTGGTATGTTTCGACTGTCATCATCCTGTTCTCATCTGTTAAAATGAAAAGTAGAATATACTAAATGATCAATAAAACAAAACAAAAAAAAGAAGTGTCGCTAAATTAGGAAAACCCACTTCTAATTACCTCTAAAAAAATCTCCAAAAACTTTATTTAAGTTAACAAAGTTTTAATATGGCAAATGTTCTGAAAAAGTAAATTAAAAGTTACAAAATTATCAAACAAATCACTTCTGATTACTTACAAAAATGTCCTTGAATGTCACTTCTAATAAGCTGTGAGAAATAATGATGTGTTTTCCAAATAATTCATTTAGCGTTTTAAATTTATGAATACGCCCTAGAAAAGTTACTTGTGCTTAATTACAAACATTTGTTATGAAATCATTTCTAATTAATTTTGAGAAATAATTTTGTATTTTAGATACTATATTAAATGTTACAAAGTTTTAATATTAATTTTATTTTATTCAATTTTATTGCACAAATACACAGGAGGGACCACTTCTGATGGCAGTGAGAGAAAATTTGTGCTAAACTATATATTTAATACTGTTACATGATAAGAGCTGACCCCTTTTCATGTAAGTATAAAAGAGAGATTTAGTTAAAATGAAAATAAAATGAGAGAAAGCAGGAATCGAATCCTGGATATATGTTTAAAAGAACAATAGGTTTAAATGGACTGCCCAGTTAATTGTTGATTCTGATGAAATAAATAATAAATAAACTATCATTGTTAGAAAGAATGTGGATAATAAAATATGGGTTGAATGAATTAGATATGTAGGTTGAATTCCTTTGTGAACACAACAAAGAAAAAATGGGAAATCAGAATGTTCGGAAACGTGCAGGTCGCTCATGTTGATGGCACGTGAATTGTGGTCACGTTGGCCGGACATACATGGATTTCTCTATATAAGAAGTGAGAGTTAGTTAGTTAGTTAGTTAGTTAGTTAGAGAGAAACTCAGAGGAGGGTCTATGGGTTGGAACGTCTAGAAGCGAGACGGTCACTTTGAAACTTAATATGTGAAGCTTTGAATTCTTGATGATGAAAACCACGGCCGGCCGTGAGAAGAAATAAACAATCAGCTGTTTTTGTAAACGTCGTCTTGTGTTGTGATTTTACAAAAAGGTAAATTGAATTGTTATTATATGTCTATATATCTGTGGTATTAAATGTCTTGACATACACATCTCATATTTGAATGTGAATTTTCATCTCATATCTACACTAAGACTGTCTGAACACTATCTCCTCACTCAAAGAGATTTCTTCTTCTACACGTCTAAGTATGAACAGTTTTAATATATATGAATCGCTTCATAACAGAAACAACAACATTCTTTATAAAACGAACAATTTCTCCCTTACAACATCTCCCTCTCTGAGTCTTTCAGCATCCCTCTTAATAAGGATCTCTAAGAAACTCTCTCCTCAAAGACTCACTTTTAAAACCCTCTCAATGAAATCCCTATATAACAATACCCTGGAAATGTCAGTGTTGATTAATCATGAAAACACACAGGAAAATGTACTTACAATAAGGCCCTGGAAAAATCCTCTCCTGATTAGTTTTAAAAGGCACGAGAAAAGTCACTTTTGATTAATTTAATATGCGCCGGAAAGTCACTACTGATAACAAATAATAATTCCCGCCACATCCACCACATCCACCACATCCACCACATCGCTCATCACCAGCGTAATTACATCCACTATCAGAGCAAAGGAAGCTACTACATCTAGCGAAGCCACCACCACCAATGCAGCCACGGACACCATTACATCCATTGTCACCGTCACCTTTTAGTTTTTTTGCCAGCGAATGTGTGATCAGTAAAGTCCTCACTAGCATGAACAGTCACCACTGTCAACACAAACACAACCACCGCCGCCAACTAAAAAACGACCGCCAGTCCCGCTACCACCACCATCCCTACTGCCACAACCGCCAATATCACTACCACTCCCACAACCAGCACAGCCGCTGTCATCGCCAACAAAACCACCGACTCAATCAATACTGCAACTATAACCATCATTGCCACCACTACCACCAGCATTGCAGTCATAACAACTGCAACTGCCACCATCACTACCACAACCACTACAATTACAACTGCCATTGCCATCATAGCAACTTCTGCAAACATTATTACTTCTATCTCCGATGCAATTCCAACCATTACTAATGCCACGACCACTACCATCTCCTGTTTACCACAACCTCGAATGCCACAACTATCGTCACCGCCACTACCACAACTAAGACCCTTACTTACAAGTCATTTAATTAAATTATGATCTACAGAAAAATTATGATTTACCACTTTATTGTTTGCTTATGTTATGCTTTTTCAACATCGGTGGAATTTCCACGGATTCTGCTAGTTTATACTTGGTTCGTGAATTTACCGTAAGGACACGCCGATTCCGATAGGAACAAGTATCGGCATCATTACCCAAAGGAAAGTAAAGTAAAAGGTATTAAAAGTTATACAATGAAAATGTTCTACGGTTCAGATAGAACATAAATTATAATTAAATTATAATTAAACCGATTTTGAATTATAATTACATATCCTGGCAACCGATCCTGCGTAATTATTAATATGACATTACAATCTGACAAAAATATCGGATTCAAACATAATACCGATCATGAAATTACAATAAGTAGAGTGCGACATTTCCAGATGCAGCCAATACACGTTGTTTACTAATAATATAAAAAAAGTAAAAGTATGTAAAGGATATTATCTATTTCCTTTCATTTAAAATAAATTATCTATTCTAGTTCCGTTCATACATTCTCCAAGCAAAACCTTTATTGCTAACTCGTATGGCATGTTCATTGCATGCATTACATTTTATATATAACAGTGCAATTATAAACGCTTAAATTTTTATATGAACTAGCAGGCTGCTAGCATCGCAGGATTGTGAAATACAATTAAATACATTTTTACTAATGCAGATCTTTATTTATTATTACCATATATATAAATATAAGGCAGCCTAATAATTGGAAAAATATGCCGTAATGAGTGTAAATATTTTTCAAAAATGACAGCCGTGCCACCACAGAGAATCGAAACAAAAACGGTACGCTAAGGAAAATATTGCAACGCTAAGAATAAAAGATGAACCAATTGATATTACGTAAATATTACGCAAGTATAAATGAGGTTGAATATGTACATGAATATAATACAAGTAATAGTTTACTAAAGCTTGTAATCCCATGAGGGAACAGAAAAAACCCTAGAATGAATGTTATAAATGAATATGAAAATTAGAAAGATTTGTTTCAAACGAATGAAATTCAACTGCGCATATATAACAGTTTATTTTTATAATGAGAAAAACGCCTTTTATGATGAATATCAATGCATAAAAATATCAAATTCATAATTAGATTTATAAGCTATTTTACAAGTAAAAATGTTTTCCACAACAAAAAAAAATGCTGCAAATCCTATAAGCAAATGTATATTGCCTCAGTTACAATAGGCTGATAAGTGTAATGCATAACTCCGATTAATCTAACAAATAACCTTGTTTTATAATATAATCATGCATTAATAATTATGTTCTCAGCACATTAAATGACAAAGAAAAACACGTACCCGGTTGCAAGACAGTTGAAGACAATTGCCACTTTGATGTAGGGGGGCTACTATCAGAGACACAAGCTACAGGGGTACTATGTAGGGAGTTGTGCCGCAACGTGTTGGTTCAAGTTACACTTGCACTTTTGGATATATATATATATATATATATATATATATATATATATATATATATATATATATATATAAAAGCAGAAATACCCGTCGTGACTGGGTTTAGAAACAGCCTACAGACAATGGACTGTGATTGATGAAAGTATGATAGGTTTATGTAAAAGATAGGTTTTGATTGTCAGAAAGTTTACCCTAAGACCAATATGATGAAAGTAAAGATAATGTTATCGAAAATATAATTTTTTATATCAACTTTGTTTTCATTCATAGCCAAGTATGACCAACAAAATGATGTTTCCTTACAAAGGGAAAATGTTATATATATATATATATATATATATATATATATATATACATATATATATATATATATATATATATATATATATATATATAGATATATATAGATATAGATATATATATATATATATACAAGATATAAATGTAGCCATAGTCAATAAAAGTTACTTTTATGGAAGATAAGTTCATTGGTTTGTATTTTTAAGAGTTTGTATTTTTCTAAAATTCACAAACCGGTCAAAACAAATAAAAAATGCAGCGACTTTGTAATGGAGATCCCCGTTTTCGGTTTGAAGGAGGGGTACTTGAGCATTCTGTGTTAACAATTTAAGAGAGTTCGGTCAATATTAGGTATATTTATAAACATATTTTTCTGTTTTCCGTTATGTTGTGCTTGAAGAATATTCGGTTATGCCATGTGTAGTTTATATAAAAATTAATTTAAGTAGTTATCGCCTTAAATTTCGTTTTAATTTCCGTTCGCTGAAATTATTTAAAGTAAAGTCCATTAAAACTATTTTAAATTAAAAAAAAACATGAACTGAACTTTTATTTACTATGGTAACATTTATTTCTTGTATATTTTTTTTCGGATAGTCGTTTGTTGGCTTTTCTGCTAAACACTCTTACTAAATAATATCGACGAAATATCGAAAAGCAAAGAAACAAAAGCCGTGTTGAAAAATAATGAAGTCTTACTTACTTTAGTAAAATAATCCGAAATAGCAAAATGGGATATTAAAAAAGTAAACACGTAATTAGATTAGTTTTTTAAAGCAAATAATCGATATAAATATGAATAAGAAAATGTCGCTCTTTTCAATCAGAACAACTTCGTTTCAGTTTTACAGCATTGAACGGTGCTGTATTGTGCCACCGGGTGCAGGGTGGTACTATTGTGAGGTAAATAACACACAGAAAGGGTTGCAATCAACTGAATTCCTTCTAGTACACTGGCAAAAACGCTTAAGTATATATATATATATATATATATATATATATATATATATATATATATATATATATATATATATATATATATGAGAAGGTTATGTAAATGTTTACAAAAAGACACGTAATTACGTGAGCAGGATTTTTCCTTATTTTGACACGATAACAAGTAACGTTCTAATTTTGTATTATTTATCTATTTTCGAAATAGTATGACATGCAAGTGTAGAAAGAAAACAGATTTATGCAAAATGTGTGCCAAAAATTGTTCAAAGTTCCGACTTTTTTTGGCTTTCACTTTAATAAGAACCCGAATTTATTCGACCCAATATGATTTAACTAAAAATTAAATAAAAACTAATGTAAAATAATATTAAAGTGTTATTGTGAATCCTTAAAAAAACCTTGTTAAACTTTATGACCTATTTTACATTCTCTGGAGATCAGGCGCGAACGAGCACCCCATAATTTTATCATACCATATTTCTTCAAACTGAAACAACTTTATAAAATTATACTTACGCAAATAGACGTGATAAGTCTGTATTAAAGTTTGTGCCATAATTCCATGGAGTACGAGCGCGAACCCAGACCCCAGAATTTTTTTATACCATCTTTATTTAAATTGAAACACACTTATCAAAGTATTCTTATGTACATCTATAGCAAAAACCCTTGTAAACGTTTTTTTTTTTTTCATTTATTTATTTCCATACTTTTGGGAGCCAGGCGCGAACGCAGACCCCCCCACTTTGAATGAACCACAGTTCTGCCAAATCAAACATACCCATTCCTCATCCTCAATACATCTTCTACCATTATATGTAATCAGTTATTTTTTTTAAGTAGTAAACCATATAGGAGGCTATTCGTGATCACACACACACATAAACACAGACGTTCAACTTCATATATATATATATATATATACATATATATATATAACTACTTAATTTACTCACATAAAATTAATATACGAAAGTATAGATTTATGCGTATACTTTAAGTATTTATTAAAAAGTGTTCAATACGTAGCTAGAGCTAGGTATAAATTTATAAAATATACAGGGCGATTGAGCTACACTGAATATTCCGTTTTTTATCCACTCTAGGACTCTTCAGGCTTATGAAGAGTCCTAGGGTGGATTAAACGCGGAATATTACGTGTAGCTTAATCGCCATATATATTTTATAAATTACTATATATATATTAATACATATATATATATATATATTTATATATATATGTATATATATATATATATATATATAGTAAGTAATATAAAATATATATGGCGATGTAGCTACACTGAATATTCCGTGTTTTATCCACTCTAGGACTCTTCAGGCTTATGCGCGAATTCTGTGGTTGTTTATCGTTTTTTATATGTTCCTCTTCTATTGAGATTTTAGTTATCCAATCAGCTTTCTAGTATCCACCGTACTCTTCCTATCAGCCAATGGACATTCATTTATCGGACAAAGGATCGTTTTTAAAAGTAGGTTAGTTACTTTTTTGTTAGTTTATATATAAATGTATATGTGTACATATATATGCACACACACACACACACACACATATATATATATGTATACATACATATATGTGTGATCGTTTATGTATATTCATGCTTATTTGATTTATTTATTTGTTTATTTTCCATAGTTTTTGTAAGTTTTAAAACTATTTTGTATCGCTTATTATAATAATAATAATAATAATAATAATAATAATAATAATAATAATAATAATAATAATAATAAACCAACCCCGGACAATAACAACCATACTATAAATAAAAATACTAATAAGGAACAGGATAAATGCAACTGTTAACACCGGACACTTTGCCCTGTTCAATATAAATGTCTAAAAGCATAGTTTACAAGGCAACGATATTTGCGAAAGAATACCCGAATAACAAGAAATATTACGTAGGTATGACTTCCTAAGATTTCAACACCCGATACTATGACCACAAAAGTACATTCAAAAATAAAACCACCGTATGAAAACAACACTAGCGAATAAATACTGGGAACTCAAAAAAAAGCGGACATTCGCCGGGAGTCGAATAGAAAATAATAAGACAAGCTACCACGTGTAGGGGCCAAGAAGACCAATGTAAATTATGCCTTCATGAAACATTTTCTATCCTGTACTTTAAAGAACCCCAACATCTATTCGACTGTAGAAGAGAAATAGCAAATAACTGTGTTTACAAATAAAATTCACTCTAGGATAGCGATACAAACTAGTTTATAACTAACAAATACAATAAAAAATACACAAATAAATAAATTAAATAAACATGAAAATTCATAAACGATCACACATATATGTATGTAAATATATATGTATATATTTATATATACGAGCTTATATGTATGTACATATATATATATATATATATAAACTATATAAAAAACTAAAAAAAACACTAACCTAGTTTTAAAACAGATCCTTTGTCCGATAAATGCACACCGATTGGCTGATAGGAAGGTCGCGGTGGATACTAGAAAGTTGATTGGAAAACTAAAATCTCAATAGAAGAGGAGCATATAAAAACGATTAACAACCACAGAATTCGCGCATAAGCCTGAGGAGTCCTAGAGTGGATGAGACGCGGAATATTCACTGGAGCTGAATCGTCATACATATTTTATAAATTACTTACTAGTCTACCTACGTATTGAGCAGTTTTGAAGTAAATATTAAAAGTTTACGCATAAATATATACTTTCGTATATTAATTTTATGTGAGTAAATTAAGAAGTTATATATATATATATATATATATATATATATATATATATATATATATATATATATATATATATATATCCTCGTTGGCAGAACTCGGAAAAGCATATATTTTGCTCACATACATATGAGCCAGCCCACCTACAATGTGGTTTGAGTTAACCAGGAGGCAGAACGTAATTTGCACAAACTTCGGATGTCAATACAAGCTGCGCCAAACAAAGTCTATGGAATACGGCCTTATTACCTACCGGCTAGCCCTACATATCTCCCCGTCTGAATTGAACGTGCCCCCATATATCATCCTGGGAATTTCTACGATATATATATATATATATATATATATATATATATATATATATATATATATATATATATATATATATATAGTCATCAACATGCAGTACTGTTTCGTAGTTCATAAGTGCGGCTAGACAGGCAACTACTTCAAGCCAGGATTGAAACCCGACCGTCTGTACGACAGTCAAGGTTCCTAACCACTACTCTATTGGCGGCTGCTGCGTGAGTCATGAGTTTAACGATGGTTTCATATTGTCCGAACTACCTCTGCTCGATTTGTTTACATAAAGAGCATCGCTTATACGCTAATTGTTATTCCTGTATTACTTGCCTATATGCTCAACTCAAGATGAGGAGCATGATAGCCATCCACATACAGTATTGTTTCGCTGTTTCACAGCTCATCAGTACGGCTAGACAGGCAACTACCTCAAGCCAGGATTGAAACCCCACCGTATGTACGACAGTCAAGGCTCCTAAGCACACCGCTATTGGCGGCTATACCAAATTTTATAGGTTATGTTTGCAATGAAAATAGAAAAAATATACCCAGCAGTATAACTAGGATTCACGTGTATTAGTCTGATTGATAGATTTTATAATTGACTGGATTAACTGCAATGTATAGCACCTGATAAGTTGTTTAGAAACAGCTAACGCGTCGTCTTAAAGCATTGGCTTTGCTTAATGGCTCTTTCGTCACATAAATATATTTGCTTTTTTAATTAAGCAACGAAAAGTGTTTAGTAAAGATTAAATACTATTCACCTTACATGAAGATTTACTTTGTGCACGTTTTCTTTTTTTACTTTTTTAATGTTTGTTTTTAGTATATAGTTTTTTTTTCAATATCTTTTCATGAGGCATCACCAGCATGTTTGTAAAAGTTTATGATATAGACACCTAGTTAGAAAATTGTACAATATGAAGGCGTGTGTAATTGTGTCAGATGATGCGTTAATCAATAGAAAGTCGTTATAATGAATATTCGTTTAACATTATTTTTTCCGTAACATATTAGAATAAGTTGCTACGTAATAATTTTTTCTTATTATAATATGTATTAAGTTTTATTTCCATATAACTACAATCCAAATACGGTATGGTGAGAATAGGAATTAAAGAAATGTTTCCGATACTTTATTCAGTCGGCATTTGCTCTCAAAAATAGATTTATGAAAAACTATACACGAAACATAAACACAACGCTGGGTCATTTAAATAATTTAACCAACATGTAATCGTATTTAAGTTCTTATATATGACTGCAAGAACCAGGTATTACAAACATTTTGGTTGAATAAAATCTGAAAATCTCTGTAGATAATTGAAATATTTATAATGAAAATATTTTATTCATGTGAAAAATATAATTCCAGAAAGCTATTGTTATATATTAATACGTGTGTCTCAGTGTTTGATTAATTCTGCTCATATAAAGTTGGCGCCTCATGTTACATTTTTGTGGCAATAAATTATAGTGAATTATTATAAAAAAAGGTCCATTTACGTTTCTCTCATTCTAATAATGTTGTTTAATAATAAACAGACAAGAAAATACAAAAATAATCATCGTGTTAATCAAAAGAATCTAACGCAAATTTTTGGTATCGCCAACCGCCTCTCCCTGTTTCCTTCTATATCTGTCGAGTCTAGCTCTGATTGAATCTCTACTTACATGAAAAGCCTATGTGTATCTGTGTGTCTCTGTGTGCGAGAGAGAGAGATAGTTTCCTATGGACTCTAAACATATGGTATGATTTTGTTATTTCACACAAATATATGTTATGCGTATGTGAGTGTTGTAAGGTACGTTTTGTATCGAAATGTACTTAACTAAATAAACACACTTCCATTTTGACAGCTCTTTCAAAACTGTTCATACGAGTTTTTATATATTATTTAGAGGAGTGCCTGCTTAATTGTGGTCTGATTTGTCTGAGAGTTTTTTACAGAATAATTTGGAATCTAATTTAATCGGTGTGCAAATCAAGTAGCGACGAATTGGAAGTAATGGGCAAGAAAAATTAATCATATTTTATTGAAAGAATATGAGTCTGATTCAATAAAACTGTGAGGAAACATGAATGAATCTTTCACAAAGTTGTATTTCCATTTCAGATATTTAACTGCCAAATATAAACTATGACCAATTACATTTATATTGCAAAAAATTATCATCAGCTGGGGCCGAGTAAACTTGTGTCAAGCATTATGTTAAGTGGAAATGTGGTTTGCGAAACAGTCGTTTAACCCGAATGCAAACACAACCCTGATTTTAACTCTAACTTTCAACTGATGCATTGCTACCTATACTTATTCTGATACATGCAAAAGCATTCACAAAAATAAAATAAATAGGCAAAATAAGATTAGCACCAAACAAATATGAAAAAAAATGTATTTCTGTATTTTTAGAAATTGCTTCATTCAGGTGTAGAAAGAATGTTCAGTTGAGATATGCAGTCTCAGAAAATACGTCAACTGCAATTATTTCTCATTTGCTTTTTTCTTCTTCTTCCAATATGAAATGGCTTAAAAAGCTATTTTTATTTCATGTGTGGTGAAACGAATTTTCAGCGGGAAAAGACGAATCGTAAACGATGTGATCATACGAGACAGATCGTCGGGAAACATTAGCGATATTTAATGGGGTGCATTTAGCCGAGAAGGGATATCATGTTTCAAATGAAAGCTGTACGAAAATGTAAACATGAAAAAAGAACATTCAGAAAAATAAAGAAAGAGATAAATCGCTGGATATGAGGCATGAGGAAACCTCAAGTAATGAATGTCATAGAGACTCACTCACACTTTCGCCAAGTTTAACATTATGGCATGTGCTAAAGTATGTATGCTATATGATTATATATAAAAGTGTATATATAAAAATACATGGAGAGAAAGATTCAGAGAAAGAGAGATTGAAGATAAAACATTTATATTACTATTGATATGAAATCATATGCCTGTAAATGTCCAAGTATTTGTGTGCATAGAATAAATTGCTAAGTTTAATAATCGTCCATTATCGAGTGTGAAAAAAAAGAGTTCTATTGACTATAACATAATATAAAACAGGTAACAAGAAAGCTCGAGTAGAATATGTATATTCATATGGATTAAATATTATATAAATATTTTCCAAATCTTACAGAATGCGAGGGACTTCATATTTGGATTAAATACAACTTCTAAATGCATATTATTTTAATTGGAATTAATTATTTAGATGTGTATTGTTTATGTTAATTTATTTATTGCGGACGATTATTCTCATCGGGTCCATGGCGCAGTTGATTGAGACGTTGAATCTGTACGATTCCAGAGAGCATTGTTTTAAAATAGCGGTTTCAATCCTACCCGAAGCCGGCCAGAGGCTTACTTGGCCAAAACCTGGTTCGACGACAACAACTACAGATGGCAGTGATTGCTGAAAATTCAGTTAGGAGATTCGAAGTTGCTATCCGTCGAGGTTACCACCTGACGAAGGTCAGAGGAATAGTTGGCCGAAACGTCGTGAAAACAACAACTAATAAAGAGAATAATCGTCCACAATAAGTAAATTAATATACACTTTTAAAGTGTTTAGTATTTGTTTATTTAAACACAAATAGTACAATGTATCGTAGCTAAATGGCGGTGCCCAAGAATATGTGCATGCACACACACACATATGTATATATATATATATATATATACATATATATATATATATATGTGTGTGTGTGTGTGTGTGTGTGTCTGTATGTGTATGAGGAATAATGCATGAATACAATTTTATGCGTTTTTTTTAAGAATCTTGTTTAAGATCAAATATTTTTTTTTTATCAGGCAGTGACTTTTTAGAAGTTTTATTTTCAAAATCTTTCAAAATAATGTAATGGTATGAGTTTGGTAAGGGTACTCTTTAAAGACAGTACTGTTTAAATGATTTACCTATTTTTGGAAATCTTTGGCGCCTTATATTTTTTATTAATTTCAGTTTAGAACAAAGACATGCATCTCTTAATTGAAACTGTAATGATTATAGTTACATTATCGTCAAAGCAATACCAGCATTAGGTGATAAAATCAATTGGTCTTTTCTTGGGGTATTTAAATACAGCATGGGGACTAGTTAGATGCATAGGCAGGAGACATTTTTCAGGCGACAATTCTCTATACAAGAATCAACATCTAAATCCTTATTTGTAGCAGAAAATAACCATTTATCTCTGCCATGTTGTTGCTTGGTTTCAGTCACACTGCTGTAATGATGCGCTGTCTGTTTGCTTTATTATGTACTTTGTAGTACATGGAAAGTGATTTAAAGTCCAAAAAAATTATATGCAATAAAGTTGCTTAAATCTCGACTCAAGAGATTGAATAAGAACATAGCTCTTTGCTGGAGTATGTAACTATATTCTTTGCTGTTTTAAAAATTGTGATATTCTGCGTCATACTTTACCCATCTTTGTTCTTGTTATCATGAAATTTATCAAAGTCAACCGCCAATTCAAGAGCATGAGTAAGTCACATTTTCGGGAATTTCTAAGGTATGAGAATAGTTTATTGAAACTATTCATACCATCATCTGTGTTTTTCACATTGAATGTACGTTATTATATAATCTTTATAAAATAAACAACGTCAAAACAACTATAACATTATAGTTTATATCTGATTAGTTTAAAACTTCTACCTCCGCGCTTACCTCGGGCTTGTTATCTTCTGATATCTATATATTTATTTATTTATTTGCATAGAAGTTACCACTTATCAAGGCAAGGAGGTTACTCTAGGATAAGGGTTTATTAGTGTAAAGTAGTTGATTGGATCTGTATCGTGTAATGTTTGGGCATTTAGTAAATTGGATGAATTCGCCAAGAATTTCCTTTTTACGTTTGACTTGAAGACTACCAAATTCTATATATATATTATTAAATTGGTAACCGTTATGTATATGAGTATTATGTATGAATTTAATTATTGCGGACTATTATCCCCGTCTTTCTACGTTGTTGTTTCACAACGTTTCGCCCAGTTATTCCTCTGCCCTAAATCAGATGGTAACCGACACGGGATAGGGAATCCGAATCTCCTAACTGCATTCTAAGAATTAATGCAATACATAATTGTTGTTTATGGAGGGCAGTAATTGCAATAAATAAATTTACTAAATACTAGTCAGCCTAGAAAGAAGGCAAACGAAACAGTTCAACATGTGCCAAGTTCGAATAAAAAGTGTTGTTACATCGAAGTTACGTTTAGGTTAAGACACAGAAAAGGAGTTTGGGAAATTATTGATAATGTCTACAGTTAGACGAGTGTTTTTCGGTGAAGTTTTGCAGTTTTTGTAGGAGAGAGGTGGCAGGAAAGAGAAAAGCCATTCCCTACTAGGTTACGAAATCGATTTGGCATTCTGTCAAGGCAGCCTACGATATTTATTGAAGCTCCTGTTCAGATGGGGCTACAGTACTCCATCCTTGGACGTACTTCGCATTTATATAGGTAGAGAACTGTATCAGCAGTGAGATATCTACCAGAGCGGTCCCAAGAATTTGTCCCTGAGGGATCCAACATTAATCTTCCGAGCTTCTGATTTCTTACCATTAACCACTACTCTAAAGAACCAATCAGAGAGAAATAATCTAATAGTTTCGAATACATTTCCACTTATACCGTAACAAGAGATTTTGTGAAGTACCCTTTATTTTTTACCCTACTAAAGGCCTTTGATATGCCAAAAGCAATTTCCCTTAGAAGTAATTCTCCGTCAGGAGATTCGCTAATCCTATGAGATATAATCGTTAGCCTATTTTTTGTAAATTTAGAAGACCGAAAACCATATTACATTTCATTAGGAAGTCTATTTTGTTTTTTTGATTATTTTTACTGCGGTTGTTGACTACTTCTCTATTTATCATAAATTCTAGTAATTTACTCATGGGACCCAAATAACGTATTGGCCTGTACTAAGATAAAGATAACTGATAACCTGAATTTTTAAATACATATGCAGAATAATTAAACACTCGAGATCGTGACTACGTTGATTCTTCGCCAATTGGTTTTACTATCACTATCTTTGTTCAACATAAAAACTAAACACTTAGCAGTTTATTTTCTTATATTAATCTGTTGTCAGTTCTCGGTTAAATACTTACGACATTCGTGTATATGTCTACTTTTGCTTGCAATGGTCTAAGAACTCGAAACTATCTTTGCAGCAATATCAACTAAAATGTAAATTTACAAATTCACGACAGAAAAGCTTTAAAAGGTATTTCATGATGATCAGATATATTATGGTGAACAGAAACATCGCATTAATTTAATATCATCTCATATTTATTTACTACAATATTTTCCTTATCACATTTAACAAAACAGAACTATACGTAAAATTTCGATATTTATGTATCTAGCTTTTTTAAATTTAACGTTGTGTGCAAATAAAATATAGGCGTTTGGTTTAAGTGTGTAATACCATGTAGATTTTTGAATAAATTTATCAATTACAGACTAAGCTGCCTTACTTATTTTATTTATCTGACATTCTGAGATTACTTATGAGCTTGTACAGAGTTTAAAACTGAAACATGTATGTGAGAAGAATCTTAATGAATATTTTAATTTATCTGTGTTGCTAGCATGGATCCAACGATGTTTATATAATGTACGTTTTTGAATCAGACGTGTGACATTTGATTAATTTTACTTTAAAATGGTTTTCTGCTTTTTCAACAACATGCTACTTTTTTCATCTTGATTCTTCCATATGTGTTCAGTCTCTGATAAAGTTCGTACTTTTAAGACTTCAATGTATTAGCATTATCAATAATGAGTGGATTAATAGTTCGGTGGGTGTCTAACTTGGAGCATGGAAACAACGTTTACTTAAAGGTACTCAATAACCTAAAGACAGGTTCCTAGAACATATTTTCTGGAATTTGCGGATGAGAACTTTAAGAAAAAATGATTATTAATTTGTATTTTAGTTTAAAATTGATTAATGCTTTATTTGGTGCTTTTTCTGGCAATATTTTGTCGATATGACTTACGCATCGGTGCATCCTTTTACACAGGGAAATTATTATGTTGCACAAAGAGAAAAAGAGCTTTAAAACATATAATCAGTCTATATTCGTCTTCTGGAAATTAAATCTTAACTTTCTGAACTGAGGATACACAGAAAAACATTTTTTAATAATTTAATCAATCCATCTGGTCATCGATGATGTACTGAGATAAAATAAATTAATTTAAATAAATATAGCATCATGTTGGAAGTTCCATATCGATTCTCGTTTTCAATATTCATATTATCGAGTTGTTGTTTTTTTTAAGTCAGGTAACGTAATGTGCTATTCGTACCATATAACCCAGTACTTTTGCATTGTCGGGTTACGGGCGAACTGATTCCCCCACTAGCTTGCCTTGTGAGGAGGGTGGCGAGTCTCCCAGAAGGATTAAAACATGACCTTATAAAGGGCGGATGAACCCTGCTTGGGTTCAATGGCCAACTTGCTCCACATTATATATATATATATATATATAAATATATATATATATATATATATATATATATATATATATATATATATATATATATACCGCTGTCTTAAGGGTATGCCTCTTCAGGCAAAGGGTAGGGGAAGGAAGAACCCCAAAATCTAACCAAAAGCCCCCACAGCGAAGCTTCCCAGCTTCAACCGAAGAGGGCAGCATCTGTCGGGCAGGCGACAAGACGAATCTTGATAAACTAAGAATCATGCAGCCTGATTACACCAACTTTGGAGAAGCTATCTGTTTCATCTGTTTGGAGTCGCAGTAAAACGATTGTGGGCCAAGCGTGTGTGTGTGGCAGTCGCGTAGCCACGACCACCTAAAAATACTTTAGCGACTGGCATTCTGTCGTCACCTTCAACCCCTAGAAAAACAAAGAACGCGAGTAACTCCTGAGTGCTGTGCGTGATGGGGGCAAGTCTGGATTAGCTGGAAGCCCTTAGCCCGCGACTGCACTCATACGGCGGACTTTATATGGTCGCTCTCTGGTGACAGCGCCGTGGCACCAGAGCTCAACAGCTATAACCGTGATTGGACTGCCCTTTTTTTGACCAATTCAGCTCACCCCATATGGGGGCACCCCTGGAAAAGGTAGGGTAAGCCTCAGTCACGGCAAAACCTGTCTGGTCAGCTTAGCGCGACTGGCGGACATCCAACTAATGCGATCGCAAAAACAAGAAGATTTTTTACCATAAGTGCATGGAACATTGTCACCCACCAAGATGTGGCGAACACGAACCGCCCAGAACGAAGACCAACCCTCGTCTGCAAAGAGCCGCCCGCGTCCATATTGCTGTGGCGGTTCTAAGTGAAACTCGACTACACAAAGAGGTTAACATCAGTGAGGCTGGAACGGACTACACCATCTTCTGCAGAGGCAGATTCCAAGATGAGCCACGCATCCACGGTGTCGGCTTTGCCATCCGTTCCCAGCTGGTGCAGCAGCCCATCCTCGTTTCCAATGTCATTAGTGAGCGCCTGATGACTGACCGCATCACCATCACGTCCCGACTTTAATCTCAATCGATGAAGGCAAAGCTGTTCTACACCCAGCTTGACCGCACCATCCACGCAGTGTCCGTCAATGACAAGCTTGTTGTGCTGGGTGACTTTTACGCCCGAATAGGTAGGGGCCACCGCCTGTGGCAGAGAATCATCGGCCGCATCGGCATTGGAAGATGAAAAGTCAATGGCCAACTTTTACTGGGTCTATGTGCAGAACGTTAACTCGTGGTAACCAACACCGACTTCCAGCTACCCACACGACAAAATACCACGTGGACACTTCCCCAGATCCAAACACTGGCGCACCGTGGACTACGTTCTGACGTGAGCTAGACACCGAAGAGACGTTCACATCACGCGGTCCATTCCCGGGGCGGATAACTGCTAGACGGATCACAGACTCCTTATCTGCGGATTTCCCTGGCGATCATTTGACCACCCAAAAGGACACCCAATAACGTACCAAACCGACGTTTTGGCTGTAGCTAGCTCCACAGCCAACAGCTGGCACAGAATTTCAGGGAGGCGACACCTCGCAGTGCGCGTGAGTCAGGCGACAGTAGAGCACCAATGGATCACCCTGAAGGACACCCTGACCCGTGCCGCGATGGAGGTAATGGGTCACACCACCAAGGAAAGGTAGGACTGGTTTGATGAGAATTACACCACCATCTTTTGTCTCATTGAAGCAAAACGTCAAGCACGTCTGATTTCAGAGAACTAACCTACAGCTGGCAACAAACGTGCTCACAAAGTAGTTGTAGCAGACTGCCAAGAAGGGATTCGTAAAGCCCCAAACATTTGGTGGTAGGGAAAAGCTGTTGGGATCCAGCGTTTCAAGTTGGTAAAAAAAAAAAACAAGAAAAAAGTCGGAGGTAATATCAGTTGAAACGCTGTAAAGATTACGCCTAATATTAAAATAGTGATTCGAATAATTTAAATATTTCTCACCGAACGCAATTTGTTGAATTATAGAATTGTATGTGTAAACGGTGATATTGTAACTCAAGGTTTTCTTTATCCCTTTTTACAGACAAACAATTCCAACGTAATCAGTCATTTAATTGAAATTTACTTTCTGTGTACAGTAGACTTTGGGAGAGTATACACATGTTCTGTCGAATGACATTTAGCAATTACGACTTCTTACTTAATCGATTATATAGCAAATTGTAGAGAGTTTGATGCATTCGTGCTCAATCATTTGCAAGAAACAAACCACAAGAAGTGGTTTAAATGTTAGCTTCGTCTTTATTGTCCTATCATGTTTGAAATTATTATTTCCGAAAACGTGCATGCCCATATTGCATTGTATTATTCTCTCTAAGAGTTAAAACAATAAATGAGAAAACGTGTACAGGAGGCAGTTATAATATCAATTTGTTACGGCTTAAGAAATAAAATATACTATGAAAAAAGAACTCCTCGCTACAAAAGCATGTACAATCTTGTGGATTGCTTATGCCCCTCAAGAGGTTCAAGGCTATTGTGTTGGATAAACGTTGCAAATTATAAAAACTAATAATTACGATATTAGCATAAATGGCGTAATAGAAACGTATACTTTAAAGAATTGAATTAGTAAACCAAATTAAAGGGAAATATTATAAGATGGTCAACATCATGAATCTTGGAATCTAGTTTTTTGTAATTTATTCCCTCTCTCCCTCTCTCTCTAAATATATATATATATATATATATATATATATATATATATATGCATATATATTCAAATGTGTGTGCATATATATATGTATATATATGTGTGTGTGTGTGCGTATATATATACAACTATATATATATATATATATATATATATATATATATATATATATATATATATATATATATATATATATATATATACTTACCTTTGTGGATTGCTGCGCCTATGTATAAATTTGTTTTGTCATCTGCACATATTCCTTTTAATATTAATCATTTCTGCTCTGTCACAATATATTTCAACGTATATGTACCCGAGCACGCGTTGTTGTGTCTTAGATTGTTTAAATAGCAATAAAATAATAAATGAAGCAAAATACCGTACATTTATAAGATATATATGTACACACACATATATTTATATGATAATTGCAACGTATTGTCAGACGAGTGCCACTCCCTTAGACACTGAAAGTTCATGAGCCGAAAATGACTTTAGTCCTGCCGACAAAATTCACATGCTCAAACAGACATGATACAGAATACGGTCACTAGTATACATACATATATATACATGCACGCATACATACATATATGCACATACATCCCACATAAACACATACATATAACACACATATATGAATACATACACAATACATAATACAGATACATATACATACAAAAACATACACAAGACAAGTAAATGACATACATACATACATACATATATATAAATGCAAATATACATATATACACATACGCACATACATATATGTAAACATACACACATATATACAATGTATTATACACATACATACATATACATATACACACGCATACATACACATGTAGATACATATAAATACAGGCACATTTACAAATACATACACACATATACATACATATACACATATGTACATATATGCACATATATATGCATACATTTACCTACATATACGTACACATACATAAATATGCACTCATGCGCAAACATCCACATACATACATGCACATATACATGCATACATATACATACACGCGTGCATATATTCACATACACACATGCATATATGCAGATACACACATGCATATATACATACATACAAACAATATACATACGTATATACATACACCCATACACATATTCATACATATACACATATATATACATACATATGAATACATCTGTGCATGAACATACACACAATATACATACATATACACATATAATGATGGCAGATCAATTATTACATGCTGCCAGCATTTCAGGTCTACACGCGTCACAACTTTTCCATATGCTGAGGGAGTATCTATACGCAGATGATGTTACAGAGTTGTAGCTTTGTACGACAGCTAAATCTCTCTCTCGGTTCAAAATGTTGAAATCCAGCATCAAGGAAGAGCAAGATAGCCAGCAACAAGTCAAACAGCAGACAAGCTTAATGCGGGTACTAGTCTCCCGCTTTAAGGTTTTTCTTTTTTTAATCTAAGATTTGCTTCTCCTAGAGGGGTTGTCTTCACCACAGCTTACGGGAACCCTTTACGCCCATGTACACATGACAATAAACACATGCGTGCATACAGATGTACGCCAACATATGTATACATGTACACACACATGCAACCATAATCACGTAGAGGCACACATATACGAACGCACATACATATACTAACGCATACGTACACACACATACATGTAAAATACACATGAAGGAACATTCCAAACGTCATACATAGTAAGTGATCAGCGTATGTACCGTATTTGTCCGCTTTTTTTCCTGGTCTGTTTCCTCCTTTCTTTTTTTTAAATAAAAAGTTTGTTTTAGGCTCATACATACGCAGTACCATGATAATGATCATGATGGTTTTGACAACTTAACAAATAATTTTCCAAATAACTCAACGTACGAATCGACGAAAAACAATAGTCCATTTGATATGAAATTACAGAGGTTTGGATTTGTTTAAAACTTAATTACATACGCTTGGATCGCTTTATTGCAGATTAGTAAAATACCAATATTTCACTAAATATGCGTCACAAAAAATGGAAATTGTATCATAAAATGACTGTTTCAATGTTACTTATTTCCTAAACTTTTATACTGCCCATCGTTTTATTGCAGTATTTTAAAATGCTAAAAACGTGGCGATTAACGGTTATCAAAAGGGAAACGAGACGATTGTGGCTGGACTCACAGAAGGATTGTTCATCAAATATTTAGCCACGGAGATGGAACGGGATCCAAGAACATTGTGTTCATTCTTTAACAAAACCAACACAAAATCCCAAAAAGTTAAGGGGAACCTTTTCATGTTATGATATTTAGACATTTTTTTTGGGGGGGGAAGACAAGGGACACTCAAACAGATCTTTCATTTTTGCAAGAGCTGGAATCGCTCCAATATCCAGTCAGGTCCGATGTTGAATGAGATGGCAAGGAAGAATATCATTCCAAGGCCTCAATTGAGCAAACAAAATAGACTAAAACAAATGGTTTGAATACAAAATTACATGAAAATGCATTTCCAACAGATCCTAATAAGGGATGAGACCCATGCTAACTTTGACGGTCCAAATAAATGAACCACAGACAAACTAACCCGGTAAAATTAACTAACCCGGCGTGGTCGCAGAAATACCTAAATTAAGATTCCAGGCAGGAAGCAAACCCCCTCGGGTATGATGGACCCAGTAGATCTTCCCAGCTCAATCGTCTAGGAGAAGGAAAACATCTTAAACTAAACCTAAGGGGAGGGAGACCTCTCCAGTCTTGGATGACAACCTTCCTAGAGCTGGTGACTCAAACAATTTACCGGTCTGCAAACCTAAACTGCTTAAGGAGCAGAAAGTGTTTGTCTATCGCCCGGCTTCCATACTCCTTCTTTGCCTATTTAGTCAGGCGCAGACACGCCATCACAGTGTTTTGGCGAAACATTAAGTGGCAGATCTTGTTTCTTGTCTAAGGTAAGAAACGCCATTTTCCCCACCCAACACATCGCCCCCCTCAAAACTGGGCAATTGGCAGTGCTTGAGTACCACTTATGCCTGCGCAATTAGATTGGGTTGACCTTATTCTGATGGGTTGAGGGTACTGTTGTTTCCGACTGGTAGTACAGGTATCCTTACTCGTTGGTAGCGCTTAGAACAGCGGTTCCATCAACAGTTGTCTAATATCGGGGTATTTGTAGTGCCATGCCACGCATGGAAAGGGGGTCTGCACTCATACCCGATGGGATTTCCTTAGGTCACAGTCCTAGTCGAACACAGTTTAACTGATGGTCTAATTTTGTTACATGTCTAATACACTGCATACCCTCTTGTTCAGCTCCCCATTACCCAACAGAAACTATTTTAAAATATAATGACAGTACAATAAAAAACAAATAAGCTATAACCAAACAAATCCAACTTGCCCCCTCCCTTGAGGCTTGAATCCACGAACATACGTGGGTTTAGAACTAATTTAAATGATATTGAAGCGTTTCTCCTTACAAATACTCCGGACATCTTAGAACTAAATGAGACTAACCTACCCCCCTCTAACTACTTTAACATGCCTGTATATCTCCCACTCTGTCGTAAGGACTCTGACAGACATATGCACGGACTTGGAGTCTACATTTGTAACACCTTCCTCTTAACTAGATAAACAAACCTAGAATCGGGCGACCAAGCCTTTATGCACTTTAGACTATACATGCAACATAAGATTAGTTATTTTATTTTCTCTACCACTCTCCCACGATCTAGAATTTCACCACATTAAACAAAGTTTCTGACAGCATAGACCAAGCACTCTCCCTCGACACTAGCGCACAAGTACATGTATTTGGTGACTTTAATATCCACCACAAACAACTGGCTTGTATTCTATACTTACACAGATGCAGCGGGCAGCACAACACATAGATTCTCTATATCTCACTCCCTATAACAAATGGTTAGATCTGGTTCTGACCACAGTTCGCGATAGTTGTACAAAAAATGCTGACAGCCCACTCGGGTACGCTGATAATGCAGTGATAATGGTAGAACTCACCCTAAACTCTTGACCAAAAATTGAAGATCGAGTACTCAAAAGAACCAGATTTTATAAAAAGGCTTACTGAGAAACCATCAGAGATCTTATCAGAGATGCTCCATGGAAAAATATGTTTCTCTTCCTGCTGAACAGTGCGCAAATGAAACCACTTAATAGTTCAAAACGGCAATTGAGGCACATGTTCCTATGCGGAAATTGTATAGTAAGCTCCACTCACCCCAATGGTCTACTTCTACTTGCGCTCAAATGAAGCGTGCATACGACGGATTCAACCGACAAAAGTCCAGTACAAACAGACAGAAGTATATAGAAGCTAGAAGTAACGTTTAAAAAGAAACAGCGACAGCTAAGTGAGAATTTACTGAAACCACTAAAAAACGCATCGGAGCCCAAAAATTAGGAACTCGAAAATCAACAACAGTGAAGTAAAAATATGCAATCAACAATTCCCCCACTAACCAACAATCACGAAGTTGTTTACTCAGCAACCCTGAAGGTTAACATGCTTGCCAATCTGTTTACCTCATACGCCACACTAGACAATTCAAACCACCCCCTGCCTGACTTTCCTTTGCGGACAGACGCCACGCTAGACGATCTTAAACCCACCCCTGCTGAAGTGTATGATATCAATAAAACTTTACACTTCAAAAGCATGTGGACCCGATCTCATCCCAGCTGTGGTATTAAAACATGCTCAGCAGAAGTAGCTCAAGTTCTCTCCAAGCTCTACAACAAATGCTTTAATGAATCATGCTTTCCGCGCAGTTGAAAACCGGCTTCTGTGGTACCAGTATTAAATAATTCTGGCGAAAGAACTGACCCAGCAAATTATCGCCCCATTAGAACCCTCCCACTATTCGCCAAAATATTTGAGACCATAATAATTTATGCTCTAGTCCATCACCTTACAGATGATAAACATCTGACTGACAAACAATATGGATTTAGACAAGCCCGTTCCAACGCACACATTCTCACTGTAATCTCTGATCGTATATACCATTCACTGAACAATACGGGTGAGGGCAGATAGATCACTCTAGATATATCTAAGGATTTTGACAGGGTATGGCATGAGTGTCTCCTCAGGAAAATTAGATCATACGGTATCACTGGTAGAATAATTAACATAATTAAATCCTTCTTAGATAAGAGAAAATCTAGGTTATCCTCGACGGTCGTACATCTAAACAATATAATATAAATGCGGGAGTGCCTCAAGGGTCTATCCTTGGGCCTCTATTGTTCCTAATATTCATAAATGACCTCCTCGACAAAATTACCTCCGAGTAGGTATATATGCTGAGGACACCACACTCTATAACAGGCACGCAGGAAAACAAATGAACACATATCTAAAGAAATGGCAAAAACGCTAGAGGATGGCCTCCAATCTGTAGTGGAATGGGGACATAAATGGATGGTCACATTCAATGCTGCCAAGACTAAACCTGTTTCCTTCATTAATCACTGGAAGCCTACTCTGCCACCAATAGCCATGGCCAGTGGCTCTTTATCTGAGAGTACATCTTTAAAACTGCTTGGCCTAACATTCACAGGAAACATAATTTGAAACAATTACATTGACAGAATTGCCAGGGCCGCTGCGAAGAAGGTAAACTCCCTCTACCGTGCTGGAAAACTACTAACACCCGAAAGTATCCTCTACATCCATAAGGCCACCATTCACCTATGTATGGAGTATTTTTGTTACATTTGGGCTGGTGCATCTACTATTAGTTTCTCGCTCCTAGACAAGGTCCGAGGGAGTCGCCAAACTTATAGGCCCTGAATTGCCCTCTTAGCTTCAGCCGCTGTCCCATCGACGAAATGTTGGATCCCTCAGCATGTTCTACACGTATTTTAATGGTGAATGCTCTGACGAACTGCAGACTCTTGTGCTTTCATGACGTAGACGCCCTCGACCAACTAAATCCGACCCCCACACAGTAGAGATCCCTAGATGTAACAGATGTTTCTACTCAAGTAGTTTCTTCCCCAGAACCGCTAGACTCGGGAATTCCATTCCAGGTCCCTTCTTCCCCAGCTCTACTGACATGCAAAAGTTCATGTGTAAAGTAAACCGACATCTTGCTGGCAAAATCCTTACATAGTACCCCAGTAGTTTTTGCCCCTGATAGTTGCCCCCTACACCAAAGTGTCAATGTGCCTTGTTTGGGGTGAAAATATAATAATAATACCCAAAAACCTCCGGACTGTTAGATATTTCATCGCCAACAACGAGGTTGAGGCATCATATTTTGGGCGGAAATCATTAATGATAAGTTGGTTGGATCATGCCGAGTGCCAGACGGTGTAAACTTACTACCAATGCGTACATGACCTTTTGGATAAACATTTGTCACCATGGCTAGATAACATAACATTGTCAGGTCGCATTCAGATTATTTTTTTTTGTATGGCAATGTACCATCCCATTCTGGCAAGGAGGCTGCTGCCTTCCATGAATCTATGGGCTTTTTCTGAAGAAAGCCTTATGTGCTGGCCACCGTATTCTCCGGATCTTAAAGTCATTGTAAATCTCTGGTCAATATTGAAAAGAATTATTGTGAGGGAGCAGAGAAACTTACTTCCAAAAATGGCTTGTATTGAGGAAAGTAGTTGATGTCGCCAGAACCATATTAAATTATAATATATGTATGTTATATATATATATATATATATATATATATATATATATATGTGTGTGTATATATATATATATATATATATATATATATATATATATATATATATATATATATATATATACACTTTTTTTTTTCCAATCTTAAGCCCAAACAAGGCAAGTGCTACTTTTAAGTTGGGTCTAATATCGAGGACAATTTGCGGGGGTTTTATGAATGGAGATGAGTAAAAAGATGTTTGTCCACATTGAAATTGACCTTCTGCATATAAGTACAGTTGGGAAAGCACTATCCAGGAAGGGAGTTCATAAACTTGCATTTCTGGCGAAGAAACTATTCGAGTAAAAGACTTTCTTACATTTAGGGATCTCTAGTGTAAAGGGGTGGGATTTAGTTATTATCGGGTTTCTCAGGGGCTGTAACCGCGAGGAGGTACAAGTGCTTGCAGTTCGTTAGAACAGTCATCATTAAAGTATTTGTAGAACAGGCTGAGGGATGCAACATTTCGTCGATGGGGCAGAGGCTGAAGCTTAGATGCCAGTTCAGGACCTATCAGGTTGACGACTCTCTTTTGAAACATGTCCAGGAGTGAGAGACTAGCAGCAGATGCACCATCCCAAATGTGACACCTATACTCCATATATGGGCAAATGGTGGCGTTAGAGAGGTACAAGATACTTTCAGGCGTAAGTAATTTTCTGACTGGGTAGAGAGAGCACACGTTCTTTGGAGCAGTCTTGGCATGCTCTTAATGTATATATTCCAGTTTATGTTCCCTGTAAATGTTAGGTCAAGGGGGTTAAATGAAGTACGTTAAGGCAGTGTACACTTAGCCATTGCTATTGGGGGTAGAAAGGTTTCTTATTGAAGGAAACAAGCTTAGTATTGGCAACATTGAATGTGGCCATCCGTGTTTGTCTGCATTCCACTAAAAATTTGAGGTCATCCTCTAGTGGTTCTGCCATTACCT
>NC_136489.1:8875674-8903174 GCF_053919585.1 Euprymna scolopes
TGGTGACTGTTAAAGTGTAGGTATTGTTGGGTGTATGTAGGTTTGCGGTAAATGTCTGTGATAATGTTATTTTCTTTAATCTTTATCAGTATGTCTAGGAAAGGTAATTCTGTAGAGCTTTATTCTATGGTGAATTTAATTTTTGGGTGTAGGTTCTGAAGTATGGTGTGTAAGTCTGTGATGCCCCCCATGTGGGTTTCCATAGGATGAAGCAGTCATCTAAGTACCTTTTCCATGATTCTACAAACAGTATTTTAGTGCTGTGGCCAAATTTTTGTTATATTTTTTTATATAAGGTTTCTTCTAGGTAGGCTAATGTAAGGGTTGCGTAAGTCGGTGCCATTTTCGTTCCCATTGCTGTACCTAGTGTTTTGATGTAGTTGGTATTGTTGAATTCGAAGGAATTATTATTTAGAATTATGTCTATACTATCGATAATGAATTGCTTTGTGAATCTGGGATGTAGTTTTGTGCGTGTCTGTTGATCCAAAATAGTATTGCTTCTTTTCCTAATTCATGGGGTATATTATTATATAAACTACTAACGTCAAATGTAACTAATAGTGCCCCGTTTTCTACTGTATGTGGTAAGGTAGTAAGAAAATGGATGTCGTCCCTTATGCAGCTCTTAACTTGATCTGTGAAAGGTTGTAATAAGATGTCTATTAATTTGCTAAGTCTGCTTGTCGGACAGGCTTGTCCTGCTATAATGGGTCTAAATGTAAGGTCGCTAGGGTTTGGAGCGCTAATATATTCTGAGTTTTGTGTATCGATGGCAAGTTTTATTGTGCCAGATTTGTGTATTTTAGGCAGTCCGTAGAAGTTGTTGGTCTTTGTAATGAAATTTGTGAAGACATCCTTTTCTTTCTTTTTTAATATTTTGTTGTGTGTTGTACAAAGTTTTATGATTTTTGAGATGGTGGTATTATCTATGTTGGTACTAATGGGTTTATAGTAGTGTTTGTCATCCAGTAATTCTGTAATTTTTGTTTCATAATACGTTCTGTCCATGATTACTACGGCACTGCCTTTGTCTGCTTCTTTTATTATTATGTCAATATTATTACGGATCTTTTCGAGTGCTTGTTTTTGCTTATGTGTGAGGTTGCTTGTGGTTTTGTGTTTTTTTTTGGAGGTTAAGGTCCCAGAGATTTTCGAAGCAGCTGTTTAGTTCTTTTGTGTTGTTCTGTTTATTAGGGAAATATGTTGATTAGTTTTTTACTAAAGAATCATCTTTGTCCTCTTTGTTATCTAGTGTTTCTATTAGTCTAAATTTATGTTCGAATTCTTTAAGGTCCTTTTTTAGTTCTGCTATATTGCTTTTAGGGGTGGGGCAGAATTTGAGGCCCAGCTTCAGTATTTCCATTTCGTTCTTTGATAAGGAGTATGTGGATAAATTGATGATTTTGGGTCTAATTTTTTCTAACCTGGAATTGTTGTTCCCTGGCGGCTTTCTAAAAAATGCTGGGAGTTGTTTGTTTCCTTGTTTCGAGGAGTGGTGTGTTTTAGGGTGGTGTGATGTCTCCTTGTAAAATGAGTGTTGTGTACAATATTGTGAGGGTTCAGTGATAAATGGTTGAATGCGTTGTCGTTATATGTTTTTTGTGTTGGATAGTTGTGTTTCAGTTGGAATTGGTGGTGCTGTTGAGGATACATGCATTGTTGTATAGGGGTGTGTTGTCGGGGTTTGTTGTAGGGAAGGTCTGTTTGTTGAGATTGGTGTTGCATGGGATATTCTGATTGTTCCCGTTGATGAGGGAGGTGTCTTAGGGGTGTGTTTCTTTGTGTGGGATATGAGGGGTGAGAGTTGTAGGTAGTGTTTTGAATTATGTGATGTCTCAGGTAGTTGTGTTGCATTGTGGGGATGTTTTGGTAGGGGTTGTTTAGTAAAGGTATTTTTTCGTTGTTTGTGTTAGCGATGCAGTGTCTGTGGGAATGGGCTTTTGATTGTGTTCGCTGAATTGGGTGGTAATAGTTAGGTTTGTATTGCTTAGGATTGTATATAAGTGGGTATTTTTGTGGAGATGTATTGTGTGGTATGTTGTCCGGTGTGTTGTGTTTGTTAATGGTGCGGGTTCTTGTGTCATTTTGAGGTGTTATTAGTGTGCGTTTTGGCTGGGCCAGTTGTTGGGAATTTGTGTAAGACGTGAATATATTGTGGTTGCTTCTTTCTGTGTAGTTGTATCTGTTGTGTGGATGTGTTTGTGTATGGTGTATGTTTCGTTTCTTACCTTTGTTATGTGATCTCTATGTTTGCGGATATCGTGTAAGAGTGTTCTGTTCCTGGTTGTCCTTGTATGCGTTTGTCGATTGTTTGTTTTTTTTCTTTTTCCGGCAGGTTTTTTAGCCAGGTTATTTTCCGTCCAATGATTTCCCTGGATTTTTCCTCCTCTTTTTTGCATTCAGAATCCCAGAGTTCCAGAGTTCCTTGTTTTTTTTTAATACTTTATTGTCAATTTCTGTGTACTTCTCCGTAGAGTGTACTTTTTTGTCTTCCCGTATGTCGATTTCGGCCTGAAGTTTAGAAATACTTAGGGCTTTTTTAATCTCGAACTTTTCCCAGAGATAACGAAAAAACTTTTTTACGAAAATATCTGAAGAGAGCACACCCTAAGCTCGAAACGCGTTATAAAAATATATTAAAATAAAAATATGATGACAACCTTTAAAAAAAACACACAATTGTTGATGGCTACACTCTTTTAAATATACATTTTTTCTCTCGTTGGAACTACACAACCATCACTTTAAAAAAAAAAAAAATATATATATATATATATATATATATATTATGTGCCCCGAAAAAGTGTACACTACACATCTGAGACTGCCAGTCTTTGTATTTCTTGCTTCTAAATGTTAATGGAATTTTTAGAAAGAGAAAATGTATTGTAACTAAGATAAAAACAGTGGGCAAATCAAAAATTACAATTTAACACAACGCGAAGAGAAAACTCAATAATTAGCACCGCAAAAGTTATCAACACATGTCGAAAACATTAACTGATATGTTGTAGCATACGACTACTATTGATTACAGCATGCAGAGAGTTTGAGTAATCTTTTGCGAAATTATTTCATGTGTCTTGTTTTATTCTATTGTTCCCCAGAAATTCGCTTCAATTCTTGCAGATTTGATGGTGCCCTTATGTGGACTCGTAATTACAATTATCCCTCTAAATTCTCTTTATAATTGAGATGGGGAGATGTATTAGGTCACTGTAGTCTGATTCTAATTTGAGAAACTTTATACTTCCTTTAATGTTTTTCTCCAAGATACTCCCATAAAGTTCATCCATTTTTCCCTTTATTATTTTGACTTTTCCTACATGGCCTGCAAGTAAGCAATCTTAGATCATAATGCGTCCTCCTTCAAAATTTACTGTTGACAAGGTGTTTTTTGGGCTTTTTTCAGTAAATTTATTTCTCTTAACTTTCGTTGTTTTTAGTGCCAAACAAATCAATTTCGGTCTCACTTCATGAAAACACTCTCGAGACTTGCTTGCATATTCAGATGTTTCGGAGCTAATTATTGAGTATTCTCCTCACGTTGTGTTAAAAAAAATTTTTTAAATTATTTTTCACACTTTTCCTATCTTTATTTCAATACATTTTCTATGTTTTTAAAAATCTTCATAACCCTTTTTCAACAGTTTCAAATGCGTATCTTTAGTATTGTGGAATAGTCGGTAAAGTACTGATAAATTCTAGTATCACTATTTAAGAGATTGTATTCCAATCCAAGCTTAGAGAAATTGACAGAAAGAGTTCCGTGTCGATAAAATGCACTGGAACTAAGTATGAAGTAAGTCAATCCATATGTTGTGCGATTAACACTCAGAATGAGACCTGCGGTCAGAAATGTGTACATGATATGAGCTATTAATCTCCATGTAAACTATTCAGAAACGATTATTTTATAATGCAAGTGTATATCAACTAGTGGTGGATACCGTTGAAAAAGCTATATTGTCCTTTTTAAATTTGTTATTTAAACTAAATCTATAAATGAATGTTTATTTTTAAATATTAATAGAATAACACTATGGCAGTTAACTTTTTTATTTATTCTAACAAAATTCTTTTTCGAAATAATAAATATAGCACATAATCACAAGGTCTAACGGAAATAGTTGTGTTTATAAGGTTAATATTTTCAAACTTATATGGATATAGAATTGCAAACACACAGTAAAGTACAAAGGTTTTCTTCTTAATCTATTAAATTAATCTCAAACGTGTGTCTCATAGTGTGTATACATGTGGCTGTGTGAGTGTTTGTGTGAGCGTTTGTGTGTGAGTGGGTGAGTTTTCGTATGTCAGGTAAAACCTTTCTCCTGCGCATCGTAAACGCATTAACTCAGCAAAGTAAGAAAGAGCGATGGCCCGTACAAATACTATCCAAATATTTTTGAAAATAGGGTTTGTTTTTCCTGTAAAATGTCGTTTAATTACAGGGGGTACATAAAGTATATCTTTCTAAACGCTATAAGGCGTCAACGAGTGTTCTCTGAATTAGTTAAAATACAATTTTCCACGTGATGTCATAATGGGGCTATAGTCGAAATGGTTTGGAAGTTTTCTCATGAACATTAGTTTTGAGGTTCGTGCACGCTCACTGTGGACATTTCTTTTCGTTTTGGTTTTGCATTTAAACAGATGTTTTTTTCTTCTGTAGTATGTACTCTTTACCAGCGGATTATTATATTAAAACCTAAAACCTATTCCTTATTTCTAAATTTTATCATTGGTTTATATCAGCTGAGGGTTATTTTTATAAAAAGCAAAAATTCCAGATACGATTATTAAATTATTACCAAATAAAAAATCCCTCTTTTGTATTGTAAAAGTTTAAACATTCTTTAATTCATTACTGCATATAACAATTTTGAGACGCTAAGACAAACGCAAAACATGAAAACAGAAATGAAGCTGACGAATATGAGAGTAAAATGTCTTGACGACTTTTAATGAAATCTTCTAACATTAGGTACAAATGCTCTAAAAGCGTGCATTTTAGTTATTCGGGTCTGCTTTAAGTAGTTTTTATTTTACATTTGTTAATGTTTTTCATAGTTTATAACATTTTGATTTTATTATATTTTGCAATATTTCCCATGCAAACATGGTAATTTCTGGGTTTCTTTTTACTTTAGGTTTCAAGTCTGGTCATGGAACCTAAAGTACATTAAAATATCTGAGAGTCAAAATATTTTTATCAATTAAATATAATATTTTTGCGTCTTTTACAAAGGGACAACGATCTTTACCCTCTTTCATACTTTTTACGACGGGGAAACGACCCCCCCGCGATCATTGCCTTATTTTTTTTACGACCGTGCAATGCAGGGGCCCCTTCGCTAATATTTTCTTCTCTATATGAATAAAATGAAGTCATTTCCCCCCTCTAAGTTTGCCCTTAATAGGATCAAAACTTAAGACATTTCATGTAAATGTAATATGCACACACTCCAGCACATTATATGAGGTGTGTTACAGGTCTATTCCCTCTAAACCTGCTCGATAATCGTACACTCCTATTTTTTCTGGTGAGGTTCACTGCCAAAGCCTGTAGCAATAAATGGAAGTTGTAAACTCTTTTCTCTCTATTTAATTTCTACTTTCCCTGCTCCCAATACACACCGCTGCCTAATCGTTCACAAATGCTTCTTACTGCGGGAAACGCACCACGCCTAAATTATACATTTCTTATTTACAATTTATTTCGAAACATGATTACACTAGAAAAATAATCTCTCCTGTCCTTGCTGATTCCTCTTCTTTTTTTTCTCATTAACATATCTTATATCATTTCCTTTTCCTTTAGTTTCGTTTCTTTTGATGATTTGTTTTTCGTTTCCGTTTTTCCGATTACGACCAAATCAATCTCGATTAGTAACAAATCAATTTAGGAGTACTTTTTTAATATTTACCCGAAAAATACTACATTTCAGAATGTAAACAATGCATTTCTAGATGCCTCTCTAAACGCCTAAGTTTCGGTTTACTGTGTTTCGTATGCTTTCGTTTCGTTTGTTTCATGTTCATATTTTTCCCCATTTCATTGCGATTGTAAACATCGTTACGATATAACTAAACTCACTATGAATTGCAATACCGATGTTGTTTTTATCACAAACAGGGTGTTTCCGTTTTTAGTAATATTTACTTCAATATCTTAGGACTTTACTATACTAATTGTCTTTTAATTATACACAGAAAACTAATAATTATCTCCAAATGCATTTTTACAAGGGGTTCATTTAACTTCAACATCTGGATTGGTTAGCTCGCCATGGACATTTTTTTAAAAATATTTTTCCTCGCGTGTATACACACTTTCTTTCCTTGGGGAAATTTTGTTTTGTCCTTCACCTTAAACTTCCTTTTTCAGTCACCTACATTTATTCGTGTGAAAGGAGCTTAGGAATTTCTGCATAGAATGATACGCCGATTTGGGCAAAATCATCGTTCACATTCCACATGTCGACTTCTATAAATTTCCGGCTATGCTGACACAGTTACGGCTTGTCTTTTCAGAAATCCGTTCTTAACATGGGGTTGTGTAGGGTGTCTATTCCGAGACCCGTTTATTTAGACATGTTTGCATTTAATTAATGAGAATGGACTTGTTTTCCATGGATCATTTTGGGTTATTACAAACAGAAAATCACATGACATATTCATCAGAGTCTAATCTTGGCGAGCGCCATTTGAATTCCGAAACAAAACCAAAAAATTTCTCGTGTGATAATTTATCACACTATAATTGGGCAGACATTTAGCGAAAAATTTGCCTAAAAAACTTATAATTTTAATACGACAATTTCGTGGTGAAAGCAACATTGAACTTTTATAAATTGAAATGCTTGTTTTGTTTTTATTTTTATAACGGGGACGTGTTATTTTTTTAACTGCAATCGTTCAAATGTCAATATTTTCTGTTATTTATTTCATGCTTCGACCTTAACTTTTTTTCACGTGTACGAACACTTATTTCCCCTTTGGACAAATTCAGTTTCGTCCTTTATCTTTAAAGTCCTATAGCATTCACCAAAATTACTTAGTGTGACGAAAGTGTATGCATGTTTTGTCAAACCTAAATATCATTTATGATTAAATGTTATGAATTTTAATAAAACAATTTCGTAATGACACCAACATTTTTTAATTTATTTTTTTTGTCTCGAACATATAAATATTGTGAAACATTTGAAAGGTCAACAAAAAATAAATTTAATTATTGTTTTGTTTTAAATGTTTTGAACAGGGGACTGGGTTGTTTTTTTATTTATTTTTCTAACGGCAACATTTACATTTTGGGTTATTTATTTCATGCTTCGGGCATATTCTAACCAGGATTTGCACAGAAGTTGCGTTCAATAAAATGGCATCTCCAATTTCGGCAATAAAGTGTAGAAGCACCGTGATTCTTTGGATTATATTCATGGGGGCGCATAATTTAAAATAAATAAAACATTGAAACGGAGCTAAATTTAAGTTTCACTTCTATTTTTAGACCAACCGAACAAATAAGAGAGGTTAATTTACTCCGATTGTTATTAGAAGCTGAGCACATATTAAAATTATGTTATTGGTGAATTCTTCGCATTTTGGTTACATTTGTTTGTTGGCAATCGCTGATAGACCACTGCAAAAATAAGAACGCTAATCATGCAGAATTTGACACCACCCCCTGATTCCATTCCTGGTTAGAATTCGACCGGCAATTATCGGAATAAACCGAGCGTTATTTAAATGTTGAAACACTAAATTAACATTTTATTTATTTTTTGCATAATTAATTAATAAATTAATTAATTAATGATGGGATTATTTTAACTGTTTATTTTCTTAACATATGTTGACAAAAATAATTTGTACATGCTCTTGAAAAAGCATTCTCTTCTTTCATTTAAGTATTTACATTGTTCATGTAAAGTATTCATCTTTTTTTATAATAAAAAAAAATCTGTTTTCAAAAAGAAACGTTTACTGCCAATTTTCTTTAATAAAAAATAAGTGCAAGTTTTCCTGAAAAAAAAACCTTTCTCCTAACAATTTATGGGAATATAGGAATCTTTTTTGAGGAAACAAAATTGCAGAAAATATTAAAAGTAAATAAACAATACAAAATTCAATTTTTCTTGCAGAATGTGTTCCATGTTAACAAACTGAGCAACAGCAACTCGTGGCCGGGTACAGCTCAAATTTTAAAAATGCTGACTTGCTGACTAATTATTAAAAAAAACTGTACACAATCTACTGTCTATAAGATAAAATTTTCCAAAATCCCATCGTATTTCACTTAAATTTACAATTTAAACAACATGTAGATGTTAACTATTTAAATGTCGCTTAAACAACTGTATTTAAACAATGTAATTAATTAATTTAATAGTAAAACGATAATATAAGCAATTCAGTTAAGCATAAACTTTAAAACTGGCAACATTGACCAACAACGCAAATGTCAGGACAATATTCTTAAACATACATTTATAGAATTACATAACATTATTTTTTTATTCAATAATTTATATTTAATTTCTTGATTTGCATTTATATCTAAAGTTGTTGTGTTACATCCGTGGTTTTATTTAAACATAAAATAGGTGAATGTGTCTTCCTGGTAAATGTTAAACTCAAAAATTTGCACATGTTAACGATCAACGCTACAGTACGTAATTCGATTTTACTTACTCGATGACTTTTATGAGGTGTTACTTTTATTCACAAGTATACGCCACAACTTCAATAAAAGTCATGTTCGCCCAACTGCATTTATATTGTCCCTTAATCATGCTCGTGTTTTAGATGAACCGCTTAAAGGTCACATGATGTATTAAACATAAGATAAGGAAATATATTTCTGTTATTATTTCTATGTACTTGATGGCGAAATATTATTTAATCTGATATCCTAATAATATGTCCCCATCCATATCTAATTCAATTTCCGTCTATTTTGTTTTAATTATATTTTACGTTCATATATTTTTTATGTAAATCCTTTTTTAAATAAACCTTTTCATGAAAATACCGGCACCTGAATGACTTGATGCTACAAAGACAAACACCGAGTTCTTTACGATAAAAAGGATGGATACATGTTTTATATGTGTTCGGTAATATTAATTGGATTAATAGATTTAGAACTACATTCTCCTTACCTTCACCTGTCGTCAAAAACTATTTAAAGTGGTTAAATTGTTTATTCAATGTGTGTTTTATTTTATTTCCGTTTTTTCTTTACCTAACTAATGCAATTTTGCAAAACAAAAACACAATTAAAATGCGTAGAACCAGTGGCAGTATAACAAACTGTGGTGTTATTTGAATCAGATTTACGCGGGAGAGATTTAAAATCTCTTTCCATCATATATTTGTTTAATTCTCCTTCTTTATTAACACTAAGAAACTAGAAATCGGTCCACAGAAAAAAACTATTGCAATATTGTTTTCAAACATAAGTTTAAAACATGTCTCTTATTTTTAAGTAGGTCTTTTCCTCAGATGTGTCGCTATCCGTGCGATCAAGAAGAAACTTAAATTTAGGCGTGATGCATATTTCGCCAGATGGAATTACATTCGCAACCCCCTTTTTTTCAACATGGAATATACATCGGGAATGTTTTTCTTTCTGCACGTGTGAAAATAAACATCAGATTAACCGACAAAGAAAACACGAAACATTATGCTGAGAAGTTAGAATAATTCTGACAACTGAATAATTTAATCGCCTCATCTTTTAGCCGATGCGGAGGCCTTCATCCATCAAATTCTAAACGTCATGCAACTTTGAAGACAACAAAGAAAAAAGAAAAAGCAATCGTTTATAATCTTAAGGAAAATAGAACTGTTTAAGAATTATAATAGAAAATTCTCATCATAGCAAATTCCAATGAAAATGTTTTCTTTTCACTATCATATTTCGAAACAGAAACAAAAACTTAACTGTCAACTGTAAGTAATTGTGTAATAAGAAACCATTGAAATATACGTATATTTTGTTTAAGTTATGTATCAGATATTTTCCTGACTAACATACTAGCGTTCAATGTTATATAGTTATATATGAGAATAAAAAATATGCGAAGAAAACTGAGTATTACAATTTTAACTAGGTGTCCTTAAAACTGATGATCAACGCATGTGTTTTTCTTTATTTTCATTTATCTGAGAGCGTAGAGTTATTTCAATATTATACCTGTCTTTATTAAATAGGTTTTCTCACATAAAAATGAAGACTTCAAGCCTTTAACGGGGTCTATTTCATAATCATTCCATTTATATACACACGCACACACACATATATATATATATATATATATATATATATATATATATATATATATATATATATATATATATATAATTACTTACGCTTGAAAATACCATGCATTATACAAGGCCACCATTCGCCTATTTATCTTTGGCAGATTTTGGCTGGTGCCTCTGCTACTGGTCTCTCACTTTTCGACAGCGTTCACGGAGTCCTTAACCTGATAGATCATGAATTATAATCTGAGCTTAATCCCCTAAATATTTCAATGTTTCCTCCTGTTTTAAATGTATTTTAATAATGGATGGTCTGATGAACTACAAGCCTCGGCACCCTCTTAAGGAAATAACAATGGCAAACCTGACAACAACCAATGTCCGAAACCTACACAGTAGAGATCACCAAATGTAAGGGTGCCTTCTATTCTAACAGCATTTAGCCTACGATTTATCATTCCCTTTTACGTAAATGTATGTGCCTTTAATGCATGATTGATGCAAGGTCAAAAATTAAAACATGAACCAATAGCTATTACGTTAATCATGAATATACATAATTCCTTCGTCCAACTTTCCTCTCACAAATTCCCTTTTTTTATTGTCAAATTTTGCAGCAATATCTTTCCTGGCTAAAAAAAAACAAATATAATGTTACGCATCGGTTTGAATACCCTATGTACTAAGTCTTATATCTTTAAACAAAGAAACTGACTCAGTTGTTTGGTAGGCAACACTTTTACATAAATATTATATATACACATATATTCAGATATATATATATATATACATTTATATAAATTAATATATATACATATATATATATATTACGCGAATAGTGTTTACTTAACTTTCTACGCAAATATAACGCAAGTATGAATCATGTAGAATATTTGCATTAATGTGATTACATGCAATACATAACTAAAGATGACCATCCCATAAGAAAACTGAAAAATACTAATAGTGAAATAATCCAAATTAATGTTTAAATGTATATGAAAATAAGTTTGATATGTTTTCAGATAAACGCAATTCCAGGACGGTACAACCAAATTTATATTTTCTTTTTAAAATAAAAAAAAAATGATAAAATAAGGGCACCAGATTTATTAAAACCCTTGTCAAATACCGAAGTAATGGGTTTAATAATAACGGTAAACTTATCTTGTGAGTACTCATATTATGAAAAAATAGAACTATGAACTCCTTAACTTCTTGAGCTGTCCCGAAAAATATCAGCTATATCCCAACATATTCTCGATGAAATATATCGCTGCTAGTTTAATGACACGTTCTATATTTCAATGTTAGGATGAGCGCAGACACTTAACTTTTTATTGATTCTTTTTAATCGGTTTTCGGTCAGACATTTGGCACTCAAGAAGTATAAGTTCAGAGAATTGCCATTTGGAAACTATTCAAAACTCCTCCGCCAATTTTGGGTCTAAAGACTTTAAATAATTAGATGCAGGTTCCTTAAAGATGGATCAAACATTCTAACTGGATTGCAAAGGCAATACATGTTAAGGAGTCCAAATTTACGTTACAACTTTTCGTGTAAATATTAGAAATTTATATAAAGTGTATTCAGATTTTAGGGAAGTTTTTACCTGGCTTTGGCTAAAAAAAATGCTGCCAAGGGGGCAATATTCAAAAGATTTAATTTTGAGGTATCTAGCAGATTATTCACCCAATTTTTGGCCAAAAGATTTATAATTTTACTAAAGGGTATTGAGACATAAGAAAAGATTTTAATCAGTTTTGGGGCGGGAATATGGCGGCCAAGAAATGAAAGTTGTAAGAGTGTAACGTGCAGCCTCTAACAAACACATCCGCAAATTTTGGGTTTAAACAATTTAAATTTTGGATGTAGGTGACCTCGACATGATTCCAATTTTTAGTATATAAATAAGTATATATATATTATTGGATATATATATATATATATATATATATATATATATATATATATATATATATATATATATATATATATATATATATATATATAGGAATTGAAAACAAAGATATGAAATATGGACTACGTAATTATGTTGAAAAATGAGATTTGAGTAATAATTAGCGCTTAGGAAAAGACAAAATATTCGATTTTTATGCGAGCTGGAACTACTTCACACTATAGTTGTTTGTGAAATGTCTAATTCCCCGGAAGATAGATGATTCGTTGCGGTTCGCACGCATTGCCGACCAGAAGCCCTGACTTAACGCTTGCGACATTTTCCCTAAGGTTGGGTGAAAGATTATGGCTGCTGTACAATTTAGAAGAACCGGAAGGGCAAGTACGTGACTTCATTTCCCTAGAGTTTCTTTTACACTCCCTTGACGCGATTGTGTTTCGAGTTTACAAGATGGTGAATAATGAATTGTAGCTATATGTCCATGCATTATAATTTCTACGTGTATTCTTTACTTCAGTAAATTAATCGGAAAGAAAGAATTGTATCTTATTTCAACTATAAAATTGCTTTCCAATCCTCAGTTATATATATATATATATATATATATATATATATATATATATATATATATATATATAGATAGATAGATAGATGTAAAGTTGGTTCGTTCTAACCGAATAAAACCATATTTATATGTTACAAATTTATTTGAAATTTTCAGACAACCCATCTTTAGAGTCAAGGTATGTTTTTATGTTATTAAAATAAATTTACCTCGCGAATTATTAAAATATTAAATAAAATAAATATATTTTTAACCGTTACTGCGAATCTGTTCTATTGATAAAACTGAACTTCCCGTTTGATTCATTTCACAGCCACGAATTGACGAAAGATTTCATTTTCTGTTAACTCGATAAGTAAAAAAACAAAAAAACATAATTCATGTGTTTATCTTCCAAATTTTTTAATTTACACATTTTTCTTTATTATATACGGCCAACAAAAAAGTTTTTCGATTGCCTTTTGAGTTTTTTTGTTGCACGGCCAAAAATGGCCGAAAAATAAAGTTGTTGTTTTTTAAAACGAAATTACATTTATTAAAATCCATTATTTCTGAGTAACTTTTTTGCCTGAAAGATAAAGCCCTTACTTTTATCATATAGAAAAAAGAATAATGTAAAACTTTTTCTACTATTTTTAATTAAATTTTAAATGGTGTTTATTCCGAAAGCCGTTTTAACATGAGGAAGTTAGGGTGTTTATAATATGCTGGGGCGATTCGTAAAATTAACGAAGTTTCTATCTATCATTTATTGAAAAAATTGCTTGAAATTTATTTATCTGACAAAAAATAAATAAATTTTGGTACTCCTTGGGCGTTGAGTTCCATTGCGACCAACATAAAAAAATTGTTGCTCCCTTAGTCACCCACCTCACCCGGCACGTAACATATTTTATTTCCTGACGCTGCCGTAACTGAACGATTATTTGTCACATTTACAAAAATTTATTTATTTATTTATTTTGAAAAACGTTTTACTTTTTATGAATATTAAAAGAAAAATGGGTACTCATGCAGAGAGTGATCAATGCTGAAATTATAACGTTATTATTTAAAAAGTAATTCTTAACATGGGGAGGGGAGGGTGTTTTGTACCTATTCTGTACTTGCAATTAAATGAAAAAAACAGGATTAAAAAAATAGCGCGGATCACTCTCTGCAGTAGCACCGAAAAATATTACTAACCATTTATTAATAATTTCTCACTTTTACAAACATATGATTTCACATTTCTTTTTAAATGACGAATTTTATCGACTTTTTTTTTAAATATCCCCCCAAATGGTGTTTATTCCGAAATTCGTTGTTAACATGGAGAGGGTGAGAGGGTGTTTATTCTGAAAGCCGTTCTTAACATTTGTGGAGGTGGACTTAATGTAAAAAAAAATAAATAAACATATTAAAACAAAACTAAATCATGTACTGATAACGTCTCACTTTTACAAATATTTTTTAAATTTACATGCGCGGATGAACAAATTTTTGAATAGTGCGAAAACAAAACGTTTTTGCAATAAACTTCGGGATAATTTTTTTGGTAAATATTTTCATTTAGGTGCACCTCCACAAATTTTTTTTTTTTAAATGACGACTTTTATTGATAAATAAATTTACTTCTCCGCAACTTTTATTGATAAATAAATCTACTTCTCTGCCACGGGCACTGACCCCTCCCTTTTTTTTAAATAGTATTTTCGGGTGGGTATGCTGACAACAAATATCAGTTATTTTTTCAAATAGCCCCCACCCTCCAAACGTGGTGTTTAATCCGGAAGCTGTCCTTAAGATGAGGAGGTTGGGGGGGTGATTCAAAGGTGGACCCAATCTAAAAGAAAACAAAAAAAACAAGTCTTTTTATGCTCACATAAGCAACTATTTTTATTAACTTTTTTTAAAACTTTTTATTCAAAAATTAGTAAATTTAAATGAATAGAATAATAAATCATCAATAAGTGTTTTTTGTTTTGTGTTGAATGAAACTTTTTTTTTTATTACAACAATAATAATGAACCAATTAAAATCGCCCGGCATGCGTTTAAGGGTTACGAAATTATCAATAAATCGTTTAGTTTCTAAGCCAATGTCAGTAAATAAAAAAATGTTACGTGCGCATGCATTAGCCTTGACTAGGGGGGCTAAGGGAGCGACCATTAAATAATTATTACTGCTACCTTGAACAGCACCAGAAGTAACTGGTAAAACCTTTCTAATTAAATTGATTTTGGCAGCCATTGGTAACAAAATGACATAGCCTTAGCCCTTTCTGCATGAGGAATACCTGCGACCTTGCTGCCAAGTAGAAGAATAATTTATTCTACTTTAACACTTTCAATTTTTCAAAAATCTCATGTTCAACATCTCCAAAACATCCAATATTGGGGAAAATATTGCAGAAATGCAAACTTATTGTTTAGGATGAATGCACAATGGTACATTAAATTTACTTCTCCGCAACTTTTATTGATAACTAAATCTACTTCTCTGCACGGGCACTCAACCCCTCCTTTTTTTTAATAGTATTTTCGGGGGGGAGGGGGTTATGCTGACAACAAATATCAGTTAAAGTTAAAAATTGCCCCCTCCCCTCCAAAAGTGGTCTTTATTCCGGAAGCTGCTCTTAAGATGGGGAGGTTGGGGGAAGGTGATTCCAAGGTGGACATCATCTAAAAAAAAACAAAAAAAGCAAGTTTTTTTATGCGCACATAAGCAACTATTTTTTTTTACTTTTTTATTTAAATATTAGTAAATTTCAATGAATAGAATAATAAATAATTTATCATCAATATGTATTTTTGGTTTTGTGTTGAATGAAACTTTTTTTCCATTACAACAATAATGAACCATCGGGATAAGATCGAAGTGTAGTATCTGTTCTTCAGATGCTGCACTTCTATTTCTTGTTCTCTTTCGTTGGAGGAGAAATCGTTAACGACTGAGACAATTTTTATTTTTGTACCTTTTCTCCACGTTTAAAAACGACCCTGGTGTCTAACTCTGTCCCGTGGGGAAGCATAGTAAATAGGTACAACAATAATGAACCAATTTAAATCGTCCGGCATGCGTTTAAGGGTTATGGAATTATCAATAAATCGTTTAGTTTCTAAGCCAACGTCAGTAAATTAAAAACAAAGTTACGTGCGCATGCATTAGCCTTGACTAGTGAGGGTTTAAGGGAGCGACCATCAAATACTTATGCTGGTCGCTATGGAACTCAACATACAGGGAGTACCTAAAGTGGTAATTATGTACTCATGTTATCGCGCTATTTTTTAAAAAATTATTTCCATATTAAATTCAAATTTTACAACATGTTTTTCTTTTATTAATTTGTTAAGTGAAAGTACAGATAACCCGGTCGGTTTCTAATGTGAGGAAAATCTAGCCCCCCCCCAAAGGGGTACTCTGGATAACACCAACACATAAAAATTGCCTCAGTCTCGAAAGATTTCTTCTCTACTGAACGAGGAAACAAACGGTGAAGTGTAGTTCACCTTCTGTTTCTCTCCCCCTCTCTCTCTTCCTCTCTTAATATCTCTCTATCCATCTCTCCCTTTCCCTCTCTCAATCTATCTTTCTGTCTATATCACCCTCTCCATCTCTCTTTGAGCCCCTTTCTCTCTCTAACTCCCTCTATCTCTCTCCTTTCCTTTGTCTCATCCCTCTCTGTTTCTAACTCTCCCCCTCTCTCTGTTTATCTATCAATCCCTTTATCTCTCTATCTCCTTCTATTTCTCTATTTTCCTCTCACTTTCTCTTTTCTATCTATATATCTTCCTCTCTTTCTGTCCATCTCTAATCTCTCATCCTATTTTATTCTCCTAAATTAATTACAGTGAATAAGGCATTGTCAAACATGGATAAATCCTATTTTAGTCACCTAATATACTGATTGTGAGAATAGGAGTTATTTGGAAATTACTGCTACCTTGAACGGCACAAGAAGTAACTGGTAAAACCTTTCTAATTAAATTGATTTTGGCAGCCATTTGGTAACAAAATGACATACCCTTAGCCCTTTCTGCATGAGGAATACCTGCGACCTTGCTGCCAAGTAGAAGAATAATTTATTCTACATTAACACATTCGATTTTTCAAAAATCTCATGTTCGGCATCTCCAAAACATATAATATGGGGGAAAATATTGCAACAATGCAAACTTATTGTTTAGAATGAATGCACAATGGTACGCAACAAAATCTATTGAGGATCTTGGTCGATACTTGCAAGATTTGCGTGGCAATATCAGACCATTTGGGAATGCAGTAATATTGCTTGCAGGAGATTTCAGACAAATGTTACCTGTTATTCTTCAATCAACACCAGCAGATGAAATGAATGCTTGCCTCAAATACTATTCTTTTTTGCTCCATGTGAAGACATTAAACTTAAATCAAAATATGCATATCCAGTTGCAGACTGTTCGATCCGCACAAAAACTTTTGCATCACTTGTGGGAAATTGGGTACGAAAATGTGCCAGCTTATCAGAATTAAGGGCAAAATTCTTTGAATTTTAACTTCTGTAATTTCTGTAATTTTATTTCATCAAAAGAATAGTTACTTGAAAATGTTTTTTCAGATATTCAAATTATAAGAATTCCATTTGATTAAGTGAATGAGATATTCTTGCAGGTCAATACAAAGATTCCCATGAACTTAACGCTATTATTTAATATAAAATTCCAAGTGAGGTAGTCAAATACACTGTTGTGAAAGCAGATACAGTGGTTAATTATCCAACAGCTATATTTTCCAGGGATGCCACCACATGTGATGCACCTGAAATTTGGTGTACTAATTATCATGTTGTGCAATATAAACCAATCCAAGCTTTGCAATGGCACATAGCTTGCAGTAAAAAAAAAATTAACAAACAATATCAAAGAAACAACAATCTTAACAGGATCTTTCACAGATGAATATATCTTCATTTCAGATGTTCCTATGATTCCACCGGATACATCATTACACTTTAAGAAATTGAACTTTCCAATTTTATTGTCATTTGCAATAACCATCAAAAAAGCACAGGGAACAATCTTTACAATTGTGGGCCTTACAGTTACACACTGACTGTTTTTTCACATTGACAATTTATATTACGTATTCAAGAGTCACCAAACCGGAAAATCTCAATATCAGCTAAGAAAATGGAGCAACAAAAACTGTGTACCCATGCAAAATGGAAAATTAAACCTATAAGAAACATGCTTTTTCTCGTTTTGGAACTTTTTCCATTGCGCCAATTTGAGCCACAGCAACGCGTGGTAGGGTACAGCTAGTATATATATATATATATATATATATATATATATATATATATATATATATATATATATATATATATATATATATATAGGAATAAAAAGGAAAAACATTACAGAGTAAAAACAAAAATAAAATCAACGTTTCGTCCCTATTTAAGGGGGCATCATCAGGATTTCTAGGCGAGGATGTACAGGACGACGGTTATATATCACATGCGAAAGAGGAGAAGTTCAGTTCTCCTTCTGTTCTGGAGAGAAAAAATTCATGATTAAAAGAGAATGTATATCTAGTGTGTGTGGAGGGGGTCGGTTTATATACATATATGCATTTTTTTATCAACCAGGATCAATTAATGTTTTTTTCATTTATTATTATATTACCTATGATTGGGGCTACATTATAAAATCATTTTCTTTGTTTGATAGGGTTAATGTTTGAAATTAAAGCAGATTCAATAAGTCTCTGTTTTGCTCTATCTGGGATGGATGTTAAGATTTTTGCACGTCCAAAGCCGAAAGAGTGGCCATGCTCGACACAGTGGGAAAAGAGTGCATTTAAGGAGTTGGCATTTCTTATGTACCTTTTATGTTCGATTAGTCTGATTTCCTAATTTCGCTGTGTCTCACCTATGTATGATTTTTTGCAGTCAATACATGGGATGGCGTAAATACCGGCTTTGGAAGTGGAGATTTCAGCGGAATGCTTGCTAGTTTTTAAAGTTCGCTTTATAATTAAGTAAGTTGTTTGTCCTGTTTGTATGTTTAGATTATAAAGAATATTGCAAATTGTGTCGTTGTTTGTGTGGGTAGGTATAAGAAGATGTCTATTAAGTAGTGGTGTATCTGGTGTGTTCTGCTTTTGTTTGTCTATGTTTGAGTATATTTTGATGGCGTTTTTCTTTGTTTTAGAGAAAAGGTAAGTTTGGTATTGTAAAGTTTTAGTGATTCGGTGATATGTGTGATTTCATTTTAAAGATATTGAGGGCTGCAGATTCTAAGGGCACGTAAGAAAAAACCGATGATCATGCCCGTTTTAATTTTATCACTATGGTGCGAGTAATAGTGTATATAATCATTTTTGTGTGTACTTTTTCGATGTACTGTAATCATAAGATCGTTTTCAGATCTTCTGATGAGCACATCAAGAAAGGGTAGGGAGTTGTTATGTTCGGATTTATATGTGAATTTTATGGAGGGTTCGACTGAGTTGAGTTTATTTTTTAATTCTTATGTGTGTATTTGCGGGGAGAAAAATGAGGATATCGTCAATGTATCGAAAATTAGTTGTGTTTGCATGTATTCCTAATTTAAAAGAGCTAGTTTCTAAGAATTCTAAGAATAAGCAAGCGAGTACCCCACTGAGGGGGTTTCACCACTGAGGGGTAAGAAAAAAAATGTAAGGAAAAATTCAAGATTGCGCCCGACTCTCTCTTTAACACGGTAAGATATCCTAAACACGGCACAAGAAGCAACAGCCACACGATTCCCCAGCCAACTCAATCGCCACTCGCTCACGTCTTTCCCCTCACCCGCTTTTATCGTCGTTCTAGGCCGGCTAAATTTGCATATTCCGAGAATTCGTGTGACTTTGCGAGACATCATACTTTACAAAAGACGGCGGTCGCCATCTTGGTCCTTCTTTTCTATTTTTGGTCGGTAACGCTGAGCTGGTCTCGAGGTAAGTCTTTTTCCCCTCATCCGTCTCTCCCACGTACCCACACAACACGCAAACACGCGGGCGCTTATCTCCTGGATGCACGTTACACTCCCCCCTGATATGATGATCACATAGAGAGCACTGGGGGGTGGCCTTTTAGTGCGTGTGCTTCTGCGAAGAGGTACATTCACTGTTTCAGATTCGGGCTCTGGATCTGGTTCCGCCTCATCAGATGAAGTATCGCTATCAGTCTCTGGAAGGGGCTCACTGAATCCGTGCATCGGCAGCTCATCGCTAGACACTTCACTGCTTTCTTCTGTAGGTGTGTGACGCACCTCGGTAGCTGGGCGAAGATCTCGCACATGTCGTGGGGTTCCATCGACCAAAACAGACTGCTGGCTAATCACTCCAAATATGTGTCCTCGCTTAAACTTGTCGGTGCACCGATTTCCTGGAGGCCGCACCCACACTGGATCTCCCACTTCATATCTGTTATATGTTCCCTTGTCGGTTGGCTGCGTAGTGTTGATTCCCTTCACTCCGACTCGGTACGTGTAAATAGCATTCGCAGGTGCGGTTGAAGGGGACGTCCCGTCCTTTGGCGTAATGTTGTACCAATATGTTGCTTCCGCAATAGTACATCGCTTCCTGGCAGCAATTCTCTTGATGCTGCGATGGCTTCTTTCAGCAATGCCATTTCCTGATGGCACATGCGCACATCGCAACCGTAGACGGACGCCCCACTCATCTAACAACTGCCGGACTTGCTGGCTACAAAACGCTGCATCATTGTCAGTCAGGAGCTCTTCCGGCGCACCTCGCTCAAAAAAATGGATGATAGGTGGCGAACAACATTTGCTGAATCCTGTCTGGTCATCTGCCGCCACACCGCAAATCTCGTAGGCCCGCAATCAATGAGAGTTAGAAAGGGCTTGCCACTGTAATGGGTAATATCTATGGCCAGCCGCTGCCACACACTCTCAACTTCCAAGCGACCCTTCTGCCATCGCTCTGGTGCAGGATCAATAGACTGGCAAGCCTCACAATTTCTGACGATCTGTCTGACATCCATCTTGGTCACTGCTGGGTATGCACGCCTCACAAAATAAAGGGTCCTCTTGATACCCGGATGTCCGCTCTGTGCATGAATTTTTTGTATTTGACAGGGGTCGATTGCAACTGCACAAGATCGAGCAGTAATCTCCATTCCCATCTTCGCGGCTTCATACCATTTGTGAGGTACACGGGTCAATTGGTCAGCACGATTACAATGTGATGGCACCAGAGTGACGCTCAGTGATAGCCCATGCTCAGATGCCAGGTTTTTTAGCGTGTCTAGCCTTCTCCGTATTAACATTTCGCTTGCTGCCATGGTACGGATTCGTGTCCGTCCTGAAAGTGTGTCAGACACCCAGTGGTAGACACAGAGAGAATCTGTGTGCAAGGTCAACTTCTTAGACTGCCACTGCAGGGCCAGATTTACCCCCTTTACAACAGCGTCCAGCTCTGCCAGGTTGATATGCTGAGAATCTGTTACGGGCCGCAGCCAACACGCATCCTCGAACACGTTTCCTCCTTGCTCCAACGATACTCCCAATGCCAAAGAACTGGCATCAACTCACACACCTACGTTGTCTCCGTTAACACACCACCGCCAACACGTAGGGTCCTTCTTGTTCACTCTCTCCAGTGTCTCTTTAATCATCAGAGTTAGTAGGACATCATCGGATATGTCATCCCAACCCGTGGTTGTTAAATTTGCTCTGCGTTTAATCACACCAACAGCTGCGCGGAGCCAGCCACAGACCGGTAAGTGACCAACAAGTTTTCCACACCAAGAAAAAACGGTCCGCCTTGTAACGAGGTTGGGGATGCTTGGAATTTCACTGCCACGCCTCCATTGTAGGGTGCCATCCTCTTCATAAACATCCAATCCCAATACACGTGCTCCTTCCCTTAAACGTTCGGGATTCTTGCATTCCAGACCAAACTGAGCCAACTTTTCTTTGACATACGACGCAGACTGTACATCTTCATTGACGTATACGTCATCAATTTAAGCTGACGTTGAGTCCCTCATGGGCTTTTCTTGGGACAATACTGTGTTGACAATAGTCTTCATGATCTGTGGTGCCACATTTAGGCCGAAGCCAAGGCGTGTAAGGCAGTACCTCTGCCCCTGGAACCAAACTGTCTGGAACGGCCACAACGTCTCATCAACTCGCACCTGTAAATAGGCTTTTCGTAAATCCAATATTGAGACATTAGTGCCTTTCTGACGCCATTCCCTCAACTTACTGGCGCATACGTCAGCATCGGCAGTGTAGGTTTCAATATGCTTGTTAAGCTCCCTATAGTCCAGCACGGGCCGTACTTTCGACTTGTTATGCTGGACTACTGCCATCAAGGGTATTAGACCCTTCGGAGGGCCAAGCTTGTCCTCAGGGTAGGGGATTAACCAGCCATCTTGGATCCACGCCTTTAGTTCCCTTTCGTATTCTGCTCGCGCCTCACTGGGTATAGGGTACTCTGCAACCCCATTCTTGAGTTTAGTCGGTTCCATTCCCTCGGTCCACTTCCAAGATGCAATCCAGGCCCTCTTGCGCGAGTCGTAGTCCACTGTAAAATCCGGCCGATCGATATGGAGCGCTGCACACACTGGGGCCTCTAAGAATCGCACCTTTCCATCCCGATGAATTGCGACTCCCCCCAGCGCCTTGATGGTATCGTATCCGAGCAACAGGTACAAACCCCAGGAGATTTCCTTGGGTCACGAGCACATTGATCTTAGTGGCTGCACCGGTGTCCGTGTAGATCTTGACAGTTCCAGCTCCACAGCATGTCTGGGTCTCGCCTCCTATCGTGGTGACTTTGATCTTCCTCTTAGTCCAACTTGGACACAGCCTGGTGCTTACTATATTATGCGAACAGCCTGAGTCGAGAAGTGCTGAGCAGGGTATCCTGTTTACGTAGACGGTTATTACTGGTTGCGCCTTGTTCAAATTTTGCTCGGGGAGCAGGGCGGCGCTGACGTCCTTTCCCCTGATACGTTTCCCGCACAGTTTTGGGGTAGATGCCCCAAACCGCCACACTTAAAACAGCGCACACGCCCCCTGTTGGTGCAATTCCTTGCAAAATGTCCGCGTCGGCCGCAGCGAAAACATTTCCCATTGCTTGCAGGGTTCTGATTCGGAATCTCCCGAGCGCCAATCTGGTCTGTCTGTGTCGCCATCACAACTGGTTCCCCCAGGTCCTCCTCATCTTTGATGATGGCTCGAGCACGTTCCATCAAGTGTTCCATGGTCGTTGTTGAAACGCTGGTTGAGGCTCTCAGTAGCTGCTTCACCCGAGTGGGAAGGCCCGCCACAAACGCGTACGCGAGCGTCCGCTCCGACACCCCTCCACCGAACAGAACTGCGAGTTTCTTTAACTCAGCGAAGAAAACGTCCACGCTTTCCTCCGGTAGAAGTTTTCGGGAAGCAAATTTTTCATAGGCCGTACAAGGATCCATGGCAAATGCCTTGTACAGCGCAGCTTTAATTGCGGTGACATCTCCCTTTTCGGCAGCACTGAGTTGCTGATATACACTCAAGGCACCCCCAGCCAATCTCAGGGGAATTACAGTGTGTACTCTTTTCACCTCACAAAGGTCGCACGTCAGCTCGACCCTTTCAACCCAGTCGACGATGGACGTGGACCCGTCAAACTCGGGTATGAGCTTTAAGTCAAATTTCGACTCGGTCATAGTCCTAGAGGCCAAATGGCCGAAATAGCTTGTAAGAAAAAAATGTAAGGAAAAATTCAAGATGGCGCCCGACTCTCTCTTTAACACGGTAAGATATCCTCAACACGGCACAAGAAGCAACAGCCACACGATTCCCCATCCAACTCAATCGTCACTCGCTCACGTCTTTCCCCTCAACCGCTTTTATCGTCGTTCTAGGCCGGCTAAATTTGCATATTCCGAGAATTCGTGTGACTTTGCGAGACATCATACTTTACAAAAGACGGCGGTCGCCATCTTGGTCCTTCTTTTCTATTTTTGGTCGGTAACGCTGAGTTGGTCTCGAGGTAAGTCTTTTTCCCCTCATCCGTCTCTCCCACGTACCCACACAACACGCAAACACGCGGGCGTTTATCTCCTGGATGCACGTTACATGGGGAGTCTGAATTTTTGTTTGTAAAAATAGTTATTAAATTGAAAGTGGGTAATGTTTGTGATAAGTTTAATTATTTCTATTAATGTTTTCGGGGAGAAAGGTAGATCAATTATCATTTTGTTTAGATGTTTTAGAAGTAACGTAAGACATTTTTAATTGGGACATTGGTGTATAGAGATGTCCAAACTGTGCATTGTTTTATTTTGCATATTGATGTTTTGTTTCTATTTAGTAGGTCTCCAGAATTTTTAATATGAGCAGTACTAATGGTGCCCATTAGTGGGGTTAAAATTTGGGAGATTACTCGTGCTACCTTCTGTGTGACACTTCCGATGTTCGAAATTATTGGTCGCATGGGGATATTTTGTTTATGAGTTTTGGGGAGGCCATGTGGGGATAACGGGGTGATATTCGATATAAGATGCCCATTTTTATCATTTTCTATAAGTTTTTATAGGGATTTGTTGAAGGTTTCAATATCTTTTTGTATGGAATTTAAGTTTGTAGGAGCATATATATCTGTGTCGGATAGTAGTGTGTGCATTTTTCTACGTATGAATTTCTGTCCATAATCACTATGTCGCCGCCTTTTTCTGCCTGTGAAATTATAATATCTTTATTTTTTTCTAGATGTTTTAAAGTATATGTGTATCTTTTCGGTACTGTTGATTCCTGAGGTAAGGTAGTCGTTAATGAAGTGATTCCTTGAATGCAACCTTTAGTAAAGTCGGAATCGTCATGCCTGTAGATTTTTAGAGTTATATTAGTAGTGGCGAATTTTAAGCCAACACTGATGGAGTCAGTTTCAATATCTGAGAGAGGTTTTGAGATGAGGTTTGAAATTAGGTCTGGCCGTCCGAGGGTTTTCCATTTGCTATTTTTGATTAGTTGAGAAAGCTTATTTTTCTTATTATATGTATACAACCCGACCCCCCTCCACACACACTAGATATAAATTCTCTTTCCATCATGATTTTTTTCTCTCCAGAACAGAAAGATAACTGAACTTCTCCTCTATCGCATGTGATATATGACCGTCTTCCTGTACATCTTCGCCTAGAAATCGTGATGATGTCCCCTGAAATAGGCATGAAACGTTGATTTTATTTTTGTTTTTACTCTTTTAGGTTTTTCCTTTTTATTCACATAACGTCTAAAGCATCGTTTATGTCTTGCTGTATTTTATTCATATATATATATATATATATATATATATATACGTATATATATATACGTATATATATTAATTAATTGAAGGTTAACAGTTTCATATGGTCGCTAAAAATAGCCATATGTTTCGGTCAATGAGACTTCCTTAGGCGACGCGGAACACGTGGAATTAAGTATGTATATAAATATCGTTGTAAATATGACTGCCGAGACTGCAGAAAAAAAAAACAATATATGCAAACTGATTGTTCATGTCATATCAATTGAAAAATATAAATTTTTCGATATGCATACATGCATGATTATGTGTACATATTTGTGGATGCGTCTGTTAGTGTACGAATGCGTATAGTCATGTGTGTATATGTTGAGATGTATTTTAACAAATATCCGTGTTCACTCCGTATGCATATTTATTCAGAATAGGTTTCTTGTTTGGACTCTTTCTTCATCCCTTTTTCATCAATAATTCAACTATTTACATCTTCTTTTCATATCCAATGACGCTATAACCACGCTGGCCTCATTTTTCTTCGTTGCTTTTTTTTTTCCTTTTTCTGTTTTCTTGTCATAAGTGTTGCCGTCCCTATTCGCTTCCAATTTATGAATTCTAAAATGTCACTTATCCCTCAACTTCCTTTCTCTTGAATATCCATTCGTGGACCAGGCTTTTTTAGTAGAAAACCCACTTTATTACATCGTCTGACGAGGAAAATTTGTTGTCCTGATAGACAACATGTCTAAAACTTTAGCATGTTTAGTGTAGCGATTATGTAATATTTGTTTATATAAATAAAAATAATATATACGTAAATATAAATATATATATATATATATATATATATATATATATATATATATATATATATATATTACATTGGGGCGACCATTTATCAAGGCCCGAAAGCAACTCAGGGATAAGGGTCATTGCGTGTACAGTAATCGATGAGATAGTATTGTAGTAATCATTAGTATTGGGGGTTTTGATAGAGTGTCTTACTTAAGGGGGCGCTTTGTCAGGAGTTTTTTTATGTTGGACTTGAAGACGTCAAAGTTGTAGTCAGGTGGGAGAGTTTTACTAGCGTGCAGTTCTAAGAAAGAAGCTTTTCTCATGGAATCTACGTTTGGATTTAGGCACAGATAAAGAGTGGGGAAAATTATTGACAGTAGTTTCAGCCAGACGGGTGTTTCTCGTGAAAAGTTTGGCGAGGGGGGGCGAGGCATTAGAGCTCAGACGAGCACCTGACATGGAAATAACGATAAAACAAAGACAGACGCGCAACTTCGCTTCTGTGGGAAACCATATTGCATGTCAAGGTTGTTTCTGTTGAGGTGGTTGACTACTTCTTTATTTAATATGGATTCCAACAACTTACTCATGGTACACAGGAGACTTATTCGTCTGTACTGAGAGGGAGATGACTTATCACCTGAATTCTTAAATACGGGGCATACCGATGAGGTTTTCCAGGGTGTTGGAATGCACTTCTCTTTAAGGCAATGCTTAAACACTTTCGTAAGTATGGGAGCAAGTTCTGATTGAAGCTTTTTTAACACTATAATTGGGATGCCGTCAGGGACAGTTGCTTTACTGAAATCAAGGTTCTTGATTAGCTTGGCGATCTCATGCACAGCTTTTTGTATGTTACCTAGCGTGTTCTGTGTTATAGGAGGAAATATGGGGAGTTGATGGCCTTCATCGCATGGGTAGAATTAGCTGCAAGGTTCTTTGCAAATAGTCTGGCCTTGTCTGATGCTGACGAGATGATCTCAGGTCCATTGATGATAGTTGGGATAAAGCGCACACATCTGTTCAAGATCCTGTTTGCTAATTGCCAGAACTGGTTAGAATCAAGCCGCTGCTCAGCTACTTTAGATTTAACAGACTGAGCATATAGCTCTCTTGCATGTTTTATTACTCTTTTACAGTGGTTGCTGGCAGTCCTGAAAGTAGCTTCAGTCTCAGTACATCTATTACGTTTGTAGCTATGGAAAAGGTGATTTCTGTGCGTTATGGCAGCAGCACATTCAGGGGAGAACCATTGCTGGTTGTTAGGTTTTTGTTGGAATTTTTAGATGGTATGAATCAGTCTATGTCTACAATTAACCATTCGGTCAGATCTGATACTATAGATGTCACATTCTTTTTTAAACATGGAATACAGAGGTAAATCATATATGAATGCACGGAAGCTATCCCAGTCAGCCATAGAATATCGGTATACAGTACGGTGCAGAGGTACGTCTGAAGACTTATTACATTTCGTTTTTATCTTAACTGATACAACAGCGTGGTCAGAGGATCCCAGAGGAGATAGAACGGAACATGAACACAACTCTGGGGAAGTTGTGAGAAAAAGGTCTAGAAGTTTTGCATATTGACCGGGTGTATTGGGCGCACGGGTTGGTTCGTGAATAATCTGAGTTAGGTCATAAGCAATGTCAAAATCATGAGAAAACTTACCCTCGCCCTCGGTT